>NC_044311.2:108225450-108972950 GCF_007474595.2 Lynx canadensis | reverse complement strand
TGATAATTTGTGGGCATTTTACTTGCTGCAAAAAAAAAAAAAATATCTAAAGCATTCTGGTAAGGTAGCAATGTAATGTTTGTACCGAAAAAGTTTCCCAACTTAAAACTTACTCAAATCTTGGGAAATCTTTGAAAATAATGGTTGATCTGAGGTAATTTTTTTTTAAAAGAAGATTAGACTTTCAATATAAAACACATTATTTCTGCATTTGTTACTGACATTATTATTTGTTTAAAAGCATATAAACAGTAAGGAGTCTTGCTAAATAAAGCAGGTACCTGAAAGGCAACATTTAAGAGGTAACAATGGCAATAATTTCATTATAAATAACAGCTGCTCCCCATAGGAAGCCTTGCCACCACAGTCTGCTTTCCTGTGACACTGAAGGGGAAGAGCATGGATTTAGCAGTTAATTGGCAAACGTGGAACAGACACCTGGGGTCATAAGTCAGATTGTCTCAGTTTCAGTCTATTCATCTGCAAAATGAAGAAAGACTACAGATCTCCCTTGATTTTCGATGAGATTATGTCTCAGTAAACCCATCATAAATTGGAAATATAAGTGGAAAATGCATTTAAGACAACTAACCTACCCAACATCATGGCTTCACCTAGCCTACTTTATTTATGCTTCGTACACTTACTTTAGCCTACAGTTGGGCAGAATCATCTCACAAAAGCCTATTTTATAATAAGGTGTTGAATATCTCAAAAAACTTATTGAGCATTAAAGTGAAAGCAGAATGACTGTCTGAGTAAAGTATGGCCGTCACTGTATCAGTTGTTTACCCTCATGGTCTCAGGGCTGAGTGGGAGCGGCAGCCGCCCAGAATCGCGAGTGTTGTCCAAGCATATCATGGCCAGGGAAAAGATCAAAGTTCAAAATGCAGTCTGGTGTCTACTGAATGTGTATTGCTTTTACATCATCGAAAGTTGAAAAATCAACCGTTGACTCCCAAGTCAGAAACTGTGGGTATTGTCATTACTGAATCACTAACCACATTGTCAAAGACTCACTAATAATAGCTAACAGGTACTGGGCACTTACTGTTTGACAGTTTCTATACTGAATGCTTCTACAGGAATCTGATTTAATCCTCCCAACTATTAGAATCCACAGTTTAAATACAAAGATATTAAGGGTCCCAGAGGACCTAATTCTTAGTAAGGGTAAGTAACGGAAAAGAAACTGAAACCTACGTCTCTCTGATTGCAAAGCCCTCATACTTAAAATGCTACCCTAAATTGCTCACTTTATATGTAAGCATTCTCACAGTTCAAATCCTCTGTTAGTAGCTCTAATTCCTGTACCCTGGACTCTGAGGGTGAGTGGGCAGGGGAGTGGAGGGGGGTTCAGCTACTGTAAGACAGTCACAGTCCACGTGTGTCCAAAGTGGAATGTGTAGACTAATTTCATACACATGCATTATGATATTTCAAGAGTAAATCAATGCCATGTGATTAATAAAAAAAATGGAATTAATTTATTATAGGCATGTTTTTTTTCTCAACAGTTTCTGAAAGTACAATTTTTATCCTTTTGGGAAGTGAAAGAGGTTTCTTTTTTTTTTAATTTTTTTTTAGTGTTTATTTATTTTTGAGACAGAGAGAGACAGAACATGAATAGGGGAGGGTCAGAGAGAGGGAGACACAGAATCTGAAACAGGCTCCAGGCTCTGAGCTGTCAACACAGCCTGACGCGGGGCTCGAACTCACGAACCGCAAGATCATGACCTGAGTCGAAGTCGGACGCTTAACCGACTGAGTCACCCCATGGAAGTGAAAGAGGTTTCGATGTTAAATGAACCTCATCAGACTCTAGGTCATTGTACAACTCCAGGGACTTCCATGTGAATAAGGCCCCATGAAGAGGTATAATACACAAGCCATACCACTGTATGTGCCCATATTCAAAGTTTGATTTTATTGAAACGAGTGCTGAAAAATGAGACATCCTTCATTGTACTGCACGTGTTTGTGCTACCAAAAATGTGCCTTTGGAGATGCATAGTTAAGATGATTTGATTATGAGTAACAGCAAAGTTAATAAATAAGACAAGTTTATCTCTAGGACTGTTATGTCATTTCATGGCATCAAGGACCATGCTTCTTTCCTATTTCTCTGCCATTCTCAGCAAGCTGCATTCTACCATATGACTGCTGAATCTCCAAGGACCATGTCCACATTCCAGACTGTAGGAAAGAGGAAAGGGTTAAAAGTGTGCACCTCTCTTTAACGACACATCTTGGAGGACCTTTTGCGTACCTTGCTGGTCAAAACCTAACCACATGATACAAGGGACCACATGATACAAGGGAGACTATATGCATTCTGGTTAAAACTTACTTGAGTTAGTACTTGGGAGAGGAAATAGGGGAGAATGGATATTGGAAAAAAGGTGGCAGTCTCGGCTAAGCATAGTTTTCTGGGGTGGTTTCTCATTGTATCTCTTTTATTTCTAAAACTAAGGCTAGGAATCATCTCCCAGGACTTTGTATACTACTCATGTTTTAGAGATTTGTTCATCTTTACTAGTGGTTAGCCTTAAGCATCAAGTAATAAAATTGTTATCGTTTCTTTTAGCATTAAACCCAATAACAAGCGTGGGTACACATTTGTATATGTTAAAACTTAGTTTCAGGGCACGTGGGTGGCTCAGTCAGTTACGCATCCAACTTAGGCTCAGGTCATGATCTCACAGTTTGTGATTTCAAGCCTTGTGTCAGCCTCTGTGCTGACAGCTCAGAGCCTGGAGTCTGCTTTGGATTCTGTGTCTCCCTCTCTCTCTGCCCCTCCTTCATTCATGCTCTGTTTCTGTCTTTGTCTCTCTCTCTCAAAAATAAACTTTAAAAAAATTAAGAAAAAAAAACAAACAAACAAAACTTGGTTTCAAGGGAGCAGTATCCTATAGATGCAAGAAAAAGCAGGTAATATGTGAATGTCCAGTTGGGGGAATGATATTTCCCTTCCTCATCTCTGGATTGTTCAGAAAAGGACCATGAATCTTTATGTTGCCTGTATTTGTTTGCTAAGTCTGCCGTAACAAAGCACCCTGGGCTAGGTAGTTTAAGCAACAGAAATTTATTTTCTCACAATTCTGAAGGCTAAAAGGCCAAGATGAAAGTGTTGGCAGGCTGGTTTCTGCTGAGGCCTCTCTCCTTATCTCATAGGTGGTTGCCTTCTCCCTTCCTTCTCATATGGTCTCCTGTCTATGTGTATCTGTGTCCTGACCTTTTCCTATAAGGACACCAGTCCTATTAGATTAGGGCCTACCCTAATGACCTCACTTTCAGTTAATTTCCTTTCTGAAGAAAGACCCTCCCTCCAAATAATACCCTGAGGTGCAGGGGGTTAGTACTTTAAGAAATGATTTGGTGGGGGGGGGGCGCAGACACAATTCTTTCCCTAACAATTTCCCCACAAAGATTTCCCCCACAGAGAATTGCATGTGTACACTCCCGCTTTTTAAAACTTTGTAGTCTCCTATTTTGCATGCTATTTCCCTGGCTTTTCCTTCACAGGCATTTGCTAGTGTTACTTCTTTTTGTCCTCTGCTTTTTTCTATCTACTCTTCCTGTTTATGGACAATTTCATCCAACCTCCCCCAGAGCTTCAGACTCCAGGGATTCTAATGGACAGTGTAAACTCCACATGCCAGAACAGGATTCTCGATCTCTCTCTCTCTGTCATTCCTTCTCTGTCTCAACAACAGCACCACCAATCACCACCATGGTTCAGAACAACTCTGGCATCATCCTGTATACTTCTTTTTGTTTCTTTGTTTTCTCAATACAGAAGAAAAAAGGAGCCCATTGGCTCTACCTTGGAATGCCAAATGCAATTTCCAGCTTCCCACTTCTCACCACTTCAAAGAGTAAGTAACATCCTAGTTCAAGTGTGCATGATCTCTTTTACATAAGCTGTAGTCATTTCTTCCTAACTAGTCTCCATGTTCTTTTCTTTTGCTTTAATTTCCCCGTAACCGCCTACAGTGATTTTTTAAAAGCATAATTCTGACTGGTGGTTACATGGTGTATATTTTTGCAAAAGTCATTGATATGTACTTTTAAGATGTTCTCATTTCTCTCTATGTAAATTTTTAATTGAATTTCAATTTTAATTCCATTTCAAAGAATTCAGAAAAAAAAAAACAAAAAACAAGCATGGTTCAGTTCATCCCTCATCCCTGCTCAGAGCTCTTCAGTGGCTAAAGAGCCACTTCATTTGTTGCTGTCACTTACTCCACCCTGTTCACACTGGCCTTCTTGATATTTTTTAACATGCTAAGTTAATTTTTGTCTTAAGGTCTTTTCCTTCTGTCTCAAACACTCATTTTAAATCACTGTGTCTTATTAGCCCTCCTGGGTGGCTCAGTTTGTTGAGCATCCAACTTCAACTCAGGTCATGATCTCATGGTTCGTGGGTTCAAGCCCCACATTGGGCTCTGTGCTGACAGGTCAGAGCCTGGAGCCTGCTTCGGATTCTGTATCTCCCTCTCTCTGCCCCTCCCCTGCTCATCCTCTCTCTCTCAAAACTAAATAAATGTTAAAAAAATTAAAAAATAAATCACTGTGTCCTCTCAAATATCACTTTCTTCAAGAAGGGCCTCTCTGACCATGCTATATCAAATAGCACCTGCTGCCCCACCCCTCTTCTCCATTATTCTTTACCTTCTTTCATTGCTTTCTTTCTCTTCATGGAAATGACCATTTCTGTTATTTTATCGTATTTTTATTCTTTTGGTTTTTGCTTAGTGCACTGTTAGCATTCAGTAAGTCTTTGTCTAATGACTTAAACTACTTATGTAAAAATAAAACTTAAAAATTACCTTAACCACAATTTTGAGATAAATTTCAATAAAATTTCAGGTAAAATTCAGGCTTTAACATGTTCTCTCTTTTGATTCAGTTCTCCATTTTGTCTTGAATGCAGAACTCCAGGTCAAATGGGATCTACTTTAATTTTTTTTTTCAATTTAGACCAACTTTACTAAATTTGATAAAAAATTAACTCTTGTTGAGGTGCCTGGGTGGCTCAGTCGTTAGGCGTCCAACTTTGGATCAGGTCACCATCTCACAATTAATGGGTTTGAGCCCCATGTTGGGCTCTGTGCTGACAGCTCAGAGCCTGGAGCCTGCTTCGGATTCTGTGTCTCCCTCTCTCTCTTCCCCTCTTCCACTCGCTCTCTGTCTCTCAAAAATAAATAAAAATGTTAAAAACAATCAGGCCGATGAAGTTTATATGGTGCATCCATACTTTTCCCTTAAATATTTGTAGTTAGAGTTTGATTACGTAAAGATATTTTCTAATAGAATTACGTATATATAAATGTCCTTACTTTCTGTAAACATGTATCTCAAAACATGGCCTACAATAAGTTTTGGGAAGTTTTAGTATATTAGGAGAAGTTTCCCTACATTATTTTCTGGAGGCCTTTATAAATCAAAGGAAAGTTTTATGATGTGAATAGTTGGTCTATAAGCTTCAGAACTTTGACAATCTTGGAAAAATCTTGATTTTTTTTTTGACCCTTCTTTTTAAACGTAAAAAAAAAAAAAAAAGATGGCTCTAAGAGTAATGGTAATCACAATGAGTTGATTACAGAGTAATTATATCACTGGGTAATTATAAGGTGAAGAAAATAGTTATGAGAGCTCACATTGTAAAGTGCAATACTTTATAAATGCTAGAAATTTTACTTCAGATCAAAATATGAAATATTCGAAGGTCTATGATTTGAAGCACAGTGACCAAAGAAAAAAATATTATTTTAGCTCTAAAATGAGAAAACCCTGTTAAAACTGAGAATCACAAAAAATTTTTCAACTAGAAGTTGAATGTCCTGATAAATATAATTAGTAAATCTTGTCAATAAAAGTCGCATTTATAGTTCCTTTTATTTATTTTTTTAACTTTGGTTCAACTGATTTTCTAGGATCTTATCTTTGGCATCATGTTCTCAAGTTTTCCTTCTCCACTGAGAAACTAAAAATGAGTTGCCTATTTTTCTGATTCTCAAAAAACTATCTTTCAAAGTGTTGAGGATGTAGAAAAACTAACCATCTAGATCTCAATCAGAATTCCCTTAATTATCTATATATACCACCTGTCCTTGTTCTCTACAGCCTATGACTACAAAACAAGTTGTACTTCTTTATTCAAATCACAATAGCACAAGGACCCATGTACCACCTTGCCAGAAATTCCTCCCCAAGAGATTTCGTGGATCTCTGGGATTTTTCTTAAGGTACCGACACCAAAACAAGATCTTCGGATTCATGGACTCAGGGCCTGTTTCTTGCCAGCAGCCTGCTATGCCTGTTGCTGAAGATGCTTGTGAATTCAGAGTTCTGGGCAAAGCTGCCTGTGCTACTGATGCCACTTCTGCCCCTTTTCCCATCTCAGATGGGGCGCTACTCACTAACCTGTCCAAAGGTTGATTTTGACTGCTCCTACTCGCTTCCCCAGATGTTGGCTGCTCTGGAAGCTAGGCCCTGTACTGTCCTGTTGTGACATCCAAGGGCAACATCACTGCTGTCCTGCAGCTGGCAAAGGGTAGAAGCTGTGCCTCCACTCATTTCCACACCACCTCCATATGGCCAGGGGAATGTCACCACTGCAGGAATTACTCCAGGCCTTTCCACTCTTTGGAGTCTGGGATGGTTACTTTTATGTGTCAATTCAACTCAGAGATACCCAGATAGCTGGTAAAACTATTTCTGCGTGTGTTTCTGGAAGAGATTAGTGTTTGAATCCGTAGACTGAGTGAAGAAGATCCACCCTTTCCAATGTGGGTGGCCATCATCCAATCTGTTGAGAACAACAATGATTAAGGGATTTCTGATTGAGATCTAGTTGGTTAGTTTTTCTACATCCTCAACACTTTGAAATAGATCAAAAAGGTGGAGGGAGAGCAATTTGTCCTCTTCTTGAGTTGGGGCACCCATCATCTCCTTCCCTTGGACATTGGAGCTCCCGGTTCTTCGACCTTACGACCCTGGGACTTACATCAGCTGCACCCCACCCCCACATCCCAGCTCCTTCTCAGGGCTTTGGCCTCCAACTGGGAGTTAGACAATTGACTTTCCTAGTTCCCAGGCCTTTGGAGTCAGACTAAATTATAACACCAGCTTTCCTGTTCTCCAGCTAGAAGAGGGTAATTCATGGGACTTCTCAATCTCCTATAATAAATATTCTTGTGTTTGTGTAGTTTCCTATTGGTTTTACTTCTCTGGGGGACCCTGATTAGTAAAGAGTCCTTTGACTCCAAGCCCCAGGAAAAAGTCTTTTCTTTGCCATCAGTTCAAATTCTTGCCTAAGAATCTACCCCAGGATTAACCCTACCTGGGATGATTGATTGTGAGTATATCCAGACCTTTCGGAGGTAATTCTGTCTTCAAACACCAGGTCATAGACTTGACCCACAGCTCTGATAAGGGCATTAAAAATTAACCCAAGACTGGAAAATTTCCTGAAATCCAACTATTCAGTCATTTTTTATAATCACTTTGTTACTTATATTAAAGCCAGACTGGTACTAAAAATTTTGGAAGTTTTTAAAGTTTGAGCTGAATGACTGTCCAGGCTGAATGGAGTTAATAAATCTTAGCAATGGAGTTCATTTTGTTAAGGGCTATCAGTAACTAAGTACATAACATTTTATAGTGTACCTACCATTCTTTATAATTTAACTATAGGCAATAACTTCTATATCTGCTAATTTCCATATTTTTGCTGATTCTCAGAACATACTGTTTATAACTTAGTGATCACATCAAACACATCTTCAGTGGCAATGAACTTTAATTTGCAGATCTCTTAAGTGAAAGGTGAACTATAAGCATACATATTCAGAAATATTGGGGTTTATTTGATATATGAGAGTGTATATAATATATGATCATTTTGTTTACAGGTTACCATCTTTTACAGGAGATAATGGTCTCAAATCTTGCATTCAAGTGCTCTTTATTCTTATCACTCTGCTATTAAATAATTGCCTAAGACTGGGAACTATCTAAATGAGAATGTTATGTAATAAGAATTGCTGGACTTAATTCTGTTCTCAGATGTTCAAAATCATATTGCCTTTAACTCTCTGACTCAGAAAATCTAGTGTATGTGATTATTCATGTACAAATGTGGCTAAGTAATTATGCAGGGTATTAGTATATTTGTATACAGTGATGTGAGGTGAATTCCAGATAACCCTCTGAGCTTTTGCAAGAAAATGGAAAGAAACTGATATCCATTCAGATACCATAATGGATGCTCTTTTATCTAAGAGCCATTTCTTCAAGCTAACTTTAGGATCTTAATGTTCAGGTACAAATAAAAACAGAGAAAGTTAGAAATCCCCATACTTCACAATGTCCTTTTGTATCTAAGAGTCTGTCAGTTCAGAATGGAAACTCAGAAGTTATATTTGGAGTTAGGCAACACATCCTATTATGTAGTTCTAGTTTTATGCATTTATTTGTGAAAGACTTTGAACCTCTTAGTAAATATCTTGTCCACACTTAAGGACTGGAAATATGTTTGAGTATCTGTTGACCTTGGTGGGGGGTCAACATGTTTATATCAACAATGATATAAACTACAGAGAATGCTGAAAGATCCCTGAGAGAACTTGCTAAGGGACAAAGAGTCTCATGACACCAACCAAATCTATGTTTCTGGTGAAACATAGGGGAGTCAGTGACCCGTATATTTCCTATGTAGAGGTCAGAAGAAGTTCATTTTATAGTACTTCTGCACAAAACATCTGAATATTGAAAACCAGGACTCTCAACAGTGTGAAATTATAATTTGTTATTCCAAATAGGACAATTTGAGAGTCCAAGGAGGTGGTATTTATAGTTACTTATAAATGCATATTCTTGATTATTCCAGTCAAATTTGGAAATGCTGTTACCAAACGTAAATAATACCACTATGGGTTCTTGCTAAAAGAATAAAATTCAGGAAAAAGAAGACTTTTCCTTCTGTTACAAGAGCAAAAACACCAAAGATTAAGAAATGGACTCTGATGGGTAAAGGTCTCCAAGAGCTGTAGACAAAAGGGACTCATGGGCAGAGACCAAAGGTAGGTCATGAAGGCAAAGTTTTCCGAGCCACTTTCCAGAGTCTGCCTGTGCAGCAGAAGTAGCTTGCAGCCCGCAGAGCAGTCAGTGTGAAAAGTGCAGGCTGTAGTATTGGTATGGAGCAGCTAATAAAAACTGTAGGGCCCATGGGAGGTCAAAGCAGAGCAGTGCTACAGCATGGCTGGCAGTGTAAGAAACATAAATAGGGTGACCAAAAGTCCTGGTTTGCTTGAAATGGTCCTGGCATAATTATTAACGATGCTCCTATAGTGGGTCCTGTTAGTGACTCACCGAGATTCTTTTACAGGTTGGTGCACCCATTTCTTAACTGCTGTGAGTGTGGATAGCTGATGGCTTATAGCTGACACCAGCTCAGGCCTCCCTGCCCAACACACACACACACAGACACACACACACACACACGTGCTCTCAACTAAAGGGGTGGAATGATTCACAGGAGTGAGTGATTCACAGCCAATGACCGACAGAAATAGATTCAAAATGTCCTTCCCTTAGCTCAAGAAGGAGACAATTTTGTAGAGCAATTCATGCCCCAGAGTTTCCTGTGGCTCCTTCCAGGACCAGACTGAGACCACTTGCCTGGTTTTTCCCTGTTTTCCTATTCTGCTTGCCTCACTCCCTTAAAGTTTTACCCTTTCCCTCAGTAAGTCACAAGTACATAAATCCTTGTCTCAGGTGGATTCTTCTTTCAGGGGATTTGATTTAGGCAGCATCCTTGGACTCTCAAGAGTGTCCCCATTTACATGATAAGTTCACCCTAGACCTCAAAGTCTAATGCAGGTGACATCAGCAGAGACTGGCAGAATAAAGTTTGGAAGGGACAATGAGATTGAGGAGGAGCAGTAGGAAGGCAGAGAGAGATGGGAGGTGAGTACCTGGCAGACAATATATGATGGCCTCACTCAAGGGATTTTCACAGCTATACTATGCAGAGGAGAGATAATGTCCCGGTCAGAGGGTGAGAGTTACTGATTTCATGGGCTTTAGGTCTAACTGTCAGAGTTTATTTTGTGTGATCCTAGGGGATATTCTGTTTATATACATATTAATGTAACCTAGGTGTTAGTTGAAGTCACTCTATCCTTTTTGGTAAAATAAAATTAGCACAGTTTTATTATCTTGCATCTTAGATAGTCTAATGTGCCGCCTCAGGGCTTGTACAAGTTTTGGGTATTTGTAGTCTACATCGGACTCTGGATTCTGCTTTTGCTGGCCTGGGTCTCATTCACTTGACTATTTGAAGGCCACTGGTAACATTAACTGAGAGTTGACTCAGTGGAGTCATGTGGGGAGTGGGGCTTCTTGGGAAGAGTGGTGAGTGAGGAAGTGAAGATGTACTGAAGAGCTCACTAAACAGAAGATGGGTGCAATGGGCTGTGGCCCCGTGTCTAAAGAGGATTTTTGCAACTATGGAAAACATTGAAGTATATTTTTGTGTGAATAATAAAAATAGCTCATACTTAACATAACTTACCACATGCCCAAAACTAAATGCTCCACAAATATCAGCTTATTTAATTCTCAATTTTCATAAGACCCTACCACCTTACAGATGGAGTGAACTCACAAAAGGGGTCAATAGTGAGTTCAGCGTTATGCAGCTACTCCAGGGTGGTTCCAGGATTCCCATCCCAGCACTCTCTAATTCCAGAGACCATGCTTTTTAGAGTAGAGGGCACTGGCTCTCCTAAAAATAGCAATCTTGGGGCACCTGGGTGGCTCAGTCATTTAAGCATCCGACTTGAGCTCAGGTCATGATCTCATGGCTTGTGAGTTCAAGTGCCAAATTGGACTGCCTGCTGTCAGCACGGAGCAGGCTTCAGATCCTCTGTTCCCACCCCCTCCCCCCACCCCGGCCCTTCCCTACTTGCATGTGCACTCAAGCACTCTCTCTTTCTCTCTCTCAAAAATAAACATTAAAAAAAAATGGTGATTTTATAGGGAGAGAGGTGATGGGGATAGAAGGGGTAATACTACAGGAGCAGAGTCCTGAAGCAATGGAAGAGGGCTGGGATCAGGGTGTGAGTGGAAAGATCCTATCCACAGAAATCAGAACTGTCTACTTGAAGGGCTGCAGATGATGGGAGGCTGTTAGCCTTCATTGTGGCTTTTTTCTGATGTTGCTTTTCATTTTTCCTCAGTGTAATGTGAGTTAGGGGTGAAGTAAAGAAGGACAGTATTGAACATTTAAAAGGAGTGGAGACATGTGAGATATATGAAATAGTTACCTCATTTCTTTCATGTCCCCCCACAGATTTGAAAACAATATCAACCAAATAAGGCACCTCTTAAATTTAGAACCTCGACTACTTCCTACTATAAAGCTTGGTTGACCTCCATCTTGTGCCATGGTTACCTTCTTAGTGGTCCAGGAACTCCCTTCTATGTGAGGCTTGAGCTCTTTTATATGGCTAAATTTCATGAAAATGGAGGAGTGTCTCTTTTCCAAGAATCCTATTAAGGACATATGGGAATTAAAATAAGGTTTTAAGGTGGCCAAGGGCTAAATTGAAGCATTTCATGTGCCTCATTAAAACAAAATACCAAATAACCACAATTGAAAAAGAATGAACATTTAAAACCAATTGTCTGAGACCTCACCCCAGGAAGTTTTATTTTCCTACAGATTAAGCATGTCTTTTCATTTTCATGGAAAGTATCTGCTTCTAAAAGTGTTTTATGTACAGTTTAAGTGCCATTAGTGTGGTGTCACAGGAAAATGTGCATTGCTTTGTGAATGCTCTCTGTATCTTTCTTCCTTCTTCCTGTCAAGATATGTCTTCAGCTCCTGGTCCATTAATGCCTGAGATGTTCAAATATGTAAACACATTCACTATGAATTTGTTTAAAATCTGGAAAATAATGCACTAATTCCTTCTGCTACTCATATTTTCAGTTGTAGCTAAGCATCCTTGACCTAGGCTCTTCTACACATTAGTCTGGATTCCAGGACATTTTTGATGCCATTTCTAAACCTAAACATACAACTGTTTTGAGAAGGAAAGAAAAGGTACTGAAGGTTTTGCCTCACTTGTCTAAATTACCAACAATATTTAACCCATGACAAGTTTTCTCAGAGGTGTTCTAAAAGCCATTTAACTCTTCTGTTTCTTGTGGGAATTTTCAGTGAAGCTGGTGAATCTGTGTGTGCTTATGAACTTAGCCTTAAAAGTGATCAATCTGCAGCTTATAACTTCCCTTCTTGTATCCACTGTCAAAGTCACCACATCTGCTCATTCCTGTGGAGGAGATATATAGACAGTTAATGCAATGCTGAAGAGGGGCATGCAACCCAAAGTAGAAGGCTTTCTCAAAGAAGCGATATCATGGAAAAGGAAGAATTACTTTGAAAAGAAGGGGTTCCATTTCCATGGGCATGGGTGGGGATTCCAAGCCAGGGTGGTAACAATACTGGTCTCCTCTTCTACCTGCAATCCAACATGCTGTAAATTTGAACCTCTATTCTGCTTGAAACAGCACAGTTCTTCCATTCACTTCTAGCATTCTGTGTGATGGAGACATTAATTACTCCCTGTCTTTTAGGAGCTATGGAGAAATTATAATAATTTTTGATAAAGAATCATGAAAACTCATTTGTAAAATCTCCTTTGGGAAAAGAATGATAATCCTTGAATAAATAACTTTATAATCCTAAAAGTAAAAAAGGCAAATCTTAGAAAGAAAGCTAATCTATAAATCCCAGACTCTGGCTTTTATTGGCCACTTATTAGGCTTTTCTTAAAAGGGAAATTATTTTTTATTTCAGATTGAAGCCTTCGAGTGAAAAGGAGATAGAGAAGGCACAGCTAATTTCTGTATGCACCGAGATAACATTTAATGGTTTAATTAATATGCAGATTAACTGGTAGATATAAAACCTTACTATTCTGAGTCTAACCAGGGAGTTAAGAATATTGTGTTTTCATTTCGAGCAAACAAATGCAAACAAAGGAAATCATAATTGATAAGGAGTGGTGTTGCCAGATTGTTAAATTACCTGAAATATATATGATGATCTATCTTCTAACTTCCGAATTTTTTGTAGTTCATATCTAATATACTTTTATTGTCTTTTACAGTTTTAGATACAGTAAAATATGGTAAACTTTAGAGATTTTCCTTTGATTTTAATTAGGTACAAATTATTTTAATCATAGAGATACTAAAATAGCCCCTGACTCTTTAAAAAAAAATTATGGTGATGAATTACATAAAATATAAAATTTACCATCTTAACCATTTTTACGTGTGTAGAGCAGTGATACTAAATATATTCATATTGTGCAACCATCACTACTATCCATCTCCAGAACTTTTTATGTCTTATAAAACTGAGATTCTATGCCCATGAAACAATAACTCCCCAATCCCTTGACTTTTAAATAGAACATATTCTAAATGAGTTTAAAAAATTGAAACATCAATTTATTATAGAAGGGACCAAGTTAGTGATGATTAAATTCCCAAACTAGTCCACAAAAGCCTATTTACAGACTAGCTCACAAGACGGTTTAAATTGACTAAAAATAGACAAATTAATAGAATTAGAAATCATAATAAGCAGTTACCTGAAATTTACAGTCAATAAAAGGTATCTGTACCCAAACATCACTTCACTGGATACAAGATAATCATGGTAAGGAAAATTTGGAAATGGGCAAAGTTTGTGTTTCGTACCTGCCATGCCTTTTCTAGCATTTATCTTATATTCTCATGCTTTTCCCCCCAACTCCTAAGCTCTGATTTCCTGGATACTGTCTTACGCCTGAATGTAATGCGCCACACAGGTCTGAATCATTCCTTGAGAGTCCCACACATTCAAAGTACTTCCCTCCTGCACATTTTGGTTGGAGATTTTCAAAAAAGTAAAGATGGGGGTGTTTTATATTAAAACAGACTTGAAGGATACCTGCAAACATCTACAAGTGATTTTTCACATTCTTAGAACCCATGATAATTCAAGGGAGGTAGTACGTTGCCATATAAAAGTATAATGAACAGATTCCATCACACTATGCACAATGGTAAATGAAAAGCATTCACAAGCACTAGTGATGAGATTCATTACAGCCCGAGTTCATTATCAGCCATTTTTCAGATACCAACTTTGTGGCTTGCAGAGAGGCTGCTCTGTTATTAAACTTAAAAAAAAATACTAAATTCGATTTGTTGTTTGGGTCATAGATATTGAACTTTATAAATTCCCTCTAGTCAGTGTCTCAATTTGCATTCTCTATCCATTTCGCATTCTGTGTTTTATGCTTTTAGGGAAATTTTCAGCTGAGATGGGCCAGGAGTAGGGTGGTATGAAAGTTGAAAACGTAAATTTTGGAGGAAGAAAGATTGCCTACAAATCCCTAAGTGAGACTTATTCTTTTAAGCTTCTGTGCTTGATTTGTATGTAGGGACCTACATCTAATGGTCCTTATTTTACTGGGAAACATTACTGTCAGGTAAAGAAGGCAAATTTCTTTGTAAGTCAGTCGTCACACAAATGATAATTCCTATCTTATGGTATCATATTCATCATTTCCTAGGAGACTTTCAAGTTTTTAAAGGCCTTACATGGCTCTGCTTAGACAGTCTCTAACCCATGAAATCTGGTCTGCTAGAAAATGGACAGCCATTTAGTTTTTGCTTTTCGCAACATTTGGATTGTGATAGTTTGCCTTGGGATCTTTGTTGGCATGTAAACTTTATTGGAAGGAATGCAGCAATGCAAAAGATTCCTTTTGATATTTAAATGTTGAAGATTTGTCTAATTCCCCAGTGTTTCCTCACAGTATACCTGATGATAGTGGTCAGATAGACTCATGAGAAAAGAAAAAGCTTTTCCGGTTTAATTATTCCATCCATGGCGTTCTGTCTGGTCCAGTTTGCCTGCATAGAGCTCTTCTGTAGCAGAGGGACCATTGCTTACCTCTGGTACATGAACGTCAGCCCTTACTTGAAGGTCATCCTTCAGCTGAATGATACCATTTCTTGCAGGCTAGGACATTTCAGCAAATGCCTTTGTTCTAGAAAGAAACCATACAACTGTTCTTACAGCATACTTTGGTAATTAAAATCACCACAAGTATTGTCACAATGCTGTTCCACTTATTACAGTATACTGTTTTAATATTTCAATTCTCAAATATTATTCATCCACTTACTAGTATGCTTAGAGAATAATATCCATTAAGGATTAGATGTCTGCAAGGTGTGTTTTTCAGAAACACTAACTCTTCTCTTCTTATTCTTTTATTTTAATCATTACTGCATTTGGTGTAAAACTGTGACATCTTCACATCAGTAATTCTTACAGGTATAATGCCAAGTAAAGTTACCCTTTTCTGCTCAAAACATCGCCATGGGATAAAACTAAATCGGGGTTAAAGAAACAATATAAAAGTAAATCAGAACAGACATTTATAGGAAGGAAATAATATTTTTATTGAATGGCCTACAGCAGCAGTAATGTTCAGAAATGGGAAAATGCCATCTTAAGGAAAATAGACAAATAATAGGAGATTCAGTTTGAAGGACCAAAAACTTGTAACTTATAAATTTTCTCAATGTTATAAAATTTTTTTTTATCAAAAGGGGAGGCTATTATTTCTTTATACACTAAGCCTGGTCCACATTAACAAAAGGAAATGGAATTACGTAATAAAGCTGACCAGCTTAAGCAGCTGATCTAGATTAATCTTCTGTATCTTTATACTGTCTGTATTTGGATTCTCTTTATATTTGCTTATAGATGATTCTATATAGAATTATCTGTTATTTATATCAGTTAATGGTGAATATGGGCAAAACCTTTGGTCTTCGATTATGACTGTATCTACCTGGGGCTAGTACTAGAAGTTGATTTTTTCTGACCTCTCAGTCACGCTATTGTAATAGTAGTTACTCAGTGATTTACATATAGGGGAAGTAGGTCAATTGAAGGAATAGAAAGCATGAAGTAAAAATATTCTGTTGTTACTATGCCCTATTTCTGTTACTGGAAATATTAGCATCAGAGTTACTTGACACAGTTACAGTGAACCACTCTATGAATGGTCTGGAATATTTAAGCAAAGCTTTAAAAACCCTTGGCCAAAAATTTTTACTTTTACACCTGTGTCTGGCTTTATGTATCAGCTGCACTCACCTAATAATTCACCATTTGTTAATTTTATAAACGTTGGTGTGTGCCCAGCAATGACTGAAATGGTTTGTGGGCTCACCTTATCACCAGAAATAAGCCAGTAGTTATTCATTGAAGAGCTACTCAATCTCCAGGGTTTGGAGCACAAGGGAAGGCATTTATTCGCCAAAGCGCACCTGAGAGTCTCTTATTTTCTACTCCCTTCTCTCCATTTAACTTACCAGCTCTGTCAGCCTCAGCTACTTGTGCCCCAAGCCCACAAGTTCCATTTATTCATTGTGACCAAGCGTCTAAAACTTCTTTTCTCCAGAATTTCACAATCTTATTTATTACAAGACAATCCCCTTTCTCTCTATAATATATATAGCCTTCTAAAGGTTTTTTCATGCCAGTAGGCTCATTCTCCACTTAGGCTTGTGGTGGGGCAAGGCAAAGTTAGTGAAGGGTCCCAAGATCTGTGGCCAACACATCTTCTGTGGTTGGTGTGGAGATGACCTTAGAGAACCAACTGCAGTTTTCAAAGTATTTTACCAATTAAACAAGGTAAAAAAGAGGGGCCACTTGTGGCTATGTTCTAAGTAATGATATCAATTTGTTTGTAGTTTTCCCATGTTACCGTTTACTTACAAGGTACATTTTTAAAGATTGCAGTATTAATTATCACTTTCCTCTAACTTTGTTATATGCTTTTACATGTTAGGTCGCACACAAAACTGAATTTACTGTACCCAATATTGACTTTAGCAAGAGTGGTGCCTTACTTTTCCATAGTTTAGAAATGGAAAGACAATCTTCTTTTCACTTCTGATTTTCCAATTTAAATGTGTATGAGTAAGAATATCCTTTTGTAAACATCTCACCAGAAGGATTTTCTACTTGCAAATGGAATTTTTAAATTTTGCTAATGTGATATAGGGGCAGGACACTAGTTCTTGACAAATATGGCTCTTTCCTACCGTGGTGAGACTACATCGGTAACCTTTGCTGATGGGAGTCATAATGTGCACTGAAGGAAATGAGTTTAAATTGTTTAGAGGGCTGCTGAGAGGTTTGAAGCTGAGTTTGGAAGGGCATATAATTAGCTGGGCTGTATGATTCTGCCACTTTTGAGGTATTGGTGGAAGATTGCATTACCTGAAAAAGCGTTTCACTGACTTTCAAAGAGAAAAAAAGATCTAAGACAGGAGAAGTAAATTGTACGCATCAGAATCTCACCTGATGGAGAATGTGAGATTATAGAAGGGATGTTGTTGCAAAAGGGTAACATAGTAATGCTGATGGGGCAGTTCTAAGATCTTGGTTATTAGCAAATAACTAAAAATTGGTTATTTGAATTGGTTACCGAATGCAAGTCTATATTTACTATTAGAGAGTCACTGGCTTGCTAAAATGCTCTCCAGTCATTTCTTAAACCACAGAGTAAGCATCCCCATTACTACATGGGAGGCATCAAGGATTAGAAAGGGCCCTGGCATTAAAATTTGCCATATGCATTTGGAAAGTCAGCAAGATATCTTGATCCTTTTAAACTTTTAAGGGCTCTCAAGAATTGTAATTCTCTGTGGTGATGAATTATAGGGAAAAATGATACACACACACAAAAATGCCCTCTGTCTTCAAGAAAGATTCTAGATAAAATGCCCAAAACGTATTAGCTGTCTGTGTAGAAGAAGAAAGGAAAAGAAATTTCAGACATATATCAGGTAGGCCTACAAGAGTGCAGACCATGCATGTGTACAATTTTTATTTTTGCACATTTACATTTGTGAGGTAGAACATTTATTTGATCCATAGTTATTGAGCACTATTATATGTCAGATAGTCTGCTAGATCCTGGGGATTTAAGATTCCTGACCTCAATGAGTTTATTCTCTACACAAGGAAATAGAAATAAAGAGGCAAACAAACAAAAAAGTAAAGCTTGAGGTGAGAACTATAAAGAAAACAAATACGTTTGCAATAAGGAATAGCATGTGAAAAGTATTTTGTTTATCTTTTTAAATGTCTGTTTATTGATTTTTGAGAGAGAGACAGAACCCGGGGAGGGGGGGGGGGGGAGGGGCAGAGAGAGAATGAGACACAGAATCCAAAGCAGGCTCCAGGCTCTGAACTGTCAGCACAGAGCCTTACGCAGGGCTTGAATTCACAAGCCGTGAGGTCATGACCTGAGCAGAAGTCACTCAATCAACTGAGCAACCCAGGCGCCCCAAAAGAAGTATTTTAGACAGTATGATCAATATAGTCCTAAGAGTACATTTAGATGGACCTAAGAGATAAGAAAAACCATTCACATGGAAAAAGAATCCAAAAAACCTGGTGCAGGAGAATCTTGAAATACTAAAAGAATCCAAAGCTTACCCCTGGGGTTGAAACAGGGTGGGCAGATAAGTTGATTTTCATAATGATGGATGGGTTAGGGATGCAGGGAAGCATTTCCACTTATACTAGAGGGTTTCAGGAGATAAGGCTTAATGTATTTGGTTATCAAAGAGGGTGTAATTGTATATGCTCACTTTCCTGCATGGACAGAGATGATCTCTACAGGCCACGAATCAGAACTTGGAAGGGAAGAAGCTTATAGCTCTTCCTTTGTACTCTTGGAAAAATGAAGTTTATTTATCTCCATTACAGATAACTGTTCATTGATAGTGGGATCCTCCATGTTGCAGCTTATCTACCTCTTTAAGACACATTATTTATGTGATCATTTTTACCTGGGACAACTCAGGGGTTCCAGTGGCCAGGAAGTTTAGAATTTAGAAATTCTCTAGAATTTCTGAGAGCTTGGAATCCTATACTATTTTTTTGTAACTTGACAGTTTTGTTCTGAATTTGCATCTCTCTTATTCAGTTATACTCTCTCTAGTATACATACTTAAGATAGGTGTTTTTGGTTTCAAATCTGTGTGTTCAGGACCACCTGGGTGGCCCAGTCATTTAGGCATCTGTTCATGGGATAGAGCCCAGCCGAGGTCTCTCAGCTGTCAGCTTGGGATTCTCTCTCTCCCTCTCTGCCCCTCCACCACTTGCACATGCTCAATAAACAAACAAACAAACCTAAAAAAAAAAACTACGTAAATACAGAGAACAAACTGAGGGTTTCTGGAAGGGACATAGCTAGGTGTGGGCTAAATGGGTGATGAGCATTAAGGAGGGCACTTGTTGGGATGAGCACTGAATGTTATACATAAGTGATGAATTACTAAATTCTACTCCTGAAACCAATACTACACTATATGTTAACCAACCTGAATTAAAATAAAAAAAAGATCTATGTGTTCAGCTAAATGCCAGAAATACCATGGATTTTTAACTCACCTCCAGGCTTATAACTCATGTCATTTACCTTTAATTTTTTTTAGAAAATATCTCTCACCAGAACATAGCTTTCTTAGTTAATACTTCTAAAAATAGTTCCTAACTTGGGAATTTAAGAGCCTAAGAGATAGAACCACTGGCTAGGGAATATTCACAACTTTTAGCATCTCCCTAGTTTCTTTAGGGGAAGTTATACATGTTTGACACAAACATTGAACATACAAGTGGGGTTTAAGCAAGACTTCTAAACTCAAGTAAATAACTTACTAGTTGTATGGGTTAGGAGAGGGTTATTATGCTTATTTATTTGTCTTTAGTCAAAAGAAGACTGAAATCATCAGTGGTAGCTTTTTTTGAGGGATGGCATTGGTGCTGGGTAGGGGTGGTTTGGGGATACTCTCTGACAGAGCCCAAACACGACATTTGGTTAGGTGGTACAGGGTGCAGGGATATTTTGATGGTGCAGAAGGCCTGGGGAACTACAGCTATTAAGAGCAGGATATTCTGGTCTATTAGTTAAGAGAGGTAACTACTGGTCCTGACTGCTCCATCAACTTGCTGTGCTTTGTGGAACAAGTCACTTAGCCTGTCTTGGCCTCACTTTTCTCATCTGTTAAATATGTAATTTGTATCAGATTCTCTTCAGAGCAAATGTATTACTTCATTTACCAAAACATTTAATGAGCACCTACAATGCACTAAGTACTGTGATGAGTGCTAGGTAGTCAACATAAAACTAAAGACACTGGACAATTTACTTCCCCAAGGTCCAGTTTTTTTTCACGTATAAAACCAGTGTTACAGGTGATTCCTATCTTACAGTGTTTTGAGAATAACCTATGTAGATTACATATCTATGTAATCTACATAACCTATGTAGATTACATATCTACATCTATAGATATGTATAGATATCTATATGGCACATAGGTTGTGCTCAAGATATGGTAGTTATTACTATGACTGTTGGGAGTGGGATTGTAATTCTAACCCTCATGGAGCCACTGAGGGGATCAGAAAATTGCAGTACTGTGGTATGTGCTAGGGTAGGGGGCAGGGGCTTTGGTTCTGAAGCAGCTCCTATAATCCCCAACCCAGCAATTGCCTGAAAGCAGCCTGTGATTTTGAACTCTGAGCTGCAAGGTCTCATTTTTCTCTACCTTTTATAGTCATATTCATGAATATGGTCTGTTCCACTTTAGGGTTGGTGAAATTTAGTCTCCAAAGTCAGTGGTGATTTTATACTTTCCAAATTTTCCTGCTCTAAAAACCCTAGGTTAATGTCAAAAAATGTTGCAGATCTCATTTGGTATTAGTTTTATCTTAGTATTATTGATCAATTGTGAAAATGCATAATAACAAATGTCACCACATAGGAATATATTTACAATCAATTTAGGTATTTAAACCCCAATAGTATTTACATACATTGAAAAATAGTATTTTATCACTTAGAACTCTCCAGAGAAAATGAAGCAATATTTATGTCAGGTATGGTTTACATGAGTGTGGGGCTGTTATGTCCAAAATTTGTGGGGCAGGCTGGCAGGTTGGTAGTTCTTGAAGAGGAGTTAGTGTTGGGATCTTGAGGTAGAATTTCTTCAGGGAACCTCAGTCTTGCTCTTAAAGCCTTTTATTTGAGTGAATGAAGCCCACTCACATTCTGGGAGCTAATCTCCTTTACTTGAAGCCAACTTATTCTAGATGTTAACCTTAGCTATAAAATAGTTTCACAAAAACACCTAGATTAAGGGTTTGATCAAATAGCTGAGTATGGTAACCTAGCCAAGTAAACAAACACATAAAACTGTCACAAGTACACACTTCCAAAAGATACTAGATTAATTCATCCTGAAAAAAGCATTTTGACATGCATATGGATTGAAGACACTCTCTCTGGTTTTCTAGGGTCAAGGATCACAGATTGTATTCCATAGACTTAGATCAATGTGAAGATGACATGATTTTTTAGGACCCACAATCTTTCTATACTGAGAGAACAACAAGAACATTAGGCAAGTGTTCAATTGTTGTTGGTTTTTTTTCCAGGGAAAAGTCTGATTTTGCTCCTATCAAAGTTGTTAGATCTGCTTGGCTCACACTGTGACACCACTCGGCAGAACAAGCAGGATTCTGAGAGCTCTGCACTTGCGATTTGTGATTCCTGTTTTGCTGTTGAGTACTCTTCCTAAAAACCCAGCTAGCAAGATATGACTGCTCCAACTGGCCAACAAAGGCAACACAGAGAGGCTTATGAATTATTACTAAGGCATATTGATTTTTTGAAATGCTGGCTGAGATTTAAAAGGAAGCAGAAAAGCCAAATCCTTGACTGGGGAAGGCTGGCCCTTATACAGGTAGAGGAACATCTTTATATAAATTTCTAGGAAGGATATACATGTTTATAAAAATAAGTCTTTCCATTCTAAATGTAATTTCTCATTTCTCATCTCCTTGTCTTTTTGCTTTCTGTCTCCCTCTTTTCAATTCCTCTGGTCAAAGGTTTTACAAAACAATGTGCATTTTAGAGGCTTTGGTCCAAACAGATTGAAAGCAGCTAAGAATTAGTGCTGAACAAGCATTTACCTAATCTGAGAAATTCCATGTAACATATTATAGATGTTGAAGTTGACATGGCTTTGTCACTACACGAGGTTTGAGAATAAGGAACGTTTCTTCTAATCCTATCCTAGCCTTAGTACTGACCAACTATATTGCACCTCATGTTAATTATTTAAAAAGGAATCCAAACAAGGGAAGTAAAAACGATGATACAATTTGAAATGTCATTTGAGTAAAAGTTAAACTCTGGTGAGAAGAACCCTAAGGGCAGACTAGATTGCTTATTGTCTTTGAGAATTTGTAGGGCATTTAGTAGGGGGATGTTGACCAGTTACACTCTATGTACACAAGGAAATGGTCAAGAGAAACTAATCTTAAATCACTGGCAAGAGAGAGCTCTGTTGGACATGGGAGGTACTTCCAGATCGTCTGTGTGATAAAACACTGAAATTTCCTGCTGAGGAAAGCAATTCTGTCTTTATCCCTAGACATTTGATATACTTCATAATAGTCATAGTTGAATGAGAAATTTCCCTGAGATAGGAGGCTGGACCACATATACCTTCAAACTCCCATGCAACTCATTATATTGGGCTGGCCCTTTTATGTACACAGCAAGTATTTATTGAATATCTGCTATATTAGTTTTCTGTGTTGCCATACGAAATTACTACAAGCTTAGTGGCTTACAATTACAAACATATTATCTTATAGTTTTATTGGCCAGAAATCTAGGAGACATCTCCCCTGTTTATAGGTTGTGTTCCTTTCTGGAGGCTCTAGGAAACATTCTCTTTCCTTTGTCTACTGAGATTTTGGTAGAATTCAGTTCCTTGTGCCTGTCACCTGAGGGCTGTTCCTTCCTTCTAGAGCCTGCCTTATTCTTTATTCATGTTTTCTTTCCTCCATCTTCAAAACCATCAATGCAGGATTGAGTCCTCACATTTTATTTCTCTTATACTACTGGGCCTTCTTTCACTTCTAAGACCTCTTTGATTAGATTGGGCCCCTCCCCTAATCATCGAGAATAATCTCCCTATTTTAAGGTAGTTAAGGTATTCAGTATAAGGTAATTAAGGAATTAAGATAGTAGGACCTTAATTCTATTTTCAAATGCAATTCTCTTTTTCCATGAAACATACCATATTCCCAGGTCTGGGAATTAGAACACAGACATCTTTTTTTTTTTTAATTTTTTTTTTCAACGTTTATTTATTTTTGGGACAGAGAGAGACAGAGCATGAACAGGGGAGGGGCAGAGAGAGAGGGAGACACAGAATCGGAAACAGGCTCCAGGCTCTGAGCCATCAGCCCAGAGCCTGACGCGGGGCTCGAACTCACGGACCGCGAGATCGTGACCTGGCTGAAGTCGGACGCTTAACCGACTGCGCCACCCAGGCGCCCATAGAACACAGACATCTTTAGGAGGGAATTATTCTGTGTATCACAACTGCTGTGATATCAGCACTGACTGGTTCTTGTACTGGAGAAGAATTAACCTTTAAGAAGCTATCCTATCATACTCTGAGTTTACAAATAATTAATTAATTCAATAAATATTTATGAGTACCAAGCATGCCAGACATTGTTTTATGGGATGCTATCCTTGCCCTAAAGATAATATAGGCTACTAGAAATATCTACTATGTAAAGAAATGAATGTCACACTGAATGAGTACTATAATAGAGTGGTGAAATGTTCAACTTTTTTTTTATGGCTGGGGTCTGGGAAAGGGCAGAGAAGGAGACATTTAAATAGAATCGTTTAGGATGAATAGAGGAAAGTATTTTAAACCAAGGGAACAGCATGGAGAAGTGAAGTGTATGGCATAGCCAGGGCTATAAATATAGAGGGCATGTTTAGAGCGGTGGGAGGAGGGGGAGCGGATCTGAAGAACTTGGAGTTTATACTGCTGGCACTGAGAAAAATTTGAAAAGTTCTAAACTAGGATGTGAAGATCTGATTTTCATTCCAGAGAGATCACTGAAGTAAAACAAGTTGTAGCAGTACAGATAAGAATATCTGTCCCTCTTACATAAGTAATCTTCAGTTATTTTACTTCCTAATCATTTATGTACATGCCTTAGCTTCCTTATAGATTGAAAATCCTTTAAGCCAAAAATCTGCATTTGATTCATCTTTGCATTTACTCAATGCTCATAAAATTATTTTTAAGAAGAAATGCAGATAAATATTTGTTTGATAAATAATAGCAAACACATAATGAATATAATCTCTCTCATTAGTTTTAAAATATTTTAATAATTATTATGTACACAAATAAAACATGTGTGCTTATAAATCAGATGCTCATTTGCTGTGTTAATCAACCTTTACCTGCATTTCTTCCAAGACAAATACTAACATAATATTTGATTAGGATTAAGGCCAAAGTTCATGCTCAGGAAGGCAGTATGCTAAGTGCTGAATAGTCAAAGAGTCATAGAGCGAAGTTCCTATAATCTAGGAGTTTTTAGATATACCTGGGGTGAATAATACATGAACATAAATTACCTAACAATATCCAGGTATCACTTATATGCTAAACCACTTATATGCTAAACACTCAATGAGTGTTTCTAGAAGTAAATGTTTGGGGAATTACCATGAGGTAGTTATAGGTTAGGAATACATATTTTCCCTTTAGACAGATTTGGGTTTGGGCCTTGACTCTGACTAGCTCTGTGACCTTGGGCAAATTATTTAATATCTCTGTGACTTAATTTTCTGATCTGTGAATTAAGATAATTAGAATACTTCCTAGTTCATAGGGGAATATGAAGATATATTTATATATATATATATCTTATATCTAATAATATATATCTTCTAGTAATAGATATCTGTATATATAAAATATTTATATATAATAAATATATTTATAAAAACATATAATTAAGATTGTGATCCTAATCAAAGATTATCTATCAATTTACTTACCTATAGTGTTTGGCACTTAGTAAAATCTTATAATATAAACATTTTATAATTATTTGTGTACAAAGAAGATTGTAAAGTCTTTCTGGAGAAGATAAGATTAAGGTTGAACTATGAAGAATAAGGGAGGCTTTTGTGGGAGGGGAAAGGCACGGAGAGGAGAGGAACTGAATCAGAAAAGTGGAAATTCAGCCTTTAGTGGTCTTCTTTCTTTCTGATAACCTCCACAAAGTAAAGTGCTTTTAGTTCAGGAAGGTTAAAGAAATGTAAGAGAATACCTGAAATTATTCTTCTAATATGACTGGTAATGTGTTTAAAGATGGCTTTATCTGTGGCATAGGACTTTTAACAAGAGCAATAGCCATCAGAAAATGGATATCAATAGAATTAGAAGGTCTTTTTTTAGAAGAAATCCATAGTGTATAAAGAGCATTCGGATCTTGTAGATTGACCTGTTCTGAAATAAAGTGCTGAGGTTGAGTCACAGTATTACAGACCAGGTGACTTAGCTAACCTGTCACTTCTATCTCTGCACTCAGAGACTTTGGTGAGTTCTATGTCCTATTTCAGGAGAGGAGCCTATGACGAAACATGAATTTTACCCATATTCCCTGGAACGCTCTGGGCAAATAAAAACTCCCTCCTGCTTTGAGAAGTGGTCCTGAGAGAGAGGGGTGGGAGGAGTGCATCTTGCTGCCACATTTCTTAGGAGACAAAGAGTAGCTTCCATTCTATGAATGCAAAGTAAAGCTTCTGCTAAATGCCTACGGCTGTGGAGTCAGAGATGTACTGTGCTATAGGACAACAAAGCATAGACTGCACCAGTCATGGGTGAATAAAATCATACCATGGCTTACCACCCAAATAACAATGATTGAAATGAAGATATGGGCTGAAGTGGTTTAAAAACCATCTATACATCAGATTGCTTGGATTTAAGTCTCTCCGTAGGGTAATCAAATATCCAGATTTGCTTGGGAAGAAGAGATTTCTTGAAAAATAGGACTTTCAATGCTAAAACTGGGACAGTCCTGGGGAAACTGGTATAGTTGATACCTGTAACTTTCATGCCTCAGTTTCCCCTTCTATAAAATATGAATTATAAAATGGCCCACTAAGGTTTTTTGCATAATATTTTTTACCAGGCCCAGGACATAGTAAAGCACTAATAAGTATTGATTCGGTGTATGTGTCAGTTTCCTATGGCTGGTGAAACAAATTACCACACGCTTGGCGGTTTAAAATAATAAAAATGTATTTGCTCATGGCTAGGAAGGACAGAAGTCCAAAATTAGTTTATCGGGCTGAAGTCAAGGTATTGGCAGGGATGCACTCCCTCTGGGGGCTCTAAAGGAGAGTATGTTCTTTGTCTCCTCCAGCTTCTAGTGGCTACTGGCATTCGTTGCCTTCTGGCAGTAGCACTCCTATCTCTACCAATCCGTATATATCACCTCTTCTTTCCTTGGTATAGTCTCTCTCTTTGCCTTTCTTATAAGGACACTTGTGATAGCATGAAGAGCCCACCTACATAATCCAAGACAGTCCCTCATTTTAATATTCCTAATCACATGTGCAAAGAAGGTCTTTCCAGATAAGGTCGCAGGTTCCTGGGATTGGTACCTAATCATTTTACGAGCTAATATTCAGCCTACTTGTTGCAGTCATCAAATGAGATAAGAGCTGGGAATACAGTAGGTGCTCATTGTAGATTGAGGGTTTTTTTTTTCTTTTTTCCTGTTATTCCTTTCTCTTTCTCCAAAAGATGGCTTAATGAACTTTACTGTCTCACAGTTTTGGAGGCTGAAATTTAGTCTGTCAGTAGGACAATGTTTCCTTTGAAACCTATTGGGGAAGAATCATTTCTTACCCCTTCAACCTTCTGGTGTTTGATGGCAGTCCTTGCTCTTCCTTGGTTTGTAAATACATCACTGCGATCTCTCCCTCTGTCCTCACATGGCATCTTCTCTGTGTGTCTGTGTACATACATCCATCTTATTATAAAGACGTGAGTCTTGTTGGATTAGAGTTCGCCCTAATGAGCTAATTTTAATTTGATTACATCTCTAAAAAGCCTATTTCCATTTAAGGTGACATTTATGGGTACTGGGGGTAGAACTTCAACCTACCTTTTTGAAGAGACACAATATACATTTTTGGGTAGACAATATACCTTTTTTGGGAGGCAAAAGATACAATGTCTTGATTTTCTTTTGAGGAACCATCACACTCTCAATTCTCAGGCACAAGTTTTTGATTAGGAATCAACTGACCAATTCTCAATTCCAAGGAAGAACTATGACTGGTTTAGTCAGAGAATCTGCCTCATCTCCCAGACCCCTCTCTTGGTTCTGGGTGTGTATACATTTCAGTCAAAACCATTGAAACAGTAAGAGGTATTTTCTAGTGTTCTTGGGGGGAAAAAGAGGCTTATTTGTTCGTTTGTTTAATTGATTTGGAGACAAAGTATGGAATAAAGGATTTGAAGTTTGGGCCTACTAAAGCCATCTCACTAAACATTAGGGGCATCAAAAAGCAGATAAAGCCAACCTACAGAAGGAAAGACACCAAGAGATAAAGAGAGTTATGCCCTGATGACATTGTATCTCACCCACTCAGTACCTGAAACCATCCAGTTGCTAGAGTCTTCTGGGACAAAAGGGAAAAAAAAAAAAACCTTTTTGTCTCTTTTCATCTAAACTAGTGTGTTAGAGTTTCCTGCAACAAAAGTATCCTAACTCTATTGTGCTGAGGTTGGAGAGATAGGCTTCCCATTTATGACAGGAATCTGAAAAATAATAATAGCAAGATAATACACTTGAATAATTACTATGTCCCCAGCTTGGAACTTTGTATGGATTAGGTCATTTAGTAGCTACAACAACCCTAGAAACTATTATTATCTTTATTTTATAAATGAGGAAGTTGAGGCATAAATATGTTAATTTCCTTATTTGAGTTCAGTGATTGTCAGAATGGGAATTTAAACTATACAGCTTGAATCCAGGGTCCTTCTCTGAGCCACTCTGATACTGCCGACTCTTTGCTATCAGGACCTGCACCAAGAAAGCTTAGAGAAACTCCAAATATTATATATATATAAACCTATATATATAAACCAGGGGACTCATTAACACTACACAAGACCCCAACCATTGTTCCCTGACCTCCTCCATATAGTTTGCTATTGCTGTGTAGCAAATTAACACAAACTTAGCAACTTAAAACAGTATGCATTTATTATCTTCCCCCAAACAAGAGACACTTCAGGATCTCACAAGGTTAAAATCAAGATGTCAGCTGAGCTGTGTTTCTTTCTGCAGCTTGAGATTGTCTTCTGAATTCATGTGATTATTGCCAGAATTCAGTGCCTCACCATTGTAGGGTGAGGCCCTTAGCTCCTAGAACCCACCCGCCATTCCCCGCCACGTAGCCCTCTCCCCAACATGCAAACTTGACTCTTCAAGCCCAGCAGGAGTGACAATCTCACCACCTTTTCCATATAACACAACTTATTTAAGACAGGAACTATGTCATCATATCAGTGAGTATCACTCAAACTCAAGTGGAAAGAATTACTCAGGGTAGGTACACTTTGGGGTGGAAGCATTGTGAGCCACCTCAGAATCCAGGCTCCACACTCCCTGTCTCCCTCCATAATGGAAGTGGCACACATGGGGGAAGTATGCCATGGGAGGCACCACGTGTGTCAATGGACTTCCACAGAGAACAGAACACAAATGTGCTGCTCCTCATTGAGATGTTGTGGGAAAGCATGGCAATCACCTAGAGCATTATGAAATTAAAAGACCTGGAAAATGATAGAGAGTTTCTAAAATGAAAGAAGACTTCAAGGTCACCCCTCCTAAAAGTATTGCCTCCACGAATGTGGTTAAATTGGGCAGAAACCGCCTTGCAAAATGGTTATTACACTTAGTCGCAGTTCATTAGGACTGTTTTGTGAGTAACTCTGTTGGTGTTTCTGAATCCCCATTGGTTGTGGGGTCAGTCCCACTAAATCTGCCCTGCTGCAATAACAAATCTTTTGGTAAAAATCTATTTGGACTGCAAGTACTTAGAATCAACCTGATTTATTAGACTGAATTCAAAGAGGATTCTTAATTTGAAATCTGTTTAAAATGAATATTAGTTAAAATGGTTTATTTTTCATTAAGAGAGCATTTCCATGAAAGACTAACCTTAAATTACCTTTTTTATTTAGCTAAAGTCTGCCTAAGAGAATGGGAGGTAAATAAACACGTTGTGTTATTGAGCAATTTTTATCTTTTGTTTATATTAAGTAGGCACAGCAAGACTATCGTTACTGCAAAGAAAATTGCATTGTTCTACTGCTAAGTTTCAAGCTTTGAAACAGAAACTGATGTAAGCTTTTAAGCTATGATATTCAAACATATATTTCCAAAGAAAATTGATTGGTCATTTAGGGTTTTTTCAATCACTAACTATGGTCATCTGTTTTCCCTGTTTTGATTTTCTTTCATACTGTTCTGCTTGGAATGAAGCCTCTAAGAGTTGTGTGAGGTTGATCTTACAGTCTTAAAATTACTATTGATCATTTTCAGTGGACTTAATTTATTTAAATGTAATTTCAGATATCCAGTTATATGCATATTATGCTGACATTCTTTCTTGATGCTGATTACATTGCCATAGATTTAAATGCTTCCCTCCCTCCTTCTGCCTTCCTCATTTCCCATTCTATCTCTGCCAAAGATCTGATTTTCCCACCCAGTCTTGCTGACTGCAGTTGCTTGCACTGAGGACCCTGTTTGTAGCTTCTCCAAGCCTCTCTGGCTTCTTTTAGAAAAGAACCATTATCATACTAATGATTCTGGCTCCAGGAATCATTGAGAGGAGAGGGACTGTGATAATGGATATGGCCTGTTGCTTTTTTTGCCCTGTCCACCCTCATCAACACACTGGTAAGGGAGTTTCTAAGGCCTACTGCTTTTCATGGCAGATGCTCAGAATTCTCTTCATATGAACTTTCTTTACCCCAAACCATCCCTTTCAAATATTTTATCTTATGTAATTCACACTTTAAACCCATTTCTGCCCTTTTTTGATTCAGTGATCGCTTTTGATCAGCTCTCTTTAAGGACTGATTTGCTTTACTTCTCAGAGTCATAACAAGCTGGCTACCTCGGGTAGGAACCCTCTAATTTGAATCCATGGGATCAACCCATTGCAACAGACGAGGATGGCCACAATCCCTGAAAAGAGGGAGAATAGAGGCCAGAAAACAGGAGAGGTGGTTTCTAGTTGGCACAATGCAAATGTTCACCCACCTAGTCCCTGATGGAAGACAATCTCTTAGAGACTAAAGTCATCGTTTGGGGGTGCCTAGTAAAAACAACTCAGACACTAGAAGGGAGAAAGTCTACTCTATCCTCAGTGATAGCTGCACTAATGCCTACAGCAAATTTTTTCATGAAATTCCACAAGAGGATTTGATTCTTATAGTTACAGTCTAAGTATTTGCTGAGTTTGGGGATTTAGCTATATTCTTCTGCTTGCTCAGGTCTAGGCTGAGCCCAGTCACTGCATGACTTAGATTAGATTCCCAGAAACTGAGAATTGCATGCATATTTACTAGGGGATGTTCTCAGGAGATACATCTGCAGGATTGCACAGAGGGAGAAGCTGATCCATAATGAGGTAACTAATGAGGCATTAGTCAATCTGTGGCAAGCTCTGCCCTTGGGATGGCCCTCAGAGTTATCCTAAATTGAGGCAAAGGGAAAAAACTTCTTATCTCTATGTAACCTAATCATTTACATCTTTGAGTGGAGCAGCACAATATCCACTACAGTACATTGTTACACGAAGAAACAGTGCACAGTTAACTGTAATAGCAATATTTGACTTATAATCAAGCAACACGCTCAAACATGCTGAACATCACCTATCATTAGCTATCATTAAGTGCACACACTGTTAGGACTTATGGCCAGTGTCTTAGAAAAAGACAGCTCATCATTTGAACCATCTGAAGTGAGTTCTATGAAAGCAGCACTTCAAAGATCTAGATGGGTCAGGGGATGTATAGGGATAGTGAGGCACCCAGAGGCTAGCAACAGTAGGGGGCAATGAACTACCCTGGAGTAGAAAGGACAAGAGAAGTAAAGAGAGATATGGAAGCCCAATAAGAGTTGGAGAGACAAAGGAATATCAGCATCAGAAGGAGCTATAGTCCTGGAGATGCACAACTACTGACAGAAAGGTGGTGCTGAAGCCCTTGATTACAGGCTGGTGTCTTCTATTGGCCAACCCAGCTGGAAATCACCTAACAAGTGAGTCTCAGAGATGCAGTACACAAGGGCTAGTCTCCTGTGGCAAAGAGTAGGATGAGACGAGCAAAGAATGGATAAGAACTGGCAAATGGAGAATAGTCAGCACAATTTCCAAATAAAACATAAATTGTTTTTCTACCCAAAAAGCAAGCCGTGGTCTCTAACATATTTGACAAATAATCCCTAAGCAAAACACTTAACAAAAAGACTATGCCAGCTGAGATTCCTAGGTCTAAAGATAGAACTTATCTACTCATTTTATGTTTTTCTCTTTAGAAGAAGCCCTCAGTAATGAAATGTTGAAAGAAATTCTATGTTGTAACCACCAGGCCATTTTACTTGTTGGGCAGGTACCATATGACAAATGCTATTTTTGAGAGTGTGGCAATTATAGATACTAGAGAAGCCACCAGGAGAATAACTAAAAGGAATTATTATTACTGAATGCTCAATGTGGTGTGTGTGGCTTTTGTGGTACAATACCCATTGAGTGAGAGTCACATGATTCAACATTATACATAAGTTTTTCCCAAATTTACCCGGTAAGGGGCAAATTACCAGTACAGTTCTGAATAACATTATTGTAGCTGTTAGTCTTTGTGTGCATAATTCCCCCCATCCATGATGTTTACAATTTTTTCCTTAGTGTTTCTTTGAAAAGTGGTACAATTACAATATTTTCATTATACTGTAGCTTACACAGATAATTAAACAAATAAATATGCTCTCACACAATTCATTTTAAACATTCCCAGTCTTTACAAAACACCCTCATTTGGGAAGAATAAAGATATTCAGAGTACCTGCAATTTTTATATTCTTCTACAAAGACATCATCTGAAAGATTAATAAAACTCATCAACTTAAGGCAAAACCTTAATAATTCTCTTTACAGTCAGAAATGAAACTATTGCAAAATAACAACCACCTCATAGCTCTTACATGGGAATAGGAAGAATAGTATATTTTCATTTTGGAGAGATTAAAAATGTATTTCTCAAAACTCATTGACTTTACCATTGAGGCAGTAGTTCAGTAAACTTTAAGTGTTTAGTACATTTGCAAAGATGAATTCAAATCTTGAAATTTGGGGTTTTTACCATATACCATTTTTTGAAGTGCTAAATCTGCTAAAAATTGTTACTTAGCTACAATAAGCAAACTTTCAAAAACATCTAGACCTTATTTTCAAAGTAATAGAAATTAGAGTAATCTGGATGAATGAGTTTATTTTGCCAATGAAGAAACCAAGTCTCAGAAACATTGAATGGCTTTCCAAGGTCTCACAGCTGGTTACTGCCAGAGGCAGAATTATAACAGGCAGTCGCCTCAGTACTGTCACTGTGTCCTTTCTCTTATTCAGCACCCCTCTTCAAAAGGTCTTTATACTTTGTCTTTCAATAAACATTTATGGGCCTGTACTCTAAGCCAAGTTGGGGATGGGCAGGTGAATAAGATATGCACCCAGCCCTTATAGAAACCCACAATTTCGTGAGGGAGACAGTTGAGTAGATGAATAATTGTTTACTCTGCATTTTCATACATGTTTTGAAAGCACAGAGGAGGGAGTGTTTGGCTATCTCTTAACCTGGCTTTGGGAGTTGATTTCCTAGCTTCAATTAATACAATTCCTGGGGTCTTCAAATACATCATGTCCTTAACAGGCATGGTCCTGGTTTCTTGCACACTGTTTCTGTTGGCCTTCTGTGTTTTCCTGCCACTCCCACAATCCTTTGTTCTGATTTATCGCCTCATGCAACAGTTGCTGCTTGCGTGCTACCATTTCTGATTTTGAAAGTTCAAACCATCTGCAGCAGGAATGGAAGTTTCTCTCCAGAAGAAGAGAGAATACTCACAGTGGCTTCTGCTTCTTCATTTTGCTTCTTGAAGGATTGTCTTGTTCTTTGTGTTTCCCCCCTTTCCCCCAACTTCTCATGTCCCCTACTCTCAAACTGGAGAATGGGCTTTTAATGACACTATCTGAGTGTTACACCCTGATTCATTGCACATGACTGGTGACAGTCATAAGCATGACATGCCCCCATGGGTGTGCTAAGAATTGTGTACTTCAGACACATAAGGCATAAAGTCCTTTTTTTTTTTTTTTATAGGACAGCCCATAGGATAAAAAAGTAATGAGGGTGTTATAAAAGAATTGAATACCTCTTAACTGTTTACAAAGGTTATGAAGTCAACTATGAGCAAAATCACTGTTCTAAAGCCTGCTTCCTCAGTAATAATCACTATCTGGGACCAGTTCCAGAGCACTGAATGCTGTCCTCCTCAAGAAGGTTTTTCTTTCCCAAAGTGACTTCATTTCTCCTCTCTGTCCTTCGTAAGTTGGTAATCCTAGGGCCAATCTTTGGAGGCTAAGTCATTTTCCCAGCTTCTCTAGGAAATCTCTCATATATTCAATTTACTCAGTAGGGATCACAAGGTGGATAAAGAGAGTGAGCGAGCCAGTCTCCTGGCTACAAAGAACCACTTTGCAATACCTGCAATATCTGGCCAAACCATCAGGCTAGCTCCTACCCTCTGTGTTATCACAACAGGCAGATACTATCTTTGAGCAAGTATCCTATTGACCTTACAGCCCCATACCACTTGATATGTATTCCAAATGAAGCTTAAACTGCCCACTGTTACCAGTTGAGGACTTTCTGGTTAACTCCTTGTATGTGATTAACATTTGTCCTAAAAAGTTAACACTGATGCCTCTGAAAACTTTAAACTTTACTTCTTTCCATTAATTATGGTTACATACCCTTTTACATAGTGGTGATATTTACTGATGGCCATTGAAAAATCTACCATGTGATTTTGTGTCTCATTTATTAGAAGTATGTGAAAGAAGCACATGCATTTTTTGGCAGAAATGTGTAATTTTTAAGTATTATCTATAATTGTAGAAGGCTTTGGGATATACACTTTAGAAGATTCATTATAAATAATTTCAATTCCAATTTTGAGCCTAAGGGAGAATGTTGTACATTTGAAATGGCAGATGTTGGGGTTCACCTGAGAAAGTCCCTGTGTCTTACAGGCAATAGACATTCTAAGATCTGGCCTGTAAATTCAATGCTCTCCTCATTGAGGACTGGATGTAAATCTGTGCCACATAAGTGATCTGTGGCCTCTCCTATCTAAAAGCCCTTTTCTATTGAGGATGAGTGTCTTAGAAGAAGTCCTATCTGTGACTTGACTTTCCTAATACCAACAATAACTTCTACCAGCATGCTGCCGTGCACACAGTCCTGTTTGCTCACTCAAGGGAGAAAGCAGAGGCTTTTTGGACATGCATGAAGTCCCTATGAAGATAATAGGATTTCCATGTGCCTACAGAAGGATAAATCAGCCTTTTGTTAAACTGTTACATAAACTGTTCTCTCATTTTCCCTGAAATAAAATTCTATGCTCATTTTCCTCCAGTTCTGTGGCTTTGCACTGTTGGCCTAATTTAAGTATCTTTGCTTTTGGATTGAGGTTCCCTATATGATGCCTAAATGTAAAATCAATGTTTGATGACAGATACTTTGTGTTCATTTAATATGTGAATTATATTCCTCTTTTTAATAGATGAGCTATTTGCAATCCGGAGCATCTTCATTTCCAGTTTCACCCACCAATATTCTCATTTCTTCCTTCTTGGGCTCTTGCCTTCCTGACAGTTGAAACACTCTGTGAAGTTGCATTTAGCATTACTTTGTATTTTTAGTGTCTTCCCCTGCCATTAGTTAGTATTTTGGTTGTTCCTTAATATATCTCTTTACTTAAGATTTTTGTAAAATTTAAGAAAGTTTCAAACTCATTTCCTTTTTAATTTCATGTTTCCTCTTTTTTTTCTTCCAAAAACACCTTTTACTGTACACTTAGAAAGTTGAAATGTTATTATAATTCTGTAATTATCCTCTTTGACATCTGAACCTACTAATTTACAATTTTGTCTTAAGGCAGGGCAGTAAAGGATAATCTTGACTTTTTAAAAAATGACTAATTCACAAGCTATACTTAAGTGGCCTCATGCAGGGAGAAGAATACTGGGTATCTGGAAACCTGATCTTAAGTCCTGGTGTTGCTGCTAACAAGCTTGTATCTTTGGGCAAGTTACTTACACTCTGAGTTTGTCTTTTTTTTGTTGTTTTTAATGAATTGAGTTTTGGTTCTTCTCAGCTTTGTATTTCTATATGAGAAAAGCCTCTTTGGTTTTACTCTAATGTACCAATTGAGAATAAGACAGGGGAGAGACAAAGGTAAGAATTTTCTTGGATAGAACATTAAATTGTGAGTCGTAGGAATGCTTTGATCAAGATGCCACCTCCCCGAGGGCTGTTTTTGAGATAGAGATAGAATAAACCTCCATGAGCTCCAGTTCTTTCCTTTTGCACTTCATTCTCTGTACTTCTAAAAGGAATAAAAATCCATTATATCATTAGAGAAGGTCAGGGGGTGGGGGGAAGATTAGCAGAGTCCTTTGCTGCATATTGGGAAGCAAAGGTAGCTAAATAATGGTGTATTTCTCCCATTAAAATTGCCTCCATAACCTTCGCCAGAAATAGCATTTGAGACTTAGAAGAGAATTAATGTTCGGTAATTTTTGGATCCTTATTTAAATGTGACTTTCAAATATCTTTCCCAGGAGGAGCACTTAAAAAGATCCATCAAAGCAGTAGTGCTAATAATCTGCCATGGGACCTGGGCAGTAGGTTAAGAGACTAACCTCTCATTAATTAGGTGAAGGATTCACAACATGTTAGGCGTGCACCTGAGCCCAGTATTCATTTTTAGAAGAGTGATCTGTCCATGAGTGAGATGATATTGGGATTATCAAGCATCTAAGCCAAAGGAAGGAGAGGGGAACAAAAACTTTTTTTTAAAAATTTAAAACTCGGGGCACCTGGGTGGCTCAGTCGGTTAGACGTCCGACTTCAGCCCAGGTCACGATCTCGCGGTCCGTGAGTTCAAGCCCCGCGTCGGGCTCTGGGCTGACAGCTCAGAGCCTGGAGCCTGCTTCTGATTCTGTGTCTCCCTCTCTCTCTGCTCCTACCCAGCTCATGCTCTGTCTCTCTCTCTCTCTCAAAAATAAATAAACATTAAAAAAAATGAAAAAATAAATAAATAAAAAATAAATAAAAATCTAAAACTCATAAATTTGGGGTGCCTGGGTGGCCCAGTCGGATAAGTGTCTGACTTCGGCTCAGGTCATGATCTCACAGTCTGTGAGTTCGAGCCCCATGTAGGGCTCTGTGCTGAGAGCTTGGAGCCTGGAGTCTGCTTCGGATTCTTTGTCTCTCTCTCTCTCTCTCTCTCTCTCTGCCCCTCCACTGCTTGCGCTTGTGCTGTCTCTGGCTCTCAAAACTAAATAAAACTGTTAAAATTTTTTTAAGTTATAAATTTGAAGATAGTGAAATTGTTTTCAGTTTAAATGGTTTAAAAGGGCATTTACGATGGAATCATTTTGGCATTCACTAGAAAGCAGAGAATGTCTGTATGTATAAGTGTGTGTATATGTCTTAGAAGTAGAAATCCAAGTAGGTATAAAGGATCAGCTTCTGAGGGAACACGGCCCTGGCAGACCTGGACTTCTCTTTCCAAGCTCCATGTTACCACTTCACCTTTTGTCCACAACACCACAAGTCACCAATAAAGTCTTCCAAAACTACCTTGCAAAGGTGGTACTCAAAGTGCTTCATGCACTTCAGGAAGGTACTGGGGGTTATTGAAGCCTATGGCTTAATCTGCTGATTCATTCAGCCACTTGAGGCACTGGGGAAAGAAAGGGAGGTATAGCATAGGGAGCAGCTGAAAACAATAGGACTCCTGTCCTCTGGCACCAAGGAAGTCAGGCCTTACGGTTTCAGAATCAAAATTATTTGCCAAAGACATAATCATCTTTAGCAGTGAGCTGGAGCCAAATGATTTACCCACCATACCCAAACCTAGGAACTTTTTATTTGTTTTCAGCTATCCCATTACTGACAGATGTGTAGAAGAATAAATTCTGACTTTGCAGAAACTACTATTCTTAGACTCTGAAAAATACATAGGATAGAGGTAAGGGCTAAGGTCAATAACATTATTTTGAAAGATATTTCTAAATAAGTCACCTATAAAACTTTGGTCGTTAAAGAGAAGGTACATAATGAAGACTGAATGCAATAAGAAATGAAATGACCTAGGGGCACCTGGGTGGCTCAGTCGGTTGAGTCTGTTTCTTGATTTTGGCTCAAGTCATGACCTCATGGTTTGGTTCATGACGTTGAGCCCCATGTTGGGTTCCACGCTGGCAGTGTGGAGTCTGCTTGGGATCTCTCTCCCTATCTCTCTCAAAATAAATAAATAAACTTAAAAAATTAAAAAAAAAAAAGACCTATATTCCATCTCTTCTCCACCTTAAGAACTATGCTGCTTTGTTCAGAGCCTCTTCTCTCCTTCCGGAATCCCCCTCCTCTTCACTGTGTCATCTCTAGTTACACAAGATTCTTTAAGTACACAAAGGGCCTTTATTTTAGCAGGAAGGAGTGAAAGAATACATTAAGGTCAATTGGGTACTTTTAATGTTTCTTATGTTCTGTGGAGAGATCAGATCAGTGTGAAACTAGAAGATAAGAGTAACACAAGTGACACCAGTAACCACAACAAATAACCTCAATTATTAAACAAGGCAGTGTGGCCATGATGATGGAGGTGTCTCTGAGTAAGAAGTCAGAGGGTCTGTAGAAGTGGTTTCCTATGTCAATTTAAACTGGCTTGTGTTCATGTAAAATCAATTCACACTTCTCCTGAAGAACCAGCCTTTGTCGTGGTATGTGATCTTAATTAACAATCACAGGACCCTTCTATTCTTTGTCAAATACATCTTAAATAGGATTGTACCAACTTTAAGGATTTTAACGTTAAGATGGCTTGGGAACATTTGATTTCTTTTGTATTCCTACAGCTAGACTTTTGCCTGTTAACATTTCTAGACTAAGGTAGAAATGGACTTGAGAATATACAAGAAGTTCATAACCTTGCTTATAAAAGATAAGAAGTCTTGCCCTTGACCTCTCAAAATCCTGAAAATCTCTTCTATGTCTGGCCAGCAATGCTAGAGACTGGGATTCCAAGATGAGCAATTCTTATAGTCATAAAATACATCTTTACATTAAAAAATGACAAAGTTGAATTTTCCCTAAGCCCTGTGCTTCTGGTAAATTGTGAAATTGAAAGGAATCCCCTTACCCTTCTCTGTTCTGAAAAAAACACTTACTGAAAAGCACTGTTCTTCCCCATATTTACTTAGATAAACTTAGATAAGGTTCTGGGTTGCCTCCTTTGTTTATCTACAACAAGGCCAGACCCTCCACATTCCCTTTCCTTGTCTCATAAACAATTAGCTTAACTGTTTTGTCCCTACTAGTTCAACAGAAAGTGCTTATTAACCAAATTTTGGTTAAGATTCTCTCTTTCCCCCAAGTCCCTGAACTCTGGCCCACCCTTAGCTTGACCTAGCAGAACCTCCCAGAAGGGTCCCTCCTGGAAAATTGGAAAATGGGTTGGCTCCAAAAGAATCTGGTGACGCTTTCTCTGATCCCCTATCTGAGCCCACCACTTTTCACCACCCTTCCGTACATCTCATTCTCTGTCTGGCCTTGTCGATAATAGAAAAACACTTTCTGCATAGTTCTTGAGATTCTTGCAGATCTTATGGTCACAGCTTACTCCTGTTGCAATATCTCCCTATTCTGATAGTCCCTCTCACCACTTACAATTATTCTTTTGAATAAGGTCTCTCCTTCCTATGTCCAGAAGAGTTTTATTATTTGACGGTGACAAATTTTTTTTTTTTTCCAAAAACAATTTTTGCTGATTTTTATTTATGATTTTTAAGGGGAACTGCTTTTCTCTATGCTCCACGTGCAGTTTAAATACCCATTTTATATAGTGACTCTGTATTGGTGTTGAGAGAAGGGTCCCCTGGTGTAGGTCTTTCTGGGATTTGTCTGCTTCCTGTAGCAGGAACCGCCTCTGAAGTGACTGGACAGGAGGAGGAACACATGCTCTTTAAAAACCTCTTCAGAGCTTTGGAAAACCAGACAAAGGCCTAGCTAGAGGACAGACCACTCAATATATTTCTAAATCTTTTGAACATCCAGAATTTACGTAGGGTTGAGCGATGATCCATGATTACACTGCTGGATAGGGGATACCATTCACTCCTAAAGAAAGAGGAAGAAAACATTACTTTTTCACATCATTCAGAACCAGGGCTTCTGATGAGAGAACATGACACAGGAGTACTTCCTGAGACAGATGCCAAGTTTTGGTAAATTTTACAGTAGTGCGGTTTCATTTGCCAACTGTTCTCATTGAACAGCAAGAGCCTTTGAGTCCTGGCTTGGAGTAATTCTAAGATAAAACACTGAAGAGAACATGATATGTAAATGCAGGGCGGGTTGGCTTCTTGACTCAATCACTATATAAACCCAAGTATCCTTTTTGTTGTGGAGTACAATTACCGCCGAGAAAAATCAGCACTCTCACCAAGCTGCGGTCCTTGAATTTTTAGTCAACATGTTAAATCCTAGTGCTTGCCTGTTTTTACTGTTGGCCTCCCTACTGAGTCCCCAGAGAAACAGGTTGAGTAACCAGTTATGCCTGGGGCAAGACGTTGATTACTGCACAGTCAGAAACAAAATAAACTATCTGCAGATATATCAGAGAACAAAAAGATTGGCTTTGGAACAATGGGGAAAAATTGCAATTAGGCTTTTTCTTCCCTCTTTTCAAAACTACACTTTGGCCTGCGTTATTTATTTTGTATCTTTCTCTCTTGGTTTTTTGGCCTATCACAATGCTTTCTACATTTTGATAGGCTGGTAATGCAAGGGCAAACTTATTTATTACTTTTGTCTCTTAATTGAATGTCAATCATGTTCCATTTGAAAAGAAATGGCCTTCTTTGTAATTGAGAGCTTTACAGATCTTTTCCTAGTCCGCTCTAATATTTTAGTACATACATTTCCTTTTATTTTACTATTTATAAAGTTGTTATAAATCAAACCAATTGCAGTATAACAGGAAATGGTTGGCAGTTTCTATCTCAAAGACTCATTCATAAGTTCCCAATTACATGTAGTTTAAAGACATAGCATCCAATCTGCAGTCTTTGAAATGGTGCCAAATTCCATCTGCTTTCCTGCATATTGCTATAGTTATTTCTGAGCATGCCATGAGAGGGGGCTTCTGAGAACTCTAACTTGAACACAAACCTCTCTCTCAACAGAACCCTACTGTTAATCTTGCAATTTTTTGTTCAATAGCCTTCTCTTACATAAATGCATAGTTTTATTGATTTCCACATCCGGTTGCTTAATGACTCCCACTAGCAAACCTATCAGCATTTCTTTTCCATTCATACCAGGAATAGCTGATACTTCTTCCAACATTGCCTCAAATTCATAAAAGGTCGATTCTAATGGAATACAAACAGAATTGCCCTACGTAAATGCTGGCATAATGCTAGATTTTTCTGATGCAATTCTTAGGTTACATCTCAAAATTCTATCCCTTTGCGAGGGCAAGTTCAGAATTTTTCTGCATGCAGTGTCACTAGTAAACTGTCTTTTATTGTTTTGGCTTTTCCTTAAAATTCCTTGTTTTCTCTCCTAGTTATATGCCTTTTAATTTAGAGAGTACTTGTGGTATAATATATAATGTATGCATGAGTTTTTAAAAATCGGCACATTGAGTTGACAGAATTTAACATTTCTTTGAAAAATTATAAATACCCCAGTGCTAAAACCTGCTATCCAACAGGCACACCAAACAGCTGAAACAAATGGAAAAAAATCTTGTTCTTTATGCATTAGGGCTAACGTCATGATAGATTTATTACATAATCTCTAACACATTCTATGTTGGATTCACAGCAAAAGCACTGTCATTCCTTAAAAACTAGGCATTTCTGCACCTGCAGAAATACCCAGGTATTTTCTCATTCTTTTTAAAAATTTTGTTTATTTTGTACTGATTGTTATTAAAATGCTAAAAGAAATACTAAATTTTGATAGTACATACTTCCTGTGTGATTACTTCCATTTTTAGATGAACTCTCAAACCTTGTCTTGTTCAGTTGGATTTCTGTTATCCTACTCTTCGGATCAGTATTTTTATGGCTTCCACAAGCTGTTTGGACTTGCCAGAACATTTTCTGTCTCTCATTTCTCTAGCTATAGCAAGCTCACTCCACCACAATGCTTTCTGTGGCAGACTGGAACTTTCTGTCCATCAGCATTAGCAACGATTTTTAAATATGGTGTGAAACTCCCTTGGTACATCTTATACTGGTGAGAGGTGTTACACAGCAATGATTTTCCATTTCTTAGCTAGTCCCACATAGATTTCAACCAGATGTAGACCTGAGGCCAGAAACTTAGGTTTACAAGAAATATTGTATTTTTTCATTGCCTGTGACAACATTAGTTTAATGCTAAGCCCTCATCCTGCACGCTAGTGAGATATTCAGGCTTTGCTATGCTTTGGACTTTCCTCCTCCCCCCGCCCCCCCGCCCCCCCACCAGAGATGACAGGGTTTGATGTAGTGCCACTGATTCTTGTTGGAGTGGGAGGGGGACTGACTGATAATGGTTGTGTGACCATACCTGTAACTACCAATATGTCCTCTGCTCATCTACAGAGCCCATTTACATCCCACTCCTCACCGGACAGTTATTTTCATGGAGCTGGGGACTCTGACATCTGTGTTCCCTCTTTTTAGAAATAACACACAGATTCTTCTCTTGCTGTCTTCCAAGGTCAGCTCCCTACTGATCTAGGATCCACAGTTCTCTACCTTGCCATTCTAAAACCCTAGTCTCCACATCAGGCATGAGATTTAGAAACCTTAGGTCTGGAAGTCCCGTTAGCTACTTCCACTGCCCACCCTGCCCGAATGTGCCCTGCTGGCAGAGAGAGATGGTAGGGGGTGAATCTGTACTTCAAGAACATATCCACACCCACATTAAATACCCTCTGCCTATCCTACCATAAATGCTCTTCTGGTAGGCCAGACCTCTCCATGGCACTGAGAGACCTCTCCCAGTTCCTGGGATTGCTTCCCCAAAATAGTCCCCAGCTGTCTAATCTTTCTATGAATTTGTCTTAGCTGAAGAGACCCATCATGCCCAAGGTCACACCCCTTCCCAGCAGAAATCTGCAGCCAAATTAAAGGTCTTAGGCTCAATCCCTTTGCTCCAACTCAGGGCAATTTTGAAGGGCTAGTCCTCTTTAGAGCTCCTGAGGAATCGACTGAGCCCTTTCTGTGACTGCCTGGGGCCCTCCATCTCCCTCTGTCCAATCTTACTTCTTTCCATTTCATGCAGATATTGATCCTAAAAATATTCCCCATTAAACTTGCAGCAGGGTGATGTCCTCTTGGTCTGCTTTCTAGGGAAACTACTCTGAAGCAACTTGGCTCCTTGCTGGGTCAGTACATCAATACCATCAATACAGTCTGCCTGTTACCTCCCACTTAAAGGTACAGGTAAATAAATAAATAAATAAATAAATAAATAAATAAATAAAGGTATAGGGTATCAAAACACACTATACCTGAGAGAGTGATTGTGGGTAAACTAAAGATGTATTGTTCACTTAGACTTAGACAAAATAAATGAGGACCCTGGTCATGGACGTCTATTGGCAAAGAGTTTTGTGAATTTGAGGCAGTGAGAGACACACAAAGAAAGAGAGAGGGATAAAAAGAAGTTGGGGGGAAGGTAGTGAAGGGAGGTAATGAAAGAGAGAGATGAAGAGAAAGAGAGCAGGAGAATACAAGCCTTGTTCTGCAGATAAATAGTATATATGGAGATGATATATAGACATCTATTAGCCTATCTATATCTATATCTGTATCATCTATATTTAAAATAGAGAAGCCTGCTGGCAGAATTTTTTTTAATACAATGGGCAAGTTTTGAGTGACTAGTCCTAATGGGGAGAAATCAAAGGAAAGGACAGGTTGTCTTTCAAGCAAGGATTTATGGGGCATAGTAGAAGTGAGTAGAGCAAAACATCTGATGATTTCTGTCCTGGCAGAGGTTAAAATGGTTTAGCTAAATGCATTTGGTAAGAATTACTTGTGGCTAACTTTATTTCTCCATACAACTTCTCTTTCCCTTTGCAGGCTTTTCATAATCTTGATATTTGGGCCCTTTAGAGTTTCATGCTAATATGTCTTAGCTTGGGCTGTGACAATAGAATACTATAAACAGGGTAGTTTATCAACAAGAAGAGTTGATTTCTTACAGTTCTGGAGGTTGAAATCCAAGATCATGGTGCCAGCATGGTTGGGTTCTGGTGAGTTTGCTCTTGTAAGTTGCAGACAGCTCCTTGTATGAGCTAGCTCTTTGGTCTCTTCTTACAAGGGCACTAAACCCATTCAGGAGCACTTTAGCCCTGTGACCTAATTACCACCCCCCCCCAAGTCTCCACCTCAAATACATGACATTGGAGGTTGAATTTCAACATACGAATTGGCGGGGGAGGCATTCAAGCCCATAACATACCTTTATTCCTGAATCCATTTACAAGTGTCTCTACTTCTGGAAAGCAGAGATTTTTTTTTTTTTGCCTCAATTGCACTGATTTTACTTATTTACAAGTTGCCATGCCTTACATGCCTAGTCAACTGATGACTGTTGAGTTCTCCCTATTTCCCACTAGTCTTTTTCTGGTGTTGTGGAATATTCACTATGTGTCTGTGTGTCTGGCCAGCAACATGGAGTAAGTGAAAGGAGGAATTCAGTCTTATGGAGATAGGCTTAGCTGTTGAATTTGGTGAAAGAAGTACACCTAAGAAGGCAAAAAGTGTCAACAGGATTCTAGGAACCTGGGAATGGGCTTGCCAAGACAAAACAAAACAGGAAACAAAACAGAAACCATGTCATGAAGTTTACATGGGAAAAAAAAATGAGACAAAGAGATTCTCAATGGCTATGGGCATCACTGAAATGCACTGATCTAGTCCCTGATTATAAGTCTCAGGGTCACCTCAGAGTCCTCTTCAGACTAAGGAAGTCCTAATGTAGAAGCATAATTTATGTGTAAGGTCTGGCTGACAGGGTAGTCTGAGAAATGCCGATCATATTTGGCCCACGAATTAGGACATGACTAGTTTTCAGGAGGGAGGTCGTAGACATTCTCATAGTTTCCTACTGGTAGAGCAAGGGCTCTAAGCATTCTCTGCAAAGAAAAAATACGGTTCATATAAAGACTGCTGTAAAATTTTTGAATTTCCTCCCATTCTCTTCTTGTATCAAGGAATATATTAGAGCTGACAGCTGTATTATGGCTTCCATATTGGTTAGACCAGTTGCTTAGAACAAAACATGTTACAGAATCAAACTTGCTGTAAATTCTTCCCAATTTCAAATCCTCCAGCCCCATTTACCCCTCATTTGGTCACAGAGATATTCCAATAGCACATTCCAATTCTTCCTTCCTTTCAAATCTTCTGATGTGTGCCAGTGTCTTAAGCAGACACTGTAATGTTCTTTTCCATTAACTTAGATGACATTCATTCTTCCTCATCCTGCACTGTTTCCTTCTAGATCTTTAATATCAATTCTATTTTTTTTTTCCTGGGCATTGACATCCTCCTCCAATGAATTTGTAAGATCATACTTTCAATCAACTTCATCTGTTTAAGACAGTTTGAAGTTTTGCACCAAAGGTAGAACTTCTCCTGCAAAACCTGAATTGTTCTGGGGTGGCTGGGTGGCTCAGTCTGTTAAGCATCCGGCTTTGGCTCAGGTCATGATCTTACAGTTCATGAATTTGAGCCCCACAACAAGCTTTGTGCTGACAGCTCTCTCTCTCTCTCTCTCTCTCTCTCCCTCAGAATAAATAAATATTAAAACAAATAAATAAACAAACCTGAATTGTTCCATTCTGCGAGAAAAAAAATGAATATAGCATAGTGGGGTGGGATTTCTTCTAAAATAAGCAGATGTTTCTGGGACTTTATAATAGTCTTTGCAGATTATTAATTTATAGGAGACAAAAAGTAGTGGACAGATGGAGAATTATGAGAGGGAAAAGTCAGGGATTTAGCAAAGGGCGATTTAGAGCACCTTAGGGAACTAGAACTTGGGAGAGTTGTTCACCTTAAAGTATTCCTAAGGAATGATATCAGAATCTAAGAAATAAGTCTTGATTAGTAAAATTTCAGGGTCTTTTGGAGAGAAACATTGAGGCATGGTGCTTCCTAATATCACCTAAATCAAACTCTACTCCCTATGTGCATGTGATCCACTCTGAAGAAATACTGTAGCTTAAAAATGTATCTGATTCAGTGTCTACTGTTCTTTAATATTTGTAAGGTGCTTCATTCAATACCTGACCTGGCACACAGTATGAGCACAATAAATGATAGGTATTGCTTCACCTTTTTAATTCTCCTAGATGAATTTTAATATAATTTGATCACATCTGAAAAAAATTCACTGCTGCTACATTCAAATGAATTGCTAATTCAGCACATAAAGCCAAGGAAGTCTCACAAGCATGATAAAGAAGAGAAAGGAGAGAAGTAACTCTGAAATCAACTGGCTTGGAAACTAACAATGTGGAAAATAGAAACAAATAATATACTAAACTTAGAAAACACTGCTTTTGAGGAAATCAATACTGTTATCCCGTAGCCTTCCCACAATAAAAAGTATCTGCAAGGTACCTCAAACTCCTGTATGCCCAGTTTTCAGGGCTGTTGATCTTACCTGCTCCTTAAACCTGTAGTTCCATGCTTATGACAGGCACGTGGAGTATTGTGTAGACATAAGGGAGAGATTTTGAATAGCATAATCTGTTGACCGTTGAACAACATGGTTTTGAACTGCGCAGATCCACTTATATGTGACTTTTTTCAACAAATACAGTACAGTCCTGCAAATATATTTTTCCTTCCTTATGATTTTCTCAGTACCATTTTCTTTAGCCTATTTCCATTGTAAGAATACAGTATATAATAAATATAGCATACAAAATGTGTGCTAATTGTTTATATTTTTGATAAAGATTTCAGTCAACAATAGGCTTTTAGAAGTTGTTTTGGGGAGTCGAAAGTTATATGTGGATTTTTGAGTGCACAGCGTGAGGGAAGTGGGTCGACACCACTACCCCCCTTGTTGTTCAAGAGTCAAGGAAACCATTAACTCTTCTTTTCAGAATGCCTTTGACAAATTAACATTCACAGATCAATTGACTCATTTGGACAAAACATGCCAGTTTTCTAATTCAAATGCAGTAGAGCGAATGACTCAGGCTTGGTGGAAACAGGTGGGAGACATTTTATAACTGATCATGGGTACCAGCTCCTGTAATTTTTTTTTCCTATCAGTTCTGATCCAACACAATCCATTAGACTGTCACATTCACACTTGCTTGTTATTTATTTAGTGAGCCCTATCGAGTCCTTGAAGACTTGTGGGCAAAGCTCTTGACTTGAAAAACTGCGTGACTAAGGGCAGAGGTGTTAATATAGATTTTGGCCCCTCAACCAGGAAAGCACTCACAGAGAAGCAGCCACTAAATGATTCAATTAGTGTAACCTCTCACCTGCCCTTTTTAAGAAAAGAGACTCCTCTGCCATGGCTGTAGCCCAAGACCATCCCCTTTGTCCACACTCTGCAAGGAGTGGAGTTGATTTTCTGAGTTGAAAGCTTCTGTGGGACAGATCTAAGGATACAAAAAAGAATAAAGGGTTGTTGTAATCTGAGGCCAGTATTTCATGAAATGACGTGAGCGATCTGATCCTACACTACTAATTTATAAAGTGTTAAATACAACAACAAAACTAGCATGAGTATCAGTGATTTGACAGCTTTCGTGATAAGAATTGGGTTTCCTAACAAATTGTGGATTCCCAGACCTTTAAGCTACACAGTAATTTCCAGGCAGCTTAAAACAACTTCTGGCCTGCCCTCTCTACTTGAATCTACTGCTGAGTCTAAAAGCCTTCTTGATTCCCTTGTGTGTGTGTGTGTGTGTGTGTGTGTGTGTGTGTTTAGATTCTTTTGCCATTTGAAGAATCAATACTAAATGCAGGCATAGACAGAGAGTATTTTATACTTGGTATTTGGGAAAATAGGAGGGTGTCATTTATCAGTACTTTTTCAGGCCCAAGAAATTATAAGGCAAAATAAATTTGTAGAAAAAATAGCTTTTTCAGTTACATAGATTATGGCACATCAGTTTCTAATGAGATATACATACTCATGTAGACACAGAAAGCCTTGATGGAAGTGTAAAACCCTTTGAAACAAACTAGCATTGTTAGTATTGTAAAACTGGGGAAAATATTTTATCTGCTTACTTAGAAACTTTTAAAGAAACCTAGCAGCAAGAAGTGCTTGAAAACTAACACCAGCGAATGACATTTCCAAATTTTCTTGTTGAAAAGAAGAGTGGCAATAGTGATTTGCCCTCTTTTACAGTTTTATATTTGGGGCACATTTCAGGAAATTCAGTACTTCATACTGAATGTGAGACACTGATAAACCTTATAAAATGTTTCCGTTTTTATATTCTTAATTCAAACAATATTTATCTATGCTTTCCGTAACCCGTCACTCAGCAAGGCACTGGGAACACAAATGGTCTCATTAAAATACTCCTTTCAGAATGTTTTCCCTGAATAGAAGTTGGAAGAGGTTTCCAGCTCAATTGAAAATAGAATAAAGACATGGAATAACAAAACATTGAACTTGGAAATTCTTTATTGTAGTTTTAATTTTGGATTTAATGTGTCCATTAGACATCAATCAAATCTGCTTTCTGTATATCCTAATTGAAATTTTATAATCTGCGTTAAGTATATCCTAATTGAAAATTTATATTTCTACAAACAATCATCTGTTCTTGCACCTGTATAAAGATAAAATTTAAGAGTGAAAAGGATCTGAAACTGTATGCTTTATCCCATTGTACACTGATGTACTATTTTGTATTCCTCTGACAAAATGTTCTAAAAAATAGTTACGGATTTAAGAAGCAAGGGGAGAGAAATGACCATTTCATAACCTTGTCCTATGTACCAGGCCATCTGTGAAGTCCTTTCTATATTTTATATTATTTATATCTTCTTAGAACAGCCATGTGAAGGAACTGTGAGCTCCTCATTTTGCACATGCAGACAGTAGGGCTAAGAGTCATTGGGTACCTGCTCCAGGTCCTCCACTAAGAGATGGAGTAGAAAGGCAAAGCCAGAATTTTGATACTAAACAACTAGTGTTATGTCTATTAGTGGATGACCAACCAGGAGGACGAGACATCATTTACTCAGAAAGTATACTTTTATTTATATAACATGTTGTTTAATGAATACAACATAAAAAAGGTAGTGCTCATCTAGTAAGTGCCTTGATGTTGCTAGAGGATCACACTGACCCATTCTTTCAATGCAATCCCTCCATCCGTTTCCTTTACCTTTGACCTTTCAAGGCTCTCTAGATAACTTGGACACCATTTCCCGAGAATTTAGATTTTTTTGAACTTGTTTCCCAAGTTGTCCTTGTGGGTTTAAAAAGCAAAGATCATTCAAGAACGATCAAATGACATCTTAGCAGAAGATGCTACTTATGAGCACAGAATAATACCTAGACAATCAGTTCTGGAATCGCTGACTTCTACTAAATTATATATACAAACGTCCATTCCTAAAATCCCAGTAAACTGATTTTCTCTCCCATGTGATATGAATAATTTCTCTTGACTTAACCCTGAGTCTCATAACTACATAAAGTGAAAATCATTTTATTTTAACCATATACCATGCATTAAAAATCTAAGTATGGAGAGAACTACCACTACTAATTATTAACCCATCATCACTATTACTACTACTCTCAGTCTGAGTACTTAGCATACTACGGACACTGTTCAAAATACTCTACCTGGCTTAATCTCATTGTGTCTTCATAACACCTCTACAGAGAAAGCAGAACCCTTACTTGATAAATGAAGCCAAGCCTCAGAAGGTTTGGGAAGCTTGCCTCTGGTAAAAGAGGTATAATTGTCTACCTGTATATATAAAAAAAGCTGTCTCAAGAAAATTAACCAGGGGAGCCTTATAAATGATTTCAGCTCTGTATGGATCTTCTTATGCTAGAATACCACTTTTCCGGTAGACTCTCCACGGTATATTTAAATGTCAGAGATAATTCCTAATGCCAGGCCTCACCTGATTTTACTAATTCTACACAAAATCTCAGCAAAACCTACAGTTACATTTCAATTACCCTTGAGGAGTGACCCTCACAGTAATTGTGTGGAGGTTACATGAAAATATTATTTTTATTTTAAAAGGAGAAGCATAACATAACCACATTTTTATTACCCCGGGAAACAGAAAAATGAGAATGTTATCTAGAATTTATATATTTTACCCTATGTTTCTCAGGGTTTTACTTGTATCATAATGTATCTATAATTTCAAATTTGGCTCTTTCACTTAATATTATGAAGAAACTCATTTCATTATTTAGTCCTTTATGTTTTACCTCTTAAATACCTTTTGCCCGTGGTCCTTCCTCTCTAGCTTTTCCACCACCATCATAATCCAAGCTACTAGTTTCTCTGTCCCGGACTTCAACAATATCTTTTTTGAACAGTTATACATTTTGGTTCACCTCCGTTCTTCTGTTAAGATGTTCTGCTCAGAAATGTGAATTGAATCATAGTATTCTTAAAACGTTTCACAGGTTTTCTAATTGATCTTCATATAAAGGCAAATCTTCTGCAGAGAGGTGCTCACCTGCTCTTCCAGCTTTCTCTGGGACCAAATTCTACACTCTTCTCTCAATCTCAGTCCATTGCTTGTATTAGTCTGCTTGGGCTGCAATAACGAGATAACAGACTGCATGCCTTTTTTTATAAATAATAAAAAAAAAGATTTTAAAGTTTTTGTTTAAATTCCAGTTAATTAACATACAGTGTAATATTAATTTCAGATGTACAATACAGTGATTCAACACCTCCATGCAACACTCAGTGCTAATCACAGCAGGTACACTACTTAATCCCCATCACCTATGTAACCCCTCCCCCACCCACCTCCCCTCCAGTAACTATCAGTTTGTTCTCTATACTTAAGAGTCTGTTTGGGGGGGGAGGTTCTCTCTTTTTTTCTTTGCTCATTTGTTTGGTTTCTTAAATTCCACATATGAGTGAAATCATATGGTATTTGTCTTTCTCTGACTTACTTATTTCACATAGCATTATACCCTCTAGATTTATCCATGTTTTCACAAATGACAATATTTCATCCTTCTTTATGTCTGAGTAATTGTCCTGTGTGTGTGTGTGTGTGTGTGTGTGTATGTATAGACACATACACATATATAAATATATACGTATATATATACATACATATATATATATACGTATACATTTATATATACGTATATATATACATACATATATATATGTATACATTTATATATATGTATATATATGTGTGTATATATGCATATATGTATATATGTATAATATATATATATACATATATACATATATACATTATATATATATAAAATATATTGTGTATGTGTATGTATATACATACATTGTGTGTGTATGTATTTATATATATATGAAACACATTTGCATGATAAATTATTTCATTGTTGTGTCTTTACCTGATATATCTATATCTATATCTATATATCTATCTATATCTATATATATATATACACACATATATATATACATATACACACACACACACACATACACATACATATCACATCTTCTTTATCCATTCATCTATTGATGGACACTTGGGCTGCTTCCATATTTTGGCTATTATAAATAATGCTGTGATAAACATAGGGGTGCATATATCTTTTTGAACTAATGTTTTCATATTCTTTGGGTAAATATCCAGTAGTGTAATTATTGGATCATATGGTAATTCTATTTTTAATTTTTGAGGAGCCTCTGTACTGTTTTCCAGTGGCTACATCAGTGCCCACTGGTGTGCCACCAACAGTGCACAAGGGTTCCTTTTTCTCCACATCCTTACCAATACTTGTTTCCTGTGTTTTTTATTTTAGCCATCCTGACAGGTGTGAAGTGATCTCATTGTACTTTTGATTTGCATCTCCCTGATGATAAGAGATGTAGAGCATCTTTTCATGTGTCTGTTGTCCATCTGTACATCTTCCTTGGTGAAATGTATATTCATAACTTCCACCCATTTTAAACACCATTTGTTGAAGAGACTGCATTTTTCCCATGGCATATTCTTACCACCTTTGTGGAAGACTAATTTACCATATAATTGTAGGTTTATTTCTGGGTTTTCTATTTTGTCCCATTGATCTGTATCTATTTTTATGCCAGTACCATACTGTTTTGATCACTACAGCTTTGCATATAACTTGAAGTCTGGAATTATGATATTGCCAGTTTTGTTTTTCTTTTTCAAGTTTGCTTTGGCTATTTGGGCTCTTTTGTGGTTCCATAAAAATTTTAGGATTGTTTGTTCTAGTTCTATGAAAAATGCTGTTGGTATTTTGATAGGGATTACATTAAATGTGTAGATTGCTTTGGGCAGTATCAACATTTTAACAATAATTGTTCTAGTCAGTGAGCATGGAATGTCTTTCCATTTCTTTGTGACTAATTTCTTTCATCAATATTTTATAGTTTTCGTATAGAGGACTTTCATATCTTTGGTTAAGTTTATTCCTAGATATTTTATTATTTTTAGTGTAATTGTAAATGGAATTGATTCCTTAATTTATCTTTCTGCTGCTTCTTTGTTGGGATATAGAAATGCAATAGATTTCTGTACACCGATTTTTGTATCCTGTGACTTTACTGAATTCATTGATCAGTTCTAGCAGTTTTGAGTCATTCGGGTTTTCCATGTAGAGTATCATGTCATCTGCAAATAGTGAAATTTTTACTTCTTCCTTGGTATTTAGATGTATTTTATTAATTTTTGTTGTCTTGAATAGTTGTTGAATAAAAGTGGTGTTGAGTCAGGGTGAGAATGGACATCCCTGTCTTGTTCCTGACTATAGAGAAAAGCTCTCAATTTTCCCCAATTTAGGATAATGTCAGCTGTGGATTTTTCATATATGGCTTTATTATGTTGAGGTATATTTCTTCTAAACCTACTTTGTTGAGAGTTATTAATCATGAATGGATACTATACTTTGTCAAATGCTTTTTCTGTATCTGCTGAAATGAACATACGGTTCTTATCCTTTCTTTTATTAATGTGATATATCACGCTGATTGATTTATGAATATTGAACCATCATTGCAACCCAAAAATAAATCCCACTTGATTGTGGTCAACGACTTTTTAATGTATTGTTGGATTTGGTTTGTTAGTATTTTGTTGAGGAGTTTTACATCTACATTCATCAGAGATATTGACCTGCAGTTCTCTTTTACTGTTGTGTCTTTATCTGATTTTAGTACCAGGGTAATAGTGTCATAGAATGGATTTGGAAGGTTTCTTTCCTATTTTTTGGAATAGTGTGAGAAGAATAGGTATTAACTCTTCTTTAAATGTTTGGTAGAATTCACCTGTGAAACCCATCCGGCCTTGGACTTTTATTTGTTGAGAGTTTTTTGATTACTAATTCAAGTTCTTTGCTGGTTATCAGTCTGTTCAAATTTTCTATTTCTTCCTGTTTCAGTATTGGTGCTGGCCTTTCCACATCAGACTTAGTGCATAGATACTTAATTGCAGTTTCAGATGGGAGTTGCAGTCCCTTCATTTTTTGATTATTAATTTCCAATTTCATTAATTATGATTAGAGTATCTTATTTGCATTTCTATTTTCTTGAAAATTTTAAGGTCTTTTTTGAGCTAATATTGGATAGTTTTGCATAATAATTACATGTACACTTGGGAAAAAAGATACATTTTTCATAAGAAACAATTCAGTTTATTATCTACTACGCTTACATATTGTATGTCTTTCTCAAGTCTTCTATATCTTTACTAATATTTTTGACCTCTTGATCCGTCTAGCTTTGAAAGGTGTATTAAAATCTCTTATTAGTGAGTAGTGTACGTCTTTGTTACTTCTTTTATTTCTTGTAGTTTTTGGTATATGCAAGTTGTTGCTATAAATATCCTTTTTTTTATGAAGTGTCCTTTGTTGCATTTAGAAATTTTTGTCCTGAATATTACCTTGTTTTACATTAATACTGTATTTTTTTAGAATATGTTATTTGTATTTGCGTGGTATATTTTTTACCGATTCTTTTCGTATTTGCCTTGTGAATAAATGTGGTTTATGTGTGCCTCTTGTAAACATAAAAATCTAACAGTAGAGTTGGATTTTGCTTTGTGAACCAATATGAAAAAATCTTCATTTCATTAGTAAGTAATCTTTATTTCATCTTTTCCACTTAACATAAATTATATATTTGTATTTGGTTTGGGTTGTTTCATGTTTTCCTATGTTATAATTAATGAAGTTTTCACTACACAAATTATTGTTTTTGTTTTGTTTTTGGAATTTAGGAAGGCTTATATATCTGTATATTGGCATACTTCTATTAATATCTCCTCCTTGAAATCTTTCTTAGTTCCACCATAAGCAATAAGGGAATTTGTTTTCTTCACTCCCTCCTGTCTTCTACCTTCCAATTTTATATTATTAATGTTATTTTTTGCTTTAATATGTATGATATTAACTGCACTTAATTTATTCTTCTTGTTTGTTTCAAATGATAACTTTTACTTTCAGATAATTCTTATAAATGCAACAGCACACTTTATTGCCTATGGATTTTATTTTTTATTTTCCTCCCATTTTTATTCCTTATATGAGTTCTATATGTTTAAACCATGTGTTTCTTAATATTATTTTGTCACAATGATGTACACCTTCTAATATTGGTATTGTAGCTAAATATATTTAATGTTAAACTGCAAATCTTAGGTTGACTCTTCTGAAATTATTTTGTAGCTCTACAGCCTATTTTCTATTTCATTTCATAGATAAGTCTCCTGGTATCAACATTCTTAAGATTTCACATGTTAATAACTGTCTATAGTCTTTATACTTGAAGGACAGTTTAGCTTGATATAAAATGTTGACATATTTTTCTTTCCTTAAAAATATTTTTGTTGAGAACTCTAATAAAAATCCAATTTTCTTTTCCTTATTAGTAACTTACATTTTTATTCTATATATTTAAAGAACTTCTTTCCTTAAAGTCCAATAATTTCACTAAGTTTGGCCTCAGTGTTGTTTATTTGTGGTCTAGGTTCACAAGTATACAGTGTGCCCTTTCTGTAGTTTGTCTTTATTTCAGGATTTATTGCTCCAGCAACTTTTTAAACATGAACAAACACTTGAATTATTATCTGACAACATAAGATACATGGGAAGAACACAAATGAAATACCACTTAAAAATATGTATCAGTTCATTGTCTATTTATTCCACAAATCTAGTTATAATAATGTTGAGTCTGGTAGTCAATATTATATAGTTTCAAAATGCACAGACACTGGAGTTAAACTGCCTAAATGTAAATACTATCCCTGCTGCTTTATAGCTGTACATTCTTAGACAGTTTTCTTAACCTGTTTTTCTCCTTCAATGTTATTTACACAATGAAGAAAATAGTGCATATATCCTAACATTATTGTAAAATTAAATGAGATAGCACACAGTGCTTAAACAATAATAAGCCTGATACCAAAATGCTACAAGGGCCAAAAGTATTCATTTTCAGTTCAGATTTTAATAAGCTCTATAAGCTACAGTCATCAGATAATTTCAATCGTCCAATCATTTTGTATAATCACGACATACCTTTGTATAAGGGATATAGTGTAACATAGTGGAAAGTAAATGAACCAGTACAGAACCAGTACAGATTACAGACTTGCAATCCTGGAGTTACTATGTGCTAATCCATATATTGATCATTTGTCAAATAAGCACAATATTTGCACATATCCCTTTCCTGGGAGCCTCTTATTCTCTTTGCCTGGCTGCCTTGTTCTTATTATTAAAGTATCAGGTTGATTTCTACCTCCTTCACTGGGTAAGATCCTCCCAGTGTACATTAAGGACTCCCCAAACATCCTTACTAACTTCTACTTTAATTCTCATTATATTCTCCAACTTTTCTGATTCCATGGCTGTTTCCCCCAGTAGCAACTTAAGGGCAAGGAGTTGTTTTTTTTTTTAATTTAAGTAGTTTTGACAATGCCTGATTTTTTTTTTGATTGAACAATATATTTTTGTCAAATTTACATTCCCTAAAGAATAATTATGAGAGTAAGATGGAAAAATATAAATGAAGTTTTCCTACAAATGCATTAAGTGTGAATGTTTAACAATTATGAATAATGGAACTCAGCTTTACAGATTTAAATTGAAGGAATTGTGTCATTCAAAATCTAAATAGATTCACCACTGTAAATAGAAAAATCAAGGACATCCACTTTATTTTAATATGTATTTTCAAACCAAACAACATTACTAGTATATTAAATAGCTTTAAAAGATGTGAGTTACCTTTTCAAGAGGCAGGCACATCTCTGTGTTGTTTTATCATGTTTTCATTTGTTTGAGGAGCAAACAATAAGCTGTTCATTTTACCTTCCTCTGTGATATGTGTGAACACCCTAAAAAGCCTACAGCTTATCTCTGAGCTCCTCAGGGCTGTACAATTATAAACACAGTTGTAAATATACCTGACCTATTAACAAAAATCCAACACCATTTCTTATCCTATTAATGTAAGGTATAAAATTTCTATTAGTAATCTTATGCTTAAGGTGAAAAGAGAAAAATATGAAAGCTTTGCAGATAAAGGTTAAAAGCTATGCAGATGGAGAGTATTTGGAAAATATTAGTGTCAATAACGCTAAATTTATCATTAGCAATTTCCACAACTCATTTTGGTATCTTGCCCATCTCCAACATATCTATAATCACCATTCTAGTGATGTTCTAGAAGATTGGAGAGATAAGTCTGAGAACAATTAGGAGATTATAATAGTTTGATTTGCATTAGGTCCTACAATTGCTTCCTATGCCTTAATAAATAAAGTATAGGTTATTTAATAATTCAAAGATTATTTGCATATTTTGATTTTTTTACTACATTATCTTTGCAAGATTATGCTCTCAGACCCCAATATCTATTAAATGTTTATCCATTCTTTAATTCACAAATCTATGATTTTTCCTCTTCACTTGTGGCTTACAATTTTCTATGTTATAATTATTTCTGCCTCATCTCCTATTTGACAAATGGTATTCATTCATTCATTTATGAAACACATATTTATTGGGGTTCCTATATGTAATGTGTTTGGCATTGCTTGACAAGTAGAAATACATGGTCCCTGATAACTGAAGTGTTCTAGGGAAGCAGTAAGCAGTCAATAGAAGTGAGGTTTTCCTCCATTTCTGGTATTATATTAGACATGCAAATTTTTTTATTCTTTATCACCTCTCTATCCCCACCCTACCTTCCTAAAGAATCTGCATCTGTTCTCTTTTTAAAAGTCTGCAACCAGAACAACTGCCAAGTAAGCAGTGGACTATGTGACTCCATAATGTAGCCATTGGACCAGACTTAGAGTCATGATCCAAACCCAGACAACCCTTCTCCTTTTCCAGGATCTTGGAATTTGAAGTCAGAATTTATTAGTTTTTGTTGATACTTAAATTACAGGATGATAAAGAGCAGAAAAACTATGTGGCTAGTCTGCTATGTTAATCAAAGAATCAAGAAAAATGTCACTGTTGAAAGAGAGGAGACTAGCAGAGATTTGCAGAGAGAAATAGAAAATTTTAGAAAGTAATTTTGGTTCCCAAATGATTACATTCTTTGGAAAGTTTGGCTACATTTCTGGTATTCTTATGATACATTTTCTGATTTGCTTAAGTTAAGTGAGCTTGTATGCCTTGCTACCAAATGTAACTTGACAGAAATTTATCCGACAGTGAGAAAAAAATGTGGAATATTAATGACAGTGAACATTTTTTCATTCAAAGCGGCAGAATGGTTTTACTTATGGATGGATGGGGAAACACTTAATAAACTGTCTCCCATATTTTCTTGGCATATAATAAGACTAAGTCTTATGGGAAAGGAAGTTCACCAGCCCAGAAAAAAAGGGTATAGCATTGCAAATATAAAAATCTCTCATGAAAAATGCCATCTGCCTATAAACTGTCTTAAAATCTAAAATTTCTGATATTCAGAGCAAGAAATCAGTTGAGTGCTATATTGAATTGCAGCTGGTGAATTTTCTGCCCTATTTTGACTACATCTGTAACCAAACTACACAGTCCAGCAAAAAGCAGAATTCTGACTTTTGGGATGATATGAGGGAGAAGCTGAAGGTAATAGAAGACCTCAATTTTATTAGATTATTACATGGGTTTTTGGTGGGCATATCCTGCTAAATAAACTTGATACAATTTCCCAGTGTATAGTGTCTTCAATAAATTGGGCTAGGATTCAGTATGGGCTTTGGGGAACTGGCATTCTTCACATATTATGATAACAAATTGTAGAACAGTTCATTATTTTCCTATCTCTGTTCATTGTATTATCCATTCATTTATTCATTCATCTCTTCATTAATCAGTTTTGAGTGTTAGTGGAATCTTGGCACTCTTCTGAGCATAGACCATGCAATAGTGAATTAAGACAGTTTCTCCTTAAAGAGCTTATATTCTAATGGGATAGAAATTTAACATACTGTGAAGAAAATAAAATAAGGGAATAGAAAGGGATTATGGGTGTGGAAGATATGTAACACATTATCTAGGGCAATTAGGGAAGTTTTCTCTTGTAATATATTTAACCTGGATAATAAGAAAAGACCAACTATGCAAAGATTTGGGCAAAGAGTATTCTAAGAGGAAGAAACATCAAGTGTGAAGACTGTGAGATAGGAACATACTTGGTGTGTTCTAGAGGTAGAAAGAGATTCAGAATAGCCGGAGCCCAGCAAAAGGAGAATATCATGAAAAACTAGATCAAAGAAATTACCAAAGTCACATAACATACAGACTTACGGCCATGTTAAGACAGTTGGATTTTATTGCAATTGTGATTTAGCAAAGATGCAAAAGAGTTGCAAACAGAAGGGTAATATGAACTCACTTGAGCTTTAAAAAGAACACTGTATATACTTTGTGCAAGAAGAATTAAAGTGGGGCAAGGGAAGAAGCAGGTTTTGTAATATTCTAGGAGACATGAGAGTGGCTTGGGCTGTAGTGATGATGCTGAAAAATGACTAGGAGAACACACTGAATGTGGGGGCTGAGAGAGAAGTGACAAATGACCTTTAGATCTGTGGCCTGAGGATTTGGGTAGATATGATGCCATAACTGAGATTGTAAAGGATGAAAGAGGAGCAAACTTGAGGGATTGATCAAGAAGTAGATTTTAATTGTGCAAGGCTTGGACTGCCTATTCACAACCCAAGGGTGAAGATTGAGGAAACAGCTGGCTTTATGGATTTGGAGCTCCTTGATGCATTTTGGATCCCAAAATAAATTATGGAATCATCAGCATATAGGTAATATTTAAAACCAAGAGCAGAACTTGATGAGTGAGTGAAGTTTAGATGAGGAAGATAGACAAGGTGTCTAGGATTGTTCTCTCAGTCACTAAAGCATTTTAGTGCAGAAGAAAAAGGGAAGCCAGAAAAGGATGCTGGGAGACATTATATAGTCAGAAAAGACTAGGGAAAAGTATATTACAAGTGATGAGTAGTCAATCATGTCAAGTATTGCCAAGAGATTGAATAAGAAGAGTAGAACAAATGATATGACTCCTTAAGATGAATGCCACAGTGACCTGAATCAAGCCCAACTTGTTCTTTAGGAGGGAATAGGAGGAGAGAAATGGTGATAGTAATTATAGATACAGACATCTTTTGAGGAATTTTGTACTGAAGAGCTATGGAGAAATGCAGAGAAAAACCAAAAGAGATTCTTATTTAAAAAGTAGAATAAAAAGGGACGCCCGGGTGGCTCAGTTGGTTGAGTGCCAGACTTCAGCTCAGGTCATGATCTCGTGGTTGGTGAGTTCAAGCCCCACATGAGGCTCTGTGCTGACACCCTGGAGACTACTTCGGATTCTGTGTCTTTCTCTCTCTGCCCCTCCCCCGGTCCCACTCTGTCTCTCTGTCTCTCTCCCTCTGTCTCTCTCAAATATAAATAAACGTTAAAAAACAATTTTAAAAAATAGAATAAAAAAAGTAAATTTGTATGCTAATAAGAATGATCGAGCAATGGGGGGAGGTGGCAAACTGATATTACTGGAAAGAAAGGGGAATGATGACAGAGGTGAAGACGTTGGGTAGGCAAGTAGGGATAGGATATGGAGCAGCACTGTCCAATAGAAATACAATGTGAGCCATATATGTAATTTAAAAACTTCCTAGTAGCCACATTAAATTCCTAAAAAGAGATAAGTGAAATTAATTTTAACAATATATTTAGCCCAAAATATCAAAATATTATTTCAATATATATTAATATAGAATTATTGAAATATTTTTCATTCCTTTTATCATATGAAGTCTGAAATTTGGTGTTCATTTTATACTTATAGCACATATAAATTCTGATTAGTCACCTTAAATGCTTAATGGCTACATAAAACTAGTGGCTACTGTATTGGACAGTGCAGATATGGAGTATAGCTAGAGAGGCTTGCGTAAGATCAATGTATGGAAATTTTATCTATTGAAATACAAAGAAAGACAAATAGCTATGTCTGGTTGTGGGAATTTGAGGTAGTTCCCACCTCATTGCATATGTTTTTAAGTTATGTATGAGGAAGTGTTAAAAATTTTATGAGAAGAGGACAAGGAGGAATTGTGAAATGATCATTTTGGAGAGTAGAAAGATAAGCCTGTTAGGCTCATTAGCTCCAGAAAACAGGAAATGGATAAAGTCCTAGTTCAAGTTTTTGTATAGTCACAGAAGCTTTGGAGTAGTGGCCAAATTTGGCTGTTTTTTATAGGGGTAACATGTCACGGATCAGTGGAACCTGATAAGATTTCTAGCATCTGCTTGTCACCAGCGGAGACTGCTGAGCAAAATTTACTTTAAAAAAAAAAATCTGAGTGTAATGAATAGGGGTCAGTGCTTAAACTCAAGTCACCATAGCTTCTCTATTTATTCCTTGGGTCTAGTATGAGGCATAATGGAGCCAATTGGAAAAGGACAGCAATTTTCCATTACATGAATGGAAAAGTGGAAGAACCTTCTTTGCAGAAAGTGTCAATGAAGCACGTGTAGAAAAAAGCAGAGATGAAAGCCCAATAACCCCAGGGAGATTTGAGAGAATAACTGGTTCCAGTTACAAGTTCCAATCCCTTTACAAGTTCACTGCTTTCCTTGGGTTTTGGGTTCCAAGACATAGCCTCCATCCTGCTATGAAATAAATCACTCCCCTTTTATTATCCTAGTTTAATGATTTCTGGGATTTGCAGCCCTGCTTCACTCATATGTAGGGATAATGAGGTCCTGAGTTTAATACGGATTTGGTGGATGAGTTATAAAGGATTGTATCACAAGGGACTGACCGAGCAGAGATATTTGACATGTCTTCATGGAACTCATGATGCCTATCATTTGATCTCATGTTTAAAAATATATATTTTTATTGACCAAATATGTACATCAATCTACATCTCTTTTAGAAAAAAGAAAACACCAAAGGCAAAATAAGAAAAAAAACTACCTGTAACCCTAATAAACATAAGTGACTACTGTTTTGTTTCCTTTTCGTGAATCATTTATTGAATTGAATGCAAACATATCTATAGAGATGATCTAGTTTTTTCCTACAAATACCAGAGAAAAGAGTCTTCCAATTATCATAGAAATGCATCCCTGTAAAGAACACTCCTCATTCTCCTTGCCTTCTTTTTTTTTTTTTATTTATTTATTTTTTTTTTATTTTTTTTTTATTTTTTATTTTTTTTTTATTTTTTTTTTATGAAATTTATTGACAAATTGGTTTCCATACAACACCCAGTGCTCATCCCAAAAGGTGCCCTCCTCAATACCCATCACCCACCCTCCCCTCCCTCCCACCCCCCATCAACCCTCAGTTTGTTCTCAGTTTTTAACAGTCTCTTATGCTTTGGCTCTCTCCCACTCTAACCTCTTTTTTTTTTTTTTCCTTCCCCTCCCCCATGGGTTCCTGTTAAGTTTCTCTGGATCCAGCATTCTTCTCGAAATTAGAACAAGCAATCCTAAAATTCATATGGAACCACAAAAGGCCCCGAATAGCCAAAGGAATTTTGAAGAAGAAGACCAAAGCAGGAGGCATCACAATCCCAGACTTTAGCCTCTACTACAAAGCTGTCATCATCAAGACAGCATGGTATTGGCACAAAAACAGACACACAGACCAATGGAATAGAATAGAAACCCCAGAACTAGACCCACAAACGTATGGCCAACTCATCTTTGACAAAGCAGGAAAGAACATCCAATGGAAAAAAGACAGCCTCTTTAACAAATGGTGCTGGGAGAACTGGACAGCAACATGCAGAAGGTTGAAACTAGACCACTTTCTCACACCATTTACAAAAATAAACTCAAAATGGATAAAGGACCTAAATGTGAGACAGGAAACCATCAAAACCTTAGAGGAGAAAGCAGGAAAAGATCTCTCTGACCTCAGCCGTAGCAATCTCTTACTCGACACATCCCCAAAGGCAAGGGAATTAAAAGCAAAAGTGAATTACTGGGACCTTATGAAGATAAAAAGCTTCTGCACAGCAAAGGAAACAACCAACAAAACTAAAAGGCAACCAACGGAATGGGAAAAGATATTTGCAAATGACATATCGGACAAAGGGCTAGTATCTAAAATCTATAAAGAGCTCACCAAACTCCACACCCGAAAAACAAATAACCCAGTGAAGAAATGGGCAGAAAACATGAATAGACACTTCTCTAAAGAAGACATCCAGATGGCCAACAGGCACATGAAAAGATGTTCTCCTTGCCTTCTTAACTCCACTTGACCTCTTTCTTTATTTCATTTCCATAGAAAATTGTTATTTAGCCTTTGCTCCTTAAAATTTCTTCATTGTAGTTCTTCATGATACCATGGAAATGCAGGCATGCTGTTGGAATCTCAGTGAGAAATTCCAATTGGGCTTTTGTTGGGTCCTGCATGGAGATAGGACCACTGCTGTTACAGAGATTTCTAGACTTATACCTTTTTAAATTTTCTGAACATTAAGTAATGCTTCCTTGGAAGCTGTTCTAATGCCTCGGCTTAGAGACAGCCTCTGGAACTGCAGGCTAGCTCAACAGATCTGTCACTGCAGTAGTAACAACGTAAACAGAATCCCAAGAAGCTGGAGTTAAAGGCCAGAGACTTCTGAAAACAGAAGGAAGGCTATCCTCAATTTCAAGGTCTTTGCTTTTTGGCAGCTCTTGCAGTTATGTAATGAGAGAAGGAATTTTCTCTAGACTTAGCGCCATGAAGAGTATGGATTGTGAGATCCTTTTTGAATAAGTCAATTTTCTACTACTACAATGAGCTAAATATGCAACCTATTCACCAACCCAGAGCAGTATTTGATTTTGTTTTTTATTATACTGAAAACTCTCTTGATACTCACAGTGAGTCTGTAGGGGAGCAGTAACACAATATGTATCTGCTTCAATTTAGGAAATCTTGTTAAATATGTAATGGGGCAGCTGGGATGAGTTTTTACAGAAGCCACATGTACACATAAATCCAGGCATGTTTTTTTCATCTATCTCTTTCATCAGCTAGCTTTCCTACTCTGTCAAACATGTCTGTACATGTGTCAAAATAGTACAGTCTCTGGCAAATCATCCACATTTGCTTTCAATTTAGGAAAGACCCACGTACATGCAGGTGATAGTTTATGGTATACAAAGAGACTTTCTTTCCTATTTCCCTGAGTTAATTTCTTATTCCTTCAACAAATAAAATACTAGTTGCAATTTATTGAGCATATACGTATTTATTATATTGTCTACTGGAATGTTTCATGACATCAGGGACCATCTCTGCTTGTTCATCCCTGAACTACCAATACTTGTGACAGCACTTGGCCCATGCAGTCTCATCCACATGATGAAAGTATTTATTGAATAAACAAATTATTTATATTCACATGTTAAAATACCTTTGTATAAATAGGTATTACTGTCTTAGTTTTGCAAAAGGAGAAACGTCTCAGATTAGTTACCACTTAAAAGTCACACAGTGAATGAGTAAGGAAAGAGCTGGGATTCCAACCAGGCTTGGTCTTCTCTACCTTCCTTCTTCCTTACCCTGCCATGCTTCCTCGAATATAGCTTTGATGTGGAGGTCAACCATTTTTCTGACAGATTCATTGTTAACTCCATGCTTTACTGCCTTTGAGGAACTGAGCACAATGTTTCTCTGCCATTCAAATATTAGAGTGACATACTTGCTGATTTTTCTGACTTTATTTACTCAGATATGCAAAGGCTGTTTTTTGTTAACATGTGTTAAATCACTTGTTTGGGTTCAGGTTGACTTTAGAAACTGAGTTAGTGACTCTCTTTTACCCCTGCTTTTCTAGGAAGCCTGTCCTGTTGCTGTACTCACCACAGTTTGCTCTAAAGACCCACTTTCTGGAGAGCTGTAAGGGTGGGAGGCTTCTCTACGTTTCCATGATGGTAACAGGATTTGGTTGGAAGTTATGGAAGTTAACCCGAAGAATTCTCACCTTTTAGCAAGTAAAAGTTGGTCCGATTGCGGTTCTTTACTAATTTTAATTTCATAAAATCTTTACCTTTAAATTAACAGTAAAAATATTACCAAGACATATATATAAGAGTGCTTGCTTCCATTTAGTTAATACATCCATTTTTTTCCTATCGAATTCCTATATTGGCTGAATTTTAAATTGTTTCACTTTAGGCCATTTGAATTTCTCCAGTATCATTTCTTTGTATCCTCCTTTCTCAGTCCCACCTCAGTTCCATTAGATAGTTTTTGATTTGTTCATTTTTGCTACCCTCCCTTCTTTCCCCTTTCTGGAATTTTTCGCTACCATAAAAGATTTATTTAGCTCTCTTTTCTTCTTTATATATTTACTTTGCTGCTTGGAGAATATCTTTAGTAGAAAGAAAAGGCTGCTGGCTATTTCTTCATTACACTTAAAAAGAAACAACAACAACAACCACACTAGCAGAACACACACACACACACACACACACACACAATTTCATGAGATCTACAGACATGTATGTATGGTTTATTTCTTAGGTGTCTTGTTTCTCTTCTCTTTACATCCTCATTCTTGGTTGCTACATTACCTATCATGTCATTTCTGTTTTTTGTTTTTGTAATGAGTTTATCTCTTGCATCCATTTCTCCCATGACACTTTAGTCTATCCAAAGAGTATAGATCATATTAAAAGCATTAGGTTTCTGCTGCACTTTATCTCCCCAAGAGACCAGAAGAAAACTGCTTGCTGTTCTGGTATTTTCATTAAGGTGAACGTGCCAAACTGAGAGAGAAATATTAATGCTGATAGTCTAGTTCCTATACGCCTGATGACCTGTTCTGATTTTATCTCACTTCTCCAGATATCTCTTTTTTAGCAAAGAGGATATGAGTGTGAAAAGATTCTGAGGTTTCAGAGAATTAAATAACTAATTTGCCCATTTGATGAGTGGCATGAGTATCAGTGCTTCTCACATTTGGCACTACGAATATTTTTGAATACCAATCCGAATACTTTCAGCTGTTAGATATTAGCTATATCTGCTCAGGAATATTGCCAGCTGCAGGATGGAGCAAGAACTTCGAACTTGGGGTACATCATATTCTTCTGATGGAAAAACCCACCAGATAGGGATTGATATAGTCATTAACAGGGATCCAGAGCTCTATTGAGAAGAGATTTAGGACATCTGGAGCTTCCCAAGTCCTTTCTTAAACTTTCTCTGCATCCCACTACACAGGAATATTTCCAACAGTTGAGTTCAGGTAGACCATATTACCTTTGCCTCTCCTTTGGCACTTATATTGCTGTATATTCTTCATACACATATGCATTATGGGACATAAATGTCTTTTCTTTGAAATAGAAGAATACAGGGGTGCCTGGTTGACTCAGTTGGTTAAGCCTCCGACTTCAGCTCAGGTCATAATCTCGTGGTTGGTGAGTTCGAGCCTCACATTGGGCTCTATGTTGATAGCTAGGAGCCTGGAGCCTGCTTCAGATTCTGTGTGTCTCTCTCTCTGCCCTCCTCTGCTTGTGCTCTGTCTCTCTCCTTCTCTCTTTCTAAAAAATAAATGAGCATTAAAAATTTCAAAAAGAAACCTAGAAGAATACACCTCTTTAATCATCTGTATCCAGTATCTTACACATAATCCATCCTCCACCATAATTTTTAATGATGTTGGCCACTCAGTTTTACATTTAAGCTTATTTTACCTTTAAGCTTCAGCTGTGTGATATCTTCTTGCTTCTGGCTTAAGTGTTTCCTAAGTTTTTATCACTTTTTTTCTTTGTTCAAATCTTTGAAAGTGTGAGTTTTAAATATTATTTTGAGGATGTCAAGAGATATAGATCCCAGTGTGAAGATGGCTAATTGTGCAGGGCGGTCTTAGGAATATTTGTAAAAAAAAAATGGTGAAGAGCATGAAGCTGAGGGCAGGAGCATCATGAGAGATAAAAGTTAGATGGCTCAGGGGAGGCTTTTGACAAGGTGTCACCATCATCCTAGCTTTGGAAGGCAGTAAACTAGAAATTGTTCCTGCCTCTTCATAACTTTATTCCCATCACTTTCAATGACCTGTACATTTTGCTTCTAAATACCTCTTGAATTTGTCCAATTACCTTTAGGTCCACTGTCTCTACTCTTGTCAAGATCCCTGAATTAACTTTGTGCAATCCTTTAATAACATCTTAACTGTGTCTCATTCATTCATTCATTCATTCATTATATCATTAAAAAATTGTTGAATACCTGCATAGAAATAGATTAATAGACACACACACACACACACACACACACAAAGATATTTTCTCTTAGTGAATTATATAGTTTAATAGGACAAACATCCTTTAAACAAATAAGCCGAGGAAAATTTGATGACATAGATAACACCAGGGCTGGCCTTTTCTAGCTGTGACTTCTTTTTTATCACATCCAGAGTGATTTTCTTAAAATGCGGATATATATGTTATTCCTGTGATTAAAATGGTTTAACAGGGCGCTTCAGGTGAATACAGAACTCCTTAACTTTGCCTCAGGACCTTCCATGTGCTGGCCTCTGCTTAACTCTCTTGCTTCTTCTTCTCTTTCCACACATTCCCTTTGGGTTTTCTCTCTTATTTGACCATTTCTTACCTTAAGACCTTTTCAAATGCTCTCCTCTCTTCCGGCAAATATCCCCTCCAACCTCCTTTATGTCCCTTCTTAGGTGTCAGTTTAGATTTTATCCTCCCTGGAAAACATTGCCTAATCTCCTGTCTAGTTTTGGAGACCCTGTGCTCTGCTCCCATGGCAACTCCTGCTACCCCATCATAGTGCTTACCTCCTATTGAAAAGACTTGTTTAAACTGTCTCTGTTCTGTTAGGCCACACATTTTGTGTCTGTTCAAGTTACTTGCATCCCTCAGAACTAGTAAAGTGCCTAGGGAAAGCACAAAATAAATAAATAAATCCATCTCATTTAATGTAATTGTTATGTGTCCATTCTTCCTCCTGAGAGTCTTTTAAATAATGGCCCTTCCTTTCACTCTCTTCCACCTCTTTAGTTCAGGCTTTGATGATAACAAGACTCTCCACTCATTTTACCTTTAATTGGCATGACTCAGTCCATTCTGTATGTTTCACCTGGAGTGTTCTCACCAAGAGGTGACCGTGATCATCCTATTCCTTTGCTTTAAGAAAGCATCTGGGGCTTCCTGTTGCCTAGAGAATAAAGTCCCAAGTTACTGAGTGGCATAATAGGCCCTCTAATTTTTCCTTGGAGTTCTGTGTCTGATCCTGCTGTTTCACACTGTTTCATGTCTTTTTTGTTCCTATCACTCTACTCAACTGTCTGGGAAATTTCTACTCATCTGAAAGAACTTTCTCAACAATATCCTCTTATTCTGAGACCCTCCCTCAAAGCTATGGAAAGTTATTTATTCCCTCCACTGTGCTACCAGTGTGCACTGAACATATCTCTATGAAAGTGCTTTGCACATGCTATTTCAAATATTCATATAGCTTTTTCTTCTCTCCTACTGGGCCATTCTTTATTCTTAGTGTTAAAAACAAGAAAATAGGGCCAAAATGGAGTCACTTATGCTAAACCCCATGTCACCAAACCAAGACTTAATTATAGTTTTGGTTCTCCCAGAAATGGAATCTTAAACCAGTCAATCAGGAATTCCTTGATCAGCACTAGTTAAGTAATTTGCCTGATAAACCCCTGCCATATTCTAAAGGAAAGTAATTTTGCAGTAACCAACCTGCTTTTTTGGCTAGCATAACTTCCTTATTCCTGTTCCCTTCTACCCATAAAAGTCTTTCAGTTTGCATAGCTCCTCAGAGATCCTTTCAGTCCACTAAATTAGATGCTTCCTGATTCATGAATCATTGAATAAAACCAATATGATCTTCAAGATTTAATCAGTTGAATTTTGTTTAATTTTAACATTAGAATCTAGTGTTTTTTTGTGTGTGGAAAAAAAATACAGGGCAAGCTGCCATACCTGCTATAATGGTAGAATTAAAGATACAGTATATTATAGCTATATTATCTACCATACTTTTGGCAAAGGAACATCTTCCATATATAATTACTGGCACAGAAAGCATCTATAGGTTGAAATTTCATCAGTCTGTCATCTATAACTAAATGGTATTCTTTTTTTTTAATTTTTTGAGGAGGGATGGCAAAGGGGTAAGGAGAAAGAGAATCTGAAGCAGGCTCCATACCCCATGAGGAAAACAATGTGGGGCTCAATTTTTCAACCATGAGATCATGACCTGAGCCGAAATCAAGAGTTGGATGCTCAACCAACTGAGCCACTCAGGTTCCCCTTATTTATTCATCTATTTATTTATGTTTGTTTGTCTGTTTATTTATTTCTATAGTGTTCTTGATGTAACTGTCCCACATTTGGAATAAAGACATAGCAATAAGCCCACAACTCTGGTAACCTCCTTCTTTGCATATTTTCACAAATATACTTCTGGCAGTGCTGTTGGTCTCAGAACAGAGGTCTTCTTCTCTGGAGGATGTACTAGTAACAACTATTAGTATTAAGAGCTCACCTGTATACATGGTAACTATAATTTGGTGCCATATTGTTCAAAAGCCATGCTAACTATACATGATCCCTGATACTGGGGACAAACAAAAGCAGCACAAACAAGAAGGCATGTGAAAAAGCATGTACCTTCTCTGCAATCAGTGCCAGAGGGAATGTAGGTTTTTATAATCTTAATTATTTGATCAGCATACCATTTGCTAATATTTACTCACATCCCTGTCATGAGTGCCAAACAAAAGGTGGTTTGTCACCCTTTTCCTCAGTAATATTTACATAGGATTAATTGCATTTGAATGGGAATCTTATCATCTGATTTCCTAATTTTCATGAATCCTATATTTCTCAAGGACTAGAGGAACAGCAAAAAATCACTAAAAAAACATATAACTAGGCAGGAAATACACAGCCATAGGTGAATTGCTAGTGTAATCCCTGAGGAACTTTAATGAATATAGCTTTCTTTTTATTCCTGGGAAAGGGGTAGTCTAAGTAATTTATGGAGCACTAGTCAGAAATTAACTATTCAATAGCTTCCATTATTATTGACTCTACCTAAAATGGACCACAACATGAAGTATGTTTTCAAAATTGAAGTCAAAGTCAAAGCATATTTTTTAGATGCATATGTCTTATAAAGAGCTTATAAAGAAAGGTTTGATACCAAAGAAATACACTTTGTTGAAAAAAGGGTTCTGATAGGGTTAGGGTTAAAATAATTCTGCCAAACATACCAGCAGCCAGGCATATTTTGAAACCATTAGCCTGAGTCATTTTATTTCTATCACCTTTAAAAGTTCAAAAGGTTTGACTTAATCCAAAAACTACTGAGGAAATGTCAAATTGCCCCTTGGTGTAGTTCAACAATCACTGAGGCTTCTCATCTTAGAAATTTCAGAATACTTTTCTTACTTCTGATGAGAAGAACCATAGAGATCATACATTCAAAAACCACATTTTTAGATAAGCATAGAGATATGCAGAGAATTTCAAAACTGGTAAGTTACAGGACAATACATATATTGTCCCATATGTATGTGTCTATATATATAGACACACACACTGTAAATTGAACTATTTTTTCTATTCCTTAGACATATTCATGTCAGAAAAATAAATCATTAGTTAATATTAAGGGATTTTAAATAATTTAGATAAAGACTTAATTGTACTTCATCTTGTTTGGAAAATCCTTCCATGTAGGTAGAGAAATCTGCTGTTTTCTATCTACCATTTTTGGCTGAAAACTATTGAAATATCCCAAGTGTTTAAAGAAAAAAATCTTTACTTGAGGTCTGGAACTCACCAATAATTATGTTCCATATAGACAAATCATTTTACTATATTCCCTAATAAAAAAGTTAGTTTTTTAAACTTTATTGTACTTTGAAAATAAAACTATGGTTTTTTATATTATTCATATGACTAATTTTTACCTTATGGTTCTTCTTTTCTTAATTGGAAATATTCAATGGTATTCTACAGTCATATATATATATATTTTACTCAAGAGTTTCCAAATACTCTATATTGGTCTCACTATTGTTTGGTTTAAAACAAAACAAAACAAAACAGTATGATGCACTCAAATTTAATGGTACTTCTTGGTACTCAAATTTAGGCTCCCTGCTCCTAGTACCATTCTCTATGAACATAGACATCTTGCTGTAATCTTTTAGCTTAGAAAAAAAATTTTTAACGTTTATTTTTGAGAGAAAGAGAGAGAGAACAGAGAGAGAAACAGCATGTGATTAGGGGAGGGGCAGAGAGAGAGGGAAACACAGAATCTGAAGCAGGCTCCAGGCTCTTTGCTGTCAGCACAGAACCTGATGTGGGGCTTGAACTCATGAACCAGAGATCATGACCTCAGCCAAAAAGGGATGCTTAGCTGACTGAGCCACCCAGGAGTCCCGGAAACTACATTTAGAAAACAGCTTAATGTAGAGCCTCACATGTGGTTTCTTAGACTGACACAAGGTTTTATGAAAGTCCTTTCCTTAAGGAACTAACAGTTTTTGAAGAAGATAAGCCATGAATTAAAATTTTAAAAATCTATAGTACCAGAAAGTATGTGTTAGGTGTGTGGGGGTAAATAAAGTATTATTGGGGGATCAGAGAGGACTTCATGGCATATATTACTTTGGGTTTGAGCTTGAAAGGATAAATAGGTGGAGATCAAGAAGGGAGCATTATAGTGTCAGATATCCCATGTTAAAAGTACTGAAGATTAGGAAGTATAAGGTATGGTTGGTAGTTCCTGTTCGGGGAAAGGGGGCTGAGATGAGGCACTTTTTAGCTCCTGACATAAGAGATGCTGTGTGCCTTTCTTTCTAAAATGGCAGCCTGGCAGAGTGCCTGGGTGGCTCAGTCGGTTAAGCATCTGACCTCGGCTCATGTCATGATCTCACAGTTCGTGGGTTTGAGCACGTGTTGGGCTCTATGCTGACAGCTCAGAGCCTGGAGCCTGCTTCACATTCTGTGTCTCCCTTTCTCTCTCTGCCCCTCCCCCGCTCACGCTCGCTCTCTCTTTTCTCTCTCTCTCTCTCTCAAAAATAAATAAACGTTAAAAACAAATGACAGCCTGGGCACTTGGATGCCTCAGTTGGTTGAGTGACCAACTTCAGCTCAGGTCATGATCTCCTGGTTTGTGAGTTTGAGCCCCACATCGGGCTTGCTGTTCTCAACCTGTCAGCCTGTCATTGCAGAGCCTGCTTCGGATCCTCTGTCTTCCTCTCCCTGCCCCTCCCTCACTTGCACTCTCCTCCAAAAGAAGAAATATTAAAAAAATAAAAAATAAATAAAATGGCAGCCTAAGTGATTCACTATTCACATGTCTTCCAGTATATTCCAAGCTGGTCTTCTCTCTGTGTATTTAGAAAACTCTGTAATTAAAGGGAATCCACGGTTCTATCAAAGAAGGACCAAACCTCTCACTCAATGGGAATTTTCTAGCAAAAGGAGTGGATAGCACTAACTCACTATAAAGCAGTACTAGTCAAAAAGTGTGTTCTGGACAATTTAAACCAATCCACAAAAGATAACTATACAAATTGGGAATGAGAATTTAGAAACTCTTTTGGCAACATAACGATGCCACAGCATTCAAGCCCAAGACTGGTGGACTAGATTTGTTGAACAGGGTGTAGAACAGTTTGGGCACATTGAACTCACGTGCTAGTTTATGAATGACACAAAGCTGCATTTTGATCATGCTCAGGGGGCCACATAACAGTCTGCGATGGCCTAGAAATAAAAATAAAATGTTTCTTCGCCACAGATAGAGAAGCGCTACAATAAAGAGTTAAGGGAAACGTATATTTACCTTTTCTCTTTAGCGAATATTTATCTTATGCCCACTACATGTTATTTTCTGGCCTGAAAGTAGTGTGTTGCATTCACAGGGTTTGCTGAGAAAATGATGATTAGCTTTTTTCCCCCATTCAGGTACTTTTTCTCCTGACCATGGAAACAAGGGATCAGGTGCTGTTGTCCTAATAAATAAGTCAGAAGTATGCTAATAATGCTAAAAGTTAATGAAACTTACTATGTGCCATGTGACATTCTAAGCACTTTACAAATATCCACTTAAGATAGATCATGGTCCAGTCAGAAAAATAAACCACAACAGGTATTCAGGTAGAGACAGTTTAGGAAATTGGTTATATAGGTGTTGGAGGGTTGAAACAATAACCATATGAAGCAGCTACATGTGGTCTGCTCCCCACAGCTGGGAGAGCAGCAGAAGTTGGGTTTAATAGAATCTGGTAGATCATAGGAGGGTGCTCAGACTTTTGATGAGAGTCACTTGGCTGCCTTCAACATCTTATGAATTTGAGAAACAGTGTCATGGAGCCGTTGTTTCATTCTCTGAAGCAATGGCCTGGACAGGCTATTGCTAATATCTCTAAGAGGGCAGGTGTATTGAAATAAGCTGGGAACACAAACAAACTGCTATGAATAATGCTGACAAAAACAAAGAAAGAGAAAGAGGTCCATTCTTCTTCCTCCTACTTTTCAGTCTCCCTCTTGTGTCTCCTATTGGTAGAACGTATAGGTTCTCTCTGGCAAAGGGGTGAGAGATATAGTTTGCGGAGTTCCTCCTCAGCACCAGGAACATAGGTGAGAAGAGTAGATTGGGGCTAAATGACAATAGGCAAATAATAGGCACAATTGTTTAACCTCATACAATCCTGTGAGGTAAGTGCTGCTGTAACTCCTAATTTCAAATGAATAAACTAAGGGCCAGAAATTCTTAATTAGTTGTCCAATGCCAACTGGTGGAAGAAGTGGGTATGAAGGAGGGCCGTCTGACTTTTGAGCCACTACTCTTGCCCTCTGTGCTATACTCTTTGTTAAATGGGTAGTATGTCTATTAAAGAGATTTAGCTGGTAAACACTATGTATTTACACACACCTATCATTATTTCTCTAATTTTATGATTCCTATCAAAGTTTTTCATTTTAGAGTTAAAATATTTTTTAATTATTCTAAAACATTTAAAGATCCTGCCATTATTCTAACTATAAAGAAGAGAAGAAAGTAAGAGAAGCTTTATATTTCTGATGAAGGCTTACTTTTCTGTTTAATAAGCCTTGATATGTTTAATCAAGTCTATACGTTGCTGGAGTGCTATCAGGTGATGGGGCATTGTGTTAGAAGGGTTTATTCATTCATTTATTTAGCATATATTTATTGATCCATTCATTTATTTCACATATTGTAGATGATGTTGAAATACCAAGACAGACATGGTCTTTCACAGAGCTTACATTTATTCAATAGAGTGGTGAATTAGTGAAAGCTAACACAGTGAATTTCAATGTCTTAATGGTTTTATTTATTTATTTATTTATTTGAATTATTAGTTGGACCGAGCACCAAATTTGCTTTAAGATGTAGGGTTAATTCTCCCTGTCTTTGCATTCCAACCATGAGCAGGGAAGTAGGGTAGTGGCCAGACTGGGAGTGAGCATTTCTTTAGGACTTCAGAAGATAAGAATACATAGAGGTAGAGAAAGGGCTAGCAAATGGTAAAGAGCTACAAAAGTAATCAGAAAACGTCCATTGGAAATAAAGCCAAAGTCTATTGAGTAGTTCTTATTTTTTTCCAATAAAAACAACTCTCAGCGATATAAGTTCAAGATAAAAGAGCAAACAGTTGGTTAATCTATTGATGCTCCATCATTAACTTTAGACATTTTCAGCTGGAGCCTAAAAATATTGACATGTGCCTTAAGTTATGGTGATCAAATTATAGTTACCAAGACAGAAAATGAATTTGGCTAAATAGATTCTTGGTTTCTACTTCCCATGGACTTTTGCCATGTTTCTAGTTGTTATGGGAAAATCTGAGATTGCATGTTTGAAATATTGATACTTCTGGAGCAATATTTTTATGGCCAATTAAAAGGATATTTAATAGGGAAAGCATATTGTAAAGCCATGTGTGATATCTCCATCCTTCCTCTTTGTTTTAATTTTTTTTAATTTTTTTGAGAGTGAGAGAAGGTGTGCAAGTGGAAGGAGGGACAAAAGGAGAGGGAGAGAGAGAGAATCTCAAGCAGGCTTCATGCTCAGCATGGAGCACAATGCAGGGCTCGATTACACAACCCTGGGATCAAGACCTGACCTGGAACGAGAGTTTGTCACTCAACCAAGTGAGCTATCCAGGCGCACCTCTTCATCCTTTTTCTAAGGTTTATAATATCAGAACTAGCTAGGTTCTTTACTCCAGGAATTTTTGTAGATATGTTGAAGCAGAAGCTTAGAATATAGACAAAAACATAAGAGAATGCACTAATTAATAAAGCTGAGATCTGGGCTGAGCTATAAATTTGGGACATCTCCTCTAGTCCCCGTACTGCAAGGTAAGAAAGTGAAAATGGAGCTAAATCCAGGAATCTGCAAAACAAAATGCTGGAATAGATTGGAAGTGTTTCCAGTGCATATTGTAAACCGGTTGGGCCTGTGAAGTTTATGACCCAAATAAGGCACCATTCTGGTTTTCATCTCAAGGTGAAATGGTCTCATGGGTAAAACCCTCTTCTTAGTATCCACTTGTTTTTTGGGGACACTTAGAAAGCTTTCTCATTGTCTGGTTCACCCTTCACCTGCCTTAACTCTCCAACTTTAAAGAATGCTTGATTACTTTCCTGGAAATTAACCTCTCACTCTGTTTCATGGTTTCTGATTTTATGTCTTCCCTTTGGCATGTTGCCTCTAAGGATTAATCCTTTGGTGAGAAGTTGTTTGGCTCAGCTCTTAGGCTTCCCGTGCATATGCATTGCCCTTACAGAGAGCCCTACAAGGCTCTCCTGGGACATGTATCTGGGTAACTATCTCCTGAGACTTGGATTTATAAACAATGCCCATTGCTGCTAGGCAATAGAGTAAGATTTGTCTATAACGGATATGTGTCCTTTTAAGCTATCAAACTTTCTTTAACATTTTAAACTAGTTTTGATTTTAAAACAAATCCAAAAAACGTTTCACAAACTTTCTTGCTTTCATAAGCAGAATATGATGAGCAAAAATTAAGCATTTCTTGATGACTCATTTTAATTTGGAAAATTAACTACTACTCCACGATATAAAAGAGAGTAAAGACACTACATTAAATGGTCCCAGACAGCTATATATTTTGCATCCTTATGTCATAATTATTTTCTGTTTTCCGGCTGTTAAGCTATCAAATCACCTCTCTCCAAGCTTCTCCTTTCTTCTTTTGTAATATGTTGTTCAGAATTGGGAAACCAGGTACCGCAACTGATTAAATGATGTCTCTCATAAACATAGGTGGTCTCTGAGTGATGGCTGATGGACTTTTGGCAACATGTAAGACTGAATTCCTGAGCATTGACATTTGTTGAAACTGTTTAGAGGCCTTTTTTTTTTTTTTCTCAGCTGGGTTCTGGAAAATTTAAGTCTCCAAACCCTCAGAAAGTGGTATAACTTACTAATGTTTTCATGTTATAAATTGGTAAGGAATCAGCATATGGTAATGGGGCCAGATGGGTTTGAATCCTGTTTCTGTTGCTTACTAGCTTGAACAAGCCACATGACACTTAGGAGCCTCATTTTAGCCATTTGCAGAGCAGTCATAATAATGGTGATCAGTGTCAAGGGTCTTGTGAAGTATATAAATCAAATACTCTAGTGTGAGATCCTTGGTGCATGCTAAGGGCTTAACACTTGTTAATAGCTGGAATGACTGTAGGGAGACTGACTATTGTTATATGAGGACAAGGCCAGCTTTGCCACATATATTCAGGAAAAAGACTGTGTAGTTCCTGGGGTGGAATAACCTGGTTCAGAGTTTATTTTTGCAAAACCAAACTGCATATGCAAACCCATATATGAAAGTTATCTTTTCTTAGTTTTAACTCTTTAAGTTTATTTATTTATTTTGAGGGAGAGTGCACAAGAGGGGGAAGGGCAAAGAGAGAGAGAAAGGAAGAGAGAATTCCAAGCAGGCTCCGCACTGTCAGTACAGAGCCTGATGTGGGCCTCGAACTCACAAACCATGAGATCATGACCTAGGCCGAAATCAAGAGCATGACTCTTAATCAACTGAGCCACCCAGGTGCCCCAGTTTTAACCATCCTTATTGTTAGAATTCTTATAACGGAAATCTCTGTCTACTCTTTTGATCATTACTGTAGTAATGACCAAGTGGCCAGAACCAACCTCTTGTCACTGCTGCCACACCCACCCAAGTGACAGCCTTTTCCAAAAAATAATTTCAGTGAGGCAGAGCCTGTCAGAGGCCAGTGAGAATAATTTAATTAAGCCCAGGAAGCTGGGACAAACAAGCCAGAATTAAGATTATATGCCTGAATGCTACTGGTTTAAAAGGCAGCCTTAGCTTGTTGACTGATGGAGCAATTACTTTGGGACTATTTTGGTATCCTTCTAGGGTGCTAACGTAGCCTGAGCTGGTGACTCTAGTCCCTGGAGAATACCTCACAGGGCAGGACGTAAGCCTTTTAGGAACCCAGAACCTTGTCCTCTTACCTGGATTCATGATTATATGCCTAGCCTGCCCCAGAGCTCTGTTTCCTAGCCTCTGAGAGTTGTTTATTCTCTTTTACCTAAGAGCAGGGGTCAGGAAGCTACAACCTGTTAGGCCACATCAGTTTAGTACGTCAGGCAAGGTAACAGTGGCTGTTACATTTTGAAACAGTTGGAAAAAAATCAAAATAACGATATTTCATAACATGTGGCAAGTATTTAAAATTCAAATACCTATGCCTATAAATAAGGTTTATTGGAACACAGCCAATAAACCTTCATTTATGTATTCATTTATGTATTATCTGTGGCTGCTGTCTTATGATAGAGTACTTGTGAAAGAGATAACTCTCAGGCAAAGCCTAAAATATTAATTATCCAGACATTCACAAAAATGTTGTGGACTCTTGCAACAAGAGGACTGACTGAATCTGTCACTTTACCCTAGCAACATCCATCTGCTTACCCTCTTTTCGTAAATAGGATCTTTCGTAGTAACCACAACAACTATCCAACATTTATATGTCTTAAAATAGTACATCTAATGAAGGATATTTAAACAGGGTGAGATATTAATTGCTGAGTATTGAATCCCCTCATTTCGAATGCCAGCACAGAGTTTAATCACGGGCAAATTCTCAGGAAGCCTTCAGAAATAAAATCCTCGTGGACATTGCCCCTGACTATATCACAACTCTGAAAACCACACTGTAGATTTATTTAGTCTTCACTCCCTTGGGAATGCTTAGTACCATACCTGGGGTAATATTTGTTATGGTTCAAGTCATTTTCTCTCCTTTATCCTGGGGAGAGGGAATGGCAGTGAGAAAGAACACTCTACTCCCACACTGTGACACTGCCGGGAAAGGGGGAAAAACTATAATCATTCACTTTTCTTGTATGAGACAGGAATGAAGGAATAACTAAGAAACAGATTTATCAAGTGCTTCCCTGTGCAGAGTGTTCCATGCTTAATTTAGCTAAATACACATAGACATAAAAGGCACAGCCATTATTCTGGAGGAGCCTGAGCCTGAAATCAGAACATGAAGGTCTGTTCATAGGTTGGCATATATTTCTGACTACAGAATGAAGCCCCCAGGCTGCTGCTCTGTGTGGTCCTGTTGGCTCAGTCCTTCTGTCCTCCCCATCCCTGCTTCTATGTTTTACTGGTTCTGAACACTATAGGGGACCCTCAGGGCAACTTTCTTGCCTCCAAACGTTTTTTCACGTTGAACCCTTACCAGGAATATCCTATCTGCTACATCTCTCTTAGACAAATTCTGTGCAAGACTCAAGAACTAAGAGAAAGTCCCACTATTTAAATATATATATATATATATATATATATATATATGCCTGCTTTGAGTCTTCCAAACCCCTAATTTTTTTTTTAAATTTTTTTTTTCAACGTTTATTTATTTTTGGGACAGAGAGAGACAGAGCATGAACGGGGGAGGGGCAGAGAGAGAGGGAGACACAGAATCGGAAACAGGCTCCAGGCTCCGAGCCATCAGCCCAGAGCCCGACGCGGGGCTCGAACTCACGGACCGCGAGATCGTGACCTGGCTGAAGTCGGACGCTTAACCGACTGCGCCACCCAGGCGCCCCTAAACCCCTAATTTTTTATTTGCATTTTAATTGTGGAATGTAGTCTCCTTGTATATCCAGCTTATATTTCCTTTCAATATTTTATTTGTGCTAACCCTAATTATTTAGTTAAATGTAAACTCTTGAGATCAATTGCAAGGTGCATCTTTGTTTCTAATTAAAACTCCTGGCATTCTTGCATTTATAGATACATACACACAGAGCTTATCTTCATTATTCACAGATTTTGTATTTGCGAATTCACTTATTCACTACAATTTATTTGTAACTTCAAAGTCATCAATACTCATGGTGCTTTCATGATCATTTGTGCACCTGCACAGAGTCTCCAAAAAATTTAGTTACCCAGTGTGTGTGTTCTGCTCCCATACTGTAAACAAGTCTTCTTTTCAAGGTCCAGGTAGTGCTATTTTGGTTTTTTTTTTTTTTAATGTTTTTTTTTGTTGGTGATTTCACTGTTTAAAATGCCCTCAAGCATAGTGCAGAAGTGCTGTCCAGTGTTCCTAAGTGCAGGAAGGTACGATGCACCTTGCAGAGAAAATGCATGGTAGATCAGCTTTGTTCAGACATCAGCTATAGTGTTGTTGAGGGTGAGCTCAATGTTGATGAATGACGATATATATTAACTAAGATGTCTTCAAATGGAAACACACACATAAAATAAGGTTATTTATTGATCAGTTGATGAAAATCTGACTGGAGGCCCATAGGAGCCTAACCCTGTATTACCCCTACAAGTGAGTGTTTAGTACTCACTTCTTCAGTGTTCAGGTGAGTTTATAGGTCATAACTACTGTGAATAACAAGAATTGGTGTGTGTGCTGGGTGGGGGGAGTGTTTCTTCTCAACAATGTTGGGATTGGGGGTGGCTTTTTGGGCATCTGTCTGCACACCCTATGGACCCATGAGCTTATAATGACTAAGTCTTCAGTTGCTCATTTTCTGCTACTGACATTGGGTTCATAATTCAGCAAACAGCTGAGATCAAAAGTAATATGCCTTTTTGGATATTGTGAAATGACTTAATGCTATCTACTTAGGTCAAACCATAGTTTTTTTTTTTTTTTTCCCCTTCATTAAAGCATGAATTGGCAGCCTGATTTTACCTTGATATCAATAACTATAGTGAAAGGAAAAATAGGCTTTCGCTTGGAGATGACAAATATGTGGCCCACTGGCCACCTCTCCCTTCTCCTTGTTCGTGGTACATGTTACTAATTGTTTTGGTACTCTGCTGCACCCTGCTGTGATGATAGTATCATTCTCAGCACAGTGCTCTAGGAGGCCACTAACACTGGGCTGGAGTGAGGACATGGATTGAAACTGTTCGCCATAACAGTAAGTGTAATATGTTCTTGTCTGCTTTGATAGACTCCAAATTGTATGCACAGTGTGGATTTTGTGAGACCCAATAAAAAGCTTCTAGGAAACAGTCCTGAATGGGCTGTGTATTACCAAGTCATCACATGTAATACAGGCTCGTAGCATAAACTTGTACTGGCTCCTACTGTGGTTAGGAGCATATGCAGGGAATGTGCTCTCAGTAACCAATAACCCCGGCCAAAGTTTCTGAGAATGGAAGTTCATCCTGCTGCTTTTTGCTGCAAAGCAAGTGAGATCAGATCAGAACAAAAACTTAATTACCATACCCTGTTTGTTCTCTCGCATTTCTCTCCCCTAAACCTGATTTCCATAATCGCTATATTGTGTCTCATTTATAAGGAAGTTCAAAATGCAAACATTAATACGTTTCTTTTAATATGTTACAACTCTAATTTTGAATTTACTTAAAATTTGCCACAAAATCTGGTGGATAATAATGGACGTTATGCAAGATATATGAATATTCTAAATGAATATGGGGTGTTTTGAATAAATGAAACGCGTAGAGAAGTTTTTGATGGGATATGTTTATTTTGTCACTTTAAAAACATAGCTTGGATTTAAAGGAATGCATTCAGGGAAGAGTTTTCGTTTCTCCACTCTTGCCTTTAACAAAGTGTGTTGAATCTCCACTCCCCATATGCTGAGGATATCTTAGGGAGATGACATAACTTTTCTGATATTAGGAACACTATCCTTTTCAGATTTAAGTAGTGAGGTCTACCTAAAAAAAAAAAAAAAAATTCTGTCCTGCATGCAGTTGAAAGCTGTGCCTCTCTCCAGGTCGAGCCTGAGCAAAGGCTTCCCAGACCAGTGTCCGAGCAGGGGAACGACTATGGTTCTTAAAGTTTTCTTTATGTCAACTTCTCTCCTATTAGCTTTTCTGCTTCAGGCTCCTCTGGCCAGAGACGGAAAGACAAAACACTGCTTTCCTGGCTGTGCTTATAATTCTTGATTGTTCATTTCTTGATCTCTTCCAGGCAGCTCTCTCTCAGGGGGGATTTTTGTGGCTTCTCAAAAAGCACTCCCCACTCTCAGTCCCTTGCATCCATGCTGCATACCTCTGTCTTGGAACACACACACAAAAAAAATCCCTCGACTCCTACCTAGGGATTTACTCTGGAGTCCTCTCATGCCAGCAAGAAGCCCTTGAGGGCAGAATCCTTTCATAAAGGATCTATCTCAGCTCTCTTTGGCAGTGCATACTTGGCTTTTAAGGAAACACATAGGCTTATTCTACCAAACTCTGGAAATGTGTATCATTCACATTCTCTCCTTGTTTTCAGACAAGAATCATACACTGGTCTTCGTGCTCCTCAGATTCAAAGGGACATATGCCAGTTTTTTCAAAGGCCTCCTCCATTGCATGTGTTCATGGTCCTATGTGGATGTCTTAGTCTATTCAGGCTGTTCTGAAAAAACGCTATGAACTAGGTGGTTTATAAACAACAGGTATTTGTATCTTAATGTTCTAGAGACAGGGAAGTTCAACATTATGGTGCTGGAAGATTTGGTATGTGTTGAGGGCCCACTTCTGAGTTCATAGACAGCTGTCCTCTGGCTGTGTCCTACCATGGCAGAAGAGGGGAGGGAGCTCTCTGGGGTCTCTTTTATAAGGTCACTAATCCCAATCATGAAGGTTCCACTACTGTGATCTAATCACTTCCCAAAGTTTCAACCTCCTAATACCATCACACTGGCAGTTAGGATCTCAGCATATGAATAAACATTCATTTTATAGCAGGTGGCATCCAATCCACAGTCTCAAAGCTCCAAAAATATTAAGTTGGAGGTCAGTATCCCTTCCTTGGGGTTGACCCTCAGTTTCTATTTCAAAGGGTGGCTTGCTGCTCCTCTCACTTAGCTTAGAATTCGACAGAAAACATATCTTCTTCTCTTCCTCCATATGAAGGGAAGAAAAATGCCACAGTCCTCTTTACTTCTAATAATTCCCTTCCCCTCTGATCAATCTTTCTTGAATTTCTTAACTTTCTTCACATAGGGCAGAGGCAGACCACAGGCGAAGGGTAGCTAAGGTGATTTTATCCACATCTTAGAATATCTGCGGGGAAACTGCGTGTGTGATCCATTGCCCTCATCTCTAGGGCCTCATTAGAAAACCAGAAACCTAATGTAACATACCAATTGTTATAGATGGAAGAATTTGTTCCCCCCAAATTCACATGTTGAAATTCCACCTTCCAATGTGATGTTATTAGGAAGTGGGGCCCTTGGGAGATAATTAGGATTAGATGAGTTGATGAGGGTGGAGCCTTCAAAAATGGGTTTGGTGTCCTTATAAGTGCCAGGAGAGAGTGTGCTTCCTCTCTTGGCTCTCCACCATGTAAAGATACAAGGAAAAGTCAACAGTCTGACGTCTGGAAAAGGGTTCTCACAAGAACCCACCATGCCCACAACCCAATCTTGGACTTCCAGCTCCAAAACTGTGAGAAATGAATTTCTGTTGTTTATAAGCCAACCAGTCTAAGGTATTTTTGCTATAGCAGCCTGAACTAAGACAACAGTGTACTTGTAAAGAAAACCAAGCCCACACTCTTCAGGCTGGTTTTACATTACTTTTTATAGACTCCCAGAAGAGGTAAGGATTGTAGATGTCAGTTCACCACATGACGGTTAAATTTCCTCTGTAATATCTCTGTCAATAATTCATTCAGCCTCAACACCTCCAGTCATGGTGATGACACATTGTATTTGGGAACAGCTCTGGTTATGTCTGTCCATGTATCAAGCCAAATTTGCTTGCTTCGCTCTAATTTCTCTCCAGCATTCTTCTTTATTTTGTTCTTTGAAGCTAAACAAGACAAGCTGTTCTCTCTTTCTCTCTCTTTTCTTTTTACACGAGAATCTTTAAATATCTAGGGAGAACGCAGATGTTTTTCTTCTTTTCTTCCTTGAAAACGCAGCACTTGCATTGACTCTAATTGTTCCATAAAGAGAAGGGTACAAATCCTGTCAACACAGAGGTCTCTTTTGGACACAGTTCCTTTGCCCAGGGAGTCTGACTTGCACCAAGTAGAATGGGAGAATTGTCTCCCTTATTTTTAGATTCTTTGCTTCTAAATTCTACCCCTCCCAACCCTGAGTATATTTTCCTGGTGGAATCCTATTCATTCTTTAGAATTTGGACATCTCCTCTCTGCCTATCTCTGTTCTTAAGTATCATTTTATATATATACCTTTATTTTGGCAGACATGACATTGAACAGTGATTTTATCTATTCAGTCATTCATTCATGATTTATTTTATAGCCGTTTCCCCCACTAAATGCTAAGTTCCTTGAGATAAGACCAATGTGTTGTTATTCATTACCGGATTCACCTTAGGTCTGGCACAAACTAGAGACTTGATAAACGATGTTGAGTGAATGCATAAGTGACTGCAGACTAAGACTCCCTTCAGCCTTCTTAGTAGTTGTTTAATATGGCGGAATCATGCTGAACACCTTGCCAATTTATATTTCTGGGACTTCTTCACTTTTCTCCATTACACCTATATCTACATGCATACACTGTAATCTTACTGTACATTGAAAATTAAGATCTTAAAAGTATATTTTAATTTGAAATATTTCCAAATTATTTTAAACTATTTATTCATCCAGAATATACCTTATAGTAACTCACAATACAACAGGTGCTTCAAAACAATGAAATATTATGACTTTAATCCTGTCCTTCATTCTTTCAGATTACCCATCTCCAGGGAGGTTTTAGTAGCTATTTATGTAAAACTTTCTGATGTAAGCTATAAGATACTTGAAAATCAACAAAGAGAACATGGTAAAGCAGATTTTGGGGGTTTAATTTTGTGCTTTTTTGATAGCACAGACTACTGTAGGGGAAGAAGGGGCTTTCTTGCTTCTATTCCCAAACTCTGTGTTTTGGACCATGTGATCCATTTAGGGTTTTTTTTGTTTGTTTGTTTGTTTTTGTTTTTTTGGTTTTTTTTTTTCACATCCATGACATTTCCAATAGGTTCCCTTACTGTGTTTCTGTATCTTTTGCTCCCTGAAGATCAGATCAACTTGTTCATTTTGAAAGCAATAATTTGGTACAAAGTACTACAAAACAACATCTAGGCAACCAAAGTATATTCTCAAACCATAGGATAGTGGACTGGTATAATAGAAACTCACTCTTCATCTGGAATTTTCTGTTTCCTTGAACTATCCTTTATTTCCTGTTAATTTTTCATGTAGTTGTATTTTTCTCAAAAAGCAAATTAAAATAATCCTAATTAATGTCCTTCATAATTTCATTTGCACATTCACTAGGTTCATAGAATTTATTATGGCATATCATATTGTAAAGTGTATGGTGTGGGAGTTGTGGTAAAAAAAAAAACACTTATAATTCTATTTTAACTATTTATCACAAAATTACTATTTTGCCACTAACCATGTCATTATTTACGGTATGCTAAAGTGTGCTTTGTTGGTCTTCTGGATCCATTTCGTACCGCCATTACCTATGCCCCCAGCCTCCGGGGAAGAAATGCTTCTAGCTATATAATGGATCTCCATGGAAAAATCAGATCAGATTATATTAAACTTACTGTGCTTGGCTATTTAAAATTTGTCATGGTGAGTGCCTGAGAACACCAGGAAGGATGCAAAATGAATGCAAGGAATCAGGTAAGACTAGTGGAATAACTTGGAATGAGTCGGGAATGTCTTTGCGGTGTAAACTATTGCTTTCACATTTTCAGAGCACTTATCTAAAAATCCTTTTTACAACCAAAGGCAATTTTTTCAACCCCTTGATGATTGCGTTCGCTAGAAACAGAAGTGTGTTCCAGTAATAGTCTGATTTCTATTTGTATGTTATCAACATTTTAAGTAGTTTTCCTCTCTTTCTTAGTCCCTGTAAACTCCCTAAATTCAAATTTTCCATTCTCTCCAACATTTAGCACATCGTTGGTGCTCAATAAATGTTTAACAGTTGGGATACTTATGTTTAACAGCTGCAACATTGACTCCAAGGACAGCTGCATTTTAATGGTGTGTGAAGTGATTTATATGTAAGCGGCTAAAACTCATAACTAAAGCACTTAGCACTTTAGGCTCCTCTGGGACGAAAGGTGATAGATTAAGGTAAAACGATATTATTATTTAATTCCGAAAGAGGTAAATTACTCTGGCAAAATGCTCTTTGATGTTGCTGGCAAACCACTGTGGTCTAACGCTACGCTGCCATCAGGAAACATGGCCCAGCGGTTGGAGATGTGGTATAGGAGGCAGGAGTCCTGGGTACTATTTCTGGTTAATTCACTGACTTCCTGGGTGACCTTGGGCAACTCACTTAACCTCCTCCTGCCTCAGTCTCCCTCCTTAGGAACTGAGAACAGTAAAGCTTTTCAACATTCTGCTCTGAGAGGACATTTTAAGAATAAAACTTTGAAATGCTTTATTTGTCAATAGCATTTTTGCAGTAATGGATAATTTGTCTTTCTCCCAGCTGCATTGTTGGCTGTAGGAAGGCAGTACATATTAATATGCCCTTAGCCAGAACACACAAGTGAGGGCTTGGAATGGTCATGGGCTCAGGAGTCTAAATTGTAGACTCCCCATATCTCTGTCTCATGGCTTGATTCCACACCTGTCCATGGGCAATTCTTGCCATTTTGCCCTCACTGTTTTTACAGATTTTGAAGAAAAGAAATAAGCACACAAATAAATCCATGGTGGTAAAAATAGTTTAGATAGTGAATCAACTCTGGCAATGACCAGAGAAGAGCCTATTCGTGTGTTTGGGGCAAATGACAAAACCCCAAACTTAAGGCTTCTGCTGATTCCCGAGTTGCAGAAAGAGTAGAGGACAACAGAGGGTCCTTATCTCTGTCTTTCAGCCCACTGAGCCTCCTCAATGACTATGTCATATAATTGGAACAGGTAGCTTTTCAGATTTTGTAGGACCATATCTTGAATTTTAACCACTTTTCCTCACTCTAAATTCCTGGAATGGCTACTTAGGCTGCTGTTCTTGGCAACACATAAGGAAGCATAGAGCAATTCATCCACACCACCTGTCAGATGTAAGTTCTTTAGGAAATTGGTAGGTATGAGCTGTGTGGTATGTGGAGGAAAAAAATAAGAGGATATCAGTATATATAAGTTATTCAGTTTTCATAAATAATAGACTAAAATGTTTCACTAAAATTGTTTATTGATGAAAATATATTGGGCTTTTCTTGGGGGTATGGAGAGTGTCACTGACTCTGATCCTCCTTTTAACTATCTTTGGAAAGACAATAAATAGCACATATTTAAATAGTGCAATGGCCCCCGTACCAGGGAATTGCAGTGACCTTGAAGGATATAAGGATATTGGGAAATGCAGTGACCTTAAAGGTAAAAAAAAAAAAAAAAAAAAAAAGATTTTATGGGTAACATAAATATGCTTACCTACTTTTTTTGAGTTTACAAGTTATGGCTACTGTTACCAGCATATTTTATTTTTTTAACTGATGGCAGTTATAAACTACACTATGATTTCTTGCTATTTTGTGATTTTTTAAAAAAAGCATCTTATTTCAGGTGTACATTGTATATTACGAGACTATATGTGAAATTTATAAGACTCATATATGTGGACTGAAAGGCAAAGAATTAGTCCCTTATTTCCAACTTTAATCAAGAAATTTATGATACAATGAAAATAACTTTTAAGCATAAAAACTACATTTAATGTTAAAATTCCCACAGGAAAATTAAATTTGATACTGTGAGTCTCAGACTGATTACAGCATAGTAGTGTGTGAAACTCTATTTCTCCCCATTATAATCATTACTTTTACATGGATTTTGGTTAATTTGAGGCTTCTTTGGAATGTAACTTTCAGATTTGGGCAGAAGAGACAATAAGTAATAATTGCCAACAAATCCTTATCTGAAAAAATGTGTATGTACAATACTTACACTTAATACTAGTGGTAAGAAACAAAGATTTTTTGACAACAAAAATAAAAAGCTATTCAAGGAGAGAGAGGCAATTTCAATGTTGATTTCATTAGACTGATTAGGAAGGTATTTTAACACACCAGTTTCATGGTTGTTAACTCTTGAAAGAGGTACGAAAGAGAGCAATGGTTAAAAACTACAAAATAAAAAATAGTAATAGAGCATTAAATTTCACAAACTTAAGGCAGTAAGCCAGACTTATCCAATATATAGTGTGTGTCAAATCTTTGTGACTCAGGAAAAGCAAACATAGTTGAATTATTTGATTAGATTGAATTATATGGGTAAAAAACAACACAACTACCGACTACCAGGTCTTAGCAACAACACTATGAGGTGTATATTGCTAACCTCAAAGAAAGGTGAAGTAACTTGTCTGAGGTCACACACCCAGTGTGTAGAGTTGGGACAGCACAAACGGACTTCCTCGTCTGCACTCCCAAGGAGTACCCCGTATTTCTGCTCCAGGAGTTTTGTGAATTCAGTAGAAATGATGGGGCTGAAGTGTCAAGATGCTAGCTGGACTTAGGCATGCTACAATGGTCTTCATATTACCAAAATTACCTTTGGGAGATATGGACTCAGCTCTTTTCTCCTACCCACAGTATATAAACCCAGATACACACACAGACACATACATTATTAGTTTGTAAAGTAATTCTCTAGTGTAATAATACTATCTCAGAGTTCTCAGAATAATACTATCTCAGAATAATACTATCTCAGAATACTATCTCAGACCTACAAGTAATTTTAAAAAGCTCACATTGATGTCTTTATGTCAAGAACCCTGAGGGTCTGAGATATCACCCTACTTATGAGCTAAGGGTGGGCCTACCATAGATTCATGAATGCTAGATAAAGACAAGGTTCCTGGGTTAGAGACAAAGGACCTAATTATTCACGGGCAAACCAGACAGCATAACTGATTCCCTTTCCTACCACCAGATCCCAAGGGAGTCACTTGGAGATGGATCCAAGTAGATGCTGTGCACAAAGTGTGTTTGTGTCACAGCTGAGAAATTCCTGCCCAACCTGTGCCTGGAGGGAGGTCACACTGTATTTTGTTTTGTTTTTAAGTCTATTTATTTATTCTGTGCTAGAGAGCACATGCCCGCAAGAGTGAGTGGGGGAGGTGCAGAGAGAGAGAGAGAGAGAGAGAGAGAGAGAGAGAATCCCAAGCAGGCTCCGCTCTGTCAACTCAGAGCCCAACACAGGGCTCAATCTCAAACTATGAGATCATGACCTGAGTCAAAATCAAGAATCAGAGGCTTAAGTGACTGAGCCACCCAGGTACTCCCTCACTGTGTTTTATTAACATTATTATACTGGGCAGCAAACAAATCTACCCTCTGCCCAGGAGGGTGACACTACATATATCTTCCAAGGCTGCTTGCCACTCCTGAAAAAGAATGTCTTAAAAGACATTTTGGAAAAGAGAACTGGAACAAAAGCTATTAGTGACTCTGTAGACAAGATGTGCATATTCACATAAAGGACCCATAGAGAACTGTCTCCCAACCATATATTGTTTCCTATTATCCATGCTGTCTCATTTGACACAAGTTCTGTGAGATTAATAAGGCAAATCTTATATTTTCCATTTTATAGATTTTTCTAATTATAAAATGATTCTGTTGGCTAGATAAGACTAATGTAGCTTCCAAAACCTAAAAATAACTTAGTTGATGAAGTATATTGGTGTTTGAGAAAAATCTCAAATATACAAATTGACATTGAAAGAGAGTAATTCTTATAAAATAAAAGATTAATACAAAAATGATTTTTTCCCAAATACTATTTTATTTTCTTTGCTTATTTTTTACTAGCTATTTGACCAGGGGCAAAGGAGCTAAATATAAGGGTATATACTGGTGATCACTGGCAGTCGAAGGAGGAATAGAAATAAAGATAATATACTCCCCAATTTATATTAGAAATCAATATAAAAAGGTTATCTGAATTGATACCCTATCCAGGACTACACCTATTATGTTAAGCAATGAACACCTGTGTTGGAATACCATTATATGCATAATATACTTAGGTGCCCAGTTTCCAAGGTGTATAACTTCTAAATGTGCTCAATTTTTAGGCCAAGACATCCTTTAATATTTGGGAGAATTTAAACCCTAATGAATGTGTTCTACTCCAGGAATTACAAAGTAATTTGCCTACTATTACTAGGCTCTTTAATTTAGACAAAGCAGGTTAGATTTCAGCCCACCTGATGAAAAAAGTAAGCCACAAAAAGTTGGTTATGTGTCTAGTATTAATGAGCAAAGATGAGATATTAATGTGGTATTGTGTAGGGGATGTGTGAGGTTTGGGGAGTAGGATGGCTCTCATTTTCTATCTCAGCTCCTGCATGAAATGTTAAAAAAGGGAGAGAGAGACAAGAGCGAGGAAGAGAGTGGAAGTCTCTGCCGGCTTGAAGTAAATTAAAGCCCAGCAGCCAAAAGGCAGTGAGTAGTGTTGATCATTTACTCAGAAGTACTCTTTGGATCTGTGGCTATTTCAAAACCAAATGAGATTATTGTTTCTCATTTTACAGAGCCTTTCCATTATTATTGATGACTGACACAAGCAGAAAAATGGCCACAATTGTACAACATCCAAAATACATTTGCAGTAAATTCTGGAAGATTTGGCCTCATCCATCAATTGAATAGGTTGTCCTAAATACCCCAGATCATTCAACCCACAGCATCTGTGTAGCACTTGACAAGCCATCATTGTTCAGTGGGACATTTAAACTTTGTCCTTCAGCAAAATGAAATGAGAGAAATGTTCTCATCAAAAGTCAAAAGCTAAAAAATAAAATTTGATTGTCCAATGGTCAAGTGTGTCAAAGGTGAAAAATAAAGCTGCTAAGGCACTGAAGTCTTTTTATTTAGATTCTTATTTTCCTGGCAAGTAGAGTCTTTCTGAGACACGGCTTGTTTTTAGCCACATTTCATAATTCTTTGTTCACCTACACATAAGCTCTGAACCAACAATGTAAAGGTCGTGTTAACAAATTTATATAGGTTTCTCATCACTGTGTGGTTATTAGTTTGGGGCATATTTAAAAAAAATTTTTTTTTCAACGTTTATTTATTTTTGGGACAGAGAGAGACAGAGCATGAACGGGGGAGGGGCAGAGAGAGAGGGAGACACAGAATCGGAAACAGGCTCCAGGCTCTGAGCCATCAGCCCAGAGCCTGACGCGGGGCTCGAACTCACGGACCGCGAGATCGTGACCTGGCTGAAGTCGGACGCTTAACCGACTGCGCCACCCAGGCGCCCCAGTTTGGGGCATATTTTAATGACTAGATCTTTGAACCTTGTTTTGCTCTTCACCAGTTCCTAGCTCAGAGATGTGTATTGCTAAATAAACAGGAATTCAACAGGAAAGATCAATATGGATTTAATTTGGTTCAATGCCTAAAATATTACTTTTATTAATTTTCCTTTTTCTAGCATTTATCCAAACAACACCTGTAATCATAGTAAAGAAAATGGTAGCCATGACGATAAATATATATTTGTCATTCAGTCCAGTCCTAATGGAAACATGTCAACTAAAATTTTGGTTGAATATTGCCTTACTTGGGGGTGGGGCAGGGTTGTCAGATAAAAAGCAAGATGGCTACTTAAATTTAGATTTAAAATAAAAGATTTTTTTTCAATAAGTATGTTATAAATATTGCATAAGACATATTTATACTAAAATGATTATTAGTCATCTACAATTCAAATTAACTAGTGGAATAATTTTTCCCCCTAAATCTGGCAACCCTTGGATGAGGGAAAGCTAATGTTTGAAGAGAGGTAGATTCTACTGAAGTCTCAAATAGAAAATCTGAGGACACACTTGTTAAGGGAGCAAGGTACCATGGTAGGTTTTTTCCTATCCTTCCCCAGTTTACCAAACAAGTTGGAAGCCATTTGCTAATGCAAACGCCATTTGTCCTCCTCGTAGTCCTGGCTCAATTTTTAAAGGATTCTCTTTTTTCCTAGAACTAAAAGAGTAAATACATCACTCCCTTTGGAGATTGATTTAGTATTTTTCCCCAGGTATCATGTGGCCACGAGATGGCAGCATCAGCCCATCATACCCCACCCCCTCCCCAGCATCCTGAAGCCAATTTCCCGTACCTTGTCCTCTCTCTTAGCAGGTTTCAGCTTGTCACTTTTCTTCTCCCTGTTTGTTTTCTATTTTTACTTTTATTCAAATGCCAGAAAAACCAGCTGGTTGAAGAAGTCATGTGGTGCTCCACACGTTTGTCACAGGGGGTGCTGTGACTGAAAAGCTTAAGTGATTTTCTAGGCTGCCAGGCTGAATATCAGGCAGGAGGGCAAAGGGACACAGGCACTGAGAGCTGTGGCTGGGTTGGTGAGGACACAGAGTTTGATTGTGCTTCGCTTAGCTCTGGACTTGTGCAAGGCGGATCCTCCTACACGTGGGAATCTCTCTTGGCTGCTGGCAAAGACAGGCAGGAGCAAGGAGGTGGGGTCAGAAGCACAGGTGTGAGATTTCCCCAAGATTGGAGTTGGATGTTTAGTGGCTGTGATTTGCTCTCTTTTTAGGAAACGGAGTTTATTTTCACAGAAATAAAACCATTGGATTGCGAAACTGTATACATGGAGGTGTTAGAAATTGATTTTGAATTTGTGGAGTGAGTTGAGTACTCTAGAGATTTTTTAAGTTGGGCAGAGGAGAATTTTACCATTTTGTTAAAGACAGAATCCCCTAAAATTCTTGCTCCAAGGAAAGAGAGAGATGGAAAATATTGTGACGAAATGGCTTAAATGAATTTGAGTTCCAGTCTCATCCTTACTAAGAGCACATTATCCACGTGGTGAAAGCCATTCCTCATACTGAATTTTTTTTTCCCTCCCATCTTTACATCCCTACTTTTGTGCTGGTCCCCAGCCGCTGTGGTACCCAGTAAGATCTGTACAAGATGTCTGTGCAGAAGCTTTTGCTGTTGATATTGGCTGATAATCCTCTCTGAGAATTCATACATTAGTTCTTTTCAGGGATATAGCTTTTTCATTTGACTATTCTGAAGCGATTATAAACATAATTTGGATCCTATTTGCATTACTCAGTTGTTCTTCATGTTGCCGATCTAAAACTAGGTATGATGTATGTATTTATTTAAGGTAGATATTTCTCCTCATCCTTCTCTCATTTAGTGGAGAAAATCAAGGACAACACTACTTTAACATGTTAGGTATAGAACGCTTGAATTCTTTTTTAGCTTGCAAACAGTAACTAATACCAAGAGAATCTTCTCTAAGCACAATGGACTTGATCTTTGCTACCACTGACAATGAGCAGTTTAGCAATGAATGGGACTGTGTAAAAGGAAGAGCTTGTTACATAACCCCGTCACTTGCTGTGATGGCCCAGCCTCTCATTCCCTTTAGATCTTTCCTCAACTCTTCCTGAAAAGAGTGGAGAGTTCAAGTTTGTCATGAGAATGTTCAACCCACTGGAGAGCTCCTGGGTGTAGGAACATGTTCGTTGTCTGGTTCTTCTTGCTGTGGAATGTTTAAAACAGGGAATTCTGTATATAAAATTCTACTTTACAATTATCCATAAATTACTTATATCATCCTGCTCTGGTAATGTTAAGCAAATGGTTTTCCTTAAAGGGATCTTTAATACCATACATCAGGAGATTGCCAAATAAACAAACACAAATTACTTTCCAATAACATTTTCTAATAACATTGGGATGTTCCTTCCTTCCTTCCTTCCTTCGTATTTTATTTATTTGACAAATATTTATTGCATATCATGGTAAGAGTTAGGGAAACAAAACAAAACAAAAAGATCAAAATGGATGTTGCCCCAGCCTACATGGAACTTAAAGTACCTAGGATGGTTTGTTTTGGTGGGAGTTTTATATGTATTTAGTGATTTTAAAATCAGAGGTAGTGTAATACAGTGGAAAGAGGGGAATAATATTTAATGAGTGTCTTCTATTAAAGGCCCAGGTTACCTCATTTCTTACCTCTTGCTGTAATATACCATCTTATGTCATGAATGCATAGATACATACATGTTTACCAGTTTTAAACAATAATTTATACAGTTTCTGGTAGGAAAATGTCAGTATATCTCCTAATTATAAACTCTATTCGTACACTTACTCAAAAACAAACATTTGTTGAACATTTACTGCCAGGTATGATATAGTGGGGTAGTATATAGTAAATAAGATGGGTAATATTTCTGCTCCCATGGAGATCATCTTTGGGTAGTTGTAACAACTTTAAATTAAAACTAAGAATTGTACTACTTTAGTATTAATTAGAATTAATCTTCTTGGCAAAGAGACAGCCTTTGTTGTGTGGATACAGAATTCTTGTATTTGTATTCCATAAATCAGCAAGGCCTGCTCTGTAGCAGGATTAGTGTGCAGAGGAAGGCAGACAGCAATGTCCACCTATGCACAGGTCACCATGACAGGTGTAGAATATGGATTTGATGCCCAATATAAAATTTGTCTTCCACCCCATTCCATAATAAATGGCATATTAAAACAGAAGACAGGATTATATAAAAAGTAGATATTTGGCCACTCCCTTCTCTAAGTGTTAGAAAATTATGTTTGTTAAAATGTTTTAATTAGAGGGGTGCCTCAGTGGCTCAGTCAATTAAGTGGCTGACTCTTGATTTAGGCTCAGGTCATGATCTCCTGGTTCGTGGGTCTGAGCCCCGCGTTGGACTCTGTGCTCACAGCACGGAGCCTGCTTCAGATGCTGTGTCTCCCTCTTTCTGCCCCTCCCCCACTTGCTCTTTTTCTCTCTCTCAAAAAGAAATAAATGTTAAAAAAATGTTTTGATTAGAAAATAACAATTATTACATTGACAGTCAAAATAATATTTGGAGGGCTATCAGGTATCTACTCATTTGCTTCTCTTGAGTTTCTCTCTCTCTTCCTATCTATAAATTCTGGAAGTTGTGGGGAGCCTGGGTGGTTCAGTAGGTTAAGCATCTGACTCCTGGTTTAGGCTCAGGTCATGATCTCCCAATTCATGAGTTTGAGCCATGTCTTGCTCCACACTGACAGTACAGAGCCTGCTTGGGATTCTCTCTCTTCTTCTCTCTCTGCCCCTCCTCTGTCTCTCTCTCTCTCTCTCTCTCTCTCTCTCTCTCAGAGTAAATAAGTAAACTTAAAAAAATATATACTCTGGAAGTTGATCCCTATGCATATTTAAAACACTTTCTCCTGGGATCTGGAGAAGCAATGAAGCATCATATACTGCACATTGCTTACCTATGGATGGTGAAGAAAGTTCTGACAAGGATGTGGGCATCATTCAGCTAAAATGGTGGACAACTTTCTGTAGACAAAGCGTGATAGGACTGCAGCTTTTATGGCTTTCTGAAATACTATGAATTTCAATTGTGTCTCAGACCAAAACTTCAGAAAATTTTGCCCCTATTTCAACCCAAAACTTGTGCTGCAAACTCAATGCAGCTAAATATAAATGTAAATGTAGATGGAACTTTTTTACCCCTTTCACACAAAATGCTTTTCATTTGATTTCTCTTCATGGCTGCCAAGATGAGTAGATAGATACATTGCAGCTTGTAGTTTCTGGATTTTGTTGCAAATGTTGGAGCAAGGGGTTGATTGATTGGTATAAACATGCAGCAATGGCAACAGCTGCTTAAAAAAAAAAAAGCATAAAAGGGAATGAAATGATTTAAAATAAACAGTAGTTACATTTATGACATACATACTGCCTGGATATTTTTAATTTTCCTTGCCTTGGCTAAAAATGAAACACTTGTACAGATAGCAGTAAAATAACTATATTCCAAATTCAAGTGTTCATGCTTCAGAAGTATAAGCCTTCTTTTAGACCTTTTTAAAATTTTTATTTCAATGTCTTTTTTTATTGCATTAGGCTCAAATTTCCTGTAAATGTTACATTTATTTAAATTTTGAAAATGTGGCAACTTTACAACAAATTGTAAGCTTTTCTTGATCTTGACTCTTATAAGCTAGATAATATCAATGAAAAAATTGCTGAGTATTTACTTTGTTATTATAGTCATCTACCTTTTGTTTTCATCAGTCAGTGATGTCATGAGTCATATAATAGCTGACATCTGAAATGAGATTTTTTTTTAAATTCTCAAACGTTTAAAGATGGATCATTAATGATCTCCCTATAAATATGAAAAACATATTGGTGGGATTGTTGGATTTTAACAGTCTGATATATCACAGGAATTTGCTTTATCATTGAGATTGGTTAAAACAAAAATTTTTTTTTCTTAACATCTTTTTAAAATGAATGTTTTCTGGTCACATTGTTCACAAAATAAGAGATTATGAAAACCAGAATATATGATTAAAGACCACATGGTCCAAACCTCAATTATCCTGATGCTAGCTAGTCTTACAGACTGGAGACATTGACTTTCCTAATCTCTATAAACCCAAAGAAGGGACAGAAAAAGTCAGAACTAGAACCCAAATCCCCAGTTTCAGTGACCAATGATCTTTATACATTTAAAACAAAACAAAACAAAAGAAAAAAAAAAAACAGCTGTTGTCTCAGGGTATGATGTTAACCAAAAGTTATTTCTTCTTCAGGTTTTACTCACATGTACACATTTGTGACCTCGAGCACTCAGAAAAAATAGAATCGGGTCTTAGATTTTAGGTCTTAATTATCCCACTCATTTTTTTCACCTTCTCCCTGGGAGACAAGTTAGATTATTGCTTCTGTTTTACTGACAAGGAAATTGAGGTACAAAGAGAAAAGGTAAGAAGCACAATAAGACACTTCAGCCTCTGATAGAGGAAAAGGTTTTGTTTCAAAAGGTCTTTTGTAAATCTATTGTTTGCAACTGAGAATCCATTTCCCCATAAAAAGTCAAGTTATGCATAATGGTTGAGTGTCTGTAGGAAAACTTCCAGAATATCTATTTAATATGCCTTCTAATCAGAATGTGGCTCTGAATGAAGGTCGGTGTAGAGTGCACACATTTTATTTTTAACAACACTTCTATGGGAAAAATAGATTAATTCAGCATGGAAAATTGGAATGCACAGAATATGGCTTATGGTGCCAAAATGAGGTACAGTAGAGTCACTAATGCAATACTTGGTGGTACAGATTAGGGTATATTTGCTCTTTACTCCCATCCCATTCTTTCTTATATCTTTTCCCTAAACTGTTGTCAGTGAAAAAAAATATATATATGTGTATATATATATACACATATATACACACACACACACACACACACACACACACACATATATATATATACATACATATATATAGCCTTTATCTGGTGTCTTGGTTAGGCCGTGCCTCCAAGGCATTCAGAGCCAAAAACAGGGGGAGGGGAAGGAATGGTTGGGTGTTTCAGGTTGGAATTAGTAGAAAGATCATGCTACTTGTGTTTTAAAGGCTCAGACAGGGACTTACCAAGATTTTTAAAGTGTTGAAGCTTCTACATTGTGGTGGGCTCTCTTTTTAAAAACATTTGAATTTATGAATATAAAATTAGGTTAAAAAGTAAATATTTATTTAACATGAGAACAAAACTAAACCAAATCAAAGATTTTCAAAAGCTGAGAAATACCACAAGCATCACAAAATCCAAAGCCACCTAACACTTTTCTTAATTAACTCTCTGGCACAACTTTGTAACACTCCTTTTTATTTATTTTTTTCATATTTTGGCTGCTTTCTCTTTGGCACTTTGTATGATAATGATTTTATGATATCACTTCTCTATCAAGAATAGAAGGATAACTTAATCTTCTATCATGATTAATTTTTTATTGATACGGGGGTATATAAATATATAATTTCACATACAGAAATGCTTATAGTTTATATTGTTATTACAGGTCTATGACCTCAAAGGATTGCATGAGTTATATTTCATGTGATTCACATAAAAAAGTATTATACATTTATACTTGTATGTGATGCATTATTAAATATATTCCTGACAGGATGGAACTTCCACTTTGACTAGGTATTAATGAGAACTGAATCCTCTGCTTATTTCCCATCTCTATTTCCCATAGATTTGACTTCTGACACTACCTTTCAAATCTTCTTTCTTCCCTACTTACCATTTACCTGTGGTGCAGGGCACTGGGGAAAACATTCATATAGTACTATGTCAAGGTGCAAGGGAATCAATACAGGAGTTTATAAGATTACTCCTAGAAACCATTCCTAAACTAGGATAGCTAGCAACAACTTATTAAGAGCAGAAATGACTGGGGCACCTGAGTAGCTAAATTGATTAAGCGTCCGGCTTTGGCTGAGGTAATGATCTCACAGTTCATGAGTTCAAGCCTTGCATTGGGCTCTGTGCTGACAGCTCAGAGCCTGGATCCTGCTTTGGATTCTGTGTCTCCCTCTCTCTCTGCCCCTCCTCCATTTGCATCGTCTCTCTCAATAAATGACTAACTGCTTAAAAAAAACCACTTTTTTTAAATATTTTAATTCCGGGGCACCTGGGTTGCTCCGTCGGTTAAGCATCTGACTTCAGCTTAGGTCATGATCTCATGGTTTCTGAGTTTGAACCCCACCTTGGGCTCTGTGCTCACAGGTCAGAGCCTGGAACCTGCTTCAGATTCTGTGTCTCCCTCTCTCTCTGACCCTTCCCTGCTCACACACTCTCTCTCTTTCTCTCTCAAAAATAAATAAATATAAAAAATTTTTAAAAAGAATGGAAATGACTATGAAATCACAAAAATATATTATACTAAATACACTAAATATGTACCCAAACTTCTCTTTCACTGGATTTTCAAACTGGCATGACTACTCCAAACTATACCAACAGCAGGGAAATTCAGAGTGGAAAGACATAGCTGTCTAACAGAGTCTGGTTAAAATACCCTAGTTTTGTACGGTTCACAGTGACACATGGTTAGTGGCCTGTTCACATGAGGGATCTTGAAGCCAAAGCATTAGCACCTTTAGGGTAAATCAACATGTGAACTTAACACATTTTCTCGATTTCATGGTCACTCTTTTCTGGACGCTAACACGATGTAATGCCCCTGATTTCAAATCCAAGAGACCACCAAGGAGCCAATACCGATGCAAAAGCACGAGGGTTTATTTGCAAGCTCGAGCTTGGACCCAAGTATACCGGACACAGTGGAGCAGGGACTTGAACCCCTAGTTTAAGAGGCGTAGCAGTTTTATAGGGGCCAGTGGCCAATGAGATTGTAACACACACAGAAAGTTGCATAGTCATGTCAGTCCACACGCAGGTGGCCAATTGAATTACAATTTACCCTATAGTAACTGTTTGAACTAGCCTATCACTCTGGTCAGAATTGACGCACAAGTTTGGCGGGCAAAAGGTGGGCTTTACATTCTTTGGCGGTTAGGGGTTCCAGATTCCTATATGAGACGGTTTCCAGTAAGGGTGCGCTCAGCGGCTTGACTAGGGTGGGGGAGTGTCTTAAGCAATAAGTAGGTCATGTGGGGGTTACACATGAGATGGTGGGTATAGCACAAAATGGAGTTAGTCTTGCTCTGCTTGTCCAGGGGTAGGGGATTTTTGTTAAATTCCTTGGGTCCCACAATGAGGCCACTGGAAGATGACTGTTTATAAGTGGAGGATCCAGGGGTGCTTGACTGGCTGTTGAGTAAGCATCTTACTCCTGATTTCCACTCAGGTTATGATCTCAGGGTGGTGAGATTGAGCCCCACGTTGGGGTCCACAAGCAAATGCTTACTCTCTAAGTAAATAAGTAAATAAATCAAGGATTCATTTCTCAATAATACTTAATCAAATTGGAAGTCCAATCTAGTCAAGACTATATTTAATAATGCCTTAACCATACTACAGATAAAGAGGATATATAGTTTATTGCAGATGTAATATAGACTAGATATATTGTACACATACCACAGACTAGATGTAACATGGACTGAAAAAAATTTCAGTGGAGTTTTTCTCTTCTTTTATTTTTAGGTGAAGTTTTTTAGAGTAGTTTTAAGTTCACAACAAATTTGAGAGGAAGGCACAGAGCTTTCATATGCACTCCCTGCCCACACATGTTCACCTTCCAACTCCTCTTAAGGAATTAGAAGCTCCTAGCTCTAAGTGGTTAAAAATATTCAGCACAGACTACTTTCTCTTTTTTAACATTTGATTTTTTTTCTCTCTTCCCTCCTTCCTTCCCTTCCTTTTCTCCTTTCCTCATTCTTTCCTTCCCTCCTTTCTACTTTTTCCCTCTTTCTTTCCTTTTTTCTTATTATTTAATTTAGGACCTCAGATATATAGAATTAGTTTCATCATAATATTTAGTTCATTATACATCATTATCTTTCTTGCCTGCATTGTCTTCTTTTTATATTAATTTTTCTTTATTTTTAAATAATATAATGAGCATTCAACTAAATATCTGAAAGGAACAGTAATTCACAAAAACTCTGTGTTCCTCCACTATCCCTCAACTTCCTCATAGAAATCACCACTATCCTAAATTTTGTGTTCATCATTCTCTTGAACATCTTCATATGATTAAAGAGTATATTGTTAATTTTACTTGTTTTTGAACATCATAAAAGGGTATCATACTTTTGTAGTCTCTTTGGACTTTTTAAAATTCTATTTTATATTACTAAAATTACCCCTTGCTATTCAATGTTACAACATTCAATTGTGTTAAATTGCAGTAATATAGTCATTAATCTTTCTTTTGATGGAAATTTATATTGTTTTCTGTTTTTAGTGATTAATTACAATTAATGCTACAGTGAATATTCTTATCATTGTCCTCTGATGCTCATATATAAGATACCCTCAAACATTTTTCCAGGAGTGAAATTTTGGAGCCATAGTTTATCATTGTTTAACTCGGAAAGATAATTTCAAGTTTTTTCAAGATCACTTGTAACTATCACATTCATATCTGCATGTATAAAGAGATCCTTTTAATCTAATTCTCCTTTAACTCATAATATTGTTAAACTTCTTTATTTTAGCCAACGAATAGGGGGAAATGGTATATCATTGTGGTCTTGACTTTCCTAGTTACATGTGCAATTATTTCCTCATGTATTTATTGGCCAAGTGAACTTCATTTGTTTTGTCCACGTTTTTATTGTTTTCTTTTTTTTTTTTTTTTTGGCAAGAGAATTGTAGGAGTTCTTTTTATGTCCTTAATACTAATCCTTTCTTAGTTAAAGTTTATTTTGAGAGAGAGAGAATGTGCATGCGTGTGTATGAGCAGGGGAAGGGCAGAGAGAGAGGGAGAGAGAGGGAGAGAGAGGATCCCAAGCAGTCTCTTCCTGTCAGCACATGGCCCCACAAGAGGCTCAGTCCCAGGAACTGCCAGATCATGACCTGAGCTGAAATAAAGAGTCAGACACTTAACTCACTGAGCCACACAGGCACCCCTCCTTTCTCAGTTAAATGTATTATAAAAATCTTCTTTGAGCGTGGCTTGGCTTTTTTTCCTTTTGAAGTATATCTTTTAATTAATGGAATTTATTAATAAATATACATATAGCTTTCAACTTTTTTTCTAGTTAGAGACTTCTGTGCATTGTCAATAAAATTTTCTTACACCAAAATCAGTAAAAGGTATTTGCTAAAAAATTTTTAATGCAGTTATAATATCAAGTGATCTTTGATAAGATAATTTCCTTTGACATTCTCTTTCTGTTGTGTATGGGTTTACATGTATTTTCTACCCACAATTGCACTAATACAGGCACTTTCTTGTATCAAGATAATTAATGCATTTGCAGTTTCATTAAGTTCTGATGTTAACAGAATCCTCACGAATTATATGGGTAGGTCACTTGATGTTGCCTATATAGTTTTGAAAAATGCCTGGTTTTGCTTACTGATCACTTTAGATGATTCGTTCTTAAGTTTCAGCAAGCATTAAAATCCCCTGGTGGCTTGTTCAACTAAGAATTGATAGGCCCCACCAACAGGCTTTCTGATTCAGTAAATTTGGAATGAGACCCAAGGATTTGCATTTCTATAAAGTTCCCTATTGAGGTTAATGCTGCTGGTCTGGGAACCTCACACTGAGAACAATTATCTTAGACTAACTTTGCTTGCATAGTCCTTATGAATTTCTGGTTTTATTCCTGTCCTTTCTGTCCATTGCTTCAGTGTCTATTTTCTCACCATGCAGAGTCAGTGAGGTGTGTAAAATTCTGCTTCTTTCAAAAGATGGAGAGTCAGCTGAAAATCATCTCCTTAGGAAGATAATTTAAATAACATTTAAAATAACAGGCAATCTATTGACCTTACAGAGTAATAGTACCTAACACTCCTTGCTGGCTGCAACAGCCTGGGTTTTTACCCTCAAACCATTTCACACCCACTGTTGTATAAGACATAAAGGGGGCTTGAATTCTATGGGGAGGGTGTGGAAAGGCAAGAGAGAATTCACAGCATGTGTTCACAGAGGGAAAAGGGAAACATCTATTCTGGAATAACTATTTATAGGTGACTATCCATTTATAAAGCAGTTACTTAAGCCAGTTAAAAGTAATTTGGGGATTTAGAGTATATTCCCAGGATTTTGGTACTAGCAACTTCCTGACCTTATTAGCTATGCCTACAATTTATTTGCTTTGGTTTCAGAAGAGGCTTGCTCCAACAGAATGTCATGATGAATAAAATATTCTTCAAACTGTCTGTTAGCTTTGCAATTGTATCTGCCAATGAATGAAGGATATAGAATTTTACCCCACAAGTGATATTTTAGATTCACGAGTACAGAGTTCAATCTACTTTTTGAACCACTGTTTGGTTGTTCATTGTGGACAATTTATTTTTCTTGTAAACTCTGTTGCTCTATTTACAGTGGTACTTGACAAAGACAACCATGTTAACAAAGACAAATCCATTGTTCATTTGTACAGTAAAAATCAATTGAATGCCACCCTGTGCCAGGTCTTCTGTTTGGCAATGGCAATAAAATGATGAGCAAGAGTGATATATTCCTTCCTGCCCTGATCTCATATTCTTGCAGGAAAGACAGATAAGTAAATAAACACTACCAATAAAAATACTGTATGGTATGTAAAATGATAAACCTGTTCCAACAGGGCTGATGCATCAAAGGAGATCTGGCGGTAAAGAGATTCTGGGGTGCTTTGGCATAATGAAGAACGTGGCATCACACGCATATAAAGGAAATGAGAGCCATCTCTGCTCACCTCAGATTAAAAAGTTGGTACTCCTTCTCATACAACCCTTCTTTTGCTCTAAACTGCCAAACTTTTATAATCAATAAACAGTCTTGAGTAAGCATTTTGTTTGGAATTCAGTCTCAAAGGGCAGAGAAAAGAGAGCCTTGCATCCCTCAGGAATAGTTCCCATTCCCATATAGAAGAATGGGAGACAGGCTTTCAAATTAGACACCTGGAACTAGGCGATCACCAATCAGTTACAATAGAGATGGAAGTACAGAAAGGCTTAATGGGCTTCTGAAGTGGAGCATTTGGCAAAACTTGTCCAAGAGCTTTCTTTATGAGGTTTCTTGGGCCCCTGACCATTTTTCCCCCCAAAGATTCCCTTTCATCTACAGCCTGAATTTCACAGCAATGATCAACTATTGTAAACCAGAGTAATAGCATCTTTGGCAGTATTGCTTGTAAAAATAACTGGGGAATAGCAGTAGACCTGCAGAGAGCACCCTAGGGGGCTGCAATGCAAAGCTTCCTGCACTTGTAAGATAATGGGATGAAATTCCCGTTGGCCACCTGTTGTGCAGTATAAGGTGCCATAAGGGATGAAAATCCCACTACAACCCGTCTTTACCAGCCCTGACTTTCCATCTCCCCACCTTGCCTTTTGGCTTCACTTACTTTTTTTGAGAAATAAAATGCAAATACCTTAAATAGTCTTACAATAATTAATGTGCTTCTATTTTTAAAAGAACATCTGCAATTGCAGGAAGTATTCATAAAACTTCAGTCTTTTTTTGATCCAGCATCTTCTACTCTGGTACTTGTCACTTTCCTTCAAGTCCCTTGTCAAAGAGGTGCCTGCATGACTGACATGATAAAGTGAAAGAACATTTTAGAAGGGAAGAAAGAAGAGGAAATGTAAATCTCGCCTCTAACATCAACACACTTCACCCTGCTCGCAGACTTCATAAATCAGGTTTGGTAACGAGGGTTGAAGGCATATGCTATGCGAGAAGAAAGTGGTGAAGGTCATGTCTGAGAACTGAAGGGTTCTGATCGTGACCTGAAAATTCCCGAGTTAATCAGAAACTAATTTTAAGTCTGGATAGAGATGGGGCTTGGAGGATCATAATCTCTGTATTTGGTGTATTTTCAGTGCTTTAAAGTGTTTAATGCTACTATTTATAAAATTGTTATGAAAGTAATCAAATTCAGAGGTAAGTACAAACTATTGTATGGCCCTTGGGGTATCATTCTAATGAATCACTAACAAGTAACAAAAATAACTTGTACATATGCACACATCTTTAGATATTAAAGTTGAATATGCTTTTGCACTTGCTCCTATTTAGAAACATGATCCTCTGGGAAAAATCTGGGAAAAATATGAACATTGGTTTCCTAAAGGTTATTTCATTTTACATTACATAATTGCCTCACTTATCTGTCTTTCCACCATCTGAAAACCAAATGTATAATAATTTTCTACAAGTGTTCTGGGCTAGGTTTAGGTTGCAAATGCATTTCATAATCGCATTTGGAGGAGTTCCTTTGTACTTGAAGCTAAAGAAATTGAACAAGGGAGTCACTAAAAACTTTCCAAAGTATAGTAAATTAATGCTTTGTTCTCTGCTCCTGGGGAGTTACATTTAGATCTTGATTGGCTAGTGGTCAGGAGTGCAGGAAATTTTTTCCAGGCTTAGTTTAGTATATACTGGTTGGTTTAACACTTGGCAATTAGAAGTATGGACAAGCTTTTTCAACCGAATGCAAGGATAGTAATAGAAAAACAAAGGTGCTACAGGTCATGATGAATGAGCTCTACCAGTAAAGACAGAAGTGGAATTTTACACTGTGCATGTACTTTGTATATATAGAGCATTTTTCATTCCAACATCTCAAAACAATTTTAAACACACTTATTAACTAGTTGAAGGAAGTTACTCCCCCACCAAAGATGTTAGGATGTTGACTCACTAGGTTTCTAACTAATCCAACGTCACTTACTACATTGGTGTAAAAAGTCTGGGACATGGAATTATGATTTTTTTTTTATCCTGCTATTTCAGTCTCTTTCCACCCTGACCCTAGTACGTTCTCCATGGGAGAACCAGGAAGAGACTAAAGTGGAAATCAGACCTGGGATCTCTCCTGGATGGTTATAGAGATCACTCCTGTGCTCTATAGCACACAGGAGTGAAAGGGATTATCTGAGGTCATTTCTGTTTGCTTTCTTTCTTTTTCTTTTGAAACCATGTAATCTACTGATATAATCTATTAGGATCAAAATATTTGATATGAAGAGAACATTCTTAGAGAAACTAAATTTGATTGTATTATCAACTATCTTTGAACTGGAATGCTCTTTCTGGCTATTAGCCCTATTAGACAGTTTCACTCAATACTTGGTTTAAGATTGAAATTTTATACCTATGCACAACACCAAGCACATAGTAGTGATGCCACGTAATTTTTTTTGAGAAAATTATATAGAAAATTGAATACATTATTATGGGAAACTTCTCCATAACATCCTATTTATATCAACTTCTAACAACACTTCAGAACACATAAATATAAATAACAAAAAATATCAAATATCTTTGACTTGGTATTACTTCTGATTTCTTTTTCTAACATGAAATAATTCTCAACTACATCAGTCTAAGTGTTTCTCTTCTGATGAATGTATGTTTTTGAAGGTGTGTTGAGCTTCTAAGATAATAAGGCTGGAAGCAATATGTCTTGTTTTCATGATGTCTAGAATAACTTGCAAATCATAATGACACAGACTGTCTTCTTATTTTTTTTTTAGCTCTGAAACTTGCAAAGGTGCCCAGAGGCTAATAAATGATGGGCGAATCTCATAAATGTAATAAATACATAATAACTAACTAAATAAATAATAGATATATAGCTTTGCTATTGACTTTCATGAGAGATACATGTGTATAGGAAGGAGAGATACAGGTTGACAGTTTTTAAAGTGCTTTATAAAAGGATCCATTTAAATATAATATATTGCTATTATTCTAGAGGCAAATACTTACCTATAAGGGCCTGTCAGCATTTCTATTGGAACCTTTCATTTTAAGGGTGTGTAACTCAACCCTAAATTGTGCTGTCAGCTGAAATGTGGTATATAAAGTTTCAGTGTCATTGCCATTTTTTTTCAACATTTGGAATCACAAAACTCCATTTTTTTTTTGCATATGTGGACATTAATCTAAAGCAGAAGTCAGTAATTGCCAATGTAATCAAATTTTATTCCATCTGAATAAGATGATATTTCCTAAGAAATCGAGGCTGCCAACACTAAGGAGCATACGTAAATATATTTTTGTGATTCTGCTTTATGTCAGTGTTTTGGTCAAATATAATGTGTAGGTGGATGCTGTAATACTGGCTTCCAAGTCATTTGGAGGAAAATAATTATGCCTAGGGCACTGGAAAAATTTCAATTTTGAACTCGAGATGTGAAAGTATTAACAATCACGCCTACTGAGATGAACTATCTACCAGTGACATTTAAAACTAGCCTATTCATTTCTATTCTTTACGAGCTAGATGTCTATTTCAGGAATTTATGGCAAACATCTGATCCAAAAGTAGTTATGTTCTTGACAACAAAAAGTGATAAAGAAGCTGTAGAGAGCAATGAAAATTGATGGGGATAGAGAGTGATAAACAGCGAAAGAGACCCATTAAGGTCCAAATGATTGGTAAAGCCTGAGGAGAAGGGAATGAGAGGTAAATTGGAGTGCAGGTTGATCATTTCACAGGTGCAATTGGCAAGCTCATACCCGCTCTTTCTGCTTGGTTCTGGATTGAAATCTGAGGGTAACTTATTAGAGTTTGAGCCTGACGTCACTCTGTGGTTGTTACAGGTAAAGAAGGACCATGACTTGTCCTTTAGGGAACTTAACATGATAAAATCATCAAGTTTCAGGTTAAGTTCACAGAGGCTTTTTTTTTTTTTTAAACCAGGATTGAGCAAGGTAAAAATGAATAGAAGTGTGAAATGGAAGTTTCCTGGAGTGTGTGGTTTCTAATGTGTTCTGACTTTTAAAAGCATAGTGTAATCTTCTATTCAGCTATGAAGGACTCCTCTTTGGTCATTTTTCATTTTCAACAAAAGATTCAAAATCCAACACTTTGGTGTCTTAGAAGTTGTATTTAAGACTGCTCTTTCCCTTCCTTTCAGCAAACAAAAGTAAAGACAAAACAATCTGTTTTGCTTATCATTCTTATCACCACAATGCAGATATAAATGGAGCAGAGAGACTTGGTGATCTGTTTTCAGGAGCAGGTAGAGGGAGTGCCATCATTCTGGGTGCTTTGGGCATGTTAGTTCATTTAATTATCCGTACAACATCTATCAACAGAAAAAGTTTCTTCCCACTTATGGAGATGAGAAAGCTTAAATTCAAAACTACCAAAGTTGTCTACCAAGGTTACATAAGTAGTATATTACCAGAGATAGGCTTCAAAGTCCATTTTCTTTCTATGAAAGCAAATTATATACCATGTTATGTAGAAAGTGTCAACCTGATACGTTATTTTGAGGATTAGCAATTTTCCTGAAAAATTAAAATATGTTGATTTTTATTTCAGGAGTTATTTATTAGTGTTTACTAACAAATGGATAGCATTTAAATGGCTTTAAAAGATTATCTAATTTGAGAGTCAAGACATTTTTGTTGGTTTATAGATATGGGAGTGTTAACTGCTTCGGGGCACAAATGTTATCTTCCACTCCTCAACTCTTGGCACACTGCTGGGCTTGAAGTAGGTTCTCAAAGAAGTTTCTGGATAGGTTTCTATACCATCTGATAGCCTACATGAAGAAATTGATGTAGCTTCTTTTGTGTCTACACGAAGTATCAGCTCTCCATTTTACTTTACCATAGGATGCTGTAGACACCTGCATTGTGTGTTGAAACTTGTCTTTGAATCAACTTGCCTGTCACAACAGAATACAAATATCGGCTTCTCTTGCACGCTGGCTTCTGGATTGAGCTTAGTTACAGAAACAAAACTTCCCTTGGTCCAAGTGTTAAGAAGGGAATGTGAGTGGACACAACATCCTTTGCCTCAGGATGAAAGCGGCTTTTGGCAGATTCAGAGTTACAAGTGGTTTCTTGACCATAAAGTACCTACACTAGCCTTCTACAAATCATCTGTTCAGTGGGGAGTCATAGAAATAGGAGTGGATATCAGAGTAGAGCCAGAAGATGGATGCCAAACACATCAATTTAGGACTAGATCAGGGATCACCAGTTTGTAGTTTTTCCACCTGGCCCCTGGCTCCCCATTAACCCCCATTAACGTCTTCCCTTGCACCTTCTCTCTTACAGCTATCTACCAGAGGTGATGTATTTCCCCCTCACACCCAGTCAGAGGAGTGGGAGTTCAATTGTCATTGATTACATTGGTATAATTAATTATGAAGACATACTAGGAATCCAATGTTTATTTAACCAGTGAAAATTTTTTCTCGGGTTCAAGTCATGTTAAAAATACTGTTTTTTTAACTGTTATTATTAAAGGAAGAAAATCATAACCATATGCAGCTGTTAAATTCTCACTTTACAAGTTTGCTTGTACTTCCCTTCTTTTTTCCTTTTTTCCAACATCAGATAGTAAAATAATTTAAATAAATACCCAGTAAAATTTACATACTTAATCCCAAAATGAGATTGCTTGAATTGGCTTAGTATATTTTAATGTTCTATTCTGAAGTCATTTGTAGAACGTTTCTAGCGTTATATATTTTATGTATTTTAATTCACGATTGCTCCTGAGTATGGGTGAATAAAAACCCTCCTGTGTGGTCCCCTGATTAACCAGATCCCTGTAAGCCAATAGTCTAGCAGTAGCGAGAACTGGTCTAGTGAAAGTAACCTTTAGGGACACTCGGCTAAGACCTGACACTTGAACATTGTTTCAGAAATGGGAAAGGAACAGTGTCTTGCAGAAAAGGGGCAAAGTGTGAGATGCATGTTTCTTTGCTTCCCTACTTTGTTCTTTCATGTTATCATACTGACAGAAGTAACTAAAGAAAGTAAAAGCAATGGTATGAAATTTTATTTTATAATATGTTAAAGAAAACAAGTGCCTTCTGGACTGAAAATGAATGTAATATATACTAAGTTTCAACTGGGAGAAATTTTTTTTTCCCACATAGACAGTTATAATAAGTCTGTTCTGGAAGCTTATGGGTTTTATAATGGAAATGCTGAACCAAACTTAACAGAGGCATCATGTGAAAGTGTGGATATAATAACAGCTCAGAAACCTCCAGAACAAGAGGCTGATGAGATTCTCAGGCAGTAGGAGGGAAAGACTTAGAAGTGTGTGTGTGTGTGTGTGTGTGTGTATGCGCGTGTGTGTGTGTGTATGTCTATATATGTATATGTATATATATATATATACATACACATACATATATTTAAAAATGCATGGCAAAAAAGGAACAAATATGTGTTTTCAGTATTGCAAGCCAACATTTTGAATTATTTGGGGGAGATGATTTGGGTGACTGTCTTTACAATGGAGTTAAATTGGTTTCTTATTTTAGACACTGCATTGGTTCAGCTTCACTCTGTTCCATTCTAAAAATGCATCAGTATATCAGTCAGCTGCAGGGCACTTGACTCAGCGTCGTGCGTGCGTGCTTGCTATGAGATTAGGGTAAGTGGATAGAAACTTGAGAGAAGAGATTTTGAAAGTTGGCTGTGATAGGTGGTCTGAAAAGCTAAGCAAGGCAAACCAGAGCAAGCTCCAGGGTGAGGGGTAAATGTCTACCACTCTGCACAATTATCCATAATTTAAATTAATCCATTTGGCCTTGGGTCTGTTTGGGTATATTGCACTTCGAGTGTTTATCCATAGCTATCTTAAACACTTAAATTTTATTGTTGGATTTCCTGCTTATTAGACCATCAAATAAAATAATGGTGCCTTAGCAGTGAAGACAATTAAAAACAGAATATAAGGAAACTGAAAAGTATCAGAATTATCTTCCTTCTTATTAACTTGCACAACTGCACATGTGTGTCAGCAATCACAGATTAAAGAAGCAATTAGTCCGAACAGGGAAAACGTGAAGCTGATACTCAATGCACCAACAGACTGTGAGCTTGAGAGTCTCCGTTTTTGGTATGGTTGCGAGCAGAATTGCAAAAATCTTTTTTATCATAGCCCATCATTCTAATCAAATTGAAAAAGCCAATACTGGTAAATTGCCTCCCTATGTCGTAAATCCACAATTTTAGAGATATATGGACCCTAGAGTTAACTGACATGATGATTTACATCATCCGTGATTAAACGCTGAATGACCTTATCTGTCTTTTTTTTTTTTTTTATTTTTTTTAAATTTTTTTTTTTTTCAACGTTTATTTATTTTTGGGACAGAGAGAGACAGAGCATGAACGGGGGAGGGGCAGAGAGAGAGGGAGACACAGAATCGGAAACAGGCTCCAGGCTCCGAGCCATCAGCCCAGAGCCCGACGCGGGGCTCGAACTCCCGGACCGCGAGATCGTGACCTGGCTGAAGTCGGGCGCTTAACCGACTGCGCCACCCAGGCGCCCCTGACCTTATCTGTCTTGATGTTGTTTCCAAAGAATTAGACTCCTAAAACAACAAAATAGCAAGGAGCAGCAGTGAGTGCTTCTCTTCCTAGATGACTTCTGTAGCGCTCAGGGACATGTTTAGGAGCGAGTGGAACTAAGGGAAAAGGTAAATGCGGAATGTCAATTGTATTTACTGAAATAAAATCTATGGAATTATTTAATACAAGCAAATAGAGGAGAAAAATACAAGCAATTTTCATACCAAATCCCCCTGTTCTCTCCTCTGCTTCAATCCTTGGTTTCCCTTCTGATCCACTGATTCCTCACTTCACCTGGCATCCAGCACATGCATACTTAATGAAAGTCTTGGGACTAGAAGTAAATAAGAATTAGGTTCTGCAGACACTTTCTCAGTCTGCATGCTCATTTGCAATTAATGGTTCCAAGACATTTTAAATTTCTGAAGGAGATTATGGCAGATAAAGTGAGCATCAGAATGAGAGGTTCTTTACGATGGTAAAACTAAGGATTTAAGTTTTCCTTACAATGAAGGAATTCACCAGTACTTCTCAAGTATCCTTTCTGCTGACTGGTCATCAGACCTAGGGAATAAGCCATTGGCTTATTTTTATAATGTTAAGTAACTTTTCCAATCTCCTAGAGTGGCTTATCAAATATTTTTGGTGGAAACTTTTCTTCAAATAACATGATATTTCCAAAGTGGATAACATTTTTAGATATTAGGTATGAAAGGATAAATTATCTGAAAACTGCTAAGAAAATTATGAAGAAGAAAAATAGTGATTAGAAGCTTGCTTTTTAAATGATTAAAATAGATTCTAAAGACATAGCAATAAAAACAGTATGATGCTGTCATTGGAATAGAAAAAAAAAAATAAGTGGTAAATTAGAATAGAAAACCCAGAAAGATAAGATATCATAAAGGTAATTTTTTTTCACTTGGGAAATAATAGTTTTACTTAATATTTCAAGCACAACTGTCAATCTTCCAGAAGAAAATTTTACTTCAACAAAAAAAGAAATAGATGGTTTGTATATTTAAATTTAAATATTTAAAAATTATATAAGGCTTATATAATACGAAAATCTGCCAGCAAAAGCAAAAACAAAAACAAAAAATCCTATAGACATACTTTCATAAATGTTTAGGGACATTTCTATGGCAAAATATGCCATAAACAATGACTATAATAAATGATTGAGGGGAAAATTCACAATATATAGAGACAACCATGTTAGAATAAAATGAGCTTTTACAAACTGATAAGAAAATAATGAGAAACAATAGAATGATGAACAAAGTTCATTATGAATAGGTAGGTTACAAAAAAGTAAATCCAGAGAATCAATGAACATACTGACAGAGACTCAGCCTCACTTGTGTCCTGACTGCTTGTCTTAAGAAAAGGACATATACCTTGTGTTTACAAGGTTGAACCAGATTACAAGAAGAGATAACACTCTTTGTAAATCACAGGATAAAAGGTACGCTCATACTTTGCAAGGAGAAATGTTATTTATTATGGCCTTATAAACAAATCTGGCAACCGATATTAAAACTGAAAATACACATACACTTCAACCCAGCATTGCCTCAGCTGGAATCTATTCTACAGAAAAATAAGCCACTAGGTTATATGAAAACTGAAAACAAAGTGGATGTCCAACCAAAAGAAAAATGAGTGAATAAATTATGTAAATTCACAACATCAAATAATGTAGCTAGGGAAAATATAACTTTTTTTCTAGCACAGTTGACTTGGGAGAGATTTTATAAGATGTCATGTTACATGATAAAACCAGAAGACAGATATATGAATGATAAACATGAGGTTATCACTTTTAGTAAAACAAATAACAAAACTCTTATTATTATGTATTGTAAGTTGCAGAAGGACTTACACCGGGTTGTCAATACTGGTTATTCAGGGGAACAGAGGGAGAGGAGAAAGGCAAAAATATCAAAGTAAAGGGAAGAAATCAATACAAATTGTATGTTTGCTATGATTTTTATTTAGGAAACATTCCAGACAATTTGCTGGTGGTTATTTGAGAGTGGTGAAATTTTAGGAATTGGTATCTTGTGGTTATGGCTGAGGACCTAAAGCAGGGAAAAGGATAAGCCATGTACCAGTAAACAGAAAACTGTAGGACCATCCTCAGTCCTTGCCAACATTAGTTAATCACACACTTCCAAACTGCCTAAAAGAAAATTTGAATATTGGAGAAAGGGATTTTTAAAATCAGATTACCGGGGCATCTGGGTGGTTCAGTCCGTTAAGCGTCCAACTTTGGCTCAAGTCATGATCTCACAATTAATGAGCTCGAGCCCCTAATGGGGCTCTGTGCTGACAGAGCAGAGTCTGGAGCCTGCTTTGAATTCTGTGTCTCCCTCTGTCTCTTCTCCTCTCCCACTCACACTCTGTTTCTCTTTGTCTCTCTAAAATGAATATATGTTAAAATATTTTTTTTAATCAGATTGCTGAGGTCTTGCCCCTCCTATCAGTTTGGAGGATGAGTTTTCTCAAATAAGTGCACTTCAGAAAACCATCAGAAAGTTGTGCATGTGTTCCAGAATATAAGGGACAAAGTGACTCATAAAATATGTGAAAATGAGGGGAATCTGGGTGGCTCAGTTGGTTAAGCGTCTGACTCTTGATTTTGGCTCAGGTCATGATCTCACTGTTCCTGGGATGGAGCCCCTCATGGGGCCCTGCACTGACAGTGCAGACCCTGCTTGAGATTCACTCACTCCTCCTTTCTCTGCCCCTCTTCCACTGCTCTCTTTCTCTCTCTCAAAATAAATAAATAAAAATATGTGAAAATGAGAATCTTGTTGGCGCAGTCTCTGGCAGGAAAGGCTGAAGTTTTAAATTGAATAAGATGCTGAAATTTTGTTCATAGACAACACCATAGACTTGTTAATTCTCTGAAAGTTGAGATCACTTGTTAGTTTATGAAAATGAGTAGGAGAGTTATAGGATCTGCTTGAAATCTCATTCAGTTATAGGAGAAAACAAGAGGAGAGATCTAAAGAAGTAGCTAGAAAAGGTAACACTACTTTCCCTTTGCTCTCTACTGAATCTCTTTCAATAAAGTAAGTATGGGTTACTTTTATGCATGCTTAAAGAGTTTTTAAATGATGTATTTTTATATAGTCAGATACAAAATCTAAAGGTGTTTTGTTTGTGAACAAAAAAGAACTACATTCAGAATTACAAAATACAGGGGTGCCTGGCTGGCTCAGTCAGTGGAGAATGAACCTTTGATCTCAGAGCCAAAAGTTCAAGCTCCAGATTGGGCATAGAGCCTACTTTAAAAAAAAAAAAAAAAAAGAAATTTCAAAATACGAAACAAAACACATACATTGGAATTGCTTTGACTGAAGGTCTAATGCATGGTCTGTCTCCCTCAGCCTGCATCCTCACTCCCATCCCCTCATTACCCACTACCACCCCTCTCCATGCAAACACTGATATTCCTTCACAGAACTCAAGGGATCTGTAGTCTACAACTTAAATACCATGGACTTAGACTTTGCAGAGTAGGTGGTTTTTAGATTGTAAGGAGAAAAAAAACATGTTTCTTGAGTGTCTCACACTTTACACATATTATTTTTAATCTTCTTACTAACCCATTGACTAATTCCAATATTATCTTTGAAAAGCTGAAACTTAACCAGGGTGCATAATTAACTCAAAATCATATAGTAATAGAATTTGGGGGTGATCCCAGGTTTGTCTGATTTTTGACGTTGCTGCTTGTTAGATTGTGATATCATATGAATTTCAGAGGGTAACATTGAGTTACTAAAGTCCATAAGAAGATGGATTGCCAGAACCCACTGCCTTTACCCATAAGGCAGAACATAAAGATTCTTGAAAGAAGACAGAGTAACATTAACATGTTCCTCTGCACTTTCATATAACTCTTCCACCTAAGAGCTTTGCCAACATGAAGACTCATCTTAGTGATCTGAGAAAGCACTGAAGTGCTCTGTTGGGGTCTATGAGTTGAAGAGAAGTTGGTTCATTGACTTGTTATGTATCTAGGAGCTATTCCTTATATATGGATATAGTTGGTAGTCTTTTTCTCAAACCTATTGAGGGAATGGGCAAAAGAGGAAGCAGTCTAAATCTGAACAATGAAAACTGTGATAATCATTTATTCATACACTCATTCACCCCATCAGTCAACAAATTCAGAGTATGAACTACTTCGGGAACAGAAAATATGGCAAAAAATAAAATCAACAAAGTCTATGCCCTCCAGGTCTTATCATGTAGTAAAAATAAGATCAATAAACAAGGTAATACAACATCAGATAGTACATTTTTAGAGAAATATAAAGCAGAGAAAGTATCTAGAACATGATGGGCAGATACTTTTTTAGATAGTGTCATCTAAGATGACAAAGTCCAAAAAAGGTAAGAGAGTAAAACATCATTGCTTTATGGGGAAAACTGTGCTCTGAACAGAAGAAAGAGCAGGACAAAACCCTTAGGCAGAGGCATATTTGGTATTATACAGGAACATCATGGCGACCAGATGATGGAGAAGTGGATAAATTAGTGTAAGAGTGATAGGGAATGAAGTCAAAGAGGTAGATTAGGTAGATCTTGTATTATGATGATATGATGTTTTGGTCCATCTTGCTCTCTCAAGTATGATTTACTCATACTCAGGAGAGTATCTTCCCATGGCACTTCTACTCAAGGTTGTCTCTCATTTATTCTCTTTTGCTATAACATTTGATTATAGAACTTTTATGATAAATATCTACAAGAATATGCTATGTAAAGATAAAGATTTGAGAACAAAATAAAGCCTTTGTCCCAATTGTGATAGAAAATGAACTCTCTACCCCCAAGAAGAACATGAATTGGAAAAAACAAAAAAGAAATTGTGTACACACACACACACACACACACACACAATGGAATACTACTGGGAAATCAAAAACAATGAGATCTTTCCATTTGCAAAAATGTGGCTGGAACTAGAGTGTATTATGCTAAACAAAATAAGTCAGTCAGAGAAAGACAAATATCATATGATTTCACTCACATGTGGAATTTAAGAAACACAACAGATGAACATAGGGGAAGGGGAGGAAAAATAAGATAAAAACAGACAGGGTGATAAATCCTAAGAGAGTCTTAAATAGAACAAAGCAAGGTTGTTGAAGGGGAGGTGGGTGGAGGGTTGGGCTAAATGGGTGATGGGCATTGAGGAGGGCACTTGTCGGGATGAGCACTGGGTGTCATATCTAAGTGATGAATCACTGGGCTCTACTCCTGAAACCAATATTGCACTCTTATGTTAACTACCTTGAATTTAAATAAATAAATAAATAAATAATGGCAATTCACAGCAAAATTTTGTCTTTTCTACTCCCCTGTGAACTGCAGAATTAACAAAGTTTATTGACAGGAAATCACACTTTGGTTAAAACCAAGTAAATAAAGTAGGATGATTTTGTATGGCCAGATCACCGTAAGGCAACAATTAGAGGTAATTTTTTTTCAAACTCTCAAGAGACTGGTTGGTAATGGAAGAGAAATAGCTGTTGAACAGGAAAAGATTATCTCAGGGATGAAATTTCTGGAGTTTTGTGTAGTTTGGTCTCGAGGGAGAAAGTGGAGGGACCTGATGCAGAGCTTTGGTTTCATTTTGGGAAGGCACAGGAAACTAGAGATCTGGATGACAAACAACATACTCCTCAAACATTTGCATAGAAGTGTGAGGAGTGGGCCCAGTTAATCAAAGTCATCCTAAGATTCTTAGTTCATGGTGACATATAAATTACACACTTAATGTTTTATATCTGTGTTATATAGTTGTAATTTCCAATAGCTGGTCCTAGAAATTGCTCAATCCTGAGATGTGAAGCAAGGAATAATTGTCTTACTCTGATATTATTGTGCTCCTATTTGAGAGAATAAGTTGTAAATGACTTTCTTTTATAAAACATAAAAATCTTAGCTGCTGAAATGGTGGGGGTGGGACTATTATTTCACTCTGCTACTTTACTATCTTCTGTCTCTCTTGCAAATGGATAATTTCTGCTGTTTTATGGATTATATATTCCACACACACACACACACACACACACACATATATATGAATGTATATTTGAAAAATAAAGATTTAGCAACAATTTGTTAGTGCCTTAATTTTTTATTATATTTTTAAAGATATTTTTAAGATTTTATTTTTTAGGACAGTTTTAGGCTCACAGCAAAATTGGTGGTAAATTACAGAGCTTTCTAATATAACCCACTGACCCTACACATGCATAGTCTCCTCCATTATCAACATCCTCCACCAGAGTGGTACATGTGCTACAATTGATGAACCTACATTGACGCATCACAATTACCCAAAGTCCGTAGTTTACATTATGTTTCAGTCTTAGTGTTGGACATTCTGTGGTTTTGGACACATGTAAAATAATATGTATCTATCATTATGGAATAATGATAGAATCATTACGGATGATATGGAATCATTATGGAATCATACAAATTTTCACTGCCTCAAAAACCTTTATTCTCCACATTTTCATCCTTCCCACCCTCCCATCCTCATTCCCAATCCCCAGCAACTGCTGATCTTTTATTGCCTCCGTGATTCTGCCTTTTCCAGAGTGTCATACAGTTAGAATTATACAGTATATAACCTTTTTAGATTGGCTTCTTTCACTTTAGTAAGATGCTTTAAAATTTCCCCCATGTCTTTTCATGGCTTGATAGTTTTTTGTTTTGTTTTGTTTTGAATAATATTCCATTGTCTAGATGCACCACAGTTTATCCCTTCATCTACTGAAGAACATCTTGGTTGCTTCCAAGCTTTGGCAATCATAAATAAAACTGCTAAACATCCACGTGCAGGTTTTTGTGTGAACATAAATTTTTAACTCTTGTGGATAAATATGAAGGAGCACTACTGGTGGATTGCATGGTAGGAATATGTTCATAAGAAATTGTTACATTAACTTCGAGCTATACCATTTTGCATTCCCACCAGCGATAAATGAATGTTCCTATTGTGCCACCTCCTTTTCAGCATTCAGTGTTGTCAATGTTCCAGAGTTAGGCTATTCTAATAGATGCATAATTCAGTTAAAACAAAACAAACATACTAGCCTATAATAGCCCATAGGATAGGAATTTCTATTTAAAAATTTTTTATATAAATTTAAGTTCTTTGTATGTCTTTGTGCCATGGGTACTTGTCTTATATTTTAGATATTCTCAGGAGTCCTGTTCATTATAACACCAAATATTATTTCATGAAACTGTTTACCTGGGTGAAAATATGAACATTCGGGTAGCAGAAGATATGAAAAGAAATGAATTTAAAACATTTGTACCAATATTTATATGAGGAACTTAAAGAGATCAGTATTTTTAGGGTAAGAACCACTATTTGTTTAGGAGTTAAAAGGTCTGATTCCTAGACCTAATTAGTCACTGGCCAGTGTGCAGCTCTTTATATCTGGTTTTGCCTTTCTGAACCTCAGTTTTCTTATAAGGATAAGAGGGGGTGGTCTCCAGTAATTCCCAAAGACCACTTAATTGTTAATATTTGATAATTTTTGGCCAATATTGACAAAATGTTTCATTTCTCTTTATCCACAACATTTACTGTAAGTATTAATATGGTAAAATGGTAACTGGTTTAGTTTAGCCATTTTTCCATATTTAGCCTGTTTTCTATATTGGACTTTAGAATATGTTATATGCATCTTGTGGATAGTAGATTTATATTTACATATAAATGCCTTAGCATTCCCTGAAACATCTAAGCAATTTTCAGAGTAGACGAGTCAGTCTGGTACTGGAAAGTCTGAATTAAATGGAGAGTAGATTGAATGATAATGTTTTCTTTGTTTTTTGTGTGTCTAAAAGGCTCAAATTCTTTAAAAATTGGCAATGACTCCAAGTTCAGAGCACCAGATTATTTTTTTAAAGTTTATTTATTTATTTTTGAGAGAGAGAGAGAGAGAGAGAGAGAGAAGAGAGGGGGAGAGAGAGAATCCTAAGCAGGCTCCATGCCATCAGCACAGAGCCCAGCATGGGGCTCAATCTCATGAACTGTGAGATCATGACATGAGCCGAAATCAAGAGTCAGACACTTAACTAACTGAGCCGCCCAGGAGCCCCAGAGCACAGATTCTAATAGGAATTGATTGAGTACTTACCATGTGCCAGGTATTTGATAACAAATCTATGAAGTAGGTATTATTATCCCTCTTCTATAGATGAGCACTTGAGATACAGACTAATTAAGTGGCTTGCCAAAGTTCATACTAATTATAATGAAAACAGGCAATATATGAACATAGAATGGAATACATTTCTTAAAGAGTATCTTAAACTCTATTGCCAAGTGGCTGTTAGCATTTAGAATAGTGCCCATCATATAGGAAGTGCTCAATAACATTACTAGCAGCTAAGGGAGATATAAAGGACACTTCTTAGCAAATTGCTTAATTTTTCTAAGGTTTATTTTTATTTATCAGTCAGGTGTCTGGCAGAAAACAGATGGCGTGCACAAACAGTAATTAAAACAAGAATTTAACAAAGGTACTCATTATAAAGTTGTGGGAAAGGTTAAGCAAAATCAAAAAGGGATGATGATTCACCTTTGGGTTAACAAAGGCTGCATTAGCTGAAGGGCCAGGTCATGAAGTAGCTACTGGGACCCAAAAAGAGCTGTGGCCATAGCTATAGCTACCTGGAAGACACTATAGCTTTCTATAGAGCAACACAGTCACTGACAATCTCCTGAGCCAAAGTGATGGAGCTGGGGAAAATAACTGACACTTCTCTCCTCCCATGCTTTAATCTTGTGCTGTGCTTTCATGGGCCAGACCCAAGCAGAAGCCAGAGGGCAAAGGTACCTGGGTGAAACAGTCTAGGGAAGTCAGCCTCCTAGGGGCCTAGAGCAGAGTGGAAAGTAATAGACGGTTCTGGTGGGACAGAGAATATCTAGAGTATTCACCTTCCGTAGAATGAATTCATTAACCAGTATTTTTGTAGGCCTACTAAAAACTGTGTTAAGGGGCGCCTGGTTGGCTCAGTCGGTTGAGCATACGACTTCAGCTCAGGTCATGATCTCACGGTTCATGGGTTCGGGCCCCACGTCAGGCTCTGTGCTGACAGCTCAGAGACTGGAGCCTTCTTCAGATTCTGTGTCCCTCTCTCTCTCTGCCCCACCCGTGCTTATGCTCTGTCTCTCTCTCTCTGTCTTTCAAAAATGGATAAACACATAAAAAAAATAAAACAAACAAAAAACTGTGTTAAGTCCTGGAGAATATTTCAAATGTAAACAACAATGTCTGTGCTCTCAAGGAGTTTACTTGTTAGAAATAGAGTTCAGTATGACACTAATATAGAGTTAAAATGTTTAAGTACAGGCTTTGGAGTTTCAGTGTAAATTTGGAAAAGTAACTTAAAACATTTAGAAATCAGCTTCCTCATCTTGAAAAATGAGAACGGAAATGGTACCTTCCTCACTGGCCTACGTTAAAGATTAGATGTGCTGATTCATGGAAAGCATTTAGAATGGTACTTGACATATTGTAAGACTTAATAATTATTATCTGCCAAGTGTGATATAGAAGGTATGAGCAAAGCCTTAGAACTATGCCCAGAGGAGAGTGCAGGACCGTGGAGGGGCTGGAATAGACATCTTTATGGTCCATTCTAGGTCCTGAGATTTCATGGCAGGTCCTCAAGGTCACACTACAGGTTTAGGCAGTGTCAGAAATACTGCTGATTTCTGAGGTGCATTTAATCACATGACCAGCCTTCTTCCTTCTCTGAGTCTATAGACTGCATAAAGAAATCCTGCTCAGGATGGCCATAAATGAAATACTGCATCAGCTATTTAAATGTTCTAAGAAGCATATATTAAGGATGATAGTATTGATGATCTAAAATACTTACTGGCACTCGAACCCAAGGCAGTAAGGCATTTTATAAATCAGCCAACATCCCTTATGTCCTGGATCTAAATTTTGAGTTCTTCAGCTATACATCACAGATGTCTTTTTTGTAGTCTATGCTTTCCTCTTTAGAAGGCAGTTTATTATTTTTATCAATATTAATGTAATTGCCAATATTTTTTTTTAGATGAAGTATACGTGTCTATCCATATCTGGCTTAGACAAATTTCTTTTGGATCAATGAGAAGCATGCTGCTGGCTTTTTCTTCTTCTTTGCAAAATGTTTAAATGCTAATTGCTAAGCTGTTTGTTTTCGTTTTTGTTTTTTTTTAACCAAGTATCACTAAGTAGCTTTAGCTTTAATTTGATTCTGTACTTTGACAAAGAGTAATATCTAATCAATACAACAGAAATTGTCATTTTACAAGAGAGAAATAAGCTTCTAACAAAAATGGCAAAGTAAGACCCCCTCCTCCTAACTACCTTCAGAAGCTGGAATATTTTGAAGGCTTATTTTCTCCTTTGGTTTTGTCATGACCAACTGCAGTTGGAAAGCATAAGTCGTATCTCTTTCCCATCCCATGGTTTGCTTTGTTAAGTAACAATGATAGTCTATTAAAATATTTAAGGCTGGAAGGAAGCTCAGAAAAATGCTAAGGGAAAATCCTGCCTTTCATAAATAAGAATATGTGGAAATTTAACTTGGTAACTTAGTTTGGCTGGCTTTTAAAAATTTTCTCTGTTGCTAAGGGAGCTTAATGGTAGGTATAGAAATGAGCTTAAAGCAAGTTCTTAGAACAAGCTTTTGCCCAACAGCATTCGTGGTGTTTATGAGCGACAACCCTGTCCATATGGAAGAAAGAAAAGCTAGAAGTGGAAATTACATCATCCCTTCCATATCAGACAAGTTAATTAGTTGGTCCGTAATCACAGACTTTGCTCCAAATGAAAAGAACAGCTTTTCTCCTTTTGAACGGAAAGGCACAGAAGGTACAATACCTGTGTAATTCATTAACAGTAAGAATGTTTTGAAGGAAGAAATTCTGAATTTAGATTATCCTGAACTTCAACTTGTAATAGCCAAGGTTGTGGTGAGATTTTTGCAGTTTTGCAAAACAAATTTAAAATGTGAGAATTTCCTTGTGTGCTTATCAGAAGCAATCTAAAGCTTTTGGAAGATTTTGTTAGGTTTTTGTTTGTTTAATTTTTAAGGTAGGAAAGCACTGTTTAGTGTATTGAATAAGTTATGGAGGGTTGTAGTTGAAGAACCAGTGAAAAATGTCAGATCCAAAGTAATTCCCAAAATAACTTGAAAAATGGGAAATTCTGGACTTAAGTTCTTGGAATTAACATATTAATTCAAGGACTTTTGGGAGCCTGGGTGGCTTAGTCAGATAAGCCTCTGACTCTTGATTTTGGCTCACGGTTCATGGAATAGAGGCCTGCATCAGGTTCTGCACTGATAGGATTCTCTGTTTCCTTCTCCCTTTACCCCTCCCCCGCAAGCTCTCTCTCTCAAAGTAAATGAATTTTTTTTTTTTTTTAAAAAGGACTTTATGTATATATTGATGCCTAGGCTGTGGAAGATTTTATGACCAGAAAAAGAGGGGCTTGAAGGTTATATAAGCAGACCCTCTGGTAGCTGGAAAGGTGATTCTGGCTGATTAGGTTGTCAGGAAGCTGGATGCTTGAAACACAAAAGGAGGAGCCAGTGCTTTGCTGTTTGGAAGTAAGCCTGATCAGCCATTTTTTAAAATCTAGGTAGATTGATTGCATTTTTCTTTCTTCTCTCCCATTCCCAAATAAAAGAAGCAGAAAAATCAGAAATGTGGCATTTGGTTCCTGCAAAGAGAATTAGCATTCTGATGTTCCCTCCCCCAAAACTACCTGGAGAAACTATGGAAGCAGAGAGAAGCCTGGATCTGGAAATGATATAAAGCTATGAGAAACCCCTGAGCTGTGAGAAGAAAGTTTAGGAAAGAGGTTTTCAGTTCTCTTGAGTCTTGTTCTTCTGTGCATTACTTGGGACTGTTTTTGCCTCATCATCTGCCTAGAAATGCACAGCAATACCCTAGACCTACCAGTGCCAGCAGCATAATATCAGGGTCTGCAAAAGTTCTGCTGGTGAGAAGGCTAATGGAACAGATGTCAGCTGCCAGGATCTTATTTCCCTTCCCTAGTTACTTTTAAATGTTAGGGGTAGTGGATTTTTTTTTTTTTTTTTTTTTTTTTTTTTTTTAAGTAGGCTTCAGGCCTAGCACCGAGCCCAACACAGGACTTGAACTCATAATCCTGAGATCAAGAGTCAGACGCTTAACCAACTGAGCCACCCAGGCACCCCAGGATTTTGTTTTAAGGAGATGGTGCCATCTTGAAAAATGATTCAAAAGCAGACAAGTGACCGAGACAGGTTCTTTGTTATGTGGAGGATCCCTCTTAATCTTACTCTTTCCCTTCTGGTTACATTCATCAGGAGGAATATAACTTAGGCCATTTCCTAATTCGTATTATTAGACAGTGTCATGAGCTCAGAGGGGAAAAAATGTAGATATTGGCAACAACAACCTATAAAAGAAAGGAGATAAACTAATATCATATGAAACAGAATTCTTGGAACAGATGGACTAAGAATTTAAAATAAGTTTAACTGAAATACTCAGTGATAAGAAAGGTGTTAATTAAATGTGGGAGAAGCCATAAAAAAGAACCAAGTAGAAATAGTAAATATGAAAAATATAATAGTTGAAATAAAAAAAAAAACAGAAGAAATAGGATACGTAATCCAAAAGGTTCAGCTGAAGAAAGAATTCATTTGCTGGAAGATAAGATTGAACACGCTCAGAAGATAACAGAAAAAGAGAAAATGTAACAATAAACTAAGAGATTTGGAGGGTAAAAAAAATGAAAATTAAAGGCCTAATATCCAATTAATCATAATCACAGAAGAAATGTGGTGATGCTCATGGTGGGGGAGTAAGAAAAGACATATTTGAAGAAATAAAGAATATTAATATCCCAGAGTTAAAAAAAGATAACTGATCTCTAATTTAAAATAGTGCATAGATTTTCTGTACCTCCATTTACCCATCAATAAGATGAGGATAAATGTCTATGTTAATATCTTAAAAAAATAATGTGAGGAGTAAATGAGTTAATATATGTAAAGCCTTTAGAATAGTACCTTGTTCATAGTCACTACTTTAGTATTAGTTATTATTATTAACTAGATGTATTATATCAAAGGCAAATTGAAAATGCTACCAAAGAGAATAGAAGCTTCCAAGGAAAAACATTTAGATTTATATCAGCCTTTTTCTTCTTCTTCTTCTTCTTTTCTTCTTCTTCTTCTTTTTAGAGAGAGCGAGAGAGAGTGAACAGGCATGTGTTGGAGAGGGACAAAGAGACAGAAAGAGAGAGAGAGAGAATGAATCCCAAGCAAGCTCTCTGCTGCCAGCACAGAGCCCCATGTGGGGCTCGAACTCAAAAAACTGAGATCATGACCTGAACCAAAATCAAGAGATGGATACTCAACTGACTGAGCCACCCAGGTGTCCCTATATCAGCCTTCTTAACACCATAATTACATGGTACCACAAAGCACATTATATCCAATCAGACCTGAGAATAATTACTATATGGAGAACCACTTTGAAAAACTCTTGGAGAATGTCCTGAAATAAGATGACGTATAAAACACAAGGGTGCTATAAGAGGTACACTAAGCAGTGTGGCCAAAAAACGAGAGGATGTTATGATTATTTTTAAAAGTGCAGATTGAGGGTGCCTGAGTGTTTCAGATAAGCCTCTGACTCTTGATTTCAGCTCAGGTCATTTGAGTTCGAGCCCCTCATCAGGCTCTCTGCTGTCAGCACAGAGCTTGCTTTAGATCCTCTGTCTCCCCATCTCTCCGCTCCTCCCTCACTCACCTGTGGCCTCTCTGTCTCTCTCTCTTAAAAATAAACAGGGGCGCCTGGGTGGCTCAGTTGGTTGAGCGTCTGACTTCAGCTCAGGTCATGATCTCACAGTCTGTGAGTTTGAGCCCCATGTCAGGCTCTGTGCTGACAGCTCAGAACCTGGGGCCTGCTTCGGATTCTGTGTCTCCCTCTCTCTCTGCTCCTCTTCTGCTCATGCTCTGTCTCTCTGTCAAGAATAAATAAACATTTTTAAAAATAAATAAATATATAAACATTAAAACAAAATGAAGATTGAGATAAATAAATTCTAAATAACTTCAACATTGTGTTGGAGGTGGGAGACAGGGAGAGAAGACCAAAATGGCATGAAAGACAGAAATATTGCTGTATTTAGGAAATTAATAAAGGAAAAATAAAGAGAAAATCCCTAAGTATAGACCTTAAGTTAGGGACAACCAGTCTAAGAATAATAATAGCCAGTAAGAATTTTCATGCATTTCTGGCAGGAATGATGCAACTCTTCTCGGTGGTTATTCTGGTAGTTATTAGCCAAGTTGTATAGCATATAAACTATGGCCCAGCAATTTTATTCCTGGGTCTGCATCACAGAGAAAGTATGACAAAATTCTCTATTGGGACAAGTATGACAATGCATTTGGGGTCTCCTAGAGGAGTCCACCACTGGGTAAATGAATGAGTTAAATTAAGAGAAAGTGACAGCAAAAACCACTCCAGCAGCAGTGCTGGCCACCCTACAACCAGTATACAACTAGGAGAGTGACTTTATTGAACTGCCACTGTGGCATGTGCAAACCAAAGGCGCTTTGTGGATGCCCTACTAGGGGAAGGGTGAACCTCCAGAAGTGGTAGCAGAGGAGAGAGGAAGTCACCATGGGCTATGAATGGGATATTGACAAGACCTGAAGGTCAGCCTTTGCTTAAGTTACAACCATGCCGTGCAGTGGGGTGATGTGTTTTTCTAGACTTTGGGCATCACATGCTTCTTGGTCTTACATTTCTAATTGTGGATTCGTATAAGAATAAGAGAAAGGAAGTTGAGGGGGAAAAGACTAGTTTCCTTGTTAGATGGATTAAGGTTCATAAATATGGAGAACAAACTGAGGGTTATGGGAGGGGTTGTGGGAGGGTGGGATGGGCTAAATGGATAAGGGGCACTAAGGCATCTACTCCTGAAATCGTTGCACTATGTGCTAATTTGGATGTAAATTAAAAAAAATAAAAAATAAAACAAGTTAAAAAAAATGTTCAAACTTAAACTATCAGAAGTGCTCTTTCTTTTTCTTTTTCAAGTGAAGTGCTCTTAAATATGTATTAGAGTTTTCAAATGGATCCAGGGTAAAACAGCACCCTTTGTTCAAACTCCTCTGTCATTTTCTTTATTTTCAAACTGTGTTACACAAGGTAAAATAGCAGTTCCAGGGGCACCTGAGTGGCTCAGTTGGTTGAGCGTCCGACTTTGGCTCAAGTCATGATCTCATGGTTCATGGGTTCAAGCTGCACGTTGGGTTCTGTGCTGCTAGGTTGCTCAGAGCCTGGAGCCTGCTTTGGATTCTGTGTCTCCTTCTCTCTCTGCCCCTCCCCTACTCGTGCTCTGTCTCTGTCTCTCAAAAATAAATAAATGTAAAATAAACAAATAAAAATAGCAGTTCCAAAATTTTGCAATACTGTGCAATCAACAATTTTTTACTGGTATAAAAGCTTAGCTATCCCCTAGCATGAGACCTGTAGTGTAGTGGTTAAGTGAGTGGCTCTGGGAATAGACTATGTATGTTCAAAATCCAGCCCTACCATGCATTATTTTAACGAAATGATAATATAAAGAGTCTGGTACATAGTAACTGTCAAATATTTTCCTTATTTCTTGCTATTTAGTTGTTAATCTGGTTGAAGACGTAAATCTTCATTTATGTGATTCATAGACCACATGTTATGACTGTGTCTAAATTAGACAAAGTTAAAATGTTGGATTCATCTGATTCTCATTTCTAAGTATGGTTTCAGTTTAAGACCCAGGTGCACTAGTCTCTTAGGGAGAATTAGGTTGGTTAAAGAGAAGTTTGGATTCTATGTTTGATCAATTCACATAGAAAAGATTTGGTCTATTATCCCATAGTGGACTCTGAAATTCTTGGTTAATGAAAAGGTATGCAAGTTACAAACAGCCATTTAAAATATGACATAAATGTGCACCATTATCTTTATATATTAATTTATAATGCTAAAGTATGTAATTATGAAAATGATTATTTATATTTTTAAATATGTATTTTTAGGCAAAATAAAGTACCTGTTCTATAATTTTCAATCACTTTAAACTTCATGTTTAACTATACCTTTTTTGACATTTGGACTTGGAGTATCATAGTTTATGATATGTACAGTGATGTTTATTAAATGTTTGCTCTTTCCTCTAGCTTGAAAGGATATAATTAATATTGCCAATTTAGCATAATGAACAACTTAAAAATTTAGAATGAGGAAAATGCTAGAAATAATAATTAAATTTGTCAAAGCATATGTAAACATTAATTAATAAAATTTATAATGGGTTAGGCAGTTACATTCATTTTAGATCATCTCAATAGTAAGCAGGAAACAAAACTGCTTTCAGAATAGATAGGTCATATATACAAAGAAATGGGAGGTGGAGTCTACCCTGTATTTTTTCCACTTAGATTTTGTGGAAAGAAAAGAAGATAAATTCAGGAAGAAAAAAAAAAAAAAGAAGGTCCAAGTTACTTTTAGTTTAGTAGATTATTCAAACACTTGAAAAAATGGGGCACCTGTGTGGCTCAGTTGGTGAGTTGGTTAAGCGTCCAACTCTTGATTTCCGCTCAGATCATGATCTTCTCAGGTTTTGTGAGATAGAGTGCCACATCAGTCTCTGTGCTGACAGCGTGAAACCTGCTTAGGATTCTCTCTCTCCTTCTCTCTCTCTCTCTCTGCCCTTCCTCCACTCACTCTCTCTCTCTCAAAACAAATAAACATCAAAAAAACAAAAAAACAACATTAAGAAACTAAACATTTGAAAAACTGTAAACATGAATCAGTATTCTCAAAGATCAGAAAGAAGGGAAGGAAAACAAACCAGAACTTCGCTCTGTCATAATTATGAGGTGAAATTAAAATTCCATTTCCTCCCGGAAGTTTTCCCTGATCCTCAGCTGGAAGTAATTTCTTGCTTTTCTGACTTCCCCAGTGCCTGTCCTAAAGCACTTAGGACCTTGATGGTAGTGATTTATGAATACTCTCTAGGGTCTTATGATATTGCAAGATTATAAACTAATTGAGTAGAGGATTTATGTTTGATTCTGTTTCAGTGTAGAAGGCTGTGGCTTATGATAGAAGATCATGACAGATCAGCAAGAACCCAGTTTCAAGCCAAACTCTACCACTTCCTAACTGTCTCAACTACACGTTAGTTTTTCTTCGATTTCCTCATATATAAAATGATAACACTAATACTCAGCTTATAGCTTTGGGAAAAGATGTTATGAAATAATTCTTAGACTGCTTCTATTCCCTTGCATATATTGAATACATGTGAGCTATCTTTTTTCACATCTTTGGTAAGCAGCCCTTTCCTCCATGCAGGTGTTACAATGAGAAGTTAGTCATTTTGCAACTGTGTCTCTCACTAATGGAAAGGCAATGTAAACACTATGTTTGACAAACATGGCTTGTAGAGTGTAATCATAAAGCACGTTTATTTCACCCTCCACACACTGTTCTTTTAAGTTCTTCAATGGGTCTAATATTTTCCCTTCTCCTGGATGAAATTTGGGGGAAATCCCATGACTTTTCTATCACTTTCAGACAATCAAAATTTTCTCGTCAGGACTTTACAGTACTCCTTTATTTCATGTGATAATTAAGACTTTAAAATTCATTTGAATTCTAGTTGTGTCCCTTTTCTCAGGTTAGCCATTCTGTTATAGGTTAGCCATTCACTAATGGGTTGGTGGGAGAGTAGCTCTTTGGCCCCTCCTCTTTCCCATTGACTTCTGCTCCTCACTCTAAAGAGGCAGGAAAGTTATAATTTGACTAATGCTGTCATGAACTGGGGTCAGATTCTCAACTTGTTATTTTTGTTTGTTTATGTTTTCAGATGGAAATTTATTTCTCATGATAGTTTAATGGATTCTTCAGGGAATCATTCTGACCTAGACCCTCCCCTCCCCATTGTGGGGGATTTTGTCTGTGTTCCCTTTGAGATACTTTCTCTGGCTGAATATGAGATCCCCATTGGTCTTAGATTGTTGATGGTCCTTTCACTCATTCATTCAGATAATATTTTCTTTTAAGCCCCTGTTAACTGTCAGAAACTCTCCTAAGTGGACTAATTAGTGAACAAAGATTTCTATCTTAGGAACATATATTTTAAAGGAGGAGGCAGAACAATAAACAATATACCTAGCAAGTAAATAACATTGTATGATAGAATGTGACATACACTATGGAAATAAGAAAAAGTAAAGCAGATCAAGGCAGATCAGGATAGTTTGCATGGGGCAGAGCTGCAGTTTCAAATAGAGTGATCACTGTAGTTCTTATTCATGAAGTAGGTTGTAACTCTTGTTCCTATATACTCACCTCTTTGCAATACGACTTTGGTACTCAAGAAGTAGAATCTGTCTCCCCATGTCTTGAATATAGGGCTAGTCATGTTACTACTTTGGCTAACAGGCATTAAAGTTTATAAACAAAGCAAAGACTTGAAAATGCTTATGCATTGGAGTTTGCCCTCTCTTGTTGCTAGGAAACCCTGTATCACCAAGTGAAAAAGCCCAGTTTTGCCTGCGGGAGGATGAGAGTCCAAGTGGAGTTAGAGCATTCGGCTTTCCAAACCATTTTAGCTAAGGTCCCAGCTGAGGGTGAAGGCCATCCAACTGAGATCATTCTAGACCATCCAACTCCAGCTGAGCTGGCACAGACAAGAAGATTAGACTAGCCAACTCACATAATCATGATCAATAACAAACTGTGGTTGTCTTAAACTACTGAAATTTGCGGTTGGCAATAGCTGGCTGATACACTGAAATGTTACCAAAGGCTTGAAGGAAGTCAAATTCATCCCCCATGCTGGAGATAGGTGAGCTTCCTATATTTATGGGTGAAGGTGATTAATTTTCAGATTCTGTTAAGAAGAAGGAAGGTGTGAATTAATGTTTGGTTGGTAAGAATGGCCACTGCGATAGGTCCTAAACATTCACAAGAGAGAATTACCCTGAATTTTATATGCTGGGGAAGGAGTCAGGAAGTGAATCTATGTGGGAGTAGCACTTTAGAAGTAACTAAGGAATTTAAGGAGTTAGTCCAAGATGGTTGGGAGAAAAAGGGTGATGAATTCTTATAAGGGATGTGGACACCTTGGGCAAAACACAGTGGTCTGTGGATTGTGGGACTTTGGAGGAAATACAAATAAGTTGGCTTGTCTGGAGCAGAACTGTGTCCAGATATTTACAACATGATCTGAAGGGATTCATCAACCAAGTCTCTGGCTGGAACAGAAATATTGAACCTCAGTGATCATAGCTTATGAAAAGATTTCCTGGAGAATTAGGTGCCCAGGGATGGTACAGGCAAAAGGACTGGGTGTATTAGCTTATAAGGAACAGCTGATTTTGTATTGCTATATAGGGCTAGAAGAATTTCCTTTGAACCAGCTCTTTAAGAGGAAACACAATTTTGAAGAACATAAAAACTCTGGGACTAGACAAAAAATTTGAATCCCAATCCTGCCACCTTTTGGCTCCTTGGACAGCATTTGTAACCTCTCTGTTTCTTAGTTTCCTTTTCTTTTTAAAGAAAAAAAAATATTTATTTTATTTTTGAGAGAGAGAGAGAGAGAGCATGAAGCATGAATGGGAGAGGGGCAGAGAGAGAGGGAGACATAGAATCTGAAGCAGGCTCCAGGCTCCAAGCCCTCTCAGCACAGAGCCTGATGCAGGGCTGGAGCCTGACCTGAGCCAAAGTCGGAGGCTTAACCAACTGAGCCACCCAGGCACCCTTCTTCAGTTTCCTTTTCTTTTCTTTCTTTTTTTTTTTTTTTTTTTAATTTTTTATTTATTCTTGAGAGATAGAGCAAGCATGAGCAGGGGAGGAGCAGAGCAAGAGAGGGACACAGTCCCAAGTAGGCTCCAGGCTCAGAGCTGCCAGCACAGAGCCCCACGTGGGGCTTGAACTCACAGGCAAGATCATGACCTGAGCCGAAGTCAGACGCTCAACCAACTGAGACACCCAGACGCCCCTCAGTTTCCTTTTCTGTGAGACAGGCATAACAGACCTCTTTTCTGTTCCCCAGTATTATCCCCTACCCTTATTTCCAGAGTCTAGGCATAACATTTCATGACCTGCTGGGAACTTGTTGCTAGACCTGGATGTATATACACCACTTTACTTTTCTTATATGGAGGATGTGAGGATTCACAGCATTGCCAGTCTGCTCTTGTTCTGCATGAAAATATGGGAAGACTTCCTTCCTTGTAACCTCATGATTACATTTTTAAAGCCCTTTTAAAAAATTGTTTATTTATTTTTGAAAGAGAGAGTGGGGAAGGGGCAGAGAGAGAGGGAGACACAGAATCCCAAGCAGGCTTGGAGCTGTCAGCACAAAGCTGGATGCGGGGCTCAAACTCACAAACCCTGAGATCATGACTTGAGCCAAAGTCAGACGCTCAACAGACTGAGCCACCCAGGCACCCTATGATTACATTTTTTAAATTGAATAAATAGCTCTTGCTCTGATAGCCATTTCCCTCATCTGTCCCTGCCTTCAAGGTTCAGAGAATCCAGAAATGCATTGAACATATTGTTAAGGGTTAAATTGTGTCTCCTGAAAAGATATGCTCAAATCCTAAACCCTGGTGCCTTGGATGTGCCCTTATTTAAAAATAGGGTCTTTGCAGATGTGATCAAGTTAAGATGAAGTTGTCCTGGGTTAGGGTGGGCCCTAAATCCATTGACTGGTGATCCTATAAGAGGGAGATTTGTAAACACACAGACACACACAGAAGGGAGGCCATGATTGACAAAGGCAGAGATTAGAGCGAAACAGCTGCAAGTCTAGGGAAGTCTAAGGTTGTCAGTGATCACCAGAAGCTAGCAGGAGGTAAGGAAAGATTCTCCCCTGGAACTCACAAAGGAGCAGCCATATTGGGCCTTGATTTGGGGCTTCTAGCCTCCAAAACTGTGAGAGAATATATTTCTGAGTTGTGGTGGTTTGTTATGTCAGTTCTTGGAAGCAAATACACCTATGTTGAAATATGCAAAGACTCTAGAATCTAGGCTCTAATAGTATGTATTGAAACTATTAAATATAAAAGCCAGATTTCCATATCACTCTGCAGTGGCTGTTATAAAAGTCAAGTATCAGTTTTTTTTATCAGGAAGAAATGGATCTATGCAAGAAAGTCAGCATTTTAAATAAAGAAATGGAGACTGTCGGCAAGGGAGAACTTTTTCTCTCCTTTAGATGTTGTAGCTAAAACATCCTGCCTGCTGCCAATGTTGATATTTATCATTATCTCTTCCTTATATTTAAAAATATTTCTATCCACTTTCTTTTTACTGTATCAGAATGTTTTGTCAGATGAGAATAATGATGATAGCCATATCTTCATAGGATCCCTTTATCAACTTTGGTTTGGTTCTGTTTTCAGCAGACTTAATGAAGCAAATAAAGATTTACCAGTCCCCTGGACGCTTTTTATTCTTTAGCAAAGGAATTTGAATGTAACAGTTACTGATGAAGAATGACAGAGCATTTTGGTTAGTACACTGTTGTTTGTTCAGCTCATAACAAATACATTTTAAATTTAATTTCAAGTTTCCTCTTTCTTCCATGAATCTTTGCTTGAAATGCTTCTCACGGCCAAAATGCTTTCCCCAATTGGGCAGACATGCTATTGCATCTGAGACCAAATTAGCCTCTGAGATGGGCTGCCTGGGACTCAATCTGCCAGAGCCACCGCGGCCTTTCGGCCACTTGCCAGTTTGTAGCAGTGTCCGGGGAGATATCAGCTTCCTAACCGATTTCCTCCCTCTTCCCAATCTAATTATTTGGAGACCTTCAAGCTTTCCAGAAATATCTGCAATTAGTCAGATGGTGTCTAGGGCTTTGTTTAAAATTACAATAGAAAATTTATCAAGACCATTTGGTCTAATCTCTCTCATCATCTTCCCAGTGGAGTTTTTCCTCATCTCTCTGGAGAGTTAGGAATAAGGTATCATGATTATTACACAATTACAGAGAATAATAACAATAATAATGCTTGAAATTATTATTATGCCATTAAGAAGGATGAAGTGTGTAAAGATAACTTCTTCTCAGATTTATAAAGATTTTCTCCCAGAAGCTCAAACAATGAATAATTATTAGCTTTACCACCTCCTTTGGCTGAGAGCAGTTACAGCCCTGGTTTTGTAAACCAGGGGTCATGAGTTCATAGTTCACCAGAGTCTCAACCTATGTCTAGTATCTAAACATGATGGCTGATGCAAAACAGTTATTCTGTAAATATTGTCACATGATTTAATAAATGAATAAAAGGGAAAATTTTTGAGGGAAAGATAGTTTATATTTAATTATAAGTGATCTCTTTTTCTAATTGCTTTTAGAAGCTTATGGTTATGCAGCAATATCTGGTCAAGCCAAGTTTAAGAGAGAACACACTAGACTTAAGACTTAATTGTCTGAAGTAGCATTTAATATTTGGATTAATTTGGGGAAAATATTCCACTTTATGATATTTGTAGTTGCTAATGAATTGCTCTCCATTTGTTCAGTTTTTCCTTGATGTCTTTGAAGAGCATTTTGTAAGTTTCTCCAGAGGAAAAAATCAGAAATATATGTGGTTTCACGTTGTCAAAATGAAAAGAGCTATGTGTACTTAAGCATCGTGGGTTTTCTTTTTAAATGTTTGTTTATATTGAGAGAGAGAGAGACAGGGAGAGGGCGTGAGCACAGGCATGAGCTGGGGAGGGTCAGGGAGGGAGGGACAGAGAGAATCCTAAGCAGGCTCTGTGCTACGCAGAGCCTGACATGGGGCTTGATCCCACAGACTTTGGAATCAAGACCTGAGTAAAATCAAGTCAGCCGCTTAGCAGACTGAGCCACCCAGACACTCCTAAGCATTGTGTTTTAAAAAGAACTGTGTATAATTGCAATACACAGGAAAATTCTCAAAATCTGATTTTGTCCAATTACATTTCCCTTTGTCCTCAGTGAACTTTCTATCAACTCTAAGTGGTAAAATTGTTTAGTCTTAATTTCATCTCATTTATTTTTCCAGTTCATATCATAATAGAAAAATTATGAATAATGAATTATACAGAAATGAGAATCTGGAAGAGAAAAAGTAGAAGAAAGCACCTTGAAAAATTATATTCCTCCAAACTGGTACAAAGTATAAAAGTTTCTGAGAGGGATGGTTCAAACAAAATGGTGAACAAATGCCAGTTATGCTGATGTTTACTTTCTTATAACTCTACTTTTGTCATCTGTCTTTTCTTCCTTTGACATTGATGGATTTTTTGCCTTTGTGAAAAATTATGTTTAACATTTGGGAAGACAGAAAAGAATATAAAAGCACTGTGCTTGCCTTAATTGGGAGCTATCATATATTAATTAAATAGCATAAAGACAACGAAAAAGAATATATCCTTTAATGTCAAATATTGTAGATTATCAGAAATCCTGTGATTTCCACCCTCCCCCCACCCTGTTCTTATTTAACTAGACTGCTCAACTGATTTAATGCCTAGTTTACCTGTGCAAGGATTTCGAGCCACCCTTTGAAGTCCCTTTTCTTACACAGAAGTGCAGTATATAAAGCACATTTTCCTTGTGAGTCTATATAATTTTTTTCTAATGTCCCTTACTAAATTAGAATACAACTGAGGGTTCAGCTAGTGGCTGAGGCCCTATGACAAAGTGATACCTTGTGCTTTGGAACCTGAGCTTCTGGTCAAAGTCACAGCTTTGCCACTTAGTTGAGTCAACTTGCCAAGTTGCTTCTCATCTATGCTTCACCTTTCTGATTTGCTAAATGTGGATATCCTATGTAGATCATAAGACTGGCTTAAGGACTACATGATATTACTTATACAAAACTATTAGAATAGTGCCTGGCATCTAAGAAATATTAATATTAGCTATTATTATTATTATTCCTTTCTTCTAATAATGTAGAGTTATAGGGCTAGAAAGACCTATATATTTAGAAGGCTTAATTAAATTAGGCCTATCTTTGTGGTATGGGTATTAGGAAAAGTTACCATCCCAGCAGATGATATTTGAAAAGATATTTAGTAAGCTATCTGTAAGGTTGATAAGTGATCACCCTATAGTCTGTGTCCTATATTTTCGGATGAAGAAGAAGATACTCTGAATGGAAAAGGAAGAAAAGAGTAAGTTTGAGCTGTGCTCTGCTGCATGGCGGGTCAGAAGAAAAGAGGGGGGACACAGTGATGGTAATTAAGACAAGTATTTTGGGAGAAGATTCATATGTATATATATTTCTTTTCTTTTCTTTTTTCTTTTCTTTTCTTTTCTTTTCTTTTCTTTTCTTTTCTTTTCTTTTCTTTTCTTTTCTTTTCTTTTCTTCTTCTTTTCTTTTCTTTTCTTTTTTTTTTCCCCCTAGGGAAATACCGTGATCCATGAAATGTGATGCTTCTCCTTTACCACAAATGTTTCCAATAAAATGACAAGACTCACTATTTGGTGCAGCTGGACTTCTAATAGAAGAAGGGAAAGGGGCTGAGCCTAAAGCCAAAACATATGCTATTTGGGTTACATGTAAATTTTGTGGAAACCTGTCAGTCAGGAAGAGCGCTTTGCAATTCTAGTTTTGGTGGGAGCAGTTCAAGTTATCAATGGTTTTGGTAGAACAACATGTTCTTTAATGAACACTGAAGTTTGTGAAGACAATTCCATTCTATGAACAAGAAACGATTTCTTTCCAAAATATGGATATACAATAAATATGTTATGTAAAATTATGATTGTAAGAATTAATATTCAAGAAAAAATGTGGTCAGCATCTTGTATTATAATTTACCTTTAATATTTCTTTGCCTGGTTTACTTATTTCATTGTCTGGTGAGCTCAGTAGCACACCTTGTTGTAGAAATGCAGAGTGCTAACATCTATCTATCACAGGCTCTCTCACTCTATCCCATAATTGCCCATTTAGTTCCTGTTCCCTAATTAAGAGTGACTTTTTGAAGAGCAGGACTATGTTTTATTGTTTTCTATTCATACTGTAGGAGAGTGTCTTGGCTAACGTCATTGCTTCACAAACATTGATAGAATGACTTTTAATAGTTGAAATCTTGATCCTGCTTGGGGACTATCAGTATTCCAGATGAAAAATAACTGGAGTTCTTGAATTAAACCTTGAATTAAGAGATTCAGGGGGCACCTGAGTGGGTTGGTTAAGTGTCTCTCTTCAGCTCAGGCCATGATCTCAGGTTTGTGATTTTGAGCCCCACATTGGGCTCTGCTATCAGCACAGAGCCTGCTTCTCTCCCTCTGTCTCCCTCTCTCTCTGCCCTTCCCCTGCTCGTGCTCTCTCTCGTCTCTCTCAAAACACCCAGAGAAAAGATTTATGATACCCTTTATTCAAAATATTCATTTAGCTAAATTTTGGAACTTGCAGTATTTTTCACTGTATATCTTTACTTCATGTCACGAAAAAGAAAAAAAAAATTAATACACATACCTGAAAGAGGCTGAGGATGACACAAGGACTGGAAAAGAATATATGTATAAGGATATATAGTTTATCTTTATTTTTTTAATTGTTTATAGCTTGATGACCCTTGAGGATGTCAAGATGAGATTGCAGATGGGGGTTATATTATGCCCATGTGGAGAATTTTGTGATTTGGAACCAGGGAGGCATGAGTACAGCATTACCTTAGAATATTCTCCTTACCTTTCACTTCATATCCTTGCAAATTCTATCCCCTGCTTCCAGATTGACCCTCTCTGATGTGGATTGAATGTTTGTAACCCCCGTAATGTCTGTGGAAGCCCCAGTGTGATGATATTAGGAAATGGGGCTTTGGGGAGGTAATTAGATTTAGATGAAGTCATGAGGTGAGAATCCTCATGATGGAATCAGTGTCCTTTAAGAAGATACCAGATCTCTCCTACACTTTCATCCCCTCCCCCACCATTTGAGGATACCACAAGAAGGCAGCTGTCTGCTAGCCAGGAAGAGGGCTCTCTTTAGAACCTCACCATGGTGGCATCCCAACTTCAGACTTCCAAGCGTCCAGAACTGTGAGAAACAAATGTCTGCTGTAGAAGCCACCCAGTCTGTGGGATTTGTTACAGCGGCCTGAGCTAAAGACGCTCTGCCGTCTTTTATCACATCAGTCTTCAATGCTTACTTCAGGTATTATGTTTCTATGTGTGTGTGTGTGTGTGTGTGTGTGTGTGTTAAAGAAAAGGGGGGGGGGCAGACTCTATTTTTTAAACACAAGTTACACAGAATATTTTCAATGTAAATATGAGAATGTAAAAGCTGTGAGAAACTTAAAAAGTAAAATAGGGAACCAATCCTTTCTGCCCTCAAGTATTCCTCACACCAAGAGCAACCACTATCATTTTAAAAATACAAAGTGGTTTTCGTTTTTCCCAATCCTTTTTCTGTGAAAATGCCATCTCTAGTTACTCTTTCATGGTACTTTTAGTTACTTTTAATCTCTCCTGCTGTCTGCAGATAGTCCTTTGTTACATTGTTTCATACTCAGAAGTGGCTTTACAGTAAATTAATGAGGCTCAAACTTCAGGAACCCTTCCTTGTACAGGCTCCTTCCAAAATTCTGGGAGTAGCCTTCCCAAGATGTTCATGTGATCATAATTTTATGTATTTACAATGGGAGAGAGGTTCACTTGTTTTTTTTTTAAGTGTTTTCCAAATTGCGTGAGTTTCAAGGCCCTACAAAGCCTGAGTATGCCCCTGCTTATGCTATATTTAAGTATATGACTATCTTCCCAATTAGAATGGAGGATGTTTTCTCAATTTTTTTTTCCTCTAAAACAAAATGTGCAGATTCAACTTGTTCATAGTGGGTGTGTAATAAATTAGGATTGAATGAGCCTCAGTAGTACCAAGGATTATTTAAAAGAATCAGAGTTTTAATCAGGAGCAGGGAATGTATGTATACAATCGCTTGGATGTTTTGTTTTCCCTTTTGTGTAATGTGTATTGGTAAATAAATTTTACCATGGCAGTTTTGTTTTCTACCTACGTAATAATCAACACATTCTACCTGGTATATTTTGCACCTCCTACATTAGGTAAGGAACAAAAAACCTCTGACCTCATTCACTTCAAGAAGGCCAGCTTTGTAGTTCCTCATTTTATGACACTTCCTCTAAAGTAATGTTGTCCAATGAAACTTTGTGTGGTGATGGAAATGTTCTATAATATCTATGCTGTCCAATATGATAGCCACTAGCCATATATGGTGATTGAGCTCTTGATGTGTGGGTAGTGCAACTGAGAAACTAAATTTTAAATTATATTTAATATAATTATATTTAGTTATAATTAAATTACACTTCATTGCAATTACTTTATTATTTTTTAATATTTTATTATTTATTTTTGAGAGAGAGAGACACACAGAGCACAAGTTGGGGAGGGGCAGAGAGAGGGAGACACAGAATCTGAAGCAGGCTCCAGTCTCTGAGCTGTCAGGACAGAGCCTGACACAGGGCTTGAACTGACAAACTGCGAGATCATGACCTGAGTCGAAGCCGGACACTTAACCGACTCAGCCACCCAGGTGCCCTTACTTTATTTTTTAATTTATTCATTTTGAGAGAAAGAGAGAGAGAACAAGAGGGCAGAGAGGCAATCCCAAGCAGGCTCCACACTGTCAGCATGGAACCCAATGCTGGGCTTGAACTCATGAACAGTGATGTGAGATCATGACCTGAGCCAAGATCAAGAGTCAGATGTTTAACAGACTGAGCCACCCAGGCACCCCACATTGCAAAAAGTTTAAATTTAAATGTAAATAACTACACATGGCTACTGTGTTGGACAGTATAGCTCTAAGGATTATGAATAATGTGATCTACTTGGGAGGATTTAATTAAATGTCAATACATCAGTTATAATTCAAGAGGAAGGATCAAGTTTGGACAACATTGCATCCACTCTGCCCAGAGAAAATTTGTAGACCATGTTTAGCTGCATACAAACTTAAAGGAAATCAACACACAACAATGTGATGAATTGAAAAAGCAATTTCAAAGGAAATGTAAATAACATTCAGTTTTTAAAAGCTATACTAAAATGAAGACTGAAGGGAAAAAAATCCCTTTCTCTCATTCTGCCAGAGAACAGAAGCAGAGCAAAAGAGAGAGATTAAGAAGACCTATGGGTATGCCAGGAATCTCATTGTTTCAGTATGTGCAAATATTTATGTGGAAAGGGAGAAGTAGGGGTAGTGACTACAAAAACACTGATTTGAAAAGGTATGAGTCGACAGGGACCTGTGGTCCAAAACATTAGTACTGCTGTAATCCCCCAAACCTCTGGAATTTGCAAATTGGATTATTTACTTTGCTAGCATGACAGGGGAAACATTTCAAATTATTTGCTTACTATGGTCAGCACTCCAAAGTTATCGTCGTATGTTTCCTGGTTAAAAAAAAAAAGGAAAGAAAGAAACACAAACACATCACAGACTTCTCTTTATTGTAATTGAGTGTGGCAGGTTATGAATGTAAATTCTTTGACAAGAAGATGAAAATATACCCCCGGGATGCAAATTAAATTACATGTCCCTGAAATCCACATTTTGCATTGTTTTGGAAAGTGCCTGCATCTGTCATTGCTGTTTCTCACAGATTTATCATGTTATTTCAGTGGTGATGGGGGGCTTTTTGTCTAGGAGATGAATTTCTTTCACATGCAGTGTTTTCACTTTTGTAGAGATTATTTCACTTTTGTAGTGACTTTTTAGATATTTAAATGCTGGTCTTTAAAAAGATAAATATTTCAGCACGCATTTCTGGCTGCAAAAAAGAAAAAGGCAGACTTTGTTAAGTTGCACTTTATTATGTATTAGTGGTATTTTATTGTTTGATTCATTAAGCATTAGAAAAATATCATTAGTTGGCTACTTATTTATTAAAGTGCATACAGCACATCCTAAAAAGCTCATAAAACTTGTGTGGATGGGTTAAAAAATAATTCAATGTGTGCCTCTTGCCTAAAAGATAAAAAGCACGGGGATAGCCCTAATAATGTGTGTTCAAAATTGCTTCTTAGTTTAGCTTGTTGAAGAAAGTAAGTGACACATGTTAAGTGTCAGGAGCCATGGAGAAGTTGTGTCTAAGTTATCCAGTTGAAAACAAGTTACTTGATGGGAAATTCCATTTGAGTTTCGCTTGTTTCTTTTTTATTTAATTTTTTAAAATTGTTTAATGTTTATTTATTTCTGAGAGAGAGACAGAGCACCAACAGGGAAGGGGCAGAGAGAGAGGGAGACACAGAATCCAAAGCAGGCTCCAGGCTCTGAGCAGTCAGCACAGAGACCAATGTGGGGCTCGAACCCAGAAACCGTGAGATCATGACCTGAGCCGAAGTCAGATGCTCAACCGACTGAGCCACCCAGGTGCCCTTTGCTTGTGTTTTAAAACCTGCTTCTGATCCTCTGTCTCCCTCTGCCTCTGCACATCCCTCAACTGCTAGTGAACATGCACATGCTCTCTCTCAAAAATAAGCAAAAAATAAAATAAAACAAAACCAATCTTTCCTTTAAAACAAACAAACAGGGGCAACTGGGTGGCTCAGTTAGTTGAGCGTCCTGACTCTTGATTTCAGCTCAGTTCATGATCTTTGATTTGGGAGTTTGAGTCCTGTGTTAGGGTCCGCATTGACAGTGTGGAGCCTGCTTGGGATTCTCTCTCTCTCTCTCTCTCTCTCTCTCTCACTCTGTGTCTTCCTTTCCCCTGCTCTCTCTCTCTCTCAAAATAAATAAGTAAACTTAAAGAAAATTTAGAGGCACTTCGGTGGCTCAGTCAGTTGAGGGTCTGACTCTTGATTGCAACTCAGGTCATGGTCATGATCCCAGGGTTGTGGGATAGAGCTCCCTGTCAGGCTCCATGAGGCTGCTTGGGATTCTCTTGTGCTCTCTCTCCCTCTGTCCCTCTTCCCTACACACACACACACACACTCTCTCTCTCTCTCTAAAATAAAAATTTAGGAAAAAAAAAGAAAATTTATAAAACAAATATGTGAATATTAAAGAAAACTATAGTACTTAATTCTTGCTAATATTTCAGTATTTTTTTTAAATGTATTTATTTATTTTGAGAGAGAGAGAGAATCCCAAGCAGGCTCCTCACTGTCAGCACAGAGTCCAATTCAGGGCTCAAACTCATGAACTGTGAGATCATGACCTGAGCCAAAGTCGGATGCTTAACCTACTGAGCTACCCAGGCACCCCTCAGTAAATTTTTTAAAGTATTTTTTGTCTTTAGCTTATTTTATGTATCTTTAATGATACATTTCTAATAGTTGTTTCACTTGGAATTAAATTAATAGCATGTTTTAACTACTTTATGATCTTTAAAAACTTTTTTTTACTGACTACAAATTTGTCAACAAAATCAATTATGGCTGAATGACTAACCCAAAGATTCAAGGTATTATTATTTAGTTTGTAGATTATTCAGAACTCTTTACTGTTTGAAGTTTCCTTGCTTGTTGCAATCTTCAATCGTTTAATAACACAAAGAAGACAAACTCAAATCAGTAAAATTTTCTTCTCATATATAATCTAGTTGATTCAGCTGTTTTAGAAGAGTAGCAAAACTAATTTAGGAGGTCACCATTAAATTCTCAGGCTACATTTACCATGATGAGCATTGAGTAACCTATAGAATGGTCAAATCAACATGTTGTACATCTGAAACTAATATCACATTGTATGTCCATTGTACTTCAATAAAAAAAAATTCTCACTCTTAATCATTGTGTTGCCCTCATTCTGAAGTTTTCAGTAAATGGCCTGAGAAGCTTAATTGACAGAAGAGCAAAGGCATTAGGGCTTGAGAATAAAGAGACTCTCTCACCCTTTTGAAGAAGGAAGCAGTGATCTGAAAGAGAAACAGGAAGCTACTGGTCTCAAAGTCGCCCAGAAGAGATAACTTTTCTTAAGACAACAGCCCAAGGTAGCCACACTTTTCTTGAATAATCTAAATAGGGAAAGCCAGGAGCCTCTTTAAGACCAGAAAAACCAAGGAAAAAACTAATTTCAAGCTGTAAGAAGAAATCAACAGATGGGCACCTGGATGGCTCAGTCGGTGGAGCATCCAACTTCAGCTCAGGTCATGATCTCACAGTCTGTGAGTTTGAGCCCTGCGTTGGGCTCTGTGCTGACAGCTCTGAGCCTGGGGCCTGCTTTGGATTCTGTGTCTCCCTCTCTCTCTCTGCCCCTCCCCCTCTCATGCTCTGTCTCTCTCTCTCTCTGTCAAAAATAAATAAACATTAAAAAAAAAAAAGAAGTCAACAGAATCAGATATAGTAACAATGTTGAAGAAATGGAGAAAAACTTCCAATGGATTTGGTAAGAAAACTACCTTTTAAGGGCCTCCAAGAGAGCAATTCTAGTAAAACTGTGAGAATTAAAAGTTCACTTTATTAAGAAAGTAGGGAGAAGGTAAAGAATTAATGGAGGTAGAAGAATTCAGTGAAGAGGAACAGACTGAATCCCTGAAAAGGAAAAATATAATAACAAGTTGCCTCAGCTGTTGAAGACAAGTTAAGCTGAGTCAGGAGAGGTAGGTCATCTTGTCTACCTGTGGAGAGAAGGAAGATAGCAGACATCTATCCACAGATATATAGGGAAAGTGAGTTACTGAAATAGGAAAGGTAAAACCTGGAGCTCAGAATATATGATCAAGGAAGGAGCCAATATAAGGTAAAGAGGTACACAATGGGAAGCTTCAAGTGAAAATTAGTCTTCAAGTGAAATGTAGTCTTGGGGCTTAGGAGAATTTCAAAAAGGAGGTATAGAAGGATGACAATTAATATTCAGGATCTGGATGATGCTTAATAGGATAAATTTATAGTGGATCAAATCTTTATGCTTCTAAATATTCCTCCAGCAATGCTCAGCTCAAGCAAAACGGGGAAAACAAAACTCAGGAGAGGTGGAGGAGTGAGAACTGATTTGTGGCGCTTTGATAAGCAGTTGAAACAGCTTAGACTATACTGATAATCAGACCTCAGAAGCTTCACATGTTGTACCTTGTCACCTCTCACACAATAAGAGGTAAGAAAGTTGAGGAATTTACCTAAGGAATCTTAACTCTAATCTTATTCTGTTGTTTATATAGGTATCTGTTATCTTCAGAGTTTTAAATATGTATATCTGAACCCCTAAAGGGTCTCACTTGAGAATATAAGAGCATTGGTTTTGAGTTCCAAAGTCTGTATTGGAATCTCGGCTATCACTAATTTAATGAGTTGCAGCCTTGTTTTCCTTATGTGTAAAATAGAGATCACGCTTCCCTTGCTGGGTTTTTAGTATTAAAAGGAATATAACATCACTAATAATACTTGGCATATAGGAGATATTTAATCAGCTATTTTATGCTATTTTTATAGCAATATAAATGGGAAAAGTCTCCAAATCCTTAATATACTTTTGATAAATCTACCTGACCAAAATGTTGTTAACTAGTTTCAAGAATTGCTTTCTTTTTTCATTTTTACATTCAATAAATGATACATTTGAGAGATTTCCTTTGGGTTTCACAGTAAATTGGCAAAGTAATGATTTTACATTTGGTTCTTTTCTTAATGTCTAATGGAAGTAAAATAACTTCCAGATTATTTCAAATGTGCTGAAAACATAAATAGCAATAGTTTGCCAGCTGCAAAATTGATGCTGAAGGTGCTTAAATGGCACACAGAATGTTTAATGCCCATAATCACACACTGATTCAGTGCTGCCACTTGGCTGAAAACATGAGTTAATGTTTTAAAGGAAGGAGAACTGGAGTAGCATCTCTCCCTTGAAGTAGTCTGCAGTGTGGGAGCTTTGAATAATCACATATTTTGTATGATTTGTATCAGTTCTAGAATCCCTTCCTGTTTTTCCCAATAACCTCACCCCATGTGAATTTTAAGGGCCATATACCTACAAGGTGCTTGACCAGCCTCTAAATGGCACTTGGACATACTCCATCATTATATTAGTGGTTTATTTTCTCCATGTGGACTTGTAGGTAGTACAAAGACATAGATCCTATTTTCTCAAGTGAATTAACACTTTATAGGCAAAATCTACATATTCCAAATATATGTTAGATCTTGAAATATCACTTAAACAGCATTAATGGGAAAACTATTAAATTTTAACACTCGCAATATTAGTTCTTCCATAAAATGTTTGATATCTGTCAGATGACTACAAAACAAACAAAACAAAAACTTTTATTTAAATATTTCCTTTGATTAGAAAACATCTGTCAGCGACCTTCTGTCTACATATCCTCAGTGGTATTCCAGAGTGCCACACTTGTCACCAAGCCTACTGCATCAGGACTCACAGCTTGGATTTCATTTAGTTAATGAAATACTTAGATTCTGCATATGAGCTGTTCTTGTTAATTTCATTATTGGTGTCCAGACTGTGAACTTCACCTCTGCTTCTTCTATGCGTCATCTTCCAAATGAAACCAATAACTTTTCTTTCCCCTTATGACCCCCAAATACTATAATACGGTGAGAAATAAGGAATAGAAATCCATTATACATATCAGCTTATAATCTGCTTTTTGTCCCCTCTGTAACTGAAACCACATGAGTTCTCTCCCTGGTGAATCACAGGAGCTTCCCAGGTGAGTTCTCTTGTAAAAAAAACTTTATTTGCAGCATGTTAGGTGATCACGGGGAATGGTTTCCAAAGCCCTGACTCTCTGAGAAAAGGTGGATGGGTTCCTTTTATTTAGGGTTAGGATAAATATTTAGATAGGGATGCTTTGTCAGGGGATAAGAGGTGGGCACAGGTGGCATGCATGTGCCTTAAGGAAACATTCCTATACACATATTGTATGTTATGTAAATGAGGCTTGTGCCATGGATGGTCTTGGGCTGGCTGGAGGTCTCGTCAAGGCAGTCTCTATCACTCAGAAGGGCAGCTTTCCATTTGCCTGAGTGAAGAGATGGCTGGAAAGAAGAGTTTAAGGAAAAATGTGAGACAAAGGTCGGTGAATACAAGCAGGTGGGCAGTAACAGTCAGATCTTGGGGTCTAGCTGGTGACACCTCCATCCTTTCAGTTTCCTTTCTCAAACAGATGTAACTTAAAGTGGAGGAATTTAGTACCGAAGCTGCGTAGAAGTTTTTGTGCAAATTTGCTTGCTTAACAAATTGTTTTCTCACGTATGAAAACCTTTTAACATGCCCTTCTGCCTTTACTCTGGATTTTATCACTTCTCACTGCCTTAGGGACAGGGCAAGACACTGAGTCCTTTTCCCTATCATTTATCTTTAACTTCTGTTCTTTTAGTAGCTCTCCAAGCTTTCTCAACCTAAACATCAACCAACCAAGCTCTTCCTAAATCCCATCTTCCCCTTTCACTATGGTTTTTTCTCTTTTCTTTCTAACAAAGCCATGGTTCTCAAAAAATCAGACACACTTGCTGTCTCAAGCTCTCCACTTTCCATTAGTTTTCACCCTGTGAGGAAGGCAGGTAGCAGAACAATGGAAAGCTTATTTTAAAACACATTTTCTTTACCATATTGCATTTTGATATTTCCTTTGGGAACAAGGTACTTCAATTTTGAAAAATGCTCCCTAGCTGATTTTCATGTGAGAATCACTATCTTAATGCAATGTCTCACAGTTAGCACTCATCATTCCCCAGAGTCTTCTCACTGAGATGGCTCCCAACTGGCAAATTCTAATGCCACTTTCCAGCCTTATCTTACTTGAGCTCCCTGAAGCCTTGGAACTTGTTGATCATGCCTTCTTTGCAACGCTTTCTTGTTTAGACTTCCTGTGTACCATTTCCTTTTCTTCCAGGTGTTGTCCCTCCAGCCACTATTCTCTCTATGCCCTCTCCTTGAGGGGTCTTGTGTATGTATAAAATGTTAGCTCATATATACACTGAAAAGTCCCAAATGTATCTCTTTAGGCCACATCTCTTTTCTGGGTCCTAGATAAATATATGTTTCTGTTTCATGCACCTGGCCACTTGAAAATGTATCTAAGTCCTGCTTAAATTTCAAATTCTTTAGCTTAAATATTTTAATTATTACCTGTCTATCCTTTCTACTAGTCTGTGGAAAAAGCAGATACTTGGTGATATTTAACCTAATATTCCCAGTACCTTACACTGTGATGAATAAAGGATCAAATATTAGAAACTAATATATTTTACAGTCATCTTTTCTGTGAATACATTGTATGTAAACTCTGTAGAGAATGGTCAAATTAACACAAAAGCTTTCTAAAGAAATCTTAATGTTGCAGTACTTTTTACCTCAATATCCGGGATTTGTTGTCTCATGGCTTAGAAGAATGAAGAGGTGGACACAAAATGAACAGTAGGCAAAAGTTTATATTAGAATTTAAGATCAGATAGGAAGTATAGTATTAAAACTCTCTTTACAGAGAGGGGGCATTTGAAAGTGAAGGTCCGGGGACTATAGGCAAGGGTCCTTGTTTTGTATGATTCTAATCCCCCTACCTGGTTCCTTCTCAGGTTCTACTCTTATTGGCTGGGTAACTTTAGGTGCTGGGTTGTCTTTCCTGATGGGTTGGTTTCCATAGTATGAGGGGTGGTCAATGGCCATACTATCCCTTGTGGGTCATATGTTTCATGGTCTACTTAGTTTTAGTCAGATCTTTTGTCAAATTCCTGAGGGGAACCTGAGTGGGGGATAGACGGTGTCTTCTTATGTTCTTAAGAGGAGCCTTACTCCTGAGGGGGTTTGATGTGGTGAGACACTCCCAATGTTCCAAAATGTGTTTTTCCCCACCCAGGGACCTCAGGTCCTAATCTTTTCCTCTCTGCCAACTGAATCCTATCTTTTCCTATCATATTAACAGAGAAGTAACATAAAAATGTTCCATGTGCTAAATGATAAAGGAACAGTGTAATTGAATTTCTCTGGACATAGACATGAGTTATAAACGTCGAAAATATTTCCCTGCTCAGGCTTCCCTGAGCACCCAGGGGTACCTGGGTGGCTCAGTCAGTTGAGCATCTGACTTCAGCTTAGGTCATGATCTCATGTTCCTGGGTTCAAGCCCCACATTGGGCTCTGTGCTGACAGCTCAGAGCGTGGAGCCTGCTTTGGATTCTGTATCTTCCTCTCTCTCTCTCTGCCCCTCCCCTGCTCACTCCCTGTCTCTCAAAAAATAAAATTAAAAAAAAAAGTTAAAAAAAACTTTTTAAATTTGAGAAATTATTTACTCCATGATATTGATGTATAGTATTAGCCTCTCCATTTAAGTATCTGTAAGCTTTTTATGGAGGAAGGAAAATGGATTGGAAATAATCACGGTCTATCTAATATAGGAGTCAGCAAACTATAGCTCGTTCCGGCAGGACAAATGGGGCCTGCAGCTTGTTTTTGTGGGGCTAGCAAGCTAAGACTCATTTTTATGTTTTTAAAGGGTTGTTAAAAAAATAATTAAATTAAATTAAATTTAAAAAGGAGGAGGAGAGAAGAGGGAGAGGAGCAGGTTCTTTGAGTTGGCCAAGTTCAGCAATGTCAAGTTAGAGTTGTAAGAAATTTCTTTCAGTCACTGCCTGAATCAAAATGATTAACCTAAGATGAATACATATCTGCTTATCAGCTCCATCAAGTAATTAAATTCATAACTTTTCCTTTCAATATCAGATATATCCAAAATATACTAGTCTTTCTCATACTGGACAAAACTCACATTTTCATACTTAATAGGAGTTGGAGAAACATTTCTGTTTTTTAATAGTGTCTGTAGGTATGCAACTTGTTTAATATCATTGAAAACATTAGAAAGTACTTGATCAAAAAAAAAAAAATAAGTACCTGATCAAAGAGATTAAAAATCTACTATAAAATTTGTTTCAGATTTTTACCAGCCATTCGATAATTAAACTTTTAGAAAATTTGACATTCAGAGTTCATTTAATATAAACTTTTAAAAATTAGTGATATTAACAAATTAGAAATTGGAATTAAATGAGCCAAGATTCTTATGATGTCCTAAGGAATGTAGGAGCACACACAATGCAGCTGAGGCTATTAGAACCGACTTCATTCGCCAGTGGATGACTTGGGTGAAATTTAGGGGAGTCGTTTTAGGAAGGATTTACCTATAGGAGCCTCCTCCGTTTTCTAGGTTGTTTGGCACTCGGGGAATTGCTCTGTTACTACCATAATTACATTTTTGCTGTGCATCAAGCCCTGATGCACATTTTCCCTCTTTGTACTTATATGCTGGTTGTTGAAATGCTAATTGAAGACTGTGGCAGGAGAAGAAGCCATGGAGGCATGTTATGGCCAATTCAGTATTTTTGACTTCTGCCATTCTCTCACAAGGCTTCTCCCCAATTTATGTCTATCGCTGTCCTAGCTGTATAGTTCCGGAACAAACATTCTGGACTGAAGAGCTATATTTGATGACATCGTATTTGATTTACAGAGGGAGGAATAAGGGGAACAGCATTCTTCCTTGTCCTCCTTTGCTGGGGGACCATAGGTGACATACCTGCTTTGTGATTTACGTGGATCACAATTTGGAAAGGATTGCATACAACGACAGAATGGCAGGAATCTAACTGTTGCTAAAGAAAACTACAGGCCCAAGTTGGAGTCACTTGCCCCCGGGATAGCAAACTGAGAAGTAGTTGCAATTTCAACCTCTCCAGAAGTGGAATTTTAAGCCAATGAATCTGGAGTTTTCTGATCAGCACCACTCATTGATTCTGTCCTTGTGACTTTTCATTGCCTAAAGGAAGGTGGAGTTATTCACCTTATAACATTCCCTGCACTTCCCCCTAAGGGAAAGTAACCCAGCTTGAAACAATCCTTCCTTTTCTTCTGCTAATAACTTCTTGCCCCACCCTTCTTCTTATAAAAGCCTTCCATTTGGTACAACTCTTCAGCACTCTACCTGCTAGATGGGAGGGTTCCTAATTCATGAATGGTTTAATAAAGCCAATTAGATCTTCAAATTTACTCAGTTGAATTAAAAAAAAAAACTTAATATTTATTTTTGAGAGAGAGAGAGAGAGAGCATGAATCAGGAAGGGGCAGAGAGAGGGGAGACACAGAATCCAAAGCAGACTCCAGGCTCTGAGCTATCAGCATAGGCTGACAGCCTCAAACTCACCCCAACCAAGACCATGACCTGAGCCACCCGTGCCCCTACTTTATTTATTTATTTTTTAATTTATTTATATATTTTGAGAGAGAGTAAGTGTGAGAGGGGCAGAGAAGGAATCCCAAGCAGGGTCCACACTGTCATGGTGGAGCCCAATGCTGGGCTCGAACTCAGGAACCATGAGTTCCTGAACCAAGATCAAAGGGTCAGATGCTTAATTGACTGAGCCACACACGTACCCCTGAATTTTTAGTTTTTAAATATAGAGAAAGCACCAAAGATTAGCATCTGTGTTTAGAATTATGACAAAAGCACCAAAAATTGGAGTTTAAAATGGAATTAAAAATGAATACAGAATTCAGGCTGGGAATATTTAGGGAAAGGGTGTTATGTCTAGAACAATTGTAAGTGAAATTCACTGAATTGAAATAATGACAAAATCGAACCTGTGTGATTGATAGGAGTTTTGTTACATAGGGAGTGCTCAGAAAAGATTAGTTGTGGTTTTACCAAAGAGAAAGGAAAAAATATCAACTAAGAGCATAATAATTTCACTAGGAGGAAGAGAAGAGATAGAAGAAGGTGAGTTAAAATATGACATGTGTATGTATAACATTTCAGGAGCAAAAGAAGACTCTTATGAGCTTCTAGATTACAGGCAGAAATTTGTGGAATAGATTTATTTACCTAGATCAGGAATAAGCACTTAATCATAGTAAAGGATTACATAGGATATTTGAAATAATGGAACTTCCTACCACAAACTTACCCAAAGACTCTCTGGAAAAGGTGGATTACATTTAACAAGCGATCACATACAAGATAGTAGATGAATCGTTGAAATCAAATGTAGTCTGAATGACTGTAAGTTTGGTTTGGCTGCCTGGTAAAATCTTTTGCACTCTGAGTGTGACACAAAGTAATTTACAAAGCTTTAGCAAACAAGATTCTTTTCCATGGCTGATGGGAAGGTTACAAAAATCCTAGAAGGGCTTTGAAAATCACTGACACAAATAGAAAATTCATGAAAGCTGAGACCAAACCAAATTAAATAGACCCAACTCAAGTCAGCATTATAAAAGATTTTCCAAGATACTTTTCCAGTGAAGTACACAGGCAGCAACTTTGTTTGTATACAAAATCACCTGGGTGCCTCTGGAAATCAGTTACTGTGAAGTGCAAAGCTGAATCTCCAATTCATACGTATATTATTTGAAAATTATGAATAGGATGGCCAAATGGAGCATAAAAATAAAAATCCAGAGATATAGAAAATGAGTGAAGCTCTTCAATTATTTTAACCACTCGCTGTATGTATATATACATATCCCTAAATACTGATAGTCACATAAAGTCTTATTAATTTCCCTCATTGGGAAATATATATATCCCTATATAATAAATTCATGTACACAACATAATTGAATTTCATTATCTTTTCTGCACTGAAACTGTTTACAAAAAATTTTTTTCAGAGATGGTGAAGAATGGTAGTGATGGCTGAGAGTAGAGGAAAAGCAATAAAGGAAATATTTATACCAAGGACCTAATTACATAATCACCATATCAGAGAAAATTAATGCTGAAAAAGTTTTCAGAAATGTCAGCTAGTCTGCCTTCTCTGTCTTTAGGCAAATTCCGTTGGAAAAGCTGTTCCACACTCCTTTTAAAACCTAATAAATGAAAAGATTGTCCAAACTTATATTCAGGGCTTAACAGACCCCTCTGTCAGCAGATCTTTCCAGATATCTAACTAAGATCCCATAAGCTTTAATTTAAGTCTATTTGTTACAGTTAGAACACAGAGAAAATAACTTGTTATAAAGACCTATAATAAGAAACTTTAGTATAATTCCTAAAAGAGAATAAGGAATATTCTCAAACTGAAACTATCACTCCTTTATCTTAATCCATATACTTTTTTTTGATTGTTCAGTCTTTAACTCTTTTCTGTCAAAGCACCATTATGAAACTCTATCATATTTTTAAAAGACCTAATTCTCAAGTCTGTGATTGAGATTTTTGAAGATGGTATCATCACTGTAAAGAGAACAAATACACACATTTCAGCACAATGTACGAATCAAAATGAGCTTCTTGAGTGAATTATTAAACTAATCCATTTAAGAGTCATTGTGTTGGACTGTTAGCTAGCATACTCTTCCTTTCTCTCTCTATTCCTTTTTTTCTGAGACATTATTGTTTAGCTTCAGTTCCTAATTGTTTCCTGAAACATTAAGTCCTTAAGAGAAAAAAAAAAAAAAACAGAATGACTAGCATATTTATCATGCTATTTATGATTGCGTGGGACAGATGATTTTAACTCTGCTGGTATCACTTGAATTTTATGGAAAGGAAACTTAGATTCATTCCTAAAGGTTGCAATACTTTGAGGATATTTAGCACATACCACTCATTCTTTTTGTTTACTTATTTATTTATACATTTAGTTTTGTGAAGTTTTAAACAGGTTGATTTTATATTTTGCATTTGTTAACTTAAGATCACTGAAACATCACAGATTTTGAAGCTAAGAGTTATAAATCTTGGATCTTTAAAAAAATTTTTTATTTATTTTTGAGAGAGAGAAAGAGCACATGTGCATGCCTGAGAGAGAGAGAGAGAGAGAGAGAGAGAGAGAGAAAGAGAGAGAGAGAGGTGGAGGGGCAGAGAAAGAGAAAGAGAGGGAGAAGAGAGAGAATCCCATGCAGGCTCTGCACTTTTAGTGCAGAACCTGATGTGAGGCTGGAACTCACAAACCATGAGATCATGACCTGAGCTGAAATCAGAGGCTTAATGGACTGACCCACTCCAGGTGCCCCACTAGTACTTTTTTTTTTTAATGTTGATTTATTTTTGAGAGAGAGAGATAGAGAGATAGAGAGAGAGAACGAGCAGGGGGGAGGGGCAGGGAAAGGGAGACAGAGGATCTGAAGTGGGCTCTGTGTTGTCAGCACAGAGCCTGATGTGGGGCTCAAACTTGCGAACCTTGAGATCATGACCTGAGTCAAAGTAAAACACTTAGTCGACTGAGCCACCTAGGCACCCTATCTCATACCTTTTGGGACACATTAAGTTGATTGCCTGTGTTTTGATTTAAAGATCATGCTACAACCAGTTGGGAGTAAGTTAGGATTTCGGCTGTTCTCACATGGAATTCTATTTAAAGGAAGACTGGACATAGAATTTCACTAGGAGGATTGTAATACTCATTTACATATTTGGTTATTTTCACTTGCCTGTTTTAGGATTCTTCTATTTCTTTTTTTAAAGAAAAAATAGCAACTAAAACCCACCAGTTTGAGGAAATGTCTCCTACTATGTCTTATGATCTTCACATCTAGAAAAAAACTCTGTTTTATTCTCAGGATTGTATTCTGGTAGTTGAAATTTTGCAAAGAGCTATAAATAAATAAAAGAAAAATCAAATTTCTATTTTGAAGAAGTTTCCATTTTGAAGAGTTTCTATTTTGAAGAAGAATGGGATGCAGGCAATTTTAACTATGTTTTCATATACTTGAGAGAGCATGCTGGATCAGTCATGATAAGGAGCTGTCATTGAATTCTTGATAAGGAAGGGCAAATACTCATTGACTGCTGTGAAGTTATATAAGCCAATGTCTTTAAAGGCTGATTGATGTAAGAATGGGAAACAATGACATTTGACTCCTTGGAAATTTATGCTACTCCAGAAACTTTTTTATTTTTTTTAAGCATTTTTGTGGTAGAAGAGGACCATGCTAATTATGGAATAATCACTAAACTGTTTGTGGTCTCATCATTTGCCTACAGTCCTTAGTCCTGACTGCTGAGACTGACTCAAAAATGCCAGATGCCTTCTTCCCTCCCTTTCATTATCCCTCATCACAATTTGGGTTCTTACCAACGTACATAATTCACTTTAAGTCCTTTTAAGTCTGTTGGACCCAAGTATAATTGTGGACATAGTTTGAATACTTTGCTAAAGGGGCTACTCTCCTGTAAGTCAAGGGTATAGTTAGGTACTTTGGAAAGAGGTGGGTTTATATAATTCCACAAATCCCGAAGTCCTGTCTGGTCGTAGTAACAAGCCTATACCAATACCCAGCTTTGCTCTATTTCCATGCATGTGGGAAGATAGTAATCACATGAGATTTGATGGAGCTAATAATATTCAAATGGAAAGTATTGTGTATCACTTCTAGGGTGGACACATTTAAGAAGCAGCAGGTGGAACTTTAATTTTCTTCCCTTCTGGGTTGACTTAGCTGTAAAACCAGATGGTTTTAAAACTTTCAAGAAACATTAATAAGAGGATGTACTGATGTTTTGTGGCTAAATGCCTGGTACCATTTTTATTCTAGTCTTTAGCCAATCTACTAATTACCAGGATGGTTCAATTTTTTTTTTCTGGTAGGGGAAGAGCATCCATTTGAGGTTTGAATTTCCTCTAAGTATTGATTTTAGAATTTTATTTTTCCACATTTATGGTTTTGGGTTTTTACCTCTGTACTGTCAGTGATAGTATTTCAATGGGTGCATTCACCATAAACCTTAGGGAGGGCTGCTACTGAGCTCTCTGACTTCCATGGGAGGAAATATTTGATTCCGTTTCCTGACAAACTGGATGAGATTTCTCTTATGATGAGCACTTACACTGCCAATGAACATGCCATATGTTTAGACACATGGTTTTGTTTTTATGATCTTTAAAACTTAATTTATTTTATGTAGCCCATGGCTGAGATAATCATTTATAGGTTTCTGAGTACCAGGATTGGTGTCAGGTTTGAAAGTGTTCTGCTTTGGGCAGGAATGAAAGTATTGTTTCACTGCAAGGCATGCATTCAGAGAAGCATATGCATTATTATTAATAGGAAACTTCTCAGTAAGTTCATTTTTTATTAGTACTTGGTGGTGGTATACAATACTATATAGGATAGATGTAAGGGAAATGTTACCCACATATTGACTTAGAGAGACAGCATTATAGATGACATTCTGGTTAGTCATCCCATGCATTATCGCTCTGTGCCAATTTAAAAATGCATGTTGTAGATTGAGCTTAAAAACAAAAAAGAAATACCATTTCCCCTTGTTTTAAGCCTTATCATTTCTACGTTAGAGTGTTATCAGGACAAATGAATAAACTAGAGAAGCCAGGGGAAAAAATAATTAAAATGAATTAATATTCCATCTCTATTCATTAATGCTCTTTGACAAAGGATTTATAAAACTCCATTTGGGTGTCTTCAGGATGAAATTTATTTTCTTTCTTACTGTCAGATAAATTAAAATAATTCTTAGTTCCAGAAGGTCAGAACAAGCATAAGGCCTATTATACTAACTCATGGTTCCAAAACAGTAGACATATGGAGACGATACTATTGCTAGCTAATACCCTGGGGATGAACCAATGAGCAAGACACTATCAAGACTCTAGTGATTACTTGGATTGACAAGGAACACCAGAAGGCCAAAATATTTTAGTGAGGCTAGTGAAGCATCAGGCAAAAAATATTAAAATATGAGACCTTAGAACATTTAATGCTTTTAATATACATATGTAACATTCTTGTACATTTCAGAGTGCTTCAAAAATTTAGCTAGTACAAAATATTATTGAGTAGTATGATTAAAGGTTTTAAATCCGGTATAAAGGAGAACTAAGAGGTGAGAGTATAGGATTCTGTGTTTCTACCTACATCATGGGGACTCATTTTTCTTAGTTCTACAAAAAAGACAAAGAGTTCCTACATTTGTGGGGCGCGGCCCTGGGAGGCTCAGTTGGTTGAGTGTCTGACTTTGGCTCAGGTCATGATCTCACTGCTCGTGGGTTTGAGCCCCACGTTGGGCTCTATGCTAACAGCTCAGAGCCTGGAGTCTGCTTTGGATTCTGTCTGTCTGTCTCTCTCTCTCTCTGCCCTGCTCCTGCTTGTATTCTGTCTCTCTCAAAAATAAATAAGCATTAAAAAAAATCAAAAGAAAACAGTTTCTAAATTTTGTAAATGCTATGTAATTTTCAGTGGATCCTACTAACGGTCCTTCTCATTTTGTTCTTAAAATATTTGCTGAATAAAGCATCTAAGGAAGATTCTCTCCCTTCTTCCTCACCCTGTGTAAGGCTGCTAAGGAATCTTGCCTATTATCATTCATTACTTTAACCAACAGGCATGGTCTTAGATCTCATCTAAGAGATGGTTATTTCACTTCAAAAAGGAAAACTCTCAGTTCCAAGTAAAGCATAGAGCAATTTGTTGGTTGGATATCCCAAATTGTCCTGCTTGCTCGGTGCTAGTCTGATCTGAATATCTCTGATATTCAGGATAATATTTATCCGAGGCTTGGGCAGGCTTTAGGAATAGCTTTTACTCGCATTGCATTCTTTTTCAACTCATGGAAACTCCCAGGAAAAGAAATCTACATATTGTTTTCTAAACTCCTACCTTGGTGGTCATCAGTTAGTGAGTTAGTAATAGGCAGGCTGCAACTACAGTTACGGACCCATTTGCTGCTCATGGAAAAGCTGCACCTCATTTGGTAATGCAGTAATTAGAACTGGTAAGAACAGTCTTCTAACCCAGAGTGAAGTTTTCAAAGGGGTGAAAAGGTATGTTTTGTTATCCTTTCTTTAAAGTGTGTTTCTTAATGAGCTGACACTACTTTTTGAATAGTAGACACATAAGTGTCTATTATAACTTTATCAGCTTGAATTTGATTTGTTCAGAAACAATCTACCCTGCTTCTAAAACAGAACCAATTACCTTTGATAGACATTTCCTTGCTTTTAACAGGTTTGTAAAAGACAAAGCCATAAAATAAATTACCTCATTTGGTTACTTTGGTGTTCTCTCATAAGCAGTCTATCTAGAAGTTATTTTGCTCACAAGTAGGCATTCTACGGATACAGTTTATTCTGCCCAAGGCACTTGTTTATGATTACCACATTTTTTTTTCAAAATAAAATAATTTACTTTGTGTTTCATGGAGTGAAAGCTTGGATACTTGACCTCTAATGTGCCTGTGTGCTGGGCTGTATTTAATATGCCCATCTGTAGAAAATACTTGACAACTTCACTACAGAGCAAAGATAGTGTGGCTTTATATTTAGGTCACTGTCTCTATGGGACAGTTCAGCTTCTACAAAATGATTTTACCTCATGATTTGGTAAGAAACACATATGTATGCTCAAATGGCAGCATGGATTAGTTACCCTGCCAAGAATACCATCTCAAGCTCTGTCACTCATTTTTCAAAACATTATTTGATGGAAAAAAATATTCAAAGAGGATTGCTTAAATGTCAGGCATTTTTATAGATAATATAGATTATGTTGCTAGAAGAAGTTAAAACAGCAGAAAGCAGGCTGTCTAGTTCATTAGCGTCTTTTGGAGGAATCACTGAGAAGACAGGACTGCTGGTTGACCTGTGAGCTGGATCTGGTGATCAAAGGCTTCTCACCCACCCATCCTTGGAATGTACGTCTGCCCACCACTCTACCGCTAGGAGCTATTTCAAAGACAGAGCCTTGAGAGTAAGGTGTTGTTGAGACCATCTGAACTGAAAATGTGACTGAACCTAGTGAAGGCATCTATATAAACTTAGGATTCTGGCAGGCCAGTGCAGAGATCTATTAGTCCTGTGACCACCCACAATAAGCCTCGTAGGTTAGTTCCCTTGCTTGTTAAACCTGCCACCTACCAATCTGAACCAATCTGAAGTGGCTTACCTCTTTTTATTTTTTTTGTCTCTCCTTGCCCTCCGTGTATGTGGGCTAGTTTCAGACTTCACCTGGGAAGCTTCCAATTTTGTGAACCAAGAGCAACCCTTTGCAAAACTGCCTCTCCTGAGTTGTTCTGAATTGGGCACTGTTATGATGCCATCGGCCTATATTGAGGATTGAAGTTGTCATTATGCTTATTTTATGGCTGTTGTGAAGAGTACTATTTATTTCATCATACAATGGCTTTTTTATCAGGAGTCCTAGAAGAAATTACTGGCTGATCTTATCACCAAAGTGAATTGTTCTTCTGAGTAATTTATTTATTTTCTCTATTTTATTTTTAGTTTGTTTATTCATTTTGAGAGAGAGAGAGAAAGAGAATGCACAAAAGCAAGTGGGAAAGGGACAGAGATGGAGAGAGAGAGAGAATCCCAAGCAGGCTCTATGCCACCAGGACAGAGCCCAATTCAGGGCTTGAACTCACAAACTGTGAGATCATGACTTAAACTGAAACTAGGAGTCGGATGCTTCACTGACTGAGCTACCCAGATGCCCCGATTTTCTCTGTTTTAAATTGTGAATTATATAACTGATAATTACATTTTCCCAAAGATGACTAATTTTTTTCTTTTTCTCACAAAATATCTTTGTTGTTATTTACTATGAGTAAAGTGCAATAATGAGTCCTGGAGTTTTTCAGTGGGAATCACTTTGATATAGTAGCTAGAGTTTATTAACTCCTTCTGTTAGAAATAAGCCCATCGACCCAATCAAAGGAGATACTTGGAGACTCCAAGTACAGTGGAGCAAAGCTCTAATCAACATTCTTGCAAGAGCAAGTGTCTAATAGATTGGCAGTTACAGCAGGCAACTTAGCTCCTAGCAGGTAAGTCTCCCCCGGTTCCTCATTGGCTGAGTCCTACAGAGGTTACAGCCTTACCAGGGCGTTGCCTATGCCCATGTAAGGCAAAAAAGCAGTCTACTTGGAACAAATGTACATTTCCTGAGGTGATGCAGAGAATTTTAGTCCTTCCTCCCTTTGTTCTTTGGCGTATGCTCATTGCAAAATCTGAAGAAATAGGCCTGGGAAGAAATGAGGGGAAGAAGAACCAGGAAGTAAAGTGTCAAGAGTTTGGGACTCCATTTGGGGGCAAGGGGCAGGGTTTCATACATATTTCCAACACGTTGCAAACCTATTGTTAATTAGACAGCACCGCTTTTATTTGTGTTTCTGAAAATGAATCATCTCCCTTCTCACACTTCCTAGGTTATAGCAATGTTCTAAGCAGGTTAATGTATTATCTTTACTATTATTATCACTAATTTATAGATGAGGAAACAGATGCTAAGAGACATGAAGAGACTTAAGAAACTTGCCCAAAGACACACAGCTAGTAAATATAGGAAATCATTCAAGTTCAGAAGTCATAGTATGCTTACTACACTACACTGTCCCTCAAGTTATTTTTTTTTAATTTTTTTAATGTTTTTATTTATTTTTGAGAGAGAGAGAGAGAGACAGAGCATGAGCAGGGGAGGGGCAGAGAGAGAGAGGGAGACACAGAATGCAAAGCAGGCTCCAGGCTCTGAGCTGTCAGCACAGAGCCCCACGCAGGGCTTGAACTCACGGACTGTGAGATCATGACCTGAGCTGAAGTCGGATGCTTAACCCACTGAGCCACCCAGGCACCCCTGCTGTCCCTCAATTTAAATGGAAATGGTATTTCTTTGGCATTCTGTCTTATCTTATTTTACATAAATAATTCAGAACTATACACTTAAACATCAATCATTAAATATCATTTCACAGTTGGAGCATGTAATAGCCACTTGATAAATGCTAATTTACTTGGAAAATATTCAGGCACAAATGCACACCATATATCCAAGAGTTTATGAAGTCATTGTTATGTTACTATAACCTCTGTACATCTAAAGGAAAGTATAATATAACCACAGGCCAAACTGTGGCAAAAGAGAGGTTGGCTGATTTCGGAAATTGGAAATAAATAGAAAACAACAGCTATCAAAATAAGCCTTCGTGAGGATGTCCCTTGATTGATATAGGTTACTTGTGAAAAGATTTTTTTCTATATTTAAGACAGAGAAAATAAATAGTCATCTACCCACAATGAGTGCTCAAAGTACTTTTAATTAACTAAGGAAAAGAGCACAAGAGGTACAGAGAGGGGTTTTCTGTGAAACATGTATACTTGCTACAGTGACACCTATCTTCTATATCCTAAGCCTTTATTCTTTCAGATAGTTTATCCTTGAGTATACTCATTTTATTTTTCAAAAAAATTTGGGCTCTGGATATAAGGGACTTTGGTTGTTTGGCAATTGTACACATTATACAGTTCTAATATCCTTCATAAATGTTGTGATGAGTTTAATTTTACAAGAAAAAACACTAACAGATTTTTGTTTTATTTCCTCTAAGAGTTTAAAAAGGTTGAGTTTGAGACTGTTAAACTATTTGCAGACATTTGAAATATAAACTTCTACAAGTTTTAAGCTTGAACTCATCGGAAAACCAAAAGCTAATTAGTAACAGGAGGCTAGCAGCTGATTAGTGCTCAACCAAAATGCATCAGAAGTTGAGTACTCCCACATCAGTGCTTTTTAGAGTAAGCATTTGACTAATTTAAATATGCTCAAAGCTGAGAGCTGGCCCAGATCATATGCAGTCCAGGTTTGTATTCAGTGTATTTCTTTGAGAAGTCTTTCCCAGACAATATGGAGCAATCAGAGTGGGGAGGAGTTTTGTTCCCTGGGATCCTTATCCAAAAGGTAACTGCAGAATGACAAATAAAACTCCATTATTCTTAAACGGAGTTCAGTACTATGCATCTCTGAACCCAGAAACTCAATGATAAGCTTTTTAAAAATTTCAATGCACTCATCATGTAAAGAGAAAAAAAAAACATTACCTCTCTGAGAATATATTAATATATTATTAATTGTATTCAACATTTTCTGAATACTCTATCTGTCCTAGGTACTAATCTAAGATGAGATCTTATCTCTAAGATCTTGAGATGCATCAGGGAACAGAACAGATAAGCATCCTGCCCTTGAGGCACACACCACATAAACTAAGCTAATTAACACTTTGGGACAATATAGCTACAACTGGACTAAAGAATATTATGAAGAATGTTTTTTTTTTTTTTTCCTAAGCTAAGTGATTACATAAAGAATATGCACAAAACGACTTCTAACTTTGTAAGAATAAAACAATGTGAACTAGGTGATATTTAAGCTCGTTTTTCCTATTAATAGCAGGGCATAATAATTCAGTCTCCAAATATAGCTTCTGAGTTCTGTTTCTACACCGTAAGCATCAAGTTTACAGAATTTTTTTGTAATTATTTGTAATTCTCTGAACGTCATATTCCCTCTGGCTCTGTCCTTCTCCCCTCTTTCTGGCACTCAGCTAATATATCTCTTCCAATCTTGCCTTTCCAGTATCCTGTCAATGATTATCATTTTTCAGTACCCATCTCAGATATCCATTCCTGCAGGAAACCTTCTCAGTCCTCAGTATCCCTCATCATGTCAAAGTTACTTGTCATTCTCCTAATAGCTCTAAGGACTAAATTTAAGTTTGTATTATCAGGGCTAAACACAATACCTGGCACATGGTACATACTCAGTAGATATGGTTTCAAGATGGACTTTGATTGACTGATAGAATGATTGACATCTGATATTCACTTGCTCTTAGCCAAAAGGCCAGGAAGTGATTAATATCTGATATTCAGATCCTTCCATAATTTGAATTCTGCCCATATTTTCTGCCTTATCTTTTCACTTGCTCCATGCTAATCAATCGATCTATCCCAAGCAAACTATTCTACTCACAATTCCCTAAACATGGCTTTTATACTTTTGCCCATTTGTCATTTGCTAAAGCATATCCAACAAGATTTTACTCATGTGTCAAATCTCAAATCCAATTCCACTGATTCCATGAAGTCTTCTGTGACACTTTGAATTTAGGTAGCACTTAGTGTTTCTTTTAGAAAATTACAATAAATGACAAAAAATAAAAACAAAAATGAAACTACTTGGCTATTAATGTATATACTAATGATATAGGAAAGCCTTCAGACTGTCTATAAAAGCCTTCACTTGCAAACATTTTGGTAGTGTTGTTTATCTTACATTATAAACACTATACAAAAGAATTTTTAAAATCCTTGATGATTATGCAGGCTTTAAGCAATAGTTATTGAAAATAGAAAATATAACTCAGAGATACATGTTCATTTTTTTTTTTTTAATCTCACTCAGGTTCTACTTTATTGTGAAAGGTGATAGAATCAACAGAGTTTTAGATGATCCCTAAGATATTGGTGAGATAGTATGTTTTAAAATAAAATAGTAAAAAGTCAAAAAGGTTATGAGTTTATTTGTATAAAATTGGTGAACCTGTCTCATAATTTAAATTGACCATATAGAAAAATTCACTAGATAGCTATTTTAGGAATAAGTGATAGTGATAATAGATTTTTAATCTAATTGAGGGAAAGGATCCCTAGTTGAGGGTAGATGTAACCTGAATGATTTTGCAATATGAGTTTCAGTATTTAAATATGATCCTAATGCTAATACCGGTGATTTGAGTTGGGCTAATTTTTATACTTGAAAGCAAACAGCACTTGGTGCTAGTTCTATTGAAAGTTGAGAATAATTGACTTGACTCTAAATTGGATATTATATGGGTATCACTGCCAGGGTGCTACAGATGACCATCCTGTATATTTGCACAAATCAAGTGATCCCAGGTGTGTGATTTGCAAGGAAGTTAGTAATGCAACAGAAATTAACTTATGTAAAAATAAAAATTATTCAATGCACTAAATTGAAGAAAGAGTTAAGAAACCAAGCTTCAGGAAAGTGGGTCCTACACTTCTCCAAGAACTTCAAGGACTAGTAACTGTATTTTCCTTCTCTTTCTTTGCATGTTGACTTCAATACTTCTAGCCACTAAACCTCACAAAATAGAACTGTGTTGGCTGGCAGTTCTTGAGCTTTATAATCCAAGGGATTTTTTTTTTTCCAACTACAAACACACACAAACAAAAACCATAAATATCAAAATAAAACAAACCCTCAGAGAATGACTCTACAGCAGCTTAGAAAAGTGTTCACCTATTATACCAATACTACATATTGGCTTGAGGATAGTGTAATTGTGCTATGGTCTGAATGGATCATATAGAACCTCCATGGCACTGATCGCAGATCAATGTAGTAATTGGAAGCCACTACTGGAATCACATAGTTCAAAGGAAGACATTTATTTAATAATAAAAAAAAATTGGAGGAGATACTGGAAAGAAAAGAAGTTGTGTGCTATTACAGGTGAAGGGACTATGGCCTTTTAATTATGAGTGTCCTCTATAGGTCCTCAGTCAGTATTTGTGGGCAAGGGGAGGAGAATAGAGGATAGATAACTTGGGAGAAAAAGTGAAAAGGAATAAGAGTTGGGCACCAGCAAAATGGCTTCACAGTCAGCCTCCATTCCCATTATGTATGTGAAAATGAGTCAGAGATCTACTTTCAGGTACTGGTAAGACATGGGTATTCGTATTGGAATTTCAGGTATGAATTGTTGGAAGAAGGGTGTTATGAACTCAGGAGCTTCCAGTTTTGCCCATGATGTGCTTCATATTTAGGTGATTGACATCTGGATCCCACCACCTTGTGGATAGACCATGATGATAAACATTTTTCCTAATTAGGATCAGCTCTGGTAGATCCTCTTAGTAATTCCATCTATGGACGGTGGGGTAAATATAAAAACCAACATAAACATTCCTAACCTTCTTCCTGAGATTTAATTTAACCACCTAAATTTAAGAGAGATTCAGTTAAACAATAAATTCGTGGCTATTAAAATAATAGTGGTTCTTAGCTACTTGCACGTGGCAAAGATTTGGGACCTGAGTTTAATATGGAATAAAGGACAGAAAAAAGCAATGACAGGACGAAGGAAAAATAATAGGGACGAGAAAATAAGAGTCGTTAGTAGAAGATATATTTTTTAAAAATGTATATGCGTGGAGAAAGGTGTAGGTGAAAAAGTAGTAGATTAATTTTTTGAAGAATGTCTTTATTCTGAAATAATCTCATCATCTACAAATATTCAAGGAATGCATTAGAATAATATTTAAAATCCTTAATGTTGTTTTCTTATATAGACTCTCAACTTCAGTATTCTTAGATTTCCAGATTGTCTGGGGATGTCCCAGTAAAGAGTAGGAAAACTACTCAAGTAATTTTTGGGCCACATTTTTATAGTCTTGATTTGAAAGAATTATTTTTAATACTTTCTAAAAAGCTAATTAAAAAGGACCTCAAAATTGAAAAAAAATAGCTGTTTTCCTGCTTTCATTTAAGGCTGATGTATCCCTCATGTATATTCTTACAGAGTTAATGAAATACATATTTGCAAGGCACCACATTAGTAAGAAAGAGTGATTGGAAAAAGTGTCACCTGTATTTTGTTAATTTGCTGCAGGCTCAGTCTTCCTGCAGCTGGCACATATTTTTAATCTTTTTCTTTTTTGGCAGAAGTATCTGTGATAGGGAAACCAGTAGCAGTCGCTTTGTAAAGGAGGGGATGCTGAAAAATCTAAGTAATTACAGCTCCATTTCAATTTTACTCACAGCAGTTAAATTATTTAAGTGTCTCTTCTGCAGTCAAAATGAATATATTTTAGTTTACAAATATTTTATAACCATTAGAGCAATTTTGTTTCCATTATCTGAGCTTTCCAATCCTGTGTTATTAAAAATGAGAAATAATCCTCACAAAGTGATTCCAAATGAGAGTTCTGGGGTCGAATTATATACATTGATTTTCCTAGGTTCTTTGACGAGAGGGACTACACTATATATCAGTAGTTAAGTTACATTCTCTTATATATATATTTTGAATTTCAGTCAAGCAAGAAACATTGTATTTTAGGCCAAAAATAAAATCTGGAGTGTATTATAGTTTCTGCAACAGGAGATTTAATACTACCCAGTATTATGTTAGAATTTAGGGCATGACAATTTTATTGATTATATCATGAGCTTAATGTCTTGGGGCTGCTGATATTGGAAAGAAACACTTAAGAAGTTTTTCCATTTTTATCCCATTATCTTTCGTGAATTCAGCTACATTTAATTTTTTTTTTAATTTTTGAAAGTCAGATTTTAATAACTTTTAACTTAAACATTTACACAGAGGGTATGAGAGGAAACTTTTATGGGTTTTGGTTAGAGTCTTAAGTTTTCAGTTCTCATTCTTTTGGTCATGATAAGATACTTCATCTGTCTCTGGTTTAGAGCAGGCAGCCTTCTTATAATGCTTACCATCTATCAGAATGAGATGATGAAGTAACTAGAAATTTTGCTTTGTGCACATTGTATAATTTAATTACTTTGTAAACCTAAGTTTGAAAGGATCAACTATACAAGGAAATTTTCAGTTTTTCATTATTTGGTATTTTTTATTAATATTTCTTATTTGATAGGAGATTTGTGCTTATAATTGTAGTATAATGATACTATTATCAACATTTTGTGCTATTCTCTCTAAAACTGAATCTTAAAGCCATTAAATATTTTATTGTTTACTGCCTAAAAAGTAGGATCTGCGGTTGCCTCTTTAGGATTAAGAATGCATGTGACTTAAATTATTCACTTTAAGCCTCAAGTCTTCATCTGTAAAACAGAAACACCAAAAAAATACCTCAAAACTCCATTGTGTTTACTAAATGTGAAAAATGTGAGTAAAATATTTGACACAAGTCCAGGAACCCAATACTCATTTCCTACTTCTCCTTATCTAAGCTAATAATACAGAATATTATCGCTCAGCCAGTTTCTTATTCTCATTCCAGTGAGTTTAAACGTTAGAGTCAAATGTGTGTAATGAGAGCGAATTTCAATGTTTATACTCATATGTTAGGGAAGCATAGCCTTATTTAGTTTAATTTGATTTGCTTCTGGGTCTATATTCAATTTCAGTTATTGGAGGACAAGATAAAATATATTTTCTTTCTCAATTTTCCAGTTGGTTGTAGAAGATTCATGTGATCACTATAATCTAACTTATGCATTATAGGACCAATTGTAGTTCAATCTGAAGCTCATAGGGTCCCTTACCCTCCAGTGGCTTTCTACTTCTCTGTCATTTATAGACCCAGAGCAGGTAAATCTGGCTTTTGGGCTCCAGACTCCCTTGGTACACTGTGTACCTAGTCCTTTCTGAGATTTGCCCACTTTCTATGAGTTTGCCCTATAGAGTTGTCCAGTACGCTAGGGACTTCTCCATCTCCATTCTAGGCAGCTTGGTTCTACATTACTACTCTTAAAGGAAATTTCTACTTTCTTCCCATCTATCTTCAAAACCCAGCATCCACTCTCTAATAAGGGTAGGCCTTAACCAAACATATAAAGCAATTCTTTTTGATGGCTTCTGCTTTCAGCCCTTCCAAACATTATGAAGCAAGTAAATACGACACCACCTGCTGGGATTTGAGGGAGTGTGGAGTGCAGGTGGAACACACCCACACTATTATATCAATAAACTGCCTTCCAAAATTTGAGACGAAATAGATACTATCAATAAACTCTTCTGACTTAGTGAACATTTCAATGAAAATTCTGGAACAATACTGTGAGAAAGCTGATTCAGACAGACTCCCTTTCTAGTGGCAATTACTTATATATTCCCAATTTAGCTTCCTATTTATCTACAGAGTCATGTCTATTGGAATTTCACAGGAACTTCAGAATCTTTTGGGGTTGCAATTAAATAGTCAATGTGATCTAATGCTTTGTAGGCAGTAGATGCTGAATATATTAAATGGTTTTGAGATAATTGGATGATGAAATAGAAAATAAACTTTTAAACTACTTGTTTTTCATACAGAAGGCAAGATAAAAGAGCAAGTTTACCTAGTCAATGTATAATTCTCATTGGATCAGTTGGCATTCAATGTAATGTAATGTAATAAAAAAAGAGACTAATAAACTAATAGTCAAGATTCCCAGCTTCTAGTTAAGCGAGATGGATGGCCACCAGATGGATGACCATGAGAAAACTATTACATTCTCTGTTTCTGTTTTCAAAATAATAAAGCAGTGACAATCCCATATATTCATACTTACCCTATATAGTTGCTATGAAGATCAAATGGGGCAATGTGAATGTTGGGGCTTAATGTACAAAGTTACAGAATAATGTTATGAAATATTTGCCTACTTAAGTATGTAAAAAAAGAGGCAAAGGAAGTGCGTCTATTATATTAACACACTAATATTTAGAGATCATTTGGAAGGACAAAGATGATGATTTAGTGTCTTTCTAAATCCTACCAAACAGTGTGGTTATGAGATTATTGACAAACTAAAGAATATACTTTTCTATTGACTAATTAAAAAAAATGTTCCTTGTTAGGACATTGCTAGGAATATTATTTAACCCAGGGTTCTATAGTGAGAGATTTTACTCAGTTCTGGAACAAGGCAGTAATGCCAATCTGAAATATGAACTGATATTAAGGTGATAGATTGAGTTGTTAGATTGTGTAATGTGGCATTGTCTACACTCATGGATTATTGTCCCAGATTACCACTAAGAATGCCATTATTAGGAAATTATAGATGACATCTGCAAATTTGTCTCTATCATCTGAGATAACATTGAGAGAGACAATATCTGAGATATTTTATCTATCATATCTTAATGTTGTGTTGGCGGTTAATTTTACATGTCAAGTTGAAGAGTGTTTCTGGATGTAGTAAACATTTAAATTGGTGAATGCTGAGTAGATAAATTGTCCTCCATAATGTAGGCTGGCCTCATCTAATCATTTGAAGGCCTGAATAGAACAAAAAGACCATTTTCCCGGAGGAAGACAGAATTCTCCAAATACTGCCTTCAAATTTCATTTGTACGGCTCTCCATGAGCTTACCAGCTCATGTTGTAGATTTTGAACTCATCAGTATCTATAATCACGTGAGTCAATTTCTTATAATAAATTTCTTTCCACATATATACACACATACATTCTATGGATTTTGTTTCTTTGGAGAACCCTGACTAATAAATATGACATGTATCAACTTTTAGAAATATAATAAAGAGAAATATTCTGTTTATCAATACTATGAAAGATAATATCCTACTTTACTCATTTTTAATGTTGATGCTTCTTGACCAGAAGGACTTTGAGATGTACCAAAGTGAAATGAGAAAGATGCATATTACATTTAATATGTATACAAAAAGTATAAGCAATGTGGGCAGAATAGAAAAAAATTCCAAGTGGATGTAAATGAAAAAGTGCATTAGTGAATACCATTTTCTTCTTAAAATGTCAATAATGCTATAAGGGGTTGCCATCTGAATTGATCTGATATTTTACTGTGAAAATTTTTTAGAGATTATTGTGTCAAATTCTACATAATTTAATAACACAGAGATTTTAAGCCACCTAGTTATAATTTGAATGTCCTTTGGAGAGCCAAAGAGATATGGTAGCTTTATGCTTGTTCAACATGGCATCATTATAATCTTACCAAAGCAAAAATGGAAACAGATGACCTCTAAAGCCTCTTACATCAGGATACTTTTATTACAATCAGGCAAGCTTTGCACATAGAGCCTACAAGATATTAAAATTTAGAATATTAAATAGTAAGATCACATACAACAGCATTTCAATACCATTAACTTCCAATAAATCAGATTTGCAGGAATTAAAGTATCAAGTTATTATGTTTCAGTGAGAGAGGAAATATTAAAATTCATGAGTATTTTAAAGGACACCATAACTAAAGCAGAGCAGATTATAGTTCTGTCCATAAAGGCCTAGAAACTTTGAATAGGTCTTTACCATGAAATTATCAGACATCAACAGGAAAATAAATATCTTCATTGAAGAAAAACATGTAGGATTGACTTGAATGATAGTTATAGAAGATAAAAAAGTTAGAGAGGTAATATAGAAATAGCTGATATCCTTTATAGATACTAGGAAAGAGAAAATACCAGCAAAGAGGTTAAAGAGATTACGAAGGGCACTTTTAAATAGGTTAGGGAGAACAAGATCTGAAAAAGATGAAATATACCCTTTTAGAAGAAATTGATTATAGAAACCACAGAAATTGATCAAAAATAATTAGGCTTAGAAGCAGCAGTAATTAATAATAGAGATAATATTGAATTTTATAAATATTTAAAATTTTATAAACTGTTGTCAAAAGCCTATAAATTATAAAATTGAGGATATGAATTTGGGGACAATAAATTTAAAGGAAAAAACTTTAAAAAGTGATTCAGAATATTATTTAAGTGCTCTCTACCTTCAAAAAAGGTATCTCATTTTGAATTTTTTTCTTTCTTAATGCTGACAGCAAAATATTTCAATATTGAAATAGACATCAGAAATATTTTTATCACAAGCATTTTTCACTATTAATATCATAGAAGTGTAATAAGCAATTGTGCTCAAGATGGGTCAGTCAATCAAACTGCCAAGGTAATTTATCTTTTAATCTTAAGCTTTCTTGTTCACCCACCTTATCTAGGTAGTGTAGCTATTGCTTGGATATAGGCTGGGAGATGCTCATAAAGGAATCTTCTGGAATGCTTTAAATTATTGGGTTCTTTTCCTTTAGAACAGAGGAACAGTGATAGTTAACAAATATATTTAAATTTTTTCTCTTATATTATAATTCTCTTTAATTAGTCCACATTTTCATTGGAAGAGTGAATCTCCTTCTAGCCTTGGGATGGGCTTTTCATTTATCCTCTGCAATTAACCATTAAGAAGAAGGACTCTGGGGTGCCTGGGTGGCTCAGTTGGTTAAGCATCCAACTCTTAGTTTGGGCCCAGGTCACAATCTCACTGTTCATGGGATTGAGTTGGATTCGGTACTGACAGCACAGAACCTGCTTGGGATTCTCTCTCTCCCTCTCCTTCTACCCCTACCCTGCTCACAATCTCACTTTCTTATCTCTCAAAAAAAATAAGTAAAATAAAATAAATAGAGGAAACACTCTGTATTCAGAAATTTAGACTGGTGACTAATTAGTACAGCAAGTGGTCTCAGTGCTGGGATCAGCCCTGTCGATGCATAGTACTTAAGAACCCTTCTAAATCAACCAGCTAGGAGATATATGAGACAATGCCTTTCCTTTGTAATGGGTACTAGAGAAAGGTCATACTTGCAAAGCAGATATGTTGCTGTGTCTATTGCATGTATTTGTAATACTTGTTTTAATCATTCTCTCATTTTTAAACATGTAGGTTTATTGAATTTTTCAGTAGTAAAAAATGCAGGAACATGGATTTGGTCATCAGAGTTTATTTATGAGCTTTGTCATTTAATCTCGTTGAGTTTCCTCATATCCAAAAGAGAAAAGTAATACCTATGTCAAATGGTTGATTTTTAAAAATTTATTAGTATTTTTTAATTAAAGTATAGTTGACACACAATGTTACATTAGTTTCAGGTATACAACATTGTGATTCAACAACTCTTTTGTTATGTTATACTCACAAGTGTCGTTACCATCTGTCATCATACAACACTATTACCAGACCCTATACTCTACCCTTCATTCTTGTGACTTATTCATTCCTTAACTTAAAGTCTGTACCTCCCACTCCCCTTTACCCATTTTGCCCATCCCGCACAACCCTCCTCTCTGGCAACCATTAATTTGTTTTCTGGATTTATGGGTCTGCTTTTGCTTTTTTTTGTTTATTTGTTTTGTTTTCTAAGTTCCACATATACGTGAAATCTTATGGCATTTGTCTTTCTATGTCTAACTTATTTCACTTTGCATAATACCCTCTAAGTCCACCCATGTTGTCACAAATTGCAAGATCTCATCCTTTTTTATGCCAAGTGATACTCCATTGTGTGTGTGTGTGTGTGTGTGTGTGTGTGTGTACCACATCTTCTTTATCAATTCATTTATAAATGGATAGTTAGGTTGCTTCCATATCTTGGCTATTATAAATAATGCTGCAATAAATATAAGGGTACATGTATCTTTTGAAACCAGTGTTTTCATTTTATTTGGGTAAATACCCAGTAGTTCCACTACTAGATCATATGGTATTTCTTTTTTTTAATTTTTTGAGAAATGTTCATAATGTTTTTCACAGTGACTGTATCAATTTACATTCTCACCAATAGTGCACAAGGGTTTCTTTTTCTCCACATCATCATCAATACTTATTATTTCTTGTCATTTAGATTCCAGCCATTCTGATTCATGAGGTGATATCTCTTTGTGGTTTTGATTTGCATTTCTCAAATAATTAGTGATGTTGAGCATCTTTTCACATGTCTGTTGGCCATCTGTATATCTTCTTTAAAAAATGTCTCTTTAGGGGACGCCTGGGTGGCGCACTCGGTTAAGCGTCCGACTTCAGCCAGGTCACGATCTCGCGGTCCGTGAGTTCGAGCCCCGCGTCAAGCTCTGGGCTGATGGCTCAGAGCCTGGAGCCTGTTTCAGATTCTGTGTCTCCCTCTCTCTCTGCCCCTCCCCCATTCATGCTCTGTCTCTCTCTGTCCCAAAAATAAATAAACGTTGAAAAAAAAAATTTAAAAAAAAATGTCTCTTTAGGTTCTCTGCCCATTTTTCCATCAGGTTGGTTTTTTGGTGTTGTATATGTTCTTTATATTCAAATGGTTGATTTAGGCATTACATTTCGTGTGTTATTTTATGTAAATGTGTAGCCCAGTTACTGGTATGTGGTAAATAACAAACAAAATTTAACTCTTTTCCTATGCTACCTTACCTGCATAAAATGACTTAGGAACTTGAAACTAAACTTAATTTTATTACATTACAAAAGTGATGTAAGGTTGTAACCTCTCTGTATGACACTGTTCTTAAACTACTATGACCTAAGATTGAGCTAGATTTTTCCTCATATTGTTTTCTCATATTGTTGATTTATATTGAACTTGTATGTCTCTAAGCCCCCCTAGGTCTAACTTTTGTGAATGACTCAAGCCAAGTCTTGCCAATAAATTGTTCAGTAAATTCCTTTTAACAGAGTATCTTTTCCCACTTCCCTCACCAATAATTTGTTTTTACAGTCCTTTCCCTTCTGATCCCTTCCAGAAGTCTGTGTACTACATGAAGCTCTCCTGGGATCCCGTTCAGGCTGTGGAAAAGAGAAAATCACTGGTTATCTAATGGGGTTGAAAAGTCAATCAATAACCAACATGGATTTAGTAAAAACAAGTAAAGCCAAGCACCAAGACCTCAATGTTTGTTGCTAAATTGGTGGCATTCTGAAAGATATTTCTTTGATACTAGCTATCAGTAGACTTCGTAAAAAAAAAAAAAAAAAAAAAAAAAAAAAAAAAAAAGAACCTAGCCTAAGACCAAATCACATTTAATGGTGGATGTTTTAAATCATAGGACTTAACTAAATAAATAATTGAGACAAGGATTATTTATCACTGATTTAAAAGAGAATAGTAAACAAAAAAAGAATAGTATGTTTAATTATGGGTAACACTTTTGGAGAAGTGGCTAGATGTCTTTGTGCACAACACAAGAGAGACATAAGGATTATTGGAGGTTAAAAAGCATAACTATAAAGAGAGAGGAAATGAGCCAAGAGAATTCAGACTTAAGAAAGGAAGACAAGGGGCGCCTGGGTGGCGCAGTCGGTTAGGCATCCGACTTCAGCCAGGTCACGATCTCGCGGTCCGTGAGTCCGAGCCCCGCGTCAGGCTCTGGGCTGATGGCTCGGAGCCTGGAGCCTGTTTCCGATTCTGTGTCTCCCTCTCTCTCTGCGCCTCCCCCGTTCATGCTCTGTCTCTCTCTGTCCCAAAAATAAATTAAAAAAACGTTGGAAAAAAAAAATTTTAAAAGAAAGGAAGACAAAAACCAAATCTACTATAAAAGGTATTGAGAGGAAAATATCAGATACTCTTTCATGATTCCAAAATAAAATCCAAACATATAAGCTATAAAATTTGCCTCAGAAAAACAAAATTGAAATTAAACATTAGGATTAATCTGAGCAGTTAGTCAAGCAGGAATGCAAGGAGATTTCTGAGAAGAGTTGTAGAAATGCCCCCTCTTTGTGGGTGAAATCATCATTTAAAGAGATTGCTTTATGGATGTCAGTGTGCTAATAGGCTCCCTGGCTCTGCAGTCATTTCCCTTAGTTCTCTTGATCTCTGGCTTCTTAAAGATACAGTCATTGGAACTGATTTACATGAAAAAATATTAACACCTCCAAATTCTAGTAAGCCAGTATATTTAATAAGAATGTTACATTTATTTACTGAAGGGTTCAGGGTTTTTTTTTTTTTTTTACCTTTGAAAACTCTGGCATAGGTCAATTATGGTTTTGGTTTGGAGTCTTCTCCCCAGGCCGGATCCCTGTTCTTAGGAGTGTTATCCAGATCCAGGGATCCCTGGAAGGTTGAAGGGAAGGGAAACCATGTCTGTGGCATTCTCTGCAGGCATACCTTGGAAGGTATAGCAGAATTAGAAAAACAAGAAGGCTGAAAGTCAACTCATGTGTTGAGTGTAAAGGGCACATTGAGGATGGATGCCTAATTGCAGGGCAGGAAAGTAGGTGGCAGGGTGAGCTGAAATCTGCATTATCCAAAAGAAAGACTAAGGTGAGGTAGTTCTGCATTGGTCAGCCAAGAGGAAAATCTGACCATGCCTAGAAGTACTAGCTCCTGTTGTGGAAATGGTGTGTCATCTTAAAGCAACTGTACCTCCTTGAAAAGTTTATACATGTCTTTCGTTGTTTAATCATGTGCCTCTGTTTCACCAGCCTAGTGCTATAAAATGAAATTATGCTCCAGTTTCCCCTCCAAATTGTTAGAGGGTGTTTCATCCATGATCTCCTCTTGGGAAAGTGGCACCCCTTTAAAGATATCTCTGTTTCATTCCTGGAAGTTTCTTAGAGTAGGAGCCCTACTGTGCTCTGGAAAAGGCCCTCTATTTGCTCTGCTCTGGTCTTATATCATCTAATCTTATCACCACCTAGCTGTTTTGACACCTGCTAAGAACTCTTAGCTAAGCAAATCTACTCCACTGACAGCTATGCTGATATACTGCTTTCAATAATTTGTGACCTATAATTTGCATCCATCCACACCTGTTCCTTCCAATTTGATATCTGGGTCATTTGACTTCCCCAATCCTGCCTCCTCATCTCAAACATTTCACGTTCTTGAGGAAGGAAAAAGCTTCACTCCCTTTCTTTCCCCAGAACACAGATTAGATCAGGATAGGACTTTTAATAAGACTGAGGAAAATTTGCAGTAGTGAAAGACATACAGAATATGTTGTCTTACACATACTTATGTGTAATTACTAACTTGTTCCGACCTTTTGCTAGGATGTCTGCTCAGCTCCTACAAGGTTACTCTGTGCCAGTGGGGGGCGTTGGGGGAGGGGGGGAAGTCAGCCCTCACAGTGGCAATCTCCTGAGACTTGTACATCTCAGTTTTCACGTATGCTTTCCTTTTGTGACTCTAGAAATGCAGAAGTTCTTTCCTCTTCCACTCTATTTCCTATCCTGTCACAGGAATCTGACATATTCTTCCTCACAAATTTCCCCAAATTTCTCATGTGAATTATTGCCTTTCATCACAAATGTGTGGCGTGAATTATATTCACCAGACAAGGCAGCCCTCCTATTTTATAGTCTATTTATCAAAACTGAGTTTTTGAATCCCAAATTATGCCATTCATTGTGTCTTAGTCTATTTTGAAGCTGCACCAAACCATACCCATTCCCTTACATAGTTGTTTTTTTTTTTTTTCCTACATGAGCTGACAGTGAGGTCAGGGCTCTCTAAACTTTTCTGGACAAAGTCTGATCTTGAGTGTTAATTTTTCCTCAGAAAGATACACATGTAACAAGTAGAGGTGATTTACAAAATCCAGATTTTTTTTGAGAGGGAAACACAAAATAAATTGATGATTAAATAAAGGATTTCTCCAACTTTCTATGCTACTACTCTGTTAAGGAAACCTATTTAAGTTAATAGGCCAAAGATCACATCCTTCTAACTCGTTTTCCTCAAGAACAATAGAGAAGTTTATTCTGTATGTATGTATAAATGGAAGGCCTCAATTAAGTAGCACCCAAGCAGATCAAAGAAGAGTCTTTCTGAAAAGAAAAATCAATCGAACAAACAAAAACAAAACAAAAACAAAAAACAAATCCTGTTTCTACTCTAGAATGTGAAGTGAGATTTGCAACTCTCAAGATGGCAGGCTTCCAACCTCAAAACTGAGACATTTTCCATCACCTGTGCTACTATAAGGATATTAAAGGACTGGCCATTGAGTATTAATAAGCTTGAGTCTCACTCTTTCTTAAAACGTAATATCAACTTGATAAGGCCCTTCTTTGGGTTTAGTTTTCTTACTGAACATAAAAATCGTGTAGCTATTCTGTTTATTTATGATCTTCACATGGGATGTAGTCTCAGTGGTAAAGTTTTAATTATTTTAGAAAATGTAGAACTCACATGTTTATGATGTTTTCCTATTGGGACATGGAAAGAGACTTACTTATATAGAGAGATCTGTTATTTTTTTCTTCTGTAAGTAGCTATGCTATAAACATTTACATTTATATATATAGCATATATATTGTGCTATATACATTTACAAAATAAGGTAGTTATTTATTTTTATAGTTGCATTTTTGGAGTCCATTAGGTCTACTCTGGGAAGTAGATAGATTTTCTTGGTGCTGACTATAATCATGACATCATTAGTCGTTACTCTCTCCTTTGAGATACGCTTAAAATTGATTTGCATCCCCTATTTTATGTCCAATAAGAAATCCAATGCTTTCCCCAACATTTCTGTGAATTCCTGGGAGTGTACATTCTCACAGTCACTCCTAATTCCAATTTCTGGCTCACTCTAAACTTAATCTACCTATTTATCACTTCCCCTTGCTGCCTTCTTCATAATCTACTCAAATAAGGAACATTGCCCATGTCTTCAAGTTCTCCCATATTTCATTCTCAGAAAATCTTTGTAGACAGCAAATTATACTGAAGATTTAGAGTCAGGAGAAGGTATTGCAGTAATATAGAGCAATTTATGTAAAAAGTGAGTATCCGATATCCCTGTTCTTTGAAGTTCTTTTCTTACTACTCCATCCTTTGCATCAACAATCAGGAGTTTATAATTGGCAAGACCTCCCCTGGGTATGGAATATTTTAAGGTTCCTAAGGACCTTTTTAGTAAAAATACTTTATCAGAATTATTTCTGTATAAATTTTCACTTAAAAAGTATTTTCTGCAGTAAAATAAAATAGTTAACCAAATATAATTAGAAGTGATCTATTTTTTTATACAGTACAATTATCTTAATTTTTATTCTTATTTTTTTAATTTTAAAAAGTTTGGAAATTTTTTGCAGGTTTAATTTTGAAATAAAGTTATTTCAGAGATCAGTACTTTAACTATATAAAATCATATCAGTTATAGCTCCCTGTGTTTCTTTTGTAACTCTTTTGTTTTCAATAATAATTTGAATTTCCCCACACTGATTCTTCCAAATCTAAATTTTGCCCCCAAATTGATTTTTCCAACAATTTTTAATGAATGATATGTTTTGATATGTGTATTGTTGGTCATTGTGAACGTATTATGTTGATTATTTCTACCAGATATATTTACTTTAATTTTAATAAAGTCAGTTTGATTTTAACATTTAATTGATAACATTGTCAATTTTAAGAAATAAGAGCCATTATTATATATATTTAAGTAACATAGCCTCTGGTTGAGAAGTTCTGTTTATTATGGTTTTATTTATTTATTTACTATTTATTTGTTTTTAATGTTTCTTCATTTTTGAGAGACAGAGAAAGAGAAAGAGGGAGAGAGGGAACGAGTGGGGGAGGGGCAGGGAGCAAGGGAGACACAGAATCCAAAGCAGGCTCCAGGCTCTGAGCTGTCAGCACAGACCACAATGCAGGGCTCAAACTCATGAGCTGTGAGATCATGACCTGAGCCAAAGTCAGACCCTTCATCAACTGAGCCACCCAGGAGCCCCTGTTTATTATGGTTTTAAATGAAACAGGAAAAAAAAGGGGTATACACAAAGGATTCCACCAAAGGTGGAGTAACAGAGGCAGATACAAAAACAGGACAGCTAAGCAATGCAGAGTTACTACTTCTTTCTGGCTAAATGGCTCTTGCTTCTGGCTAAATGTAAAGCACACCAGCATCAGAATTCCATGGAGGACAACCTGTCAACGTCAAAATGGACAGATGAAAAGCTTTTCTGGTCCTATTTAGATCTTGCCTCCGAATGTGTTATTGTTTTGTTCACCTCTGCTCTCACCCTGCATTTCAGTCCCTGCTAGACTTTCTGCACCCTCAAATTCTCACTGCTTTTTATGAAGAGCGGTTTAGGGTTCACATCTCCAGCTAAAACCCTACAATTTCCCACCTAAAGCAATGTGTTCTGTAGGTATAAGACCATCCACCCTGGAGAGAAATAGCCTTCTTCCTTAGGGGTTGGGGTAACTACAAAAAGTCGTGGTGCTCCTTGAGTGAGTTAGATACCCTGGCATCTTTTCCTGAAGACACACTCTGTCTTCATCCTTCCAGGAACGCCTATGTTTTATTCCCCCTCATCCAGGACTCTTTCCAAGTGCATATCTTTTTCCCTAGTTCCATCTGACTTTGTTTTCTGTAAGAAGATTTCCTCTCAGGATTTTTCGCACTCTATCACAACCAGTCCCAAAGATCCTTACTGCTTGAGGGCATTTTCATAGCCAGAACTAGCTAGTAGAGGAGAGGATTTTGCACAGGACTTCTTCCAGGTGGTACTGCTCATATTATGGCATGTCAACATGACATTTCACTTAGGTGAGAGGCTAGCCTTAGAGATCTAAACTTCTCTGAGAATAAGTAGAACATACCATACTTAAGTTTGTATTTGATGTAAGAATATATTAGGGTGTGCTCTTTTACCAAAGCTAAGCATTTAGAATGTAATCTTGTTTCTTCAGTAAACCTGATAGCCATTGTATTTTCTCAGTATTCACACAAAATTGTTCAAGTGACAGATTTTACCTATGTGAAACATCCTGTTAAGTTTGTAGTTATATTTAAATGTAAAATATCTGTGTTTTTGGTTTTGTTTTTTTTTCAAAGCACATGCACAGATTGGGGTGAGGAGATTTATATATTTATTTCAAAGTCATGATGCAAATCCATTCAACCATATACTTTCTTGCTCCAGGCTCTAGCCTCCACACAATTTTTTATTAAAATTTTATTGGAACCGAGGACATTTGCAGTAGTCTGGAACATATTTTCTCCAGTAGTTGACTTTAAGCTCTCTATACATCTTAGAATTCTCTAAAAAAAATTCTCTGGCATGTTTGAGTATCACTGAACAAACAGCAGCTATACTTATATCAAGGGCAGTGTCAGTCTGAGTGGGAAATATGCCAGCTTTATTAAGAGCATCTTTAATGAATTTAATGAAGCTTCTTATTCTGTCAATAATATCATTCTCTGAATAAAGAACTTCTCCACACACAACACATTATTTACTACAAAATGTTTTAAACATAGAGAAAAATATAACAAAAATCATAATGAATGTCTGCCATCACCCAGCTTTGTCAAATGTTCATATTTTGTCATCCTTCTTATAGTTAAACCTTACAGATTCATTTCAGTCCCACTGTTCAATTATCCATTCTTCTCTTTTCCTCTCTTTCCTTATCCTTCTTTCTTTCTTTAGAGATAACTTATCACCTTGTTGTTTATCAAATCAGTGTATGTTTCCACTTTAATTACACGTGTGTATTCGAAACAATATTTAAGATTTTCATGTTGTTAAAGCCTATAAATGTTATCACAATATAATTGTTTCTTTGAAACTTACTTTTCCTTCACATTATGTTTTTTTTTTAAGATTTTTTTCTATTAATGCTTACAGGTAATAATGTTCATTTTCACTATGTCAGGATTTCATTGCATGAACAGAGCTCTATTTATTTCCCCTTGTCTTGTCCTTTGTTTTTCACTTTCCTAGCAGTTATACTCCCAAAGCATAGGTTATCACACTCCTTGATATGAAGACATGTGAGCATTAATAATTACTCTTTTAAGCCATTGAGATTTGGGATGATTTGTTATGCAGCAATAGTGCTAATTCCTTCCATTAAAAATAACAAAATATTTCTCTTATTAATCCCTAAAGTACTTTCGATTTCTCATTGGATCCATGTCTGTAATTTGTTTGTTTGTTTGTTTTAATTGAACTGTAGTGGACATATGACAATTAGTTTCAGGTGTATGACATAGCACTTCATGCTTTATGAAGTGATCACCAGGATAAATCTAGGTGCCATCACCATTCAAAGTGTTACAATATTATTAACAATATTCCCCATACAGTACATTACATCCTCATGACTTATTTTCTAACTAGAAGTTTGCATCTCTTAATCCTCTTTACCTATTTCACTCATTTCCCCAGCCCCTTTCCCTTTGGCAACCACCAGTTTGTTCCTGTATTTATGAGTCTGTTTTTGTGTTTGTTTGTTTGTTTGTTTGTTTTGTTTTTTAGATTCCACATATAGGTGAAATCAGACAGTATTTGTCTTTCTGTGTCTGACTTAGTTCACTTAGCATAATACCCTTGAAGTCCATCGATGTTGTTACAAATGGCAAGATTTCATTCTTTATTATGATGAAGTAATATTCCACTGTATGCATATATAGATATGGATATAGATATAGATATAGATATATAGATATGTGTAGGTACATGGGCCTGGAATCCATATATATATATATATATATATATATATATATATATATATATATGCCATCCTGGAATCTAGATAGATAGATAGATATGACATCTTCTTTATCCATTCATTCACCAAGAGACACTCAGGTTGCTTCCTTATCTTGGCTATTGTAAATAATGCTTCAATGAACATAGTGGTGCACATACCTATTTGAATTCGTATTTTCATTTTGTTCAGTGGAATTCCTGGATCATATGATATTTCATTTTTAATTTTTTGAGAAACCTCCATACTGTTTTCCATAGTGGCCGCACAATTTCGCATTCGCACCAACAGTGCAGGAGGGTTCCCTTTTCTTCACATCCTTGCCAACACTTTTTTGTCTTTTTGATACTACCCATTCTGATTGGTGTTAAATAATATCTCATTGTGGTTTTGATTTGCATTTCCCTGATGATTAGGAAAATTAGCATCTATTCATGTATCTGTTGGCTGTATGTGTCTCTTCCTTAGAGAAATGTCTATTTAGGTCCTCTGGTGATTTTTCTAGTTAGATTTTTTTTTTCTTGATATTGAGTTATGTGAATTCTTTGTGTATTTTGGATTTTAATCCTTATAGGTTATATCATTTGCAAATATCTTCTTCCATTCAGTAGGTTGCCTTTTTATTTTGTTGATGGTTTCCTTCACTGTGCATAAGTGTTTTAGTAGGACCATTTGTTTATCTGTGCTTTTGTTGCCCTTGCCTGAGGAGACAGGTACAAAAAATATTACTAAGATCAATGTTAAAGAGCTTATTGTCTATGTAATGTCTTTGATAGTAGTTTTTGAGGGTCTCTATTTTAGTTCACCACTGAAGTGTATGTTCTTTGAGAAATGGGCCTGGAATCCCTATTTTAAGTGTTTATTTTCCTATACTCCTATTCTTGACTTGGAATTTCTAATAGTTACTTTATTTCTAGAATAGATGAAAGAAGTTAATGTTAAAAAAAATTTCATTGGTGTTTTTCTATTCTATAAAAGCCTAAGCCTTGTCAAGGAGTTCAGCATAAGCCTCCCCAAAATATGCCACTTCGGCATGTGGGGTACTTTGAGCTGAAGTCAGTTAAGCACCAGAATGCTTAGAAACAGGCTTTTACTACTCCCTTAACTATCTAAAGGAATTTGGATAAAGGGCCTGGTTCAGGAAGAGTAAAAATCACCAGAAATAACTACCAAGAATATGAGCTAGGTGTGGTCAATTGAGGAGAAGCTCAACAAAGTCTGGAGAGCAAATTCCTCTCTGTGTCTCACTGTCTCTTCAGGGCAAGGCAGACTTTTGTTTACCAAACATTTATTCTTTCTGTCTTCCTGTGAATTGTCTTTCTTCCCTTTGAAGTCTCAAACCACTGAGACTCTTAAACCACTAAGACTCCCTTCTTCTTAACTCAAGATGGCATATAAGCCACAATTGTCTGACTGCCTATGGGTATTATACTCTTATGGGGCTCCCATATGTATGTGATTAAATCTATTTTCTTCTGTTATTCTATCTTATGTTAATTTAAATAACAGATCAGCAAAAATATCTCAAAGGAAAGAAGGGAAAATGTTCCTCCCTACTCTTGTTTTTACTTAAAACTAGTACACCCAATGTTTCTTTATGAAGTTTTTCTAATCTCAGTATCGATAGCCAGGAAGAAACTTATTCTTGGTCCTTGCATTACCCTGTCCAGTGCTATTCTCCATTACTTTTCTCTGTTCTTTCCAGTTTAGCCCATTGGAAGCATCAAACCTCCCTCTGAAATGGTAAAAAGCATGTCTTATTGAAGATACCACCAACTTGTCTGTTTTTCCCTTTCAGCTTAAGACCATTTCCTGAACTCTTTGGGTTTTGGTCCTACTTGCTTTCTGATATCCAGGTTCACTTGATATTTGTGTCTCCTACTTATTTTACTTCTTGATATTTGGGAGTGCATGGACTCTAAAAGGGTCATGTATTTTAGAACTATTATTTGATCTACTGCTAATTTTTAACTCATTCTTAATAAACTTGCCCTACACTCTTTGCTCCTTGACCATTACTTATTCCTATGAGAGTTCATCCAATTCAGTAATTTTTGATGTATTTTTCTAAATTAGGTCAATATTTATGTCTTATAAACATTGCTTTCTTTTATTCTTTTTTTTTTTTTACTATAGCTTATATCTTGATTATCAATTGTTCGAGTACCAAGTTATCAATTTCATTGCTTTAAAAGTTGCTTTAATTTGGCCATTAATATGAGTTAAAATTACTCAATTGCAAACAATCCATTGTTTCATGCTTAGATAAAATGAGGGCAATGAAAAATGCCAACCTCACCATTGTAATTTTTGATTTGGTACACTCGGTAGATATGGCCCATGTTGAAAGAAAACATTTTTGCTTCACCCTTCTTCAGAAATATATTCATTGTATTTTCTAGTGATTAGTGATATAATAGTTATCTTATGATTTATTGTTTTCAATATACCACAGTCCTATTATCTGTAATCATAAAATGTTTAATCTTTAGTGCATGGTTTAAATTTTTCCTAATTTATGGGAGTTACATGATGATCTTACTTCTTGTTCCTTCTTTTGTTATTGTCCTAGATCTACTGAAACTATAGCCTAGTGATACTTTTCTTTAAAGGGCAGGTGGTTTATCAGTCCATGGTATACTCTCTGTGAGGCAATTATGCTATGCCATCTCTCTTCTGGGGCCCATCTTCCTATCCTGAGTATAAATAAAGACCAATGTTGGGACACCTGCATGGCTCAGTCGGTTGAGCATCCGACTTCATGATCTCATGGTTCATGAATTCAGTCCCCTTCTGGGGCTCTGTGCTGATAGCTCAGAGACTGGAGCCTGCTTCAGATTCTGTCTCCCTCTCTCTGTCCTTCCCCCTCTCACGCTGTCTCTCAAAAAATGAATAAATGTTAAAAAAAATAAATAAATATCAATGAATATAAAGCAGTTGGAAAGAATGCATTCTGAAAAAGTTGCTTTTGTACTGATTAACCTTGCTTACCAGAATGTACAAATCTCTATGGCTTTCAGAATTACTTTGATTTCACTAAGAATGAACTCATTAACCATAGAATATCATGGCTGGGAAGGAGATTTTAGATTCCATCTGACAAGATCTTTTTCATCAAGGCAGAAATGGATGAAATAGTCAATATTTGGCCAGTGTTGGTTTCAAAATTTAATTTTCATATGGCTCACCTAATAGATGAATCAGAAAAGCCCCAGTGACTTGCCAATGAGACATCTCAAGTGCAGGGCCACTGTGCTACATGGATTCATCTCTATGATCTCAATGATACCGTTTATTCTGTCTCTCATCTTGCTTAAAAATGTTTTTAAAAATATTTTTAAAATATTAAAAAAATATTTCAAGACAGTTGATACATATTTTGAGTGAAAGGAGTGAGAAAGGACCACACCAAAATTTCCCTCAAGGGAGATGAGAACATTTCAAGCAACTATGAACTAGCAAGATTTACCAGTGCAATTCACTGCCAACAGGGAAGCATTCTAGGTCATTTTCTTTGTTCTAAGACATTCTGTTATTATCCAAATAGACTGTTTCTCAAGTGATGAGTGAGTAACATTCCAAAAATCATTTGTGAGTTCCTTTAGATCTTGAAAGGCATTTTCCTATAAGTTTCTTGCAAAAACATGATTAATGATTATTATATTCCCTGGCCAATACTGCAAAGTCACTTTAACACACAAAGTGCTAAATATATTAGAACTGTTTCAAATACACCTAACTATCATCTGTCCCACTGTTTCTATGGAACAATTGCTTTCTTAATTCTGTCTTTTTCTGTCAATAGTAGCAGCCATTTCTTCATCATTGTATAGCAGAATCTTCATTGGAGGTAGGTTGAATTATACCCAGGAACCATTAAAGGAACCTTTTTTTTTTTACTCAATCCATTTCTGTATCTACATGACAGAAAAGGTGGCTCAGGATAAGCACCCCCCAGTTGTTCAGAATCAAAAGATAGAAGAATTACACCCAAGAAATTCTTTGTGATACAATTGTATATAAATTGAGGGCCACCTAATCCTCAATTTATACCTTCTATGCTTTCCATTTTGTATCTTGATCCCTGTTAGAAATTACGCCTGTGGAAATTTGAGAGCTACATTTCATTACAATAGTCACATTGTACCCAACTACGTCAGTTTTCATGGGTCTGAACTTCTCTAATTATTTGTTATTCAATGATTTTCATTCACCTTCATGATTTTTCTTGGTAATGTGCACTATAGTAGCAGAAACTTTTAGACTTAAAAATTAACTTTGACTTGCCAAAGAAAAAGCTTTGTTTCTGCAAGTAATTATTTGCAATAATTGCCATGCTATTTTCTGAAAAGGGAAGATTCCTGGTGTCACATGGCAACTGATCCCTGCTCTCCTGCTGGCTTCTGTCAGATTAACATGTGCTGCTCCCCTGCTGAAAAGTCCACACGGGTTCTCCTCCAGGCCACCTGTGGAGGAGGAGAGGATTTTTTCCCCCTTAAATTTCAAAGAGAATGAGAATAGATAGAATGTGGACCAGAGGATTAAGTATCACTAACAGTAATGCTGTTTTGAGAGAATTTAATCTCAAAAACAAAACAAGTTGAACTTCTGGTCTCACAACCTACTAGCATTGTTCTCTCATATTTTTCCTAAAGAATCTGACAACACTTTGATGTTCTACATGCCCTCTCATCCTGCTCAAATCTTGCCATCTTCTATCTCCTTACTTTAAATCAACTTTTCTTTAAAACGGAGCAAATATTGGCTCTTGATAAAGGTTAGGGAGGTTCAAACATGAGTGTCTTACTATTTTGATCACCCAGTGGCTGAGTTGAAAATATCTGTAATTCTCTCCCCTTCCACCAATTTTATAACTTTTCTCAAATCAGAGTCATCATCAGTGAATGTCAGGTGCCAGAACCTTTTCTTCATTATTTTCCCTTATTTAGGGAAGGGATAAGCTTAATAGCTGTATCCTTACCAGGCAGTGTCATGTCCATTAGACTGCATGCCATTTAAAGATCACAAAATCAATATGGATCTGAAATACCGAAGGTATTCAGTGAGTTGTGGTAAGTGTTTTGGATTTGTCATACCAGATATTTGAAATCAATTTCAACCCTGCTGGAATGTCTTCTAATTTTGAAGAATTTAACTGTGGAGTCCTGGAATATGTGTGTGTGTGTGTGTGTGTGTGTGTGTGTCTGTCTGTGTGTTTGCTTGTTTCCTCTATTTTAGGGGACTTTCTTCTCTGCAGTGAGGTGAATGGTGTAAAGTTCTGTGTGGTTGGGTTTCCATCCGGGCAGGGTGTGTTAAGCCATTCCCTATGTTATTAAGAATGAGGCCCTTTATGGGGTACCTGTGTGGTTCATTTAGTTGAGTGTCTAACTCTTGATTTTTGCTCAGGTCATGATCCCAGGTTCATGGAACCGAGCCCTGCAACAGGCTCCACACTCAGCTTAAATTCTCTCTCTCTCTCTCTGCCCCCTCCCCCAACTCACTGTCTTTAAAATAAAATAAAGAAAGAATGATGGCTTTTATCTTAATGAATAAAATTTCAGACATTTACCCCCTCCTGTGATACTATTTATGCTTTTAGTATTTGTTGACTGAACAAAAAAATACAATGACTAACATTTACTATACATTTTGAATGTATTTGATTTTTATTTATTTTTTGAAAGAGAGAGAGAGAGAGATTGAGCATGAGTGGGGGAAAGGGGGAGTGAGGGGAGGGAGGGAGGGAGGGAGGGAGAGAGAGAGAGAGAGAGAGAGAGAGAGGGAGAGAACGAATGAATCTTAAGCAGGCTCCACGTTCAGCATGGAGCCCAATGTGGGCTTGATCCCACAACACTGGGATCATGACTGAGCCAAAATCAAGAGTCAGATGCTCAACTGACTGAGCCATCAGGCACCCTGAATATATTTTATTAATCACCAGGTCATTTTCATATATATGACAAGGAATAGAGAATTGTATGAAGGATATTTTACTCAGTTTAGAAACAATGTTTAGGCAGCAAATAGATACTATGATCTCTAGTTAAACTTCCATGTTGGCCCCCAGAGACTGAGAACTACAGGTTGTTGAGTTTAAGCTGATTCTGTGGTTTTACTAGGGGTTTACATATATGCTAATCATTTACTCATAAAATGAATGATGAATCATAAAATGTGGTCTATGTGAAAGGCCCTTCTTAATTTTCCAGGGAAAAAAGAAAGATAAAGATGATTTAATGCTGGTCTGGTTCATACCAAATCTGATAGTTGTTACAATGCATGAGCCTTTACTTAACTCCTACTCTTAAGGGATAGTGTCTCGTGTATATGTGAACTGACCTCTCCTTAGACCTACTTAGTCATCACTTCGGAAGGCTTAACTCCATTTCTGATTGCTCATAGCATTTGGCAAGGAAATTATTTTTATTCTTTAAAATTATTTCTGGTGAATTGCAATTAAAAGTTATCTACATTACTGAAGAACTGAACGGAAATTTCTACCAGATACATACTTATATGCTTGACTTTGCTGGTAACTGTTGTTTACACAGCATGTCCAAGTCTAGCTCAGTCTGACCCATGGTAAATCCAGCTCATTATCCTCCCAGATCCCTGCACATTTATATTTCTTTCTCAAAGGGTCTTGCTTCTGAGTTTTAATGTTTGGGTTTTTTTCTTTTTTTGAGAGTAGTTTTGCTTTTTACCTGAAATTGGGAAATTATTCCTTCACTTAATACCTAACTATGACTGAAGGCATAACTGCTTCTAGGGGTAGTTCTAGTTAGGGTCTTAAGAAAGCTAAGAATCCAAGGGTAGGGAATGAGCCTATTTTGCCCATTATAACATCCTAGGTGTCTAAAATAGGAAACTGCACCTAGTAAGCCTCAATAAGTATTATATGAATGAATGAACAAACATCCAAATGACTTGAGTAGCAAAAGTCAGTCATTGGAGTATATATTTTTTTCTGAGCCCTCTAACCATACCACTCACTGTTGCCAAATACCCTTATCTATATATGGAGCTTTACAATTGTGAGGTTTAAGAACAGGGGCTATTTTTTTAATGTTTATTTATTTTTGAGAGAAAGAGACAGAGACAGAGCATAAGCCACGGAGAGAAGCCAGGGAGGGAGGAGACATAGAATCCAAAGTAGGCTTCAGGCTCTGAGCCGTCTGCACAGAACATGAGTGGGGATCAAACTCACGAACTCTGAGATCATGACCTAAGCTGAAGTCATACACATGAACAACTGAGCCACGCAGGAGCCCAGGAATAGGGGCTATTTTGCTTCTTTTCAGAATCTAGATTAGTATCTCATGTGAATTGCTACTCTTTTATTCAAAAGGAGTAATCTGCCTTTGGTATTTGTTTTAATAATTAGTTGTGTATCCAAGTGTTCATCGATACATGAGTGGATAAAGAAAATGTGGTGTTACCCGCCCCCTGCACACACACAATGGAATATTACTCAGCCATAAAAAAGAATGAAATCTTGCCATTTGCAACAACAGGGATGAATGTAGAGGGTATAATGCTAAGTGCAATAGGTCAATTAGAGACACGCAAATACCATATGATTTCACTCATATATGAGTGTTAAGAAACAAAACAAATGCACAAAGGAAAAAGAGGCAAACAATAAAAACCAGACTCTTATATATAGAGAATAAGCTGGTGCGAACCAGAGAGGAGGTGGGTGGGGGGATGGGTGAAATAGGTGAAGAAATTAATAAGAGTACATTTACCTTGATGACCACTGAGTAACGTATAGAATTGTTGAATCACTATATTGTACACCTGACACTAATATAATGCTGCATACTAATTATGCTGGAATAAAAAAAAATCATCGGTTGTGAATCTTCTAATTAAACACTCTACTTTAGACTGCATGTGTTGGTATGTACTAAAGGCAAATAATACATCTGAATTTAGAATATGGATCCCATACCACTGGCTTGCAGCTCTGACAGTAATAGAGTGCTCCTTTTATTACAGGATCCGTAATGATAACTGCTGAGATCAGCAACATAAGCCCAGCGAGTACATGACATTACCATGTTATTAAATAATATATGGCCATTAATACATTGATGCTCTCTGTTTGCCCCCTCAAGGAATCATAATAGAGTCCTTGGGCACATTTGAAAGTAAATCATTAGAGACACAATAGACAGAAAAGTATCTTTAGTGTGCTCTCTCTCTCTCTTTCTCTCTCAGAGATAATGGAGAAAGGATATTCCCACAGCAAACAGGACTTTTTTGGTGGCACTAATCACAGTGACATAACCCCTTCAAATGGTGGTAGGATGTTTTGCCAAACCACCACTGTGCTTGTGCTTTTGCTCAGCAACTAATCAGTTTTGGCAGGTATCCATGTTGGGAGGCCTTGAGGCTCTGAGAAAGGTCTGGGTCTTTGTGGTCTCTCAGGTACCTTGCTGTGACTTGGGATAAAGTAAATCTACAGAGCAGCCAAAGAGAGAGAAAAGGGGAGAGGGGTGAAAGGAGAAAAAGTTGATAAAATCTTCATCTTCTATTGAGAATTTTTTTGTTTTGGAAACTTGCTCGTCAGAGATTGGAAAATTTAAAGAAAAAGAAACTTTCAGTCTGCTGTGAGGTTGTAGGTAAAAGGTACATCTTTAGTGACATGACATACTAAAGGATCCATTGAACTGACATGTGATGCCTAAGAAATGGGATTTTATTTATGCCTCCTTCAGAAGAAATAACTGATGACTTTCAACTGTCCCTTGAATAAACTTGGGTTGAAATTTAACATGGGAAAAGAAATAAAGGCATTGTTCCTGAAGGTTGCCTGTTGATCTCAATTCTTGACCAAATTTGTCAGGACCATCATATACATGAGTATAAGATACTTGCTAGTGACACAAATACATCAAGGAATAACAATGGGTTCTGTTGATTAAAATCCTGGGAATAAAAGAAGAACAACTAAACAGTATCTGTCACAATATTGAATTCTTCAGAGAAATGTGCAAGATAAAACAAGGTTATTTTGAATCCATTGATTTAGCAGCGTGGCCATACTCAGAAATGAACATTTTGTGTCTCTAAACTCAGAGAACATGGTTCTTCACAAGATTTACATCATTGGGGAAGAATCTGTAAATGTGTTTTTCCTAGGAGAGCTTTTTAGTGAACAAAGCTGCTTTGCCCAGAAAGTGTTGGGCATCATCTGGGTTCCTTTGGCTGTAGTAAAACATTAATGATATTAGTGTTTCATAAGAATCTTATGTATGGAGCAGTGTACATGGGCAGTGTAACTTAAGTTTCATGTTACTTGTTTACAGTGCTGCTGATGTTAAATTTTGAACATTTTTTAGGTGTAGAACATTTTTTGGGCCTTGCAATACCTGTTTCTTTTTGCCACCCCTCTGCCATCATTGGTCTTCTCTTCCTTGTCCAGTAGCTCCCACACTTTAACATAAATAAGAATTACCTTGGAAACTTGTTATAATGAGATTTTAACTTAGTATGCTGGGATGATCTCAGAAATTGCTTTGAAAAGAAACTCTTTGGATAACTCCAGTGAAGTGGTTGCCCACACTTCAAGAAACCTAGTTGAGATCTTCATTTAGCATCTTCTGATTAACATCAAACTGGCTTTCCATCTTCCTGGATATGGATTCTGCAGGATCTGAGCTGTCCTTCTTTTTACCACCTGTACCTATAGTGCATTTACTTCACAGGGTTGCAGATAAGTCAGAAATGGTGTGCTTGAAAGACTGAATATGTTACCTTACAAGGCAAGGACTTGGTAGATGGGATTGAGTTAAAGAATTAGAGATAGGGAGATAATGCTGGATTGTCTGGGTGGGCCATAATGAAAGAGAGGTCACAGTGAGAGGGAGGGATGGAGGGAGGGATGGAGGGAGGGAGAGAGAGAGAGAGAGAGAGAGATAGTGTGCTGCCGGCTACGAAAATGGAAGAAGTGACTATGGAAATTCTTACCTAGAACCTCCAGAAGGAACATTGGCCTGCCAATACGTTGATGTGGGGCCAAGGAAACCAATTTCAGACTTCTGACCTCCACGACTATAAGATAATAAATTCATGTTGTTCTAAGCTACAAAGTTTGTGGCGCTATGTTTTAGTAGCAATAGGAGGCTAATATATCTTCTCTAAACTTCAGTTTGTTCAGTTCAATGAAAAAGTAAGAATAGTAATGATTCCTATCCCTTCAGATTTTTGAGAAGATCAAATGAGATACGTGTAAAGTATACGCGTGTATATAAAAAAATATGCTGATGAAGATGATGGTGATAACAAAGCCAACAGTTCTGCCTCACCTCATCTAGTTATTCAGAGCCTTAGCCACTGCTAAAAATAAGGGTTATAATGAACTCATTTGATTTCAGATCATTTCCTACTTCCAAATATCCCCCTAGATAATAAACTCTCTCCTTTTTTTCCAGGAAAACCCAGCCATATTCTTGTTCCCATATTAAATCAATTCAGTTAACAAGACTTTTTGACCATCAAACAACTACCCACAATTATATATGCCAGGAATCACTTGGATCAATCACATTTCCCTTGAGCTTCTATAATTTACAGTTTTAAGGTTAAAGTTATTTTTCCCTCCAGAGAAAGGCTTCTTTTGAAAATCTCATGGTTCCATGACTTTCTATTACTTCTCTTTTTCAGCACCTAGAATGTTCTGAAATGATGCAAATGATTAAAAAGAAGAAATGATTTGCCTCTTAAGGAGCTGATGATCTATTGTAACAAGTATAGCATGATCAAATGCCAATTGAATGGAATGATAAGAACTCATAGGAAAGGAGCTGCATATTGTTATGTTTGGAGAAGGCTTTAGGGTGAAGTGAGTCTTGAGCTGTGATTTGAGGGAAGGGTAGAATTTGGATAGTAAAAAGGGATGAGGTAAGGCACTTTAAATTAAGGGAGCAATGAAAAAAATCTATTGTGTCCACTTAGAGATAGGGGTGAGCAGTGATTGCACTGGAAAGGATGAGCTAATAGGGAGATGGAATAAAGGTGAATCATGATGTGCTCAGGCTTTACGGGTACCACAAACACTGCTTGTTCCATTGTATTCTTGAACCTCCTTAGAAACCCAGAGCAGCACATCTGTAAGTTTAAACAGGACATTTTTTTTCTTTTTCTTTTGTATTAATCAGAATAGTCTATACTCTTATCCATCCAAGCTGATACTCTGCTTTGAAGGGAATCAGGGTTAATGGACATCCATCCTCTTTGCACCCGCTAATATTGAATTCCATTAATGGTGATAAAGTTCCTATTTTAGATATTTTTAAAAGGAAAAAAATTTTATAGGCATATGGAGTAGAGCAAGACTATTGTTAAGTATCAAGGGAACTGTTTTGGAGAAAGAACAAAGCAATCAGCAGTTTATCATTATTACTGCTTCTCCCCAGTCACATTAATATAAAAAGGGCCAGCACATCAGTGAAGTAATAGGGCAGGAGGCATTAGCACCAGCATCCCTGGCAAAAATCTCAGCTGCCTTCTGGATAGAAGCAAAAGAACAGAAGCAAATGAAATGATTCAAGAAAATAGCAGAGATGGTGAACCAGAGCAGCCATAGGCTCCTTTAGAGATAATTTATGTTCACGTTCAAAAGATGGTAACTGCTTCCTAAAAGATCTACAGTAAAATAAATAACAAGCAGAAAATAGTCCATTTCATGATCCCAGAGTACACAAGGAAATACAGGGGTTTTAGGTAAGGGGAGCCCTTGAGTACATATGTTCAATGTGTCAGAAGAGATACTTTCCTAACTAAAGGAACGCAGGACTCTGGCCTTGGAGCAGTTATTATCTGGTTCTTCTCATGCAGTTTCCTTTTTACTGCTCTCGTGAACTTACAACTACATGCATTAAGATAAAATGAATCTGCACAACACCCTAAAGTTTTTTTTTTTTTTATTATTATTGAACTTGTAACATTTTAAAAATATACAAATATGTACATAAACTTTCCTGGTTAGTGGAAAATTAGAAGATAAACACACATGTAATCACAACCGCAGTCATGATATAGCATATTGTCAATCCCACAAATTGTGCTCCCTCCTCTGCCAACTCCCCCCAACTCCCTTCACATCACTATTCCCTCCTCTCCCCCAAAGGTAAACACTATCCTGAGTTTCTTGGCATTCACTTCATTGATCTTCTTTATACATTTGGCTCTTATGCATACATTATATAAACACTAGAATTTAGTTTTAGTTGTTTTCTCAATGTTGTATAAATACAATTATATGATAAGTATTCTTTTATGTCTGTCTTTCCTTTTTTCCTTTTAATGTTATGTTTATGAGATTCATCCATGGTGTTGCTTGTGGTTCTTGCAATTATGTTAAAAGTTACTCTAGTGGCTATTATATTATCTACATGCATTATAGAACAGTTGTGTAGGGTCCCCTGGATGGCTCAGTCAGTTAAGCATCTGACTCTTGATTTCATCTCAGGTCATGCTCTCATGGTTCCTGAGGCTCGAGTCTCATGTCAGGCTCTGTATGCGCTGATAGTGTAGAGCCTGCTTGGGATTCTCTCTCTCCCTCTCTATCTGCCCCCCCCCCCACTTGCTCTCTCTCTCTCTCCTCTCTCTCTCCCTCTGCCTCTCCCTCTCCAAATAAATAAACATTAAAAAAAGGGGTAGATGTGTAAACAAGTGAATGTATATTTCAGATAATGTTTCTAAACAGAATCTCAGTTAAGATGAATACTCATCAGCTCTTAAATAAATTGCATTCCTTTTCCATTGCTGCATGACAAATTGCTACAAATTTAGCAGCTTCAAATACTACGTACATAGTATCACACAGTTCTGGAGGTCAGACATTTGGGTAATTTGACTAGTTTCTCTACTGTCAGTCTCATTAGGTCAAAATCAGAGTGTTAGCTAATCTGGTCTCTGATCTGGAGATGTGGGAAAGAATTGACTTCCAACTCATCCAAGTTGTTCGCATAACTCAGTTTCTTGCAGTTGTAGAACTGAAGTCCCAACTTCTGGTTGGCTCTTGGCAGGAAGTCTCTCTCGGCCACTAGAAGTTGCTGTCAGGTTCTTCCATGTGGCTCCCTCCATCTTCAAAGCCAACAAATACACATTTCTCTCATATTCTCTTCTGTCAAGAGCTGGAGAAAACTCTGCTTTGAAGTGATTAAATTCTTTTGATGAGACTAACCTCTCCTGGAAAAGCTCTTTTGTCATATAATTTACCATAATGATGGGAATGGTACATCATCATATTTACAGATTTCATCCACACTGAGAGGGAGGGAGGTTTTACAAGGTAAGGATCATTAGGGGTTTCTTAGAATTCTGCCTACTGCAGGAGCCAAGAGAAGAACCACTTTATCAGTTTAGAATCTAGGGCTCCACTGCATTCCTGTTGCTGTAACGTTGGGTTGTAAAATGATGAGGGGCTCTCATACTTCTCAAAAAAAATTTTTTTTTGTATTTATTTATTTTTGAGAGACAGAGAGCATGAGCAGGGGCGGTAGGGGGGTGCAGAGAGAGAGGGAGATACTGAATCCGAAGCAGGCTCCAGGCTCTGAGCTGTCAGCACAGAGCCCGATGTGGGACTTGAACCCATGAACCATGAGATCATGACCTGAGCTGAAGTCAGACGCTTAACTGACTGAGCCACCCAGGCGCCCCTTCATACTTCTTATAAAATTGATATCTACCTTCAGCAGAGAAAGCAGATATGTGGAATGCTCTTTTTCTCTATTTAAGTGTATTTATTGAGCATATGCTGTTAATAAAGCACTGTAATGGATACGAAGATGATGTGACAATTGCATAATATTCTATGGAACAAGATAAATTGCAATTACACAATATTTAGAATTCTATGTGAATTCAAAGGAGGGCAAGACTACATTCTGCTGTGGGCATTGAAGAAGGTTTTAAGTTTCAATCAAACTTAACACCTATCCTGTATCTTCGGTTTGTTTTATTTCCATTCTTCTCACAAATCTTTTTATTCATTTAACAAGCATTTATATAACAAATTACTATTCTAAACCCTTTACATATCTTGACTCATTTAACCTCACAATGACTTTGCTTTCTCATTTTATAGGTGAAAATACCTAGGCACAAAAGTTAAGTAACTTGTACAAGTTTGCACAACAGGTAAGTAGCACATCCAGGGTTTGTACCCAGGCACAGTGGCTTTGAAAGTCCTTGTTCTGGTTTTGTTTTTTTTAAATGTTTATTTACTTTGAGAGAGAGCACATGTGGGCACAAGTAGGGGGAGGGGCAGAGAGAGAGGAGAGAGAGCCCGATGAGGGGCTTGATCTCATGAACCATGAGATCATGACTTGAGCTGAAACTTAGAGTCAGATGCTTAACTGACTGAGCCACTCAGGCACCCGAGAGTTCTTGTTTTTAGTCATTATGCTGTACTGCTTCTCAATGTTGGTAAAAATTCAAATATAACCATGTTGTTTTCAGGTTCATATCATTATGAACCATGTAGGGCAGTGGTTTTTGATAAGTCTATTTTTGCCCTCCCTCTCTTGTCCCCCCCCCATCCCCAAATAAGACATTTGGCAACATGTGGGAACCTTTTTAGTTCCCACAATGACACTAGCATTTAGTGGTTAGAAGTCAGGAATGTTGCAAAATATTCTAATTTTTTGCCTTCCGCAACAAAGAATTATCCAGCCCCAAATGTCAGGTGAGAAACTCTTGGAGCCTTGTGACCCTCAGGATTAAATTAAAGATCTATAACATGACAAATAAAGTGTGTATCTTCATTCTCATCAATCCTTTCTGGTATTTTATGTGCACAAGGTACACACACACCACTGTTTCCTGACATAGTAACTGTATTTATGCTTTCTGCTCTGCCTGGGATCCTTTTTCTACCTGTCCTCTCACCTGTAACAATTCTCTGCCATTTACTCATTTTTTGAGTCTTAGATCAGGTCATAGTCATTCATGAAGCCTTTTGCTCTACTCCAGTCAGGGTGAGGTGCCCCAGTGCCAACATTCCAAATTATCCTCTGTGTTGTTAAAGTGTTACACTTAAAGCACTGAGCACTTATTAGCAATTTCTTTCCCCTTTTCTCCCTATGAGTTTTGGAATCCCATGGGAACAGGGACTCTGTCAAACTCCCATCAGTGTCAAAAGCCCTAGTGGTTTCTGACATAGTTGAATCTAAGAAATCTTAGTTTATTGAAATAATAAATAAAAGTATTATATCCCTCTGCTAGGGCCGTCATAACAAAATACCACAGACTAGGTGGCTTAACAGAATTTTATTTCTCCCAGTTCTGGAAGGTGGGAAGTCCAAGATCAAGGGGTTAGCAGGTTTGGTTTCTTCTGAGGCATCTCTCCTTGGCTTGCAGGTGTTTATCTTCTAGTTGTGTCCTCATACAGCATTTCCTCTCTTTGTGTAGGCTCCAGTTGTCCCTTTTCTTATGAGGACACCAATTCTAGGGTCTTACCCTTATAATCTTATTAACTTTAATCACCTCCCTAAAGGGCCTACCTCCAAATATACTCACATTGGGGGTTAAGGATTTAACATATGAATTTGGGGAAGATACAATCCAGTTTATAGCAAATTGGAAATGAGACAATACAATTATTATTTCAACCTAATTAGGAGAACGCTTCTCAAATCTAATCATTTGATATATTATTAAAATATTAATATTTTTATTCTGTTCTTTTTTCTTTCAGATAAATGTATTTATATGTAAGTATAAATGAAAGGGAAGCTTAGATCCTTAAATAAAAATTATCCATACTAATGCCACAATGAAAACAAAATACTATTATTAAATTGCAGCCACAGAGTATTGTGCACGGAGTATTTGCATTTATGCTCTATTTTTGACAAGGTTAGCAAGGGTTTTTTTTTTTTTAACGTTTATTTATTTTTGAGAGAGAGAGAGAGAGAGACAGAGTGTGAGCGGTGGAGGGTCAGAGAGAGAGGGAGACACAGAATCTGAAGCAGGCTTCAGGCTCTGAGCTGTCAGCGCAGAGCCCAATGCGGGGCTGGAATTCACAAACAATGAGATCATGACCTGAGCTGAAGTCGGACGCTTAACCAACTGAGCCACCCAGGCAACCCAAGATTAGCAAGTTTTAGAGTCACGTAAAGAGTCACTTGCATCAAAGCAATACAGTTGAAAGAAGGAAAAAAAAGTGAAAATGAAACGTCATTCTTATTATGCAAGTCAGTGCCATTTCTTCCACATCTTCCCAAGTTGGATGCATTTGAAACTTGGGTGCAGTCTGTGCTTGTTTCTAGGATGTGTGATGAGGAGCACTGGGAGTTGAGGCTGCTGAAGCTGGTTAGGGTTGGGAGGCAGGAGACGATGCTCTGACTGGTAGCTTGGGTTCTGTTTGGTGGCCTGTCTGCATTATTTAACATTACATAGCTAGAAGCTACTCTTGGATTTTAAGTATCCCGAAAATTTTACCACAGGTAATCTTTTAGTACTAAGAGAATTTGTATACACACGTTATAAACCTTTTTAAATTTATAGTGCTAATTTGATTTTCATTCCATAATCATGTTCTCTTTCTGGTGGCTTCACACCCCAGGCAGTGCTTTAGAGTGATTTTGTGGTGATCTATGCCGAGGGGCCTCACATTTGGCATGCATCAAAATCACCTGGAAGTCTTGTTAAAACAGAGCTTGTTAGGGCCCCCATTCCCAGAGCTTCTGATTTAGTAGACACTGATGGGGCATGAGAATCTGTATTTCTAACAAATTCTCACTTGATGTTGACGGTGCTTGTGGGGGGGCCCATTTTGAGAACCATTGCTCAACGGTTCTTATAAAGTATTGCCTTGCCTCTTTGAAAGAGCTAGGTATAGAAAACAACCACATATTGCTATTCCAAGCTGGGAAATTAGAGGCTTATGTAAATGTAGTTTTTTGTTTTGTTTTGTATTTCCCAGAGCATTTTGGTTATCATTGGTATTTTGAATGCAGTTCCCATTGGGACCTTCATCCAATTATTGAAGACTGATTTAGTGAGTCTTTTTTTTTTTTTTTTGGTTGGTTCCATGTCAGGTAGTTGGCATGCAGGAGTGTGCACAGGTAAGGTTGTAGGCTTTATACAGTTTATAGTGTTTACAGGAAGCTATGTGACTATTTTGGTCAATGTGTGATCTCAGAAGACCTGGAAATCCAGTTTTGTTTCAGTTTGCTGAACTCCAGCTTTGTGCCCTTGAACAAATCATGTAGCTTGCCTGGATCCAGGTCTCTCGTCTCAACAATGAGATTAGCAGCACATTCAGTGACTCAAATCTTTCTGGAAAAGTATGACACTAAAAGGATAAGGGAGAATACTATAACCTCATTTTTCTCTCACTATCTAGATATAAGGGTATGAAGGGAAACAGTCACTATTAGTGAAACACAATGATAATTTGTGTGGCATGTGAGTAATTAGTTGATCAGAATCTTGTTTCATCAGAGTTACTTCTGCTTGGGAACTGATACAGTGGAAGGTATCTGAAGTAATTGCCAAACATCACACAAATCAGGAACTTCTACAGCAACCATCTGAATCTTGTAGCATGTCTACCATGAAGGCTTTCCCGTCTTTTTTATGAGGATTAACTCTATCTGTTGGCAGCTCTGCCATATCTGAGCACACATATGCTGAGATAAATCAACACCCTATCTCTAGGCAAAGGCAGAATAGCTATTTAAGAGACATTTGACAGTTACAAAAAAAAAATCTTTGGTACCCAGATAAATCTAGTGAGTAGTATGTGCCAGTTCACTCATTTGGAATGGTATTTTTCTCCTAAGAAGTAGACAGAATATTGGCTTCGGAGCTGTAGAGATTTGGACTTGGATACTGACTAAGCTACTTATGACTTTAGTGACATCAGACAAGTCACTTCAACTCCTTGAAGCACAGTTTTGTCATCCATAAAATGAGACTAATATAACTTATAGGATGTTATGACAACTGAACGTAATAACACGTGTAAAACATTGAGCAACATATGCGACATATGGTAGATGTTAAATTTTATTTAAAAATACCTTGTAACCAGAAAACTGTTTCAACTGGATTACAGATAATCACCTTGGACCTAGAAAGGATCATAGTATAAGGACATGGATTGCTGTCAACTGCTTATCCTCTGCTACTGCTTGGATAACCTGAGGCAGACGGCAGAATATAAGCTTAGGGAAACATCTTTGTGTTCTCCTGAAAGCAGAGTGTGAGACAAGAGCTTGGCTGCCCTAAGAAGTAGGAATTAAGGAGTGGAGAGAATGAGACATGGAGGAAAGATAGGCTAAAATTCTCAATATCCTGGTGTGTTTTTGAGGTTGCCACTGTGGATATTGGGCACTGATTCCCCAGGATCTCCTAAGAATTGTGGAGAACCCCTCCCACAACAGACCAGCTGCGAGAAGAGGTACCAGGGACATAGGGTAAGGCTGGTCTTGGGAGCTTTAACCCCCACTTCCGAGTAGAATTTACATATGGATTGAGGGAGTTCCCATAGCCTTGGAGAAGATGCCTAATAGAAAGTGGAAAGATCCTCGAAGCATCCTTTACAGTGTTCTTCCTGTAAAGATGTAGAAAGATGTAGATGAGCCTGAACTGTAGCTGACGTCAGATGTTGGCTGAAGGACTGATGTGGGGGAAGCAGAGACACCTCCTACATGAAATTAAGGTAGTTTTGTTTAGAATTATATAGGGTCAGCATTTTTCACAATTCTGTGGCTACAATAGGTCTACCCTCTTTTCTGTCCAAAATTTCCCAAAGTCACGTTCAAATCGACGAGTACTGCCTTATTTGAAGCATAAACTAAAAGAGAAGTGTATACGTGACTTCATACATTTTAAAGTACAGGCATAATGTCCTAGGCATAATGACCATGCTAATAGACGTTTGTTTTTGGATAATGTAGTCCTTAGACTACCTATAACAGAATTACCAGTAAGTCTTTCTACATTAAAATCTCTCAGAACAAGATATCTTCTTTAATAAGCTCTGTATTGGGAGTCTGGGAATCATTATGCTATATTCTTTTGAGCTTTGGGTTCTCTGGTTTCTTTTACATTCATTGCCTTACAATTTTCTTGTTAATCCCTTGCATGGAAGTAGAATAGAATTTGAGTTCTTTTTCTTCCCTTTTTTGGGGAAGGTATGGGGAAATCATTCCGGGACAACATGTTTTGGTTATATTGTGTGCAGAGTGTGGATGAGAATTTTTTCATCTGCCACTTCTACATCTTTAAACATGCCCACCTCAATGTAGCCCCTGCATACCTTAGAATCATCCCATCTCCCAGGTACAAGAGGGACAGTAAAGTTGACTATATCATTAGAGGAAACAGGGGCTCATAACACTTGAATGTTTTATTTCAGTGCAGGTGCCAAAGCATAGCTCGAGCTGGGATTAGAGCCTTGTACAATGCCCTAATATTGTTAGAGCAGCAGCTGCCTGTCTGGAAAACTGGCAAGGTAAATGGCTCATAGGTTTGCTGTTTCATCTTTAAAAGGAGATAACAACCAAACACATTTTTCAGGACACTCTTTTCTCAGACCAAGTATAGTTTTCCTTTCAGACATTTTATAAAACTACTAAATCTTATTGAGCACATAGACAGTGATATCTGGACACAATGAACTGATTTAAGAATAAAGAAAATACTTCAGCGCAGGATTTACTTTCTTGTCAGCTGGTGTCACCAGCTAGTTTCATGTAGGATTTCTAAAAAAAAAAAAAATTCTCTAGCTGGAAATGTGCCATTCAGTGCAGGATGGGCAAAAGTATGAACTGTGACTTCCAAATTCTCTTTTATTAAGTGCCCTCAGAATGTCCTTCTATCACTCCAGGTTCTCAGGACTCAAACAAGTTTGCTAATAAGATCAGAGTGAAAACTTTATTAAATACTGGTTCATTGCAGATTTTATGGTTTTATTATACAGTTTGATGGTACTATCTTAAGACTGCATTGAATAGCTCCCTGAATTCCATGCTTTTGATAGGTTCTCTTTCCAAAAGGGCATCACTATAATGGCAATGTAATGGCAACAGGAGAACTTAATGATTTCAGAACATTATATTTTATAACCATTACCTGTAATAGATAAGACAGGGAATGTTTAGAATTTATTATGTCATAAATGGGTAATCAAATATTTGGGTGGTGGAATATATTGGATAAGTGAGATGAAAGCTATTGGAGCTGAAATTCCTTGGTATTTTTGGGGGTGTGCATGTGGGTAGGTGAGGGAGTATGGGATGTGCTTGTGGGTGCGTGAGGGGGTATAAATGACAGCATAGCATTACTTTTTGAGTTCATATACGTGATAACTATAGTTTTTCTACATTTCCTTTCACGGTCAGACTATGAGCAACTACTTCCCACTGCCTTAATTTCTTTATTGATAAAACAAAGATAATAATAAGAGTTACCTTTTAATAGGATGAAGGCATACACATACACACATACATTTACACACATTATGTATATACATCCTGCCTGACATCTCACTGTTACAGAGTCTACATAATCATTTAGAGGTAATTTGGTAAAATTTCACACACAATGCTAACGATATTGGCCATTTTACTAGTCCTTGGAAAATCTGATTACAGGGGATATTGCTAAATAAACAATTGGAACTGCATCAAACTAAAAAGGTTTTGCACAGTGAAGGAAAATCCCAACAAAATGAAAAGGCAACCTACTGAACGGGAGAAGATATTTGCAAATGATGGAACCTATAAGGGGTTAATATCCAAAATATATAAAGAACTCATACAATTCAACAACAAAAATACCCTCAAATAATCCAATTAAAAATGGGTAGATAACCTGAATAGATGTTTTTCCAAAGACCTACACATGGTCAACAGTCACATGAAAAGATACTCACCACTAATCACCAGGGAAAGGCAATTAAAACCATAATGAGATATCACTTCACATCAGTGAGAATGGCTAGTATCAAAAAGACAAAGATAACAAGTGTCGATGAGACTGTGGAGAAAAAGGAAGGAACTCTTGTGCATTATTGGTGGAAAATTAAATTGGTACAGCAATTATGGAAAATACTGTGGAATTTCCTCAAAAAATTAATAATAGAAATGCCAAGCAGAAACAGACTCATAAATACAAAGAACAAGCTGTTAGTTACCAGAGGGGAGGAGGTGGGGAAATGAGCAAAATGGGTGAGGAAGAATGGAAGATACAGTCTTCCAGTTATGGGATGAATGAGTCCTGGACATGAAGGGTACAGAATAGGAAATATAGTCAATGTTACTGTAATGGCGTTGACTGGTGACAGAATGTAGCTGCAGTTGTGGTGAGCATTGCATAATATATAGACTTTGTCAAATCATTGTACACCTGAAACTAATGTGACATTGTATGTCAACTATGCTTCAATTAAAAAAATCGTATGCTATATGAACTAGTAATTCCATTTCTGGGTATTTACCCAAAGAAAATGAAAGACACTAATTCAAAATGATATATGCACCTTTATATTTATTTAGCATTATTTTCAATAGCGAAGATATGGAAACAACCCAAGTGAATGAATAAAGATATGGTATATATACACAATGAACAATTACCCACAAAAAGAAATGAAATCTTGCTATTCGTGATAACATGGATGGACCTAGAGGGTATTATGCTAAGTGAAATAAATCAGACAGAGAAAGACAAATACCAAATAATTTCACTTACATGTAGAATCTAAAAATCAATTAAAAAAAGAAAGAAAACAGAAAAAAATAAATACAGAGAACAAACTGGTGGTTGCCAGAGGGGAAGGGATGGGAGGTGAATTATACAATTAAGAGGTGCAAATTTCCATTTATGGAATAAATAAATCATGGAGATTAAAAATACAGCATAAAGAATAATCAATAAGATTATAGTAATATTGTACAGTGACAATAAGTAGTTCATTATGGTGAGCATGTCATAATGTACATAAATATGAAATCACTATGTTGTATACCTGAAATTAACATAATATTGTATTTCCACAGTACTACAATTAAAATTTTCAAAAAGGGGGATATTGATATATAGAGGCTAAACACAACAAGAATTATAATATCATTAAAAATAAAAAATATATAGCTTATAGCTGACACATACATAGTGCTTACTATGGGCCAAACACTATAAATGTTTCACATATAAATTGATTTATTCATCACAGACCCATTATGAAGTAGTTTTATTATCATCTTTATTTTATAGATGAGGAAACTAAGGCAGCAAGAAATGATTGCTCCCAGTGGCAGTAAGAAGAGGCAGAAAAAATATAATTATTTTGTATATTAACTTAAAAAGCAGAAATTTGTAGTTATTTATTGTAGGTTCAAGGAACCTGTCAGTAATCTCTTCAGGCAACATACTATGGCAGCCAAGTAAAATTATGTGGGGTTCATAGAGACAACCCTGAAATACATTAAAGAAAAGAAGTCATTTGCTATGCTCTTTAAGACAAAGAAGTATCTAATCTATTTTAAAATTATTTTCCCCTAAAATAAAATTTTCAAGTTTTGAAAACTAAAAAAAAAAAAGTTTTTATGGCTCAGAATATAAAGAAAACATCTCCTTAATTTTGCCCAAAGTATAAAATGATATTTGTTATAACTTTCATAGGTTAAAAAAAAAAAAAGTAAAGACAAAGAACAGCAACCACCACCCTACCCCACCCCCTCACACACGATATACTGAAATTTAAAGAGATAATCCAGAACATCCTATTTCTAATTAAAAAAATTCTTTTCTTGTCTATTTTTGAGAGAGAGAGACAGAGACAGAGACAAAGTGCTAGCAAGAGAGGGGCAGGGAGAGAAGTAGACACAGAATCCTAAGCAGGCTGCAGGCTCTGAGCTGTCAGCACAGAGCCCGACGCGGGGCTCAAATTCACAAACCTTGAGATCATGACCTGAGCCAATGTCAGATGCATAACCAACTGAGCCACCCAGGCACCCCAAGGGACACCCTGCTTCTAAAACAGGGGTTGTAAGCCCAGTAAAATTTCCTCTTTGTTTTTCAGCCTACTGTACTATGTTAGAACCCTGTTGCTCTGAATCTAGAATACATACAACCATCCAAACCTGTTTCTGTTCATAATGCCATAAGATAATTCATATGTTTACCTAGATTAATATTCACTTTCTTCAAGTGGATGAATAGAAATTTCATAATTTGGAATTAATCTGATCTACTGATGCTGAACATAAGAGGAGACACAAGGATAGGCCAAGGATGGTTTTTAAAGCAAAGACCATTTATGCTTCTGAAATGAGGCTTAACACTGAGTTCTCTCAGACTTCTTGATTGTAATCTGACCCTATTAAAAAATGGAAACTTTGATCGCATTGAAATTTAAAATTTTCTGTTTAACAAAAGCCACCATAGAGAAGTATATGGAAGGGTATCAGGAGAGGGTATATGCAATATCAAAATAAGGTATGAGATGTATAGTTATTAAGAATGTTTAAGGAACATTTTTAGCAGTAAGTTATTAGAGTGAAGAGAAAACTTAGAAAATCAACAGTAATTCAGAACCTTGGAAATCAGGAAGTCCAGGAAGCATTTGAAGAGATAGATGTTTATTCTCATTATTCATCAGAAAAATACAAGTTAAAGAACACTTTGCATTCTCTAGAAGGGCACAAATTAGAAAGTCACATGATATCTAAGCCCACTGGGGATATGGCAAAATGGGAGCCTAAATGCATGACAGTTGGAGGTATAAATATTGTGGCGAAATTTGGGAGTAGCTAGTGAAATTAATTTGCCTGTGATCCAGCATTCTCATTTCTGGATATATTATTTCAAAAATGTATACATGTGGTGAGATGTTCATATCCACACTGGAGTGATAGCAAGAAAAGGAGGGGATGCATTGACTATCACCACATAAAAATAGGAGGAAAAATAGAATGGTATTAGAAGCACAACACAATTTAAATAAACACTCACCTGCACTACTACAATATGGTTTCAAGCATATAACACTATGCAAAAACATGCTTGAAAGATAGATATATGTAATATACCGTATGTAATATAGAGGAATCTATATTACCTACGCTAAAAAGTGCTTTTTCTAAGCATTTATTTCTATGAGAGAGAGAGAGAGAGAGAGAGAGAGAGAGAGAGAGAAACACAGGTGCATGCGAGCGGGGGAGGAGAAGAGAGAGAGAGGAAAACAGAATCCCAAGCAGGCCCTGCGCTGTCAGCACAGAGCCTGACATGGGGTTCAAATTCACGAACGGTGAGATCATGACTTGAGCTGAAATGAAGAATCAGAAGCTCAACCGACCGAGCCACCAGGCGCCCTAGCAATATGTGTTTTAACGGGGAAGTAGAAACATTAATGAAGGCTATAAGGATCAGGCAATATACAATTTATCTTAACAGAATACTAAAAAGTGCTTTTGTGAGAGTAGTGGCTTGAAAGGGAACAAAAAATTATTTAATAAAAGAAAAGCACATGATCATTATCCAGCTCAATTATCGGATGAGAATGATGAAGTCAATTCTGTACATGAGTTTCAAAAAAGTAAACAAACAAGCAAAACCCCTCTACAGTATAATATTCTCTGTTCATGCAATTTTTATGTGGATAGGCATGGTGGGCTAAAATTGGGGAGGGTTTGGGAAATAAAAAGAGGAATTCCTGTGGTCTGTAAAAGCCTAGTCCGAAGGTTGTTGGTGCTATTCATAAGTGGCTTTCAGGCCTCATGGTGAGTGTTACTGGCTTCAAAAAAATATTAAAATATTCCAAAATACTAAACTAAGATTGGTCTATTTAAACCTTCTATTACTGTGGTGGCTCCAGCTGCCATGATTTCTGATGAGTAACCACCATCACATGGTACAATGCAGAATAATATAGTTTTGAATAATATACTTATTTGAATAATATACTTAACTGAGGAAGAGGGTGGGGATAGTATTGGCCACCAAATGTATTAGAGGTTGATTATAGTCACAGGTTACCAGATGTGTAATTAAATACAGGAAGTTTGTTTGTTTTTAAAGAGTAAAATATTGCCACCTAGTTTATTTTCTACTAAGTTTGCTCTTGATCATGGCATTTGCAGTTCTAATTTGGAAATGGGTAAACTTAGCAAGTAAAGTAAGCTTAATAAGCATATCTTATAAAGAGAAAACATATATTTCTAAAGCACCCCATGAGAAAATTCAAACAGTAATTATATTAATATATTCATTAAGATATTAATATATTAAATATTAATATATTAGAACTGATATTTTTAAATGAAAGTTGTTTTTATTTTCATGAAGCCAAATCTAATTTATTATTGAGGAGCAATGGAAGAGAAATGTATAGATCATGTTGAAACTTTACATGTTTGGGAATTGTGAAAAGATTCTACATAGGTAGGTATACACAAGAAAATTTTTTTAAAGAAAAAGCTAACATTGAATTACTTAAAAAGACAACATTTATGACACTGTAATATGTCAGACTAGTTATGAACTGATGTATAGAATCTTCAGTAAATCAACACTGATGGGAGTTGACAATGAATACAATCAATGACTGAAAATAGGTTATATGAAACTCTTTAGAACAAGTGAATATTATCCACCAAAGGAAGAGAAGCACTGGATATAATCCAAGATGAAATGATTATACTTTCAGAACTAATATTAACCTAAGTTCAAAGATGACTGATGATCCATAATACTGCTTACCATGCAATAGGGCCAACACTTGATTCCTGGACTGTCAGTCTCCCTTACTCGGCGGTCAAGAATCTTTCAAGATCTTTCAAGCTGTGTATTTTATTTTATTGAATAAAAGAATGAATGTACAAATAAAAGTATGAATGTGTGAATATATAGGTGAAATGATGAAAACAAGAAGGAAAGATTTAGAATCATCTTAAGTTGAGAAGACATGATTTACCTAACATAAATTGAAGAATTTAGGCTGCATTGGTATTTGGACATAATTTCAAACTAAAATTTTAGCTACCACTACATATAAAGTTCAGAATCTTACTGTAAATATGAAACTTAGAACCAACACATTTCCTAAGATAGAAGTAACGAAATAAAGGAAAACTGTAATAAAAGCTGAGAGCCTTGCAGTAGTGTTCTCATAATTTGTAGTCACTGCCAGAAATAAGCTGTGTGAGTGAGGTGAGGGTGAGTGTCAGAAGGGGCTGTAGCTAATTTTTTTTTAAATAATGGTACTGGAAGCATTTATGACATCTATAAAGGTGTTTTATTTTTGACCAGTGACAGAGGTCAAGGTACAGAACAGATTTGGCTATGCTATCCTATTTTGGCTAAACATCAAATGGGAGACCTAGTCTCTTATCATTTATGTAATGCAGCAAAGAATATCAATTTGATTTAATTTGCTCCTTCAGATTGAATATTATGAAAAAATGCTGTTGATAAAATGCTTATGATCCTTAATTTGTATTTCAAATAAATAGGCCATGACAAACATTCTATATTTAATCTTGCACTCTGGAATGTACATCTAAGAAGATATCCAGGGTAAAGATTTTTTAAAGTATTTTTCTGTGATTTGCAACATAGTACATAATTGTGAGATTTACTTATAAATGTTATTCCTTATCTTGTTTTACCAAGTGTTTAAATTCTCTTGCAAAGTGTATGTAATAAAAGATAAAACAAAATTTTAGATTAGAATAAAATGGAGATGGAAAAATAATAAAGCCATGTAAATGCAGACCATTTTGTATACTTGCTGAAGATAGATTTTAGAATGACTGTCAGAATGACTATGTTTAGTTGCCACAGCAAAAGAAAATATATAAGATTTTTGTTCATTGGATTAAAAGCATTTAAAAGTAAGGTTAATCTTTAATTGCACAGCTTTGCTTAATATTGAAATCTGATAGGAAATTCCCTCATGACCTCCAAAATGGGACATCATAGTTAATGATATCTCTAAACTTATAGTAAATATCACTGAGTCTGTGTGCACATGTATTCTAAGTCCATCTATACATTACATATATAGATACATATGTAAATGTAGATGTATATGTATGTATATATATGTAAAATGCTGTAATGGAAATCCTATTGGAGGGACTTGTAAAATTAATTAGTACAGATAGATAGATACTCTGGCCTCTGATAACCTGACTTCTTAATCCAAGGAAATAATTCAGACTCTTTTTACAGGGATTCTTACCCCAAGAGGTGTATTATCATGGGGATTCCTAGTTATGGAATGCAGGGATTTTGTGAACCACCCAAAACTCTATTTAAATAACCACATGCACCTTTTGTACATTTGGCCTACTGCCAGTATCACATAGCATTCTCAAAATCAACTATACCCTCAAAATTTAGAGAACAATTGCATACGATGTGTTTTTTGAATTATTGTAGCATTCTTTTTGTATAAGTGTGTATGGTTATGCCCTTCAATGATTTGTTATTTGTTCATTTTGTTGTTAGTATTTAAGTGATTCACTATTGATATCAACAATGTCAGAAATGAGGACTCCTCTAGTTTGTGGTATTTATGATATTTCATTTAAAATGACTGTTTTAGATAATATATATGATCTTCCCCTAGAATCTTTCCTTATAGAGTTTAGCATGTGTTTAGAAACTTTTAATTATCAAGATGATACATTTGTTACAATAAAAGCCACCGATGAATTATTTATGAACCAGTATTTGGATAAGAGTTTTAGTTTTTTAATATTCATATTGTCTCAGTGAATGAAACCCACTGAATCCATCACTTTATGTAAAACCTAGGTCTCTACCTATGTAAATCAGCAATACCAAATAATTCTTAGGGCATTAACTATTTTTTCTCAGCTCAGAGTTTACACCTGCTACTTTGGGGGTTCTGGGATCTTAATCCACATACAATCCTGGAGGGAATGTGGGATGACAGCAGTGGAGGATGAGGACAATTGCTATCAGGTGAGGTCACTGCAAATCATCAGGGTAGGCAGAACTTCTGTCACTAGACAGCCAAAGCACTTTTCCTGCTCTTAAAGAGACTTTTTGTGATTTGTGGGTTAAAGTCCTTATATTCATCATAATTCATCCAAATGCCCCATTCCACTTTTGGGAGTCCTAGTCAATCCCTTAAATTTTGTGAGATCTGGCAGGGCTGATAAATCCATTTATGTTACAGTTTAAGCAACCTGTAAGAGAAGTTTCTGCTCTGCTTTTCAGTTTCAGCAGCTCGACCTGTATCTTCAAGAGCTATGATGAGATTCTTTTAGGATAAACATGGGAACTTGCTTTCTTTCTTACTACTTAAGCTAAGAATTTAAAACTTTGAACTTACCTTTTTTTTAATTAAAAGTCTCCAATGCTATCAGAATAGCCACCCCTCTCCACATTTTGTATTACTCAGCCTCATCATAACAATATGTCCCAGCAGCCAGCTGGTCTGCAAGAGGTGGCCTTCTTTTTTTAATTTTTAATTTATTTTTCAGGCTTATTTATTTATCTTGAGAGAGGTAGAGAGAGCACAAGCATGGAAGGGACAGAGAGGGGGCAGGGGGTGGGGGAGAAGAGAGAATCCCAAACAAGCTGTCAGCACAGAGCCTGATACTCAAACTCGCAAACTACGAGATCATGACCTGAGCCCAAATCAAGAGTTGGATGCTTAACCGACTGAGCCATCCAGGCGCCCCTAGAGATGGCCTTCAATGAGCATTCTGTTCCAGGGATTTACAGAATAATAATTTATGCAACTATTTAGGCACACATCTATGGATAGTGCCCCATTTCCCGAATTTCAAAACAACCAAGTCAAATAAACCAATTCTGTGAGTCATTTTCCTGCAACTTCTCCAGTTATCTAATACTCTCTCAGGCAAAGTTATCGGTATTTTAAACAGAGAGGGATTTAATTCAGGTAATTTGGTGGCCAAATATCACCAGAAGTGTTCAGTTAAAGGACAGTTAAAAAAGAATCAATAAACGTTGATTTAAAGGCTAAATTATTTTAGCTGCAATCCAGAAGTTACAATCCAGCTGCTGCTGTTAGCAACGTTGCTACCTGCACAATTAGCTTTTGTTCATGACACTGGTAACTAGATACCAGAACAGGAACCTTTACAAACGCTCATGTATTTTAGAACCTGTTTAAGAACTGTAGAGAGATGACTTCTATTTCCGTTCCTGCCTGTTCCCTTCCTTGCATACATCTCAATGGCAAACACTAAATTGTACCCAGCACTTTAGCCACGAAAGGGTATAAGAAAAGACCTTTTAGGCCTTGCAGCACAGGGTGGGTGGCACATGGGAGGGTTTTGTTTTCCTCAGCCTTTTTGGTATACTTTACATAGTTTAGTTTTTTCTTTCTTTCTATTTTTCTTTTTCTTTTTTTAATGTTTATTTATTTTTGAGAGAGAGAGAGAGAGCAAGTGTGAGCAGAGGAGGGGCAGAGAGAAAGAGAAGATCTGAAGTAGGCTCCAAGCTGTGAGCACAGCTGGATGTGGGGCTTGAACTCACCGCTGGGAGACCATGACTTGAGTCTAAATCAAGAGTAGGCCACTTAAAGGGCTGAGCCACCCAGACACCCCAATTTTTTTCTTAAAGAACTTCTCTTGCTTGCCATATAATGATATTTTTTCCCTTTTTTTTCTTTTCTCCTCATGCATTGCCTTCTGTCTTTAAGGACACTTTTCTGAATGAAGAAAAATGGTAACAGATGGATAGGTCCATTTCCATTATGTCTGATATGAAAGCCCAGAAGACTTCTCTGAATAGGTGCCATTTAAATGGAAACTAGAATTCTCTGTGTGTGCGTGTGCATGTGGAAGTTTAGAAAGGTGGGGTAGTTTTTAGGCATAACACCAACTTTTTTTTGTTGTTTTCCTTCTTCTCTCTTTTCTTTCTCTTCTGTGGCCCCCGTGGAGACCATATGCTGAAGGTGACAGCATCACAAGAGGAAATTCCTTGGCATCCTTGTGTAACTTCGTCAGAGGAGGCCACACAAAAGAAAGCAACCCTATTATGAAGAACTGTACTGATTGTTGTATGAAAATCAAAAAGTTTTCACATTGTTTTAAGCCACAAAACAAAAGAGAACATTTGGCCTGAGGGTTCCATGAAGATTTGGGGTTTATCAGAAAGTAGTGCTAGATGGAGAGAAGAAAAATGCAGGCATGTCCTAGAAAGGAATTATCAGGATGGACAATGAATTTTAGGTTGGATAAGAACAGATGGCATTGAGGGGCACCTGGGTGGCCCAGTTGTTAAGCGTCCCACTCTTGATATCAGCTCAGGGCATGGTTTCACAGTTCATGAGTTTGAGCCCGGCATCGGGTTCTGCGCTGATAGCATGGAGCCTGCGTGAGATTCTCCCTCTCTCCCTCTCTCTCTGCCCCTCCCCCTCCTCTCTCTCTCTCTCTCTCTCTCTCAAAATAAATAAACTTTAAAAAAGAACAGAAGGAATTGATGGGTGGTTAGAAAGTGCTAGTTTCCATATATTTACAACATTGACAAGTACAAAGATTGTGAAGCTATTTGAACAGGGGAGAAAAGTATGGAATGTTATTGTATTTATTTACTTATTTTTAATTTTTTTAACGTTTATTCATTTTTGAGCGATGGAGAAGGACAGAGTGCAAGCAGGGGTGGGGCAGGGAAAGGGAGACACAGAATCCGAAGCAGGCTCCAGGCTCTGAGCTGTCAGCACAGAGCCAGAGGTGGGGCTCGAAATGCGAGATCATGACTTGAGCAAAAGGCTTAACCTGACTGAGCCACCCAGGCGCCCCTGGAATGCTATTTTAAGGTGTATTTTTGATAACAAGAATTGATGGGATGTTCGTTTCCTTGTGATCTCAAGATGGAGGGTGTGACCATAGAAGTGAAAGACTGAGGAGATAAAAGGTCAATAAACTGAGAGGCCAAAGGTGTGTGGAGCACCGTTTGAAAGACATTTAATTTACCCATTGCAATATTTTAAATATTCTAGTTTTGTTAATAGATGAGGCCAAAACTGCAGAAGACTGGAACTGCAGTACTGGAATTCTCTGGACCCTTTTCTCTTTACACTTTACGGAATTCTCTTTGGTGAGACAAAGACAGTGTTGCATATAAAAACATGGCTTATTGGTGTCAGACTGTTCGCCTTCTGTTTCTGGTTTAATCACTCACTTGTTAGGGGGCTTGGCAGCTGGCTCACTCTTAAAAACTAATTTTTTTTTTTTCCGGTGAAAAAGAAAATCTGAAGATTAAATAAAGTCAATGATTTTGAGTGTCTTGGCTATTAAATTATTGTCATTATTGTGAAATATGGCTTGTAATTTTGCTTGATGACCTAGCATTAAAATTCACTACAAAGGGGCGCCTGGCTGGCTCAGTTAGGTTAAGTGTCTGACTGGTTTTGGCTCAAGTTATGATCTCATGGCTGCGTGGGTTCAGGCCCTGCATCCGGCTCTGTGCTGGCAGCACAAAGCTTGCTTGGGATTCTTTCTTCTCTCTCTTCTCTGTCTGCACCTCCCCCACTTGTGCTATTTCTGTCTCTCAAAATAAACAAACTTAAAAAAAAATACTCACTACTAAATTTACTGTAGGGACATTGGCGAGGACAATATCCAAGATATCATTTCTTGTTACCCACATAACTCCTTATTTTACACACACAAAAAAACCCAAAACAAAAACAGAAAAAGCCTTCCAGATTGATATGCCAGGAGAAATTTGCCTCCACGGAGAAGCTGTTTGTGTATTTTCAAATTCCCCACAACTCATGTTAGTGGAAGATTAATCCCTTTTAGCTTAGGTGCCTAGGTATTTAGAGTCAAAAGTAAGGCTTAACTTTAATACAGGGAAGAGTTCTGTGAATACCATAACCATACCCTCTTCCCTGCACTAATTATAACATTTTAATTTACATTTAACGTTTGTTCATTTTTTTATTTTACAAGTCACCTCAGTCCCTTTACGTGTGTATGTGTGTGTCAGGGTAAATTCCTCAATATCCTCAATTCTGAAACCACAAGCTGTTGAAGAAAAACAGAGGTCTAGAAGAAGATTTCTACCGCTATAGAGAGGTGTTTTTGTTTTTGTTTTCCTTCTAATAGTGAAGGGTTTCCCATTTTGGAACTAGGATGAAGCAATTCTTTTGTGAAGTATGGCCTGAGCCTGTGTTCCAATATACCCTTTTCTACAAGGCTTATTTTGATATAAAAGTTTAGTTGTGCATCATCTATTGGCTTTACATTGCAACTGCTAGAGTCTAAGGAGAGCTTTAGAACTCTTTCCTCAGTTACATTTATGTGGTTAGGTTAGTGGTAAAGTGAAATCAAAAAGGTGAGGTATTATTACCTACTATACCATTGAATCAAACAGATACCATTTTAATAATGTCCTATTTCCATACCTGCCAAATGAAGCTTGCTGCACTGTGGCTGAGACACCACGTTAAGTAGGACAACTCTGAGCCTCTTTGAGAAATTGCTCAGAGTTTAAATGTTTCTTATTTTTCATACCGGCAAATGATTTCATCTTTGACCTGTAATTTGACATTCTAAGCATAGGATGTTCTGTGTTTTAGCATCAAGTGTGATTAAGCCAATTGGATTTCTTCCAATCTCCTACTTATGTTGACACAGGGAAGGCTGAAGATACATCATTGAATTTCAACCCTACATAACTTTCAACGAAGGCAAATACACAAGAAACAAATGAGGAAAGTGCTGTTGCTATTAGTACTGACAATAGCTCTGCTAAGTCTGGAACATGATAAACCACATAGCATGCTCATAAACAGCTCTTTTCTGGATAGATTTATATTTAATTTTAGGAGATACTTGTTGTGTAACTACTGTGTGGAAAATGCTAGGTTCTTAAAAGACAGGAAATGAAAACAAAATTGCTCAGGCTTTAGGGAGTAGCTCTTGATTGCAGGGTATGGACCAAGTTCAGAAAAAAAAAATGTGTTCCTTATAATGTGTACCCAATGAAACAGCTTTTTGGAAATTTATAAGTAACAGAAAACTACAGGTATATAACACTTGGCACTAAGTTAACTTTAGAAAATAAGAGGTCTAGGGCTGAGGAAGCCTATGTCAGGTCCAAATTCCCAACTCATTTGCTTGATATTTGAGTTCTCCAAAGCTTGCCCCTATTTTATATTATTCAATCTGATTTTCCACTGTGCTTACACACAGCTTCTGCTTTATTTAGGCTGATATCATTTGATATACTTTCTAAAGATGTGTTGAAATCAAAGAATTAAATAAATCCTGAGGTATTCCATGTTCATTGATAGGAAGACTCAATATTAGGATTCCAATTCTTCCCAACTCAATCTACAATTTATTGCAAGCCCAATAAAAATCCTAGCAAGTTATTTTTTTTAGATATTGACAAACTGATTCTAAAGTTTAAACGGAGAGGTAGAGAATCCAGAATAGCCAACTTGGTGTTGAAAGAGAACAAAGTTGGAGGACTACTCTTTAACTTCAAGACATACTATAAAGGTACCGTAATTAAGGCAGCCTGGTGTTAGCAAAGGAATACACAAATAGATCAATGAAACAGAATAGAGAGTCCAGAAACAGACCTCCATAAATATAGTCATCTGATCTTTGACAAAGGAGAAAAAGCAATACAATGGAGAAATAAAATCTTTTTAGCAAAAGATTCTGGAATCATTAGACATCCATATTAAAAAAAAAAAAGGAATGTAGACATAGATATTACAACTTTCATAAAAATTAACTCAAAATTACAGACTTAAATGAAAAGGCAAAATTATAAAACTAGAAGATGACATAGGAGAAAGCCTAGTTGACTGTGTTTGGTGATGACTTTTGAGATACAACACCAAAGACAAGATCCAGGAAGAAGAATTGATAAGCTGGACTTCATTAAAATCAAACATTTCTGGTGTGTGAAATATATTGTCGAGGGAATGAAAAGACTCATTGCTGACTGGGGGAAAATATTTACAAAAGACACATTTTTTGAAAGGCTATTACTCAAAATATACAAGAAGCTCTTTAAACTCAACAATAAGAAAATAACTCAATTAACAATTAGGCAAAAACTTTAACAAACACTTCAATGAAAAAGATGTACTGATACTATATAAGCATACGAAAAGATGCTGCACATCATACATCTATCACCCGAGAAATGCAAATTAAAACAACAGTGTAATACCACTACATTCCTATCCGAATGGCCAAAAACCAGAACAGTGAAAACACCAAATGCCAGCAAAGATGTGGAAAAGGAACTCTCTTCATCGCTGGTGGAAATGCAAATGGCATAGCCAGCTTGGAAAGATGCTTTGGCAGTTTCTTACAAAACTAAATATACTCTTTCAATATGATCCAGCAGTAGTGCTTCTTGGTATTTACTCAAAGGAGTTAAAAATTTATGTCCACACAGAAACCTGTACAAGGATGTTTATAGCAACTTATTCATCATGGCCAAAACTTGGAAGCAACCAAGATAACCTCAGTAAGTGAATGGGTAAATAAACTGTGATATATCCAGTCAATTCATATAGTCCAAGAGTGTGATTTAGCACTAAAAAGAAGAGCTATCGAATTGTAGAAAAAAACATGGAGGGACGTTAAATATCTATCACTGAGTGAAAGTAGCAAACTAGAAAGGCCACAAACTACATGATTCTATTTGATATTCTGGAAAAAGCCAAACTATGGAGAAGGTAAAAAGATTAGTGGTTTCCAGGGACAAGGGTGGAAGAAGGGATATATAGGCAAAGCACAGAGGATTTTCAGGGTGGTAAAATTATTCTGTATGATACTATCATAGTGGATACATGTCACTATACACTTATAAAAGGCCATAGAATATACAACACCAAGACTTAACCTAGTAAACTACGGAATTCGGGTGATGACATACCAATATAGGTTGTTCAATTGTAGCACATGTACAAACTCTAGTACAGGGCATTGATAGTGCTGGAGGCTGGGAGTGTGTGGGGCACTCTCTGTATTTTATGTTAGATTTTGCTGTGGACCTAAAGCCATTCTAGAAAAATAATGTCTGTTTAAAAAGAAAAAGATACAATAGCAAAATAAGCAAAGTAATAAAAGAAGATGATAAATATATAAGAAGAAATTCATGAACTGGGAAACATTCAATTGAGAAAACTAAGAAAGCCAAAAATTGGTTCTGTATGAAACCTAATTAACCAATTATAGCAGAAATACAAAATATCAGTGTAAGTAATGCTGAAGAAGAGTTATACTGACTGACAGTCATTGCAAATAGAAGGCAAGACTATTAAAAGTGAGCTTACATGAATAAATTAAAAAATTTAGATGAAATGGACAATTCCTAGAGAAGTACAACTTAGCAGAATTATCATAATGAAGATAATTTTTTTAAAATAAATCCTATTCTTTGAAGAAAATTTAATCCATAATGAAAAGCTTTTCCTCAAAGAAATTCCTAACCCACATACTTTTCAGTTTTGGTGGTGTCTGTTAAGATACCCTTAAGCTCAGGAAATCTTTCCTCAGTTGTATCCACTCTATCAATAATTCCGCCAAAGGCATTCTTCATTTCTCTTGCTTTTGTTTTCTTTATCTCTCGCATTTCTGTTTGGTTCTTTGTTAGAATTTCCATCTCTTTGCTTACCTTGTCTATCTGTTTTTCCTTATTGTACTTTATCCACTGGAGCCAACTTAAATTCTTGTCTTTTTTCTTTTTTTTTTTTTTAAGTTTATTTGTTTATTTTGAGAGAGAGAGAGAGAGAGAGAGAGAGAGAGAGAAAATCTCAAGCAGACTCCACATGGTCAGTGTGGAGCCAGGCTCAGGGCTTGAACCGATGAACAATGAGATCATGACCTGAGCTGAAAACAGGAGTCAGATGCTTAACTGACTGAATCACCCATGCGCACCCCCCCCACCCCCTTCACATTGTTTTAAATTGCTGGTCTGATAATTCCCACATCCATGCCATATCTTAGTGTCATTCTGACGTTTGCCATTTATCTTTAAACTTTGGTGTTTGATTTTTGGTATGTCTTGTAATTTTATCCTAATAGCTAAACATGATGTACTGAGTAAAAAGAACTGTTGTAATTAGCCCCTTTGTGGAAAGGGATGGGGGGAAGTGTTCCATAGTCTTATAAGTAGGTCTCAGTCTTTTTATTTTTTTATTTTTTTAAAGTTTATTTATGTGTTTTGAGAGAAAAGGAGAGAGAGAGAGAGAGAGAGAGAGAGAGAGAGAGAGAGAGAGAGAGAGAGAGTTCAGGCCAGGGGCAGAGAGAGGGAGAGAGAGAATCCCAAGCAGGCTCCATATTGTCAGTGCAGACGTGGGGCTTGAACCCATGAATTGTGAGATCATGATTTGAGCCAAAACTAAGAGTCAGATGCTTAACTGACTGAGCCACCCAGGTACCCCGATCTCAGTCTTTCAGTGACCCTGAACCACTGAACTGTGAACTTCACACATGCTTTTCAGTTTTTGTCTCCTTTCTTTGGGACAGGGTGGCTAGAACGGACTGGCGTTGGGCATATCCCTTCTTCCATACTGAAGGAGTGGGGGCAGGAGTCAGGTTTTCTCTTCCCTCAGGTCAATTAAGTTTTGATTAATCCCAGGAGGTTAGTCTGTAGTGAAATAGTTTCACCTGATGGCAGACATTTTAAAGGATACAATGCTCTGGTGTATTTCAACAGATTCCACTCTCCCCCTGTGAGAAGCACAAGAGGATTTTCCTCCACTTTTCCCTATAAGAACCTGGTCCAGCTCCAGGAGGAAAGACACCTAAATGTGTGAATCCCCTTGTATTAATGGCCACAGACAGCCTTTTTATTTCAGTGTCCTGTTTTCCCTTTTTACAGATAACCGGAGATGCAGGTAAGTTTTGTTTCCTATTTCTTTTATATGAAGGATTTCCTTTAGTGTGTTGTAGTAAATAGTATCAAATTCTGTTTTTGTCTGTAGAAGTTGTTATTTAGCTTTCCTTTTTGAAAAATATTTTTACTTGTTACAGATTTCTTGGGTTGAAGGTTTTCTTTCAGAACTTGAAAGATGCCATTCAGTTGTCTCTTGGCTTGCATGAAAATTGAGCTGAGTTGTGAGTTTCCTTGTAGCTGTCCTTACCCTTCTTTTTCTAATTCAAATTCCTTTAGTGTTACCTATGCATCGGGTACAAGTTACATTGGCAGAAGGATTTTTCTCCCTGTTCCTCTTCTGTGATTACATTCACACATCCCCTATGTGCTTCCACATCAGACTGGGTCTCTCTCCATGCCCTCACCCTAGGAACAGACAGCAGCAACTTGCTAGGGGGTGCAGGAGACTGGTGGTGGGGACAGGGAGGGCATTCTCTGTTGTTCTGGTTCAGTTTTGTCTTAGTTTGGCTTGGTGTTCCTGGTTCTTGGGGATGGGGCTTTCTCTGTGATCCTGTTAGATGCTCCTGCCAGATGTAGGATATCTCTAATAGCCAGGGTGTGAAGAGCCTCTAACCCTCCTTTCAAGGTTGGGAAGTTTTGCTTTTGTCTTGTTTTTTAATTTCTTCCCTATCTGCGGCTATTTGGTCCCCCCCACCCCACCCCACCCCAACCCACCCCCAGCTCAAGAATTTTGTTTGTTTGTTTTGTTTTTTCTGTAGAGGAGAGTTTCCAGGTAGAACTCTGCTTTCCTGCAGTGGCTGCTTCTTTTCTTGTTGAGGCTTGCACCACAAACGGGGCCTTGTGCAGTCTCTCACCCTTGCCACAATTGTCCTTTTTTACCTTGTGGGGAAAACTCCCCGACTGAGTATAAAACCCCTGGAGTCTGTGGCTCTTAGGAGTTCTATAGTCTCAAACTATCTCATACTTGCACTTTACCAATTTATTTACAAACCTGAGCTGAGATTTTCTTAATGGCTTGTAGGACAGCCCAGTTTTCCTCCTGTCCTGCCCCAGACAATCACCACTCACATTTCCTTGAAGGTACCTTTCCTTAAGTTTTAGCCTATTTGTTTCCCCTTGTGACCTCAGCTATCTGGTTATCTAACAACAAAGTATAACTTTGTAGACCGTTTGTCTTTCTCTTGTTGTCTGAGAGGGAGTAAGCTCTTTCTCCCTTTCTTTATACCAATTAGAAGTCAAATCTTTCTGGGGAAGGGTGTTCAGGTGAAAACCATTAAATCTGGTGCCTGCTTCCTATTGCAGAGTTGCTCACACTTGTGTTGGGCTATTGGGATTATTACTTCTATTACCAATTGTGTTGGCATCCCCCTTTGAAAACTTTGTTTTTAAAAAGGCCAGAGCAGAATTTTTCTATGACCAAAGTATGTATGTAACATATTGTAAATGTGATGCCTCTGGCATATCATTAGTAAACTGTAGGCTTTGCATTGCTATTGATTTAATTTTTTACTAGTAGAGTTAACAGATTAAACGGATGTTGATAAATATATACATAGAAATATCAGAAATCAGGAAAATGACTATTTTAACAATCTCACAGTAAGCTTATTTTATTACCTGTTCTTTAAAAATTTTGGAAAGTTTTATTTATCTTTGGAACACTGCAATATTTTAGTACAGTGCTTCCTTAGACAATCAAGCACTTAATTTTAGTACCTCAGAATTCTTAATTCTCATGTATTACATCATTTCTATTAAATTTCATTTCATCACTCTTCCCATTATCCCATCTTACTTAACAGTGTGAAAACTACTTCTAAGTACAGTGTAAATAAAAGATATTAATACACTCTTGACTTGCAATGAATAGGGTAGTAATCTAATGCACTCAGAAAAATGTTTTTTCAAAGCGGTTATGAGTAACAGATAAGAAGTGTTCTGTATTTACTCAGATCAAAAAGCTAGAAGCAGAGTGACACTGCAAAATATAAATAATGGTTGTTTATCATGAATGTGTTAGGGCCTGACATTATCTTCTTATACTGTCATTGTCAATAACTGGATGAAAAACTGGGAGTAATGTAAAATCAGTTTAACCATGTGGCCTTTATTTTTGAGTTAGATGTTCATTAATTCCATAAAAGTTCATTGAGCGGCTATTATATGGCAAGTGCTGGATTGGATTAAAGGAACTGTGGATTTAGCATCAGCCATCAGAAAGAATGAAATCTTGCCATTTACAACTGATGTGGATGGAGCAAGAAGGTATTCTGCTAAGTGAAATAAGTCAAAGAGAGAAAGACAAATACTATATGATCTCACTCGTGGAATTTAAGAAACAAAACAGAGGAACATAAAGGAGGAGGGGGGGCGGGAGAGAGGGGAAACAAACCATAAGAGACTCTCAACTATAAAGAACAAGCAGGGTGGATGGAGGGATGTGGGTGGGGGATGGCCAGATGGGTGACGGGTATTAAGGAGGGCACTTGTGATAAGCACTGGGTGTTGTATGTAAGTGATGAATCACTGAATTCTACTCTTTTTTTTTTTTTTTTATGAAATTTATTGACAAATTGGTTTCCATACAACACCCAGTGCTCATCCCAAAAGGTGCCCTCCTCAATACCCATCACCCACCCTCCCCTCCCTCCCACCCCCCATCAACCCTCAGTTTGTTCTCAGTTTTTAACAGTCTCTTATGCTTTGGCTCTCTCCCACTCTAACCTCTTTTTTTTTTTTTTTTCCTTCCCCTCCCCCATGGGTTCCTGTTAAGTTTCTCAGGATCCACATAAGAGTGAAACCATATGGTATCTGTCTTTCTCTGTATGGCTTATTTCACTTAGCATTACACTCTCCAGTTCCATCCACGTTGCTACAAAGGGCCATATTTCATTTTTTCTCATTGCCACATAGTACTCCATTGTGTATATAAACCACAATTTCTTTATCCATTCATCAGTTGATGGACATTTAGGCTCTTTCCATAATTTGGCTATTGTTGAGAGTGCTGCTATGAACATTGGGGTACAAGTGCCCCTATGCATCAGTACTCCTGTATCCCTTGGATAAATTCCTAGCAGTGCTATTGCTGGGTCATAGGGTAGGTCTATTTTTAATTTTCTGAGGAACCTCCACACTGCTTTCCAGAGCGGCTGCACCAATTTGCATTCCCACCAACAGTGCAAGAGGGTTCCCGTTTCTCCACATCCTCGCCAGCATCTATAGTCTCCTGATTTGTTCATTTTGGCCACTCTGACTGGCGTGAGGTGATACCTGAGTGTGGTTTTGATTTGTATTTCCCTGATAAGGAGCGACGCTGAACATCTTTTCATGTGCCTGTTGGCCATCTGGATGTCTTCTTTAGAGAAGTGTCTATTCATGTTTTCTGCCCATTTCTTCACTGGGTTATTTGTTTTTCGGGTGTGGAGTTTGGTGAGCTCTTTATAGATTTTAGATACTAGCCCTTTGTCCGATATGTCATTTGCAAATATCTTTTCCCATTCCGTTGGTTGCCTTTTAGTTTTGTTGGTTGTTTCCTTTGCTGTGCAGAAGCTTTTTATCTTCATAAGGTCCCAGTAATTCACTTTTGCTTTTAATTCCCTTGCCTTTGGGGATGTGTCGAGTAAGAGATTGCTACGGCTGAGGTCAGAGAGATCTTTTCCTGCTTTCTCCTCTAAGGTTTTGATGGTTTCCTGTCTCACATTTAGGTCCTTTATCCATTTTGAGTTTATTTTTGTAAATGGTGTGAGAAAGTGGTCTAGTTTCAACCTTCTGCATGTTGCTGTCCAGTTCTCCCAGCACCATTTGTTAAAGAGGCTGTCTTTTTTCCATTGGATGTTCTTTCCTGCTTTGTCAAAGATGAGTTGGCCATACGTTTGTGGGTCTAGTTCTGGGGTTTCTATTCTATTCCATTGGTCTGTGTGTCTGTTTTTGTGCCAATACCATGCTGTCTTGATGATGACAGCTTTGTAGTAGAGGCTAAAGTCTGGGATTGTGATGCCTCCTGCTTTGGTCTTCTTCTTCAAAATTCCTTTGGCTATTCGGGGCCTTTTGTGGTTCCATATGAATTTTAGGATTGCTTGTTCTAATTTCGAGAAGAATGCTGGTGCAATTTTGATTGGGATTGCATTGAATGTGTAGATAGCTTTGGGTAGTATTGACATTTTGACAATATTTATTTTTCCAATCCATGAGCAGGGAATGTCTTTCCATTTCTTTAAGTCTTCTTCAATTACCTTCATAAGCTTTCTATAGTTTTCAGCATACAGATCCTTTACATCTTTGGTTAGATTTATTCCTAGGTATTTTATGCTTCTTGGTGCAATTGTGAATGGGATCATTTTCTTTATTTGTCTTTCTGTTGCTTCATTGTTAGTGTATAAGAATGCAACTGATTTCTGGACATTGATTTTGTATCCTGCAACTTTGCTGAATTCATGTATCAGTTCTAGCAGACTTTTGGTGGAGTCTATCGGATTTTCCATGTATAATATCATGTCATCTGCAAAAAGCGAAAGCTTGACTTCATCTTTGCCAATTTTGATGCCTTTGATTTCCTTTTGTTGTCTGATTGCTGATGCTAGAACTTCCAGCACTATGTTAAACAACAGCGGTGAGAGTGGGCATCCCTGTCGTGTTCCTGATCTCAGGGAAAAAGCTCTCAGTTTTTCCCCGTTGAGGATGATGTTAGCTGTGGGCTTTTCATAAATGGCTTTTATGATCTTTAAGTATGTTCCTTCTATCCCAACTTTCTCAAGGGTTTTTATTAAGAAAGGGTGCTGGATTTTGTCAAAGGCCTTTTCTGCATCGATTGACAGGATCATATGGTTCTTCTCTTTTTTTTTGTTAATGTGATGTATCACGTTGATTGATTTGCGAATGTTGAACCAGCCCTGCATCCCAGGAATGAATCCCACTTGATCATGGTGAATAATTCTTTTTATATGCCGTTGAATTCGATTTGCTAGTATCTTATTGAGAATTTTTGCATCCATATTCATCAGGGATATTGGCCTGTAGTTCTCTTTTTTTACTGGGTCTCTGTCTGGTTTAGGAATCAAAGTAATACTGGCTTCATAGAATGAGTCTGGAAGTTTTCCTTCCCTTTCTATTTCTTGGAATAGCTTGAGAAGGATAGGTATTATCTCTGCTTTAAATGTCTGTAGAACTCCCCTGGGAAGCCATCTGGTCCTGGACTCTTATTTGTTGGGAGATTTTTGATAACCGATTCAATTTCTTCGCTGGTTATGGGTCTGTTCAAGCTTTCTATTTCCTCCTGATTGAGTTTTGGAAGAGTGTGGGTGTTCAGGAATGTGTCCATTTCTTCCAGGTTGTCCAATTTGTTGGCATATAATTTTTCATAGTATTCCCTGATAATTGTTTGTATCTCTGAGGGATTGGTTGTAATAATTCCATTTTCATTCATGATTTTATCTATTTGGGTCATCTCCCTTTTCTTTTTGAGAAGCCTGGCTAGAGGTTTGTCAATTTTGTTTATTTTTTCAAAAAACCAACTCTTGGTTTCGTTGATCTGCTCTACAGTTTTTTTAGATTCTATATTGTTTATTTCTGCTCTGATCTTTATTATTTCTCTTCTTCTGCTGGGTTTAGGCTGCCTTTGCTGTTCTGCTTCTATTTCCTTTAGGTGTGCTGTTAGATTTTGTATTTGGGATTTTTCTTGTTTCTTGAGATAGGCCTGGATTGCAATGTATTTTCCTCTCAGGACTGCCTTCGCTGCGTCCCAAAGCGTTTGGATTGTTGTATTTTCATTTTCGTTTGTTTCCATATATTTTTTGATTTCTTCTCTAATTGCCTGGTTGACCCACTCATTCGTTAGTAGGGTGTTCTTTAACCTCCACGCTTTTGGAGGTTTTCCAGACTTTTTCCTGTGGTTGATTTCAAGCTTCATAGCATTGTGGTCTGAAAGTATGCATGGTATAATTTCAATTCTTGTAAACTTATGAAGGGCTGTTTTGTGACCCAGTATATGATCTATCTTGGAGAATGTTCCATGTGCACTCGAGAAGAAAGTATATTCTGTTGCTTTGGGATGCAGAGTTCTAAATATATCTGTCAAGTCCATCTGATCCAATGTATCATTCAGGGCCCTTGTTTCTTTATTGACTGTGTGTCTAGATGATCTATCCATTTCTGTAAGTGGGGTGTTAAAGTCCCCTGCAATTACCACATTCTTATCAATAAGGTTGCTTCTGTTTATGAGTAATTGTTTTATATACTTGGGGGCTCCGGTATTCGGCGCATAGACATTTATAATTGTTAGCTCTTCCTGATGGATAGACCCTGTAACTATTATATAATGTCCTTCTTCATCTCTTGTTACAGCCTTTAATTGAAAGTCTAGTTTGTCTGATATAAGTATGGCTACTCCAGCTTTCTTTTGGCTTCCAGTAGCATGATAAATAGTTCTCCATCCCCTCACTCTGAATCTAAAGGTGTCCTCAGGTCTAAAATGAGTCTCTTGTAGACAGCAAATAGATGGGTCTTGTTTTTTTATCCATTCTGATACCCTATGTCTTTTGGTTGGCGCATTTAATCCGTTTACATTCAGTGTTATTATAGAAAGATATGGGTTTAGAGTCATTGTGACGTCTGTATGTTTTATGCTTGTAGTGATGTCTCTGGTACTTTGTCTCACAGGGTCCCCCTTAGGATCTCTTGTAGGGCTGGTTTAGTGGTGACAAATTCCTTCAGTTTTTGTTTGTTTGGGAAGACCTTTATCTCTCCTTCTATTCTAAATGACAGACTTGCTGGATAAAGGATTCTCGGCTGCATATTTTTTCTGTCTAGCACCCTGAAAATCTCGTGCCAATTCTTTCTGGCCTGCCAAGTTTCAAAAGAGAGATCAGTCACGAGTCTTATAGGTCTCCCTTTATATGTGAGGGCACATTTACCCCTTGCTGCTTTCAGAATTTTCTCTTTATCCTTGTATTTTGCCAGTTTCACTATGATATGTCGTGCAGAAGATCGATTCAAGTTACGTCTGAAGGGAGTTCTCTGTGCCTCTTGGATTTCAATGCCTTTTTCCTTCCCCAGTTCAGGGAAGTTCTCAGCTATTATTTCTTCAAGTACCCCTTCAGCACCTTTCCCTCTCTCTTCCTCCTCTGGAATACCAATTATGCGTATATTATTTCTTTTTAGTGTATCACTTAGTTCTCTAATTTTCCCCTCATACTCCTGGATTTTTTTATCTCTCTTTTTCTCAGCTTCCTCTTTTTCCATAACTTTATCTTCTAGTTCACCTATTCTCTCCTCTGCCTCTTCCATCCGAGCTGTGGTGGTTTGCATTTTGTTTTGCATTTCCTTTAAAGCGTTTTTCAGCTCCTCGTGACTGTTCCTTAGTCCCTTGATCTCTGTAGCAAGAGATTCTCTGCTGTCCTGTATACTGTTTTCCAGCCCAGCGATTAATTTTATGACTATTATTCTAAATTCACTTTCTGTTATATTATTTAAATCCTTTTTGATCAGCTCATTAGCTGTTGTTATTTCCTGGAGATTCTTCTGAGGGGAATTCTTCCGCTTGGTCATTTTGGATAGTCCCTGGTGTGGTGAGGACCTGCAGGGCACTTCCCCTGTGCTGTGGTGTATAACTGGAGTTGGTGGGCGGGGCCGCAGTCAGTCCTGATGTCTGCCCCCAGCCCACCGCTGGGGCCACAGTCAGACTGGTGTGTGCCTTCTCTTCCCCTCTCCTAGGGGTGGGATTCACTGTGGGTTGGCGTGGCCCGTCTGGGCTACTTGCACACTGCCAGGCTTGTGATGCTGGGGATCTGGCGTATTAGCTGGGGTGGGAAGGCAAGGTGCACGGCGGGAGGGGGGGCAGGCTTAGCTCGCTTCTCCTTAGGTGATCCACTTCAGGAGGGGCCCTGTGGCAGCCGGAGGGAGTCAGATCTGCTGCCGGAGGTTTGGCTCCGCAGAAGCACAGAGTTGGGTGTTTGCGTGGAGCGAGCAATTTCCCTGGCCGGAACCGGTTCCCTTTGGGATTTTGGCTGGGGGATGGGCGGGGGAGATGGCGCTGGCGAGCGCCTTTGTTCCCCGCCAAACTGAGCTCTGTCGTCTGGGGGCTCCACAGCTCACCCTCACTTTGTCCTCCAGCCTTCCCGCTTTCCGAGCAGAGCTGTTAACTTATGACCTCCCAGACGCTAAGTCGCGCTTGCTGTTGGAACACAGTCCGTCAGGCCCCTCCGCTTTTGCAAGCCGGACTCGAGGGCTCTGCTTGGCTGGCGAGCCGCCCCTCCGCCCCGGCTCCCTCCCGCCAGTCCGTGGAGCGCGCACCGCCTCGCCGCCCTTCCTACCCTCTTCCGTGGGCCTCTCGTCTGCACTTGGGTCCGGTGACTCCGTTCTGCTAATCCTCTGGCGGTTTTCTGGGTTATTTAGGCAGGTGTAGGTGGAATCTAAGTGATCAGCAGGACGCGCGGTGAGCCCAGCGTCCTCCTACGCCGCCATCTTCCTGCGCCCTAACCTGAATTCTACTCTTGAAACCAATATTGCACTGTATGTTGGCTAACTACAGTTAAAAAAAAAAAAAAAGAACAAGCCCCGCTTTATGTATAACTCTCCACCTTTTTCAACAGAATTATAAGTACTTATTGCACCTTTTATGTTAACCTTCCTGATAAGATCCTCAGTGGGTGGCTTCAGTTTGCATATTGTTAATAAGTTTTAGCAGTTGACTGCAAATTCAACCATGATGTCATTTGTCTATCACACATAATGCTTTTTGTTTTCATTTGAACAATTTATATATATATACATATATATATGTATTTTCATGAAGGTTGTCAATAAAACTGAAGAATTAAGACAGAACACAAAACATTTGGTTCTAATTTAAGGGAAGTTTGCAAAGTGTCATTCACTGATTTTTCTTTTTTTGGATGTAAGATACCGGTGTGTCTCTTCTCAGCACCCTTTATGCACGAGATGATACTAAGTTCTTGGCAGTCTTAGCAACGTAAGGAACAGGAATTTCTTTACCAAGTCTAGAATTAAGGTTGCATTTACACTGTATTGGTTATTGGTTGTCCTGTGGTGCACTGGAGCCAGATCTTATTGGCTTTGTGAAAGCCAATTGTTAAATTTTCAGGAGTTTGGAGACCATTGTTTTTTTGTTTTTTTTTTTTTTAACAGTTGGTGGCTTAAAATCTGACACAGTGGAGTATTTTATGAAAATGGAGGCATTTTATTGTGTTTGGGGGTCCCCAATACCATCCCCATGTTAAGACATTTCCTAAAATGACTCATGAGACTTAAATCTTAGGAGTAAAGCTATATTACCTAGAAGTAGTTAGGTTAGAGCTAGATCATAATGGAAAAAGAGGAAAGTAGAGTGTGGATAAATCCTCTGCAGGCTTCCTTAATGTCTCTTCCCCTCATGAAGTGTCACACGGAGCTCACTACTCCCCAGCTATGAAGAGGCAGCATCATGCATGCAATGTGTTTTTTTGAGTTGTTTTTGTTTGGGTTCTCTGGAAGCTGATGAGAGACAAATGGCCAAGGTTTTTACTGGGAGCTGGTCACCTAGTCACCCTCTGCCAAGCACATACCAAAATCCCAGACTCCCAGAAGGAAAGCAGATATAGAATTCAATCAAGTTTCTAATGATCTATGTACGTGTAGTATAATAACCAGGTTAGAATAATTATTCAGATCCCACTAACCAGGCTATCTTACCTTCAGCATTCTACTTCAGTTCTGATAACTATATCTCCCTACTGCCTCGTTTGTGCTCATCCCATTATTCATTTTATGCATTTGCTCCTTCAATAAACATTCACTGTTCTATATACCATCAACATAACTCAAAATATATAGCACAGAATAGTATAAAAGTTTTTCTGTAAAGGAACTTCTACTTGTGTGTGGTGAGTATGTGTAATCAGAGTCCAGGGATTGTCAACTTAGGCTAAATATTAGGGAAACAATGTAAGGGGGATAGAGAGTGACAGCAGAATTTGAACTAGTTTATATGTTGTTTTCAAGAAAGGACTCTCTGGTAGGGGACATTTGAACAGAGAAGCGAAAGAAATAAGGGTATCAATTACACAGATACTGAAAGAAATTCCTTCCAAACAGAATCCCATGTTCCAGAGGCAGGAAGTGATAGAACAGGACAAGTAAACAAGATAGAGAGTTAGCTAATAGATGACCCCAAAGAGTCAGGACAAGAATGGAAAACTGATATTTTAGTGACTTGTAGTTCCTGTTAACATCTTTACTTTCCCTTCTGAATGAGAAGGGATCTGGAGGGATTTTGGTAAGAGGAGTGGTATGATCTTATGGACATTTAAGAAGTAGGAACAAAGAATAGGTTTAATGGGCAAGGGTGGAAGCAGAGAGAATATTAGTATATTAAAAATAATCCAGGAGAGAAAAAAAAAAGATGTTGGTGAGGACCAGAATAGTAACAATGGGTAGAAATGGTAAAAAGATTTGGGCTGGGTATGTTTTGATATCAGGGCCACTAAGAACAGGACAGAACAAAGAGTATCTTCTTTTGGATGGTACTTTAAGATTTGTGGTCTGAGTAACTGGACCGGAGGTGTTGATATTAACTGAAATGAGGAAAACTGAGAAAGAAGCATGGTTGGAGCAGGTATCCAGAATTGACGTATGGCTGTGTTCTGTTTGGGATATGTATGTGATGACTAAGTGAAGCTGCTGAGTACAGAGTTGGATATACAAGTCTGAAGATAAGAACCTGGGAGGCACGGGGAGCCTGGGTGGCTCAGTGGGTTGAGTGTGCGACTTCCGCTCAGGTCGTGATCTCTCACGCTGTGAGTTTGAGCCCCATGTTGGGCTCTGTGCTGACAGCTCGAAGCCTGGGGCCTGCTTTGGGTTCTGTGTCTCCTTCTCTCTCTGTCCCTCTGCCTCTCATGCTCTGTCTGTCTGTCTGTCTGTCTCTCTTTCAAAAATAAACATGAAAACAAACAAACAAAAACCTTGGGAGTTGGGGCACCTGGGTGGCCCAGTGGGTTAAGCTGCTGACTTTTGATTTTGACTCAGGTCATGATCTCATGGTTTGTGAGTTCGAGCCCTGTATCCCGCTCTGTGATCACAGATCCTTTGTCTCCCTCTTTCTTTTCCTCCCCCTCTGCCCCTTCCCTCTCTCCAATATAAATAAATGTTTAAAAAATTAAAGAAAACTTTGGGAGCCAACAAGTTAAAGATGATATTTAAAGCTATGGGAATGGAAGATACCACAACACGTAGGAAAAAAACTGTTACGAGGGCAAAGTCATGGGGTATTTTAATTGTTATAAGTCTGGAAGATGAATGGATATCTGAAGAGGAAGCTGAAAGTAGTTAATGAAGTAAAAGAACCAAGAACAAGTGGTTTCCAGAATCAATATGAAGAACATCTTTCAAGAAGGAGGAAGTAATGGGGCACCTGAGTGGCTCAGTTGATTCATTGTCCAACCCTTGGTACCCACTCAGGTCTTGATCTTGTGGTTGGGAGAAGGAGCCCTGTGTCAGGCTCTGTGCTGAGCATGGGGCCTGCTTAAAGCTCCCCCTCTCCCCCTCTCCCCCTCTCCCCCTCAAAATAAATATCAAAAAAAAGTGATCCACAGTATCAAATGTTGATGACTGCATTAGATGAAGTTTGAGAATTGACTAAATTTGTTAAAATGGATGCTCCTGGTGATACAGCCAAGAGCAAATGATATAAATTATATTATCCTAATGATATGTTAGTATGGGTTCAAGAGAGAATAGGAGAAATGAAAAAATGGCCTGTGAGTACAGATGGTAGTTTGAGAAGAATTGGAGGGGTCAAGAGAATCTTTTCATAGATAGTAATATAGCATATTTGATTATAATGAAAATTATTCAAGAGAAAAAAAAACTGATAATGCACAAAGAGCACAGTATCCTGATTAAGTGAGATAGGATGAAATCTAGTGCATAATTGGAGGGATTCACTTTGGGTAGGAATACTGATACAAGCAACAGCAGGAGAGAAAGCAGAGTATATGAGGAAAAAAAAGTATGTGGGTTGATGAATGGCAGATCAGGTGCTTCCAAATGCTTTTATTTTGTCAGTGAAATATATTGAAAAGAAGGAATGCCCTAGAGCGGGGAAGGTGGGGCAGTAGGAGGAAAGGTTTTGGTAATTTGAGGAGAGCAGAAAATGGATACACTAGTTACCCAGAAGGGCAAGTGACTGAATGGACTAAGGAAATACAATGTAATTGAAACGAAGAACAGATTTTGCCTGAGATTTATGGTGAGGATTTAAGTTAATGAATCAGTTCAGGTCCTTCAGGAAGAGGATGTCAAGTTGGCATTAGACATGCAAGAAATTTTAGGGGGGAAATGCCTGTGAAAGGTAGAGGGGAGAGTCAGGCATAGGTGAGAAGAATCTTCAGATGGTGATGCAGGTCTGATGGCTGTGAAATGAAAGACAGGAAAAGTGGGTAAGAGCTTCAGACTGCAGTGCAGATCTAAGCATGTCCTGGCCAGGCCAATGTGAGTTCCCCCAGCGATGATGGACTGCTGGGAGGGTCCCGTATTAGGCAGCAATCTAACTATTGGCTGGAGGTGTCCTAGGGGGAGCTCAGCTTTGGATGAGAGTCTTAGAGAAGTGGTTGGTGCTGCCAGTGGGGGCGTGCAGTCAACTGTGCTCACTGCAGCAAGTTCTCCTGAAGGGAGACCCGAGCTATGTATGTGCATGGCTGGCATGTGCGACGTGGCCATACATTTTAGTCCAGCAATGTTTAGATACCCTGATGAATTTGAGGAAAAAGTGGAATGTTATATTTAAATAGATCTGAGAATTTCTGAGGTCATAATATGAAGGGAAAGAGGAATAATAAGAAAAGTGAAGTATAAGCAAGCAGGTAAAGAAACATAGATTTTAAGCTGGTTATGGAAATGAATACCCCAGGGTGCTATAGTTCTACCTATGCAAGCAAACTAAAAGTCCTCTTATGAAGGTAAAAATATTTAATTCTTTAACTTTCTTTGCAAATTTGATTATAAAAATATAAAAGACAATGTCATATGCATGTATTTAGAGAGAAAAATTTTCAAATGTTATCAATTTAATCATACACCTATGACTTAGATGTGAAAGATCAGAATTTGTTGCTTCCTAGGTAGATTTCAAATTTCTGTATGTTCCTTATATTCTTAACCACACTGAGTTAGGTTTTAATTTTATATATCCATTGCAACATTGGTCTCAAATTCCATTGAACTGCTTCATCATGTGCTCAAATGAAGAGGAGAGATTAAATGCATGGGGCTTGTGATATTGGGAGATGATACGCAGTTTTACAAAGCACTATCTTGCTGTGAGAATTTGAAGGACACTTTGGACTTTAGGGAATTTAAGGTTTATTGGCTGGCTTTAGGATTTAACCCCAGTCACAGCTATGCTCAATACCTGCATGGACTCCCTCTTAACTTTCCTCTACTTGTCTGTTTAGAGACTCTACACCCTGAATGAATGTTGTAAAATTAGAAAATCCCTATTCATGGGGTGCCTGGGTGGCTCAGTCGGTTAAGCATTTGACTTTGACTCAGGTCATGATCTCACGGTTCATGAGTTTGAGCCCTGCATTGGGCTCTCTGCTGTCAGGGCACAGAGCCCGCTTCAGATCCTCTCCCTCTGTTCCTCCCCTGCTTGCTGTCTCTGTCTCTGTCTCTCTTTCTCAAAAATAAACTTTTAAAACAAAGAAAATCCCTAGTCATCTGTGACTTTGCTCACCAGATGCTATTTTTTTAAGTTTGTTTTATTTATCTTGAGAGAAATAGCAAGGGGGGTGGGCAGAGAGAGAGGGAGAGAGAGAGAGAATCCAAGGCAGTCTCCATGCTGTTAGCACAGAGCGCAGTGCGGCTTGAACTGTGAGATCATGACTTGAGCTGAAATAAAGAGTTGTTTGCTTACCAACTGAGCCACCCCGTGTCACTACTTTTTTTTTTTTTTTTTTTTTTTTATTTTCGAGAGCACACATGCACACACACACACAGAGAATCTTAAGCAGGCTCCATGCTCCGTGGAGAGCCCAGTGCAGGGCTTGATCCTATGACCCTGGGATCATGACCCAAGCCTAAATCAAGCCATCACCCTTAATTCTCAACCTACTGAGCCACTGAGCTGTCCCAATATACTAAATTCTAACTGCAAGAGTGGAATTTACTCCCATCTGTCATGAAGTCCCTCCCCCCAGTTCTTTTCATACTTCAGGCAGGTCTAGTTTCAGGTCTGAATCTTCAGGAAATCTTATAATACTCCAGATAACAAAGGCTGGCTATATCAGGTATATTAATAAGTGAAGAATAATTTCAATCATGACCACTGTCATTATTAAGTGTGTGGAAGTAAGTCCTGTTCTGAAAGCCTTAAGAAATACTCACATTCAAACCGTATAACAATACTGTATTTTATTATTATTGTTATCTCTATTTGGAGATAAGAAAAGTGCAGGTAATGTAACTTGCTGAAATTTATACAACAAATTGTGGAGCCACAGAAAAACCAAGCTGACTTTTTAAAATCACTATTATGTACCTTTAGTGCTCAACATAAGTGTCTGATAGTTCCCATTTTCAATACATCCACAGATTTATCTCCTTTTGAAGTTATTTATATTAATAGATACAGAAACCATACTGTCTACTTACAGGAAGAATAATAATCCTATGTCTATACAAGGCCATCATTAGACACTTGTTGATTTCTTTCAGACCCTGAACACATGGCTTAGTGCTTACATTTATTGATGCTTCAGGGTAACTGTTTTTGGTTATAGCTATAAACATAACCCTCAAATAGAAGTGTATGTAATTTTTTTCCTTACAGTTTAAAGTCCTCTTTTTATCAGAATCATTGCTTTGGGCTTGAGGCTTTTCAGATCATAAAACTGGTCTCCTAAATCAGAAACAGAAAGGACTCTTCCACAGGATGATAGATGATTCCAGATGTGCATGTCAAAATAAAGCAATATCCTTGTTAAAGGATGATTTTACCTATTTCTCTTTCTTGGCCTAAGAGTTGCTTTCCAAAAGCATATTGGAAAATTAATTACCTAAAATTGCAGTGGCTAAAAAGCAAATTGAAATTTTAGTAAAGTCAATGACAGTTTTTTACTACTGAAGTAAACCAATTACCTGCTGGAAACATTGTCCTGTTTCTTTAAAAGTTTTCTGTCCATCAATCGTAGCCTCTGTTTCTGAATGTTGTCGGGAAATGGGTTATAGCATTTAAGTCAAGGATTTCATTTTAAATAGAGGATTTTATTTGGTAAAATTAAACCTAGCCTTTTTCTTGCTTTTCTTCTTAGTCTTTGCCACAACTGAGGGTCTGTTTTGCTCTACACAGAAGAATTTTATCCCACTGAATTAAACATAGTATATTACGAGTATTCATTTCACTGGCAAACTGTTGAAAAATTCAAAGTGTCACACGAATGTTTCTGTTACATAGGAATCTACATAAAGCAATTTGAGCAAATCATGTTTGGCATAGTTTAGGAATTATTTTTGTAGAAACAATAAACACCTTAAACTTAAATATTTCTTATAGTATATATACTTTTTACAAACACCTTTAAATTTGATATGAATAGTCTAAGTAGGGAGAAATAACAATTAAATGGGGGGAAAACTTTAATATTTGTATTCTATGTCCCTTACATATGTACCTGCTCTTAAATTGGAAAAATAAGCAAAAAAGGAAGATGGAATTGATAATTCATATAATATAGGCATACTCAAAAGTAACTGCACTGTTGGGAAGATAGTTTTACTTCCTATATACAATAAATTGTCAATAGGATCTCCCTTTATAGTCCTTCATATGTGTTTCTTCCTTTACATTATTAATATCAACTTAGTCAGACTTTGATAGCATTGCATTGATAAAACTTCAACAGGCTTATGATTATATTTACTGCCACCAAACTCTTGCTACTTTCAAACTGCTCCCAGGTGGGTAGTTGAAACACACCCCATCCCTTGGTTGTCCCTGTTTTAAGTTATTTATCCCTTAGTACTCTTACTTGATTGTTCTGTGCCCCATACGTGTCAGCAACACCAGGTTGCCTCTGGATAACCGCAGATATTCTGACCAGTTTACTTGTTACTGTTTAGCTGTTCCTCAAATGAGCCAAATGCTGCCTTTGCTTTTTGTCCAACATTGAGTGTATCCATTTTACTCCATAAAGTCTCACGCAGTTGATTTGTCTCTGCTATGATTTTCTCTGTTCTGAATTCCTAAACCCATCTTCGTTGAATAGTCCCAAAATAGACTCTAGCTTATATTGTTTCCTGGTCACTTGCTATATTCTCCAAGTAGGTTATCTTAAAATGTTCCCTAACAAGGCTTGTTGAACACTAAGAAACAAATAGATATTTAGTAATTATAAAACATTCTAATACAGGATCTACCACAGTAGTAGTAGCATAGTGTTAGTAGATAACACTTGTTAAAATCCAGTAGCATGTGGCTTAAATGTTTAAGAAGGTATCCACAATTTTTGGAAGACCATCTCCTTCTAGAATGATATACATGAAATTAGCTCCATCTTATTCTCAAGTTTCTTCCCGGTACAAATTGGCAAGACAGCATCCTGAATAAAACCTCAAAAAGGTTTAAACATCACATGTCTAAAATCTTATAAGCTGATTAAAATATTTTCAACAATAATTGTTAATTATGTTAATCAAATAAAAATATAGCTTTTATTTTTTTTTATGTTTTATATATAATGTGAGAACATGACAGTAAATTATGGACCTGCCCATTATTTTCTCTCCAAATATAGTATACATAAACACAATAATTTCATGATATTTGCTTTGGTTTGTATTGGAAATAGATTTCCTTTGTAAAAAGTATAAATTCGGTTTGAAAATAATATTGCCATACTCCAAGTTTGAAATGAAAGTAATGGCTTCCTTAAAAACAATAAATGCAAATTGGACAAGTAAAACCCAAAGGAGGAAAGTTAATTTTGTTTAAAAATATATTTAAATGAGCCACTGTGGAAAATAGTATGGAGGTTCCTGAAAAAATTAACAATAGAAATACCATATACCCACTAATTCCACTACTAGGTATTTACCCAAAGAAAAACACTCTAATTGAAAAGCATATGTACACTATATATTCATTGCAACATTATTTATAAAAGCCAAGGTATGGAAGCAACCTAAGTGTCCATTGATATTTGAAGGGATAAATGACACACACACACACACACACACACACACACACACACACTCACATGCACATGCAAATATTTCACAGCCATAACAAAAGATGAACTTGTGCCAATTCTAACAGCATGGATGGACCTAGAAGGTATTAGGTAAGTGAAGTCAGACTGGGAAAGACCAATGCCATATGCTTTTATTCATGTGCAGAATGCTTAAATGAATAAACAAAGAGCAGAATCAGACCTATAAATACAGAGAACAAACATGACTACTAAAGTGAGGGTGAAAGGGGGATGGGAAAAAGGGGTGCAGGTGAGTGGGAAGGTACAGGCTTCCAGTTATACATGGGAATAAAAGGGCCAACATAGGATATATAGTCAATGGTATTGTAATAGTGTTGTATGGTGACAGATGGTAGATACACTTGTGGTGAGTGCAGCATAATGTATAAACTTGCCAAATCACTATGTTGTACACCTTAAACTAATGTAACATTGTGTGCTGACTACACCCAAATAGAAATATATACGTACATTTTTAATGAGTAAATTGCTGGTATTTGACTTGAATGAGAAGTTGGTCTTCTGATTTGACTTGGACGTGGCAAAGCTCATGTCATCTTTAATATCCATTTGAACTTTTAAACGTTTCATTTTGGTGATAATAAAAGTTGGTGATCTGATAATAAAAGTTCAGAATCTGATTCTGAAACATGTCAAATCAGAATTTCTATAGTTTATGTCACCAATAAGGTTAGCTTATGTTAAGGAATTCCTGATTTGTTTTTTTCAAGGTTGTCTCAGATTAATTTTAGGTTAATTATTTTTCAAATAAATGAGGTCTGTGTGTGTGTGTGTGTGTGTGTGTGTGTGTGTGTGTGTATAATGCAATGTGGCATTACTCATGCTACTTTAAAAGGAAAATATCTAAATCTATAATCTTAAAATGTTATGAGAATTAAACTTCAAAAATCCTGCAGTATTTTCTCTATTTTCAGACTTCTGCTTATTAAGAAACTGACAACACTGATTTCTAATTTTATCCCAGAGAAGTCCCTCTCCCAATCCTGCAGAGTTCAAGTAGTTATTTCTGTTAGATCTTATACTAATATTAATAAAGAGATTATTTGCCTCTTTCATTCTCATTTTTACTTAATTTGTCACCTCAATATTTCCTTGGTAGCATCGACAATCAAAGGATAGCAATGAAAGCTAAACCCATCAGGAGAATGGGCTTTCCAGAGATTTGTCTGTATGGTGATGGCATCAGATACAAACAATGAGAAGAAGTCAGGGTTTCATTGCCACCTGGTCTATTCATTTTTACAATAACCATTTTATCTGAAATATTGATAGATGACAAAAGCCATTAAAATATTTTTTACTGGCAACTCCTATACATCACTTTATAATCTTGTCCTTTCTGTGATTATAAAAGATCAAACTTAAGACTTATGGAAGTGGTATCATGTAGTTTGGTTTAAGTCCAGCTTTTTTTTTTTTTTTTTTTTGGCCCCGCTCTGTGGTCACACAATCATAAATGTGCAACCTCCTCTCTAACTCACTCCTCCGGAATAAATTATTGATCAAACACGCTGTCTTAAGTCCACTAACTTTGCACAAATCATTTCTGACACATTATAACATATGGTTTGCCTAAAATATACTTAATAAAATAGAATTTCTTTATGATCAAATGTACCCAAAAAATGTTCTGCTCATATGTCCATGTACTTACTTAAATTTCCATTATCCCTATTTAAAGCTCACCTTTATTTTCTTACATTCTTCTTTTCTTACAAATATATCCCATCAATGTCCTTATAAATACTCCTCTATTTTAGCCAAAGATTTTCTGAAGCATCAATAAAGATGACAGCTGAACCTTGTTTTGAAAGATTTACCTCATTTCAATGGCAAATTTATCTGCCATTTATAGCCAGCCAGTCGACAAATGTGCTTTTCTCTGATAGATTATTTTGAGAGTTAACTTTTGTATTCTTTCAAAAATATTAAGCTCCATGCTGTGGCAGCTGAATGTGGGTTCAGGAAACTTGCTTCTATAGGATCAGTCATACCCAGCTCTGAAATCCACTGGCATTAGAATGGAACAGTGATTCCTAAGGCATTGTCCAGGGCCTCCTTGGCCTTCCCTGATACGCTTTCATTGAGTCTACGATATGAAAACAATTTTCACAGTAATGCTGAGATACCATTTGCCTCTTTAACTCTCATTTTCTGATGAACGAAGAGTGCAGTTTTCCAGAGGCTATATAGTTTGGTATTGAAACAGAACGAATGCAGAAGCAGGTGGGAAAATTCAGCTATTTCCACTGAGACCTTAAGGAGAGCTGTAAAATATAAACACTGACCCTCTGTTGCTTTTCCAAGTATAGGTATCTTTGTATGAAGCATGTAATTTATGTTAACATGTAATGGCTTTATTGTTTTTAAACAAGGGTTTTTAAAAATGTCTCAGTTTTAATTATTATACAGTAATACAGTAATTACATAAATTACACACGTGCATAAACAAAAGCTGTTTGGGATTCTCAATATCTTTTAAGAGTGTAAAAGGGTCCTGAAGTCAAATGTTACAGAAACACTACGGTAGAGGCTGTCTACTCTTTTCTCAAATCTTTAAGCGTGTCTTCTGGATACAAATAGGAAACAGCCTGTAAAGCCAGCTCTGGTCAGTACCAGATCTCCTGTTTGTCCAGGACCTATGGCTAGCTGGGTTTCTTTTTTTTTTTTTTTTCAACGTTTATTTATTTTCGGGACAGAGAGAGACAGAGCATGAACAGGGGAGGGGCAGAGAGAGAGGGAGACACAGAATCGGAAACAGGCTCCAGGCTCTGAGCCATCAGCCCAGAGCCTGACGCGGGGCTCGAACTCGCGGACCGCGAGATCGTGACCTGGCTGAAGTCGGACGCTTAACCGACTGCGCCACCCAGGCGCCCCGAGGCTAGCTGGGTTTCTTAATCATCTGATCTACATTCTTACTTTCCTTGACTTGTGACCTTGGTTGAATCCCATGTGGTTTGAAAACTCATTAGTATGCCCTTCTTGATCCTTGCTTTCTAGTTTGACTCTCTTGAATCCATTGTTAGCAAGGTTTCAGAAGGAGCATACTCCTTGTACCAAAGAAAACCTCAGGAACTCTTAACTGGTTTCAGCTAAGAAGAGTATACACATCTGTGCCTGTATTTGTACCGTAGGTGTTTGGAGTAATTGGTACTGCCACTGATTATTATATCTACAAATGTCAGATATACAGAATTGATAATTCCCCACCAACAGTATCCCTGTTGTGTTTGACTCTCATTTTCCCCTCCTGTCCAGGTTCCCACATGCCTCTAAGATTGAGGTCCTTCCTTGGCTTCCTTCTTCAACTCCTTCTTCGTTTGCCCTCATTTTCCAGCACTTTGACTGGTGTCCTGCCTCCAGCGTCTAGTCCTTGCGACAGAAACTCATCCCCTATAATGGGAAGTCCTTGATGGTCCCTGTTTAGCCCTCTCTCATTCCAGCCTACTACTGAAACACCTAATCAATTCACCTGGATTTCTTTGGTTGCAATTTTTAAAAATAGTTTTATTTATTTTTAAGTAAGCCCTATACTCAACATGGGGCTTGAACTCATGAACCAGAGATCAAGAGTCACATGCTCTACCTACTGAGCCAGCCAGGCACCCCTCTTTGGTTGCAATTTTTAAAAATTTTCCAGTATAATATACATTATTTATGTACACATATTATAGTCACTTAGGATAATAGATTTTCATAAAATGAGCTTATTAAAACAAAAATCTAGATCAAGAAACAGAACAATGCTTGCATTCCAGGATCCTACTTTGTCTACTTCTGGTCACTATTCCAAAAAAACCCCACAACTTTCTTCTCTATATATACATGTATATGTATGTGTGTGTATGTGCATATACTCACATATATATCATCTTTGGATCAAACAATATACATTCTCTTCTATATAGCTTCTTTAACTTTTATCATTTGTGAGTTACCCATATTTTTGTATATAATTACAGTCTTCATTCTCATTGCTGCATAGAATTTCATTGTGAGAAAAGACTGCAATTTATTTCAGCATTCTGCCATTTTTCAGCTTATTGGTGTTCTTTGAATAGTGCTGCCACAAACACTTTAATAATTTCTTTTTCATGAACGTATCATGTATTTTCATTGGTTATACGTTTAGGAATACAATTGTTAGATCCTAGGATATGCTTATGTTCAGCTACAATAAATTCTATCCCCAGCATTTCAAAGTGTTCACAAACATGCATTTGTGTTCCCATAAGTACTAAAAGAATTCTGATTGCCATATCCTTCCCAACTTGCTGTTTTCTGTCTTTTTTTTTGATTTACTGTAGTGATAAATTATGATATAATTTGCATTTCTCTGAATAATTATATTGAGTGTCTTTTTAAATATATTAGCCATTCAGATACCCTTTTTTGTACTTGTCCAAGTATTTTGTCCATTTTTTTTTTCTATTGCCATGTCATTTTCTTACTGATTTGTAGTGCTTTATATATTCTGGGCATAAGGCTTTTGTTATGTATGTGTTAGAAATACTTAGTCTCATCCTATGATATACCTTTTCATTCTTATGAGCCTATTTTTTATTGAATGAAAACTCTTAATTTTCCTATTGTCTAGTCTATTATTTACCTTTAAATTAGGTCCCTGTTTTATTTTTTTTTAATTTTTTTTTCAACATTTATTTTTTGGGACAGAGAGAGAGACAGAGCATGAATGGGGGAGGGGCAGAGAGAGAGGGAGACACAGAATCGGAAACAGGCTCCAGGCTCTGAGCCATCAGCCCAGAGCCCGACGCGGGGCTCGAACTCACGGACCGCGAGATCGTGACCTGGCTGAAGTCGGACGCTTAACCGACTGCGCCACCCAGGCGCCCCTAGGTCCCTGTTTTAGAAATCTTATTCAAGGGCCAAAAAGATGGGTTTTTTGTTCATGTTCTTAACATTGTTGTTTTACTTTTTACTATGTTTTCAGTAAATTTTAAAACTTACTAAAATTTTATCTTACTGTTCTTTCAAAAATTTATTAGATTTTAATCTGTGTGGAATTGATGTTTGTATATGGCATGAGATAAAGGTCAAGATAACTTTTCACTGTATGGAAATATAATTAAAACAGCAATGTTTATTTTAAAGATAATTGTTTCCACTGTTTTATAGTATCTATTTTGTTATAAACTGGTTGACTTTGATTTCAAACTTTTTTCTATTTCATTATCCTATGTGTCTATTCTTGTGCTAATCCCATACTGTTTTACTAATACAACTTTTAAATAGGTTGTTATAATAGGTAGTGTAATTCTTATAGTTTTGCTCTTGTTATTCTTCCCTTTTTTTTAAATTTTATTTATTTATTTATTTATTTATTTATTTATTTATTTATTTATTTATTATTTTACATGAAGTTAGTTAGCATATACTGCAATAAGGATTTCAGGAGTAGATTCCAGTGATTCATCCCCTATGTATAACACCTAGTGCTTATCCCATCAGGTGTCTTCCTTAATGCCCCATTACCCATTAATGCCCCTTACCCAGGTGTCTTCCTTAATGCCCCTTACCCTTCCTTAATGCCCCTTATCCCCCCTCCCACAACCCCTCCAGTAATCCTGTTTGTTCTCTGTATTTAACAGTCTCTTACGTTTTGTTTTTATATTATTTTTGCTTCCCCCCCTTAAGCTCATCTGTTTTGTGTCTTAAATTCCTCATATGAGTGAAGTCATATGATATTTGTCTTTCTCTAATTTCGCTTAGCATAATACCCTCAAGTTCCATCCATGTAGTTGCAAATGGCAAGATTTCCCTCTTTTTGTTTTCCATAGTGACTGCACCAGTTTGCATTCCCACCAGCAGTGCAAAAGAGATCCTCTTTTTCTGTATCCTCGCCAATATCTGTTGTTGCCTGAGTTGTTAATGTTACCCATTATGATGGGTGTGAGGTGGTATTTCACTGTGGTTTTCATTTGTATTTCCCTGATGATGAGTGATGTTGAGCCTTTTTTCATGTATTGGCCATCTGGGTGTCTTCTTTGGAGAAGTGTCTATTCATGTCTTTTGCCCATTTCTTCACTGGATTATTTGTTTTTTGTTCAGTTGGATAAGTTCTTTATATATCTTTGGATACTAACTCTTTGTCTAATATGTCATGTGCAAATATTTTCTCCAATTCCATTGGTTACCTTTTAGTTTTGCTGATTGTTTCCTTTGCTGGGCAGAGGCAGGTCCCAATAGTTCATTTTTCCTTTGGTTTCCCTTGCTGCCTGAGACTTGTTGGGTAAGAAGTTGCTGTGGCCGAGATCAAAGAGGGTTTTGCCTGCTTTCTTCTCTTGTATTTTGATAGTTTCCTGTCTTACTTTTAGGTCTTTGATCTATTTTGAGTTTATTTTTGTGCATGGTATAAGGAAGTGGTCCAGGTTCATTTTTCTGCATGTTGCTGTCCAGTTTTCCTAGCACCATTTACTGAAGAGACTCTTTAGTCCATTGGATATTCTTTCCTGCTTTGTCACAGATTAGTTGGCCATATGTTTGTGGGTCCATTTCTGGGTTCTCTATTCTATTCCACTGATCAATGTGTGTGTTTTTGTGCCAGTAACATACTGTCTTGATGATTACAGCTTTGTAGTACATCTCTAGGTGCAGGTTTGCGATGCCTCCAGCTTTGGTTTTCTTCTTCAGGATTGCTTTGGCTATTTGGGGTTTTTCTGGTTCCACACAAATTTTAGGATTGTTTTTTCTAGCTCTGTATAGAATGCTGATGTTATTTTGATAGGGATTGCATTGAAAGGGTAGATTGTTTTGAGTAGTGTTTACATTTTAATAATATTTGTTCTTCCAATCCAGGAGCATGGAATACTTTTATGTTTTATCATGTGTCTTCTTCATTTTCTTTCATAAGCTTTTTATAGTTTTCAGTGTATAGATTTTTCACCTCTTTGGTTAGGTTTATTCCTAGGTGATTTATGGGTTTTGTGCAATTGTAAATGGGATCGATTCCTTTATTTCTCTTTCTGCTGCTTCATTATTGATGTATAGGAATGCAACTGATTTCTGTACATTTATCCTGTGACTTTGCTGAACTTATGGATAAGTTCTAGAAGTTTTTGGTGGAATCTTTTGGGTTTTCCATATAGAGGATCATGTCATCTGAAAAGAAAGTTTGACTTCCTCCTTGCTGATTTGGATGCCTTTTATTCCTTTGTGTTGTCTGATTGCTGAGGCTAAGATTTCCAATACCATGTTGAATAATAGTGGTGAAAGTGGACATTCCTGTCTTGTTCCTCACCTTAGGGGCAAAGCTATCAGTTTTTACCCATTGAGGATGATATTCGTGGTGGATCTTTCATATATGGCTTTTATCATGTTGACGTATGATCCTTCTATCCCTATTTTCTTGAGGGTTTTTTATCAAGAAAGGATGCTGTATTTTGTCAAATGCTTTCTCAGCAACTATTGAGAGGATAATGTGGTTTTTGTCCTTTCTTCCATTGATGTGATGTATCACATTGATTGTTTTTGCAGATAATGAATCAGCTCTGCACCCCAGATATAAATCCCACTTGGTCATGGTGAATCATTTTTTTAACATATTGTTGGATCTGGTTGGATAATATCTTGTTGAGGATTTTTGTATCCATGTTCATCAGGGAAATTGGTCTATAGTTCTCCTTTTTAGTGGGGTATTTGGCTGGTTTTTGAAACAAAGTAATGCTGGATTCATAGAATGAGTTTAGAAGTTTTCCTTCCATTTGTATTTTGGAACAGTTTCAAAAGAATAGGTGTTAACTCTTTAAATGATTGGTAGAATTCCCCTGGAAAGCCATTTGGCCCTGGACTCTTGTTTTTTGGGAGATTTTTGATTACTAATTTGATTTCTTTACTGGTTATGGGTCTGTTCAAATCTTCCATTTCTTCCTGTTTCAGTTTTGATAGTGTATATGTTTCTAGGAATTTGTTCATTTCTTCCAGATTGCCCATTTTATTGGCATATAGTTGCTCATAATATTCTCTTATTATTGTTTTTATTTCTGCTGTGTTGGTTGTGATCTCTCCTCTTTCATTCTTGATTTTATTTATTTGGGTCCTTTCCTTTTTTCTTTTTGATCAAATTGGCTCTTGGTTTATCAATTTTGTTAATTCTTTCAAAGAACCAGCTTCTGGTTTCATTGATCTGTTCTACTGTTTTGTTTTGTTTTGTTTTTTTGGTTTCCATAGCATTAATTTCTTCTCTAATCTTTATTATTTCCTGTCTTCTGCTGGTTTTGGGTTTTATTCACTGTTCTTTTTCCAGCTCTTTAAGGAGTAAGGTTAGGTTGTGTATCTGAGATCTTTCTTCCTTCTTTAGGAAGGTCTGAATTACTATATACTTTCCTCTTACACTGCCTTTCCTGCATCCCAGCGGTTTTGGGTTGTGGTGTTTTCATTTTCATTGGCTTCCATGAACTTTTTAATTTCCTATCTAACTTCTCAAAAACTTTCTACCCCTTTTCTCTCTTTATCTTCTGGGACCCCTTATGATTCAGATGTTATTCCTTTTTAATGTGTTCTCTAATTCTTATATCATGCTCTTCTGCCTTAGTTTCCCTCTTTTTTTTTCCTGCTTCATTATTCTCCATAAATTTTTCTTCTTTATCACTGATTGCCTGCTCTGCTTCATCCATCCTTGCCAATGTGGCATCCATTTGAGATTGCAGCTCAGTTATAGCATTTTTAATTTTGCCCTGACTAGATTTTACTGCTTTTATCTCTGCTGAAAGGGATTCTATGCTTTTTTTCAACCCCAGCTAGTATTCTAATTGTGATTCTAAATTCTGATTCAGACATCTTGCTTGTATATGTTTTAAGTCCCTGGCTGTCATTTATTCCTGTTTTTTCTTTTGGGGTGAATTCCTTCATTTCATCATTTTTAAGGAAGAAAAATAATTAATAAAACAATAAACAAAAATTGAAAAATTAAAACACACAAAAAATTAAAGGATGCTAGATCCTAGGTGTGTTTTGGTCTGGTTGTTTCAAGAAACTTGGGGTGGGGGCGCCTGGGTGGCGCAGTCGGTTAAGCGTCCGACTTCAGCCGGGTCATGATCTCGTGGTCCGTGAGTTCGAGCCCCGTGTCGGGCTCTGGGCTGATGGCTCAGAGCCTGGAGCCTGTTTCCGATTCTGTGTCTCCCTCTCTCTCTGCCCCTCCCCCGTTCATGCTCTGTCTCTCTCTGTCCCAAAAATAAATAAACGTTGAAAAAAAAAAAAAAAAAGAAACTTGGGGTGCCTTGGTGGCTCGGTCAGTTAAACATCCGACTTTGGCTCATGTCATGATCTCATGGTTTGTGAGTTTGAGCCCTGCATTGGGCTCTGTGCTGACAGCTCGGAGCCTGGAGCCTGCTTCAGATTCTGTGTCTCCCTCTCTCTCTGCCCCTCCCTGCTTGCACTCCATCTGTCTTTCCCTCTCCAAAATAAAATTTAAAAAAACATTAAAAAATATTTTTAAAAAAGAAGCTTAACAGAATAAAGGTGGAAAGAAAAGAAAAAAAGGAAAAAAAGAAAATGTTTGAAAATTTAAAAAATGAATACAATAAAATAGAATAAAATGAAATGATGAAGGTAAAATACAATTTAAGAATTCACAAACAATTAAAAAATATACTTGAAAAATTAAAAATCTTTTCTATAAAAATGGAAAATAAAAGTAATTTTTTTTGTCTTTGTGTATTTAAGAATAAAAAAAGAAAATTAATTGAATGGATGAACCAGTGAACAGAAGGAAATATGATTGAAATTACATCCAGTTTTCCCTAGAATTCGAACTATGAAACACTTTGTAGTCCGTAAACTAAGCAGGTGGATAAACTTGTGGTGTTCCTCTAGAGCACAATTGGTTCAGTTGGACCAGACATGGTGTAATGGCTTCATTCTCCAGTAGACATTGCTGCTTTGTTTACTGGGGTTGATTATTATGGCACATGTAGGCATGTATATGTGGAAGGGGTGAAAATGGAGTCACCCAGCTACCTACTCTCTAGTGTCAGAAATCTGTGCTCTTGCTTACTGGTAATCAATCAAGCACCCCTCTTTTGTCTCTGGCTTCCATCCACTCCCCACTTCTACACCCTCCATGACCAACCTGTCAGCCTGCCAGGCAGCACCTCCCACCTGAGTTTTATCTCAGATGGAGCTGTGTTCCCAAACCCCTCACTTTTGAGGGCCCTGTAGCTTTGACCTGCTCATATCCTCTGGGGGAGAGTCTCCCTGAGCAATGGCTGGTGCTGGCCCACCCCCAGGAATGTTTGCATGACCATGCTGCTGCAGATGCCCAGAGACTGTGGCCAGGTACCAGCCCACCCTTGAAAAAGTTTGTGCGATTGTATAGCAGTAGTGTTTCAGGGATTATGGTAAATCACAACACACATCTGGCACCAGGCTTCACCCTTAATATCCTTATTCCAACACCAGCAAATGTGGCTGTTCTCTGGAGTCTGCTGGGACCTTTGTCTATGGGGAGGCCACACAGTCTCTACCAAACATCCCCCCCAGAAGAGGAACCGCCTCTCCCCATATGGCCCTTGGATCCCTAGTACATTGCTGTATTCTCCTAGGGATTTGGCCTTCCCACCAGAGCTTTGCCAGGTATTGAGCTGTGGAGTTTCAGACTCTGTGCTCTCCTGTTTATAGAGTCATTAGTAGTATCTAAACCCTCTCCTTTCTCCTTTCTCCCTTTTTTGTTCAGTCCCTTGCAGGTGTTTCCACTCTTTATTTTTCTCTCCAGCTGCTTTTGCGGGGAGTGCTTTTCCTGTACTCTCCCCTCTCTCTACATCCTCTCTCCACAAGCAAAAACAGCTTCCAACCCTCCAAGGCTTCTCTCTTCTCCAGTTCACCTCTCCGTGCCACATACCTGCTGAATTCTGTGGTTCAAGTTGTACATATTGTTAATCCAAAAATCAGTTTTCTAGGTGTGCAAATTGGTTTGGTGTTGACCTAGTTGCATTTCAGGGATGAGAGAGGCAAACAACAACAACAACAAACTTCCATGCTGCTCTGCCATCTTGGCCCCTCTGTTCTTTGTTTTTGCTTTATGTATTCTTGACCCTTCATATTTCTGTAAAGATTTAGAATGATCTTGACAATTAGCATAGAAACAAATGCTATTTGTAATTTTGCTTGGCATCATTACAGATTAATTTGGAGAGATTTGGCATATTTAAAATATTAAGTATCTGAAGCCATGAATCTAAGGAAATTCTATTTTACTCCAAGTTTGATAAAATGCCTTATAGATGAGTAATACATTTTAATTCTGCATATGTTTAGAAGTCCATTAGACATTAGATTTATTATTTATGTTCAGTATGTATGTATATCTGCCTGTCCATTTGCCCTTTGTGGTATTCTTCATTCCTTCCATTTAGTGTTTTTTTTTCAGTGCAGACCTGCCTGCAACAGATTCTCTCAAACTATTTTTCTACAAGTGTCTTTATTCAGTCCTTTATTTTTGAAAGATGTCTTTTTTTGTGTATAGAATTATATGTTCCTTTTTATTGTTTTCAAAGATTCATTCCACTGCCATCTTTCTTTCAAAAATTTAAATCTTAATGTTTCACCCTGTAAGTCCATCAACCTAATTATAGGGTTAATACACTGGACCATAGGGAGTTGATTAGTATTAATTCCCTGCTTTCTTTATTTCTTTTAATAAAAGTTTTTCTACTGCCTTCTATGCCTTCTATATTCCTAAAAGCAGTTATCAGAAAAGGTGGCTGAGGAAATTGTAATATTTATCATTTTACATTTCTAATAAATGTTAGACAAAGTTGACACAGCTATTACTCACACATACAATTATATACTTTTATTAGGATGGTGTTACCCAATGGTGTATTTATCTTGTTTCCTATTTCTCCTTTTATCATTAGCTAGCTGTTTTTACCTCTGTGTCTCCATAAATATTCAGCTTTACCTGGGGCTCTGTAGTGTGCCGTGGGGTCATTGGTACAGATAACCTTGCATGGAGTTCTTTCATCAACAACCCAAGGACAAACTTTTTCTACTTCTACCACATGAGGGGCATGCAACCTTGGATTTTCTACCAGGTTTACAGGAAAGTTCCTAGCCTTAAATTATGCACTTCGATTATTTTCTGATGGAAATGATTTCTGTAGCATGTTCTAGTAGTCTTTTCCTGATTCTTTTTCTGATTTGCATGTTTTAGACTTATTTGTTTTAGACTTATTTGTTCACTTACATGAACTCACGTGAACTGTTATGTAAATTCATGTGAATTCACTTATATATACTTACTTATTTATATTTATTTATTTAGACGTAGTCTTATTTATACTAGGATCAATACCTGGGTGGTGTCCTTTTAGGAGGAATGATGATGAAATAGATATATTTTTGCCTTCTACACTTTAATGATAACATTGGACCACCAAGTCTTTTTCAATAACTCTGTTTTCATACATTTTTAATCTCTTTACCAATATTAACATTAGGCTGAGAAATGATTTTTCCCCGTGTACTCCTTTTCGGAATTTTTTACCAGCCATAATCCAAATGTGAGGTAATAAATGAATCTGGACTGAGGTATGGATGCTTTCTTGTCTTCCAAGTAGGAGCACAAAGAATGATGTATAATTACTGTATCTACCGTATCTGGGTTAGTGGCACACTGGAGGAGACTGTTTTGATTATCATATAATCCGTTCTAAGCCATTGTTACAATATCTAATGTTTTAGTGTTGCATACCATATTATTGTGGCAGAGAGAAGGGAAAATTTCTCCTGTTTATATTTATCTTTCACTGATTTTTACTGAACCTAAGAAGATACTACATTCAAGCTGTTACTGGATTCAATACCAAAGAGTTCACCTAATTGTGAATCAGCACCCATAACTAACATTCTCAACTGAATGATATAATTGAATGGGCTTTTCTCCAGGTAATTAAAAGAGCAGTGGGCTGACAATGTGAGTCAGAACTTGTTATAAAAACAGGCCAAAACTTCTCTAGTCAGTCTCCCTCCTCCTTGCTTAATAGATTCACTATTTCCAAAGCTGTTATCAGGTTTTTATTTTTTCCCCCCAGTTTTCCTCACTTTTTCATACAGTAGCTGTTGATAAGATTAGTTTCCTGTTTCATGATACAAAACTTTTGCTAGACCAAAGTATGGATAGGTCAGCAACCATTTGAATATCAAAATTTCAGCAGTTTTTCTTTGTTCATACTTTTTTGGAACCCAAACTGTGTGTGTGTGTGTGTGTGTGTGTGTGTGTGTGTGTGTGTGTGTACACTGATATTATTATTGTTATTTATGGACTCAAGGGTCTTTATCTTGATTATACTTCAATAAAACCAGTCTGCTTGCTACAGGAGCTATGACTCAATGTCAGTTCAGCCTAAGTATGAAACTGATGGAAAGACTCATGAGAAACACTATGTTCCCACCATTGGTTTAATACGTTTTCTTGCATTAGATGTTTTTTTTTTTTTTTAATGCTTTGTTTTTCAGATTCACAGCAAAACCAGTAGATACAGAGATTTCCCATATAGCTCCCCCCCTCCACTCCCCCTGACCAATAACATCCTTTACCAGAGCACAGGAGAAGTGTATTAGTTCAAATTAGCAAACTGACATTATCCAAAATCCATAGTTTACGTTTGGGATCACTTTAAGTGTTGCACATTCTGTGGCTTTGAATAAATGTATAATGATGTATCCACCATTGTAGTATTACATAGAATAGTTTGGCTAAAAATCCTCTGTGTTTCACCTATTTATCCCTCCTCCTCTCCTAACCACTGACAATCAATGATCTTTTTACCTTCTCCATAGTTTTGCTTTTTCCAGAATTTCAAATAGTTGGAATCACAGTATACAGTCTTTTTAGAATGACTTTTTTTCATTTAGTAATATGCATTTAAGTTTCCTCTATTTTTCTAATGGCTTCATAACTCATTTATTTTAGTGACAAATAATATTCCATTGTTTGGATGTATCACTTTGTTCCACTCACCTAGTAAAGCATATTTAGGTTGTTCCCATGTTTTGGCAATGATGAATAAAGCTACTGTAAACATCCATGTGCAAGTTTCTTTGTAGGTCTAAATTTTCAATTCCTTTTGGTAAACACTCAAGTATGGAATTGCTGGATCATATGGTAATTGTTTAATTTTGTAAGATATTGTCAAACTATCTTCCAAAGTAGCTGTACCATTCAACATTCCTATCAGTAACGAATGGAGTTTGTGTTTTACTGCATCCTCACCAGGATTTGATGTTGTCAGTGTTTTGGATTTTGGCCATTCTAACAGGTGTATAGTGTTATCTTACTGTTGTTTTAATTTGCATTTCTCTGTTGACAAATGACATGAAACATCGTTTCATGTGTTTATTTGACATCCACGTATCTTCTTGGTGAGATTTCTACTCAGGTCTTTTGCCCATTTTTTAATTGGGTTATTTGTTTTCTTATTCAGTTTGAAGAGTTCTTTGTATATTTAGGATAATAGTCCTTTATCACATAGGTCTTTTATAAACTTTTCTCCCTATCCACTGCTTGTCTTTTCATTCTTTGGATAGTGTATTTTACAGAGCACAGGTTTTCATTTTTAAGGAACTCCACCTCCATGTCTTTTGTGTTGTATCTAAAAAGTCATTGCTAAGCCCAAGACCATCCAGATTTTTTCCTATGTTCCAAAAGTTTTCTAGTGTTGCATTTATATTTAGATACATGATCCATTTTGAGTTACTTTTTGTTATTGTATTTGATTTTTGCATTTAATTGGCTAAGTTGTAAGAGATAAGATTTGAGCATGGATGGAAAATATCAAACTGGTGAAATTAATGCCTCTATTTCTTAAGGTCTTAGTCCAGCCATTGTATCTGTAACTTATACATTAGGGGTTTCACAATAAGCCATTAGGATGCTTGGACATCATGGCATACAGATAGTATTCCTCATTTATCTGAAGCCACTGCATTTCAGAATTGTCAGTATTTAAATTCAGGGTCATATTCCTACATGTCCCCTATCAGGATACAAGTTCAAACCCTGTGTTGACCTTTTCTCTGAGCATCTCATTTAGTATTTTATTTTTTGAAGCTGTTTTAAAAAGCTGATAGTGCTTGTTTTTTATTTCAGAGGCTTACAGCTCTGTGTCTTACCCCAGCTATGTATTCTTCTAATAGATATTGAAATAGGCATTTTCTTCATTTCCTTTAGGGATATTCTATAATATAACTCACCTAGGATATTCAAGAATAATATATTTAAAAACTTCAAACCCAATTTCCATTCAATTCAATATGCCAGCTGATAAATATTTATTTTGAAAAATACCGTCTAATATTATTTTAACTGGCTAAAACAGTGCTTTTTGTTTCTTCCACAAACCAGTGTGCATATGAGTCAACAATGTGCTCGTGGAGATGCATTGTGATAGTAAGGTTTTACTTGGTCCTACCAGTCTTTTGCTTACTTGTGAACATTCAGTCACTCATCCAGTAGGTGCTGCACAAGGCTTCATCAATGTGGCTGAGGAGGGTGGATATGGAAAAATGCAAGAGCACATATCTAAAGAAACAGAATACATTTGCCCTAGAGACCGTTTTAGACTATTGCGAATGTCTTTGCAATGCACATAGAAATAACCTAGGAATGTGTTCTGAATAAAAACACTTACTTTTCATTAAAATATTAATATCCTTCTTTGGTAAAGGGGAAGGAGACAAGCATTTTCTACCTTCACCAGGTTAGACATCATATCAAACATTTTACATAAAGTATAATATTTACTTATAATTCTCTCTATAGGTGTAATTTTAGTGATGACTCTAAGTATAATTTTAGAACTTAGTTCAAGGTTACAGGTCCAGAAAAGCTGTCGAGCTATTACTTATTCTCAGATCTAACTTAACTCAAAGCTTGCGTTCTTTATACTATAGGAAAAAGCCAAAAGTTATTCAATCACATTGTGAAAAAAGACAAAAGTCTTTTAATATACATTTATACTTGCATATTTAGTATACATATATATTTAATATACATATGTATTGCTAACAGTGATATGAGCTGAGAAGAATTATTGGAAATGGAAATATGTATTCAATGTACATATGAAGACATTTAAAAACAAGGCCAAATCACCAAGGTTACATTCAAAAAATAGACTTAGATAAGAAGTCTTATTTTTCAAATAGTAAAGCCAAAAATACACCAAGCCATTTTACAATTTTTAAAAATTTTTTTAGCATATTTATAGGATTACTCAATTAGTTTGCATCAAAGATCATTTTAACCTTGTTTATTGAGTTTATCACTAAACAGTTAAATACGTAAACTTTGAAGAACCAAATATGCACCAATTAAAGTGCTCTGCAAAATCCTTCAGACATGTTACTGAAAATATAACAATTAGCTCAGTGCTTGGGTCAAGATTTACCTTTAAGTTTTGAACTCAATTGTAGGAATCACATAATTTTCCCCCGATTCCAAAATCTATTGAAGACCTTTACTAAATAAAACTCTCCAACCAGGATGTAAAATCCATAAAAGGAAAAATTAAACCTTGTTGATTTTCTTTTTATTTCCATAGCATAGCACATTTATTTTTTTCGATAGCACATTTTTTTTTTCCCTTAAGAGCGATTTTGGAATTTAATCTATGCTATTTGGGTCTTTTCATCCCACAGACATCTAGTTGACTAGTTTGATGGAACCATTTTTTATTATTTTTTTATTTTTTTTTATTTTTTTTATTTTTTATTTTTTTATTTTTTTATTTTTTTTAATTTTAATTTTAATTTTTATTTTTTTTATATATATGAAATTTATTGACAAATTGGTTTCCATACAACACCCAGTGCTCATCCCAAAAGGTGCCCTCCTCAATACCCATCACCCACCCTCCCCTCCCTCCCACCCCCCATCAACCCTCAGTTTGTTCTCAGTTTTTAACAGTCTCTTTTGCTTTGGCTCTCTCCCACTCTAACCTCTCTTTTTTTTTTTTTTTCCTTCCCCTCCCCCATGGGTTCCTGTTAAGATGGAACCATTTTTTAAAAAGTCATTTCTAATGGCTTTCATGGAGGTTGAAATCTATACATAATAACCATTTGGTAAAGAATTTGATGCAATAACCTTTGGTAGTTGACCTCAAAAATATTCCTCCTGCAGATACTCTTTGCAAGGAAAGGAGCACAAAACTATTCTTTTGTGCAGTTCAAATTCTTTTTATTTAATAAAAATTTCAGGTTTTTAGGAGAAGTTAGAAGATATCCTCCTGGAGACAAAGGCATATATGTAATTTGTCTCATTAAGGAAGCCAATGCAAAATCCGAATAGGTAACCTGAAGCAAAATAGGATACTGAAATGAGATTATGTTAAATATTCATTTGTTTTATTTATTCATGCTCTGTGTTTTACAAAGAAAACAGAAAATGTGAAAATATGAAGAATGGGTCTGGAGATTTCAGTTGGACAAACATTTATTGTTTGGCCTCCGGGCTGTCAAGTTGCTTCATGACAGACTTTTCAACAATTTTGTTACATGTAGTTACAGTATATGAATCTCCTTTGAATATAGAATCTGCATGGATTTTAAATTGAAGTCTATTGCTTTTGGGAAGAAAAATCATTTTAAGTAGTAAATAACAAAGCATCACGGAGAAGAATCACCTCTGATTGAGCTGCCACATATAAGATGCTGATCTTAATTTTAAAGTAGAAGCAGAAATCATGGACAAAGGTATTTCTAAGAAGTAATAGAACCAAGAAATACAACTTTGATGTATTCATTCTCCTGATTTTTCGATTGGCAAATTGGTTTTCTGTCCTTGTTTTTTGTTTGCTTAAGTTGTAAAGCCAGATGATTAAAATATTCATTAAAATGAACTAGAATTACATAAATATACTTACCCTTATTAAAAAGTTTAAGGTACGTATGTGTCTATGAGCCTGGTGAATACTTGAGTAACCTGATAGATCATTTGAATGGAATCTCAGTGGCACAATTAATTCCCTTTGAATGAATAACCAAGAAGGAAAAGAATTGTTCCAGGAAATGACAGTCCACCATTGGCAACTTGCATCAAATTGCATAGTCTTTTGGAAACTTTCTTCTCTTTGATTATTACATGAGCATGTTACAGCCAATTTGAAAAAGAAAAAACAAAAATTACACTTCACTGCCCTAACTTAAATTGTCCACAAATTTGCGGTGGCACTCACTGCTGCACAAGGAAGACCATGCAGGAAAGTTTACTTGTGTAAAAATGTAATAATCAGGAGCACCTGGACGGCTCAGTCATCTTAAGCATCTGACTTTGGCTCAGGTCATGGTCTAGTGGTTCATGAGTTTGAGCCCCACATCGGGCTCCATGCTGACAGCTCAGAGCCTGGAGCCTGCTTCAGATTCTGTGTCTCCGTCTCTCTCCGCTCCTCCCCTATTTGCAGTCTGTCTCTTTCTCTCTCTCTCAAAAAATAAATAAACATTAAAAATGTTTTTTAATAATATTCATATCTATATTCATGGAAGTAGCCTGAATATACTACTTCATGGCTATCATTGGGTGGTAAATGATAAAACAGATTTTTTTCCTTAACTCTTCTTATGAATGGATTTAGGCTTTAGATAACCTGTGTAAACCATCTTAAATTCATTGCTTTATTTAATTCACCTGCATAGACTATAAACATATTGAAGAAAAACAGAAGCCACTAGGCACAGAAATGTTATTGAGTATAAATACCAAATTTTTAGTAAAAGGGTTCCAAATGTATTCTGTGGGATTTAGGCTGTCTTTTGTTTTCAGATTATTCTCCATTATATTGTTGGTTACCTATTTATATTACTCATTTGGCCATAATGGATCTTCTGTTATTTAAAATGAAATTTATATCCTGCCCATCCTTATATTCCTGCTCTCCCACATCAGTAATAACATAACTAGAACAATGGCTTTTATACCATAAGTGCTCAATCAGTGTATTTCACGTAGAGATGAATTTCAATATAAATGAACATGTCGAATTTTGTTTTAGGCTTTATGTTGAAAAAAATTTTTGTAATACAGTTGCAGTGAAAGGGGTAACATAAAACATAGGACGGTAATATAATTTAGTATCAAGTATAATTCAATATCAAATCAAAACAACAGCAGAAATTTTATAGAGCAAAAAGAAAAATTTAACAGGGCAGTGTTTCTGGCAAATAGAAGAAAAAAATATTAAGGTGTTCTCAGATTTAGCTAAGAACATTCTGTTCTGTTATTTATCATTGATAAATGGTTAAAATTTGATGTTCACAGGAAGCAACTTACCTATTTGCGTTTCAAATAGTTATTTGACACTTCTTTTTCCATCTCACATGAATTTTCAGTGTATCCATAATGAAGACAGCTATTAATAATTTTCTTATGGAGTCAAATACCTAGAAGTTGATTGTCTATCTCCATTTTGGTGACAAAACCCATAATTCAGGCATGCTGAACAAGTCCTGCAACATGTGGCTATTTTGTACTTTGTATTGCCAACAACTTTCTGGGCATATTCTGCTGGAGCTTTCTGACTGCCTCGGTTAAAAAACAAACAAAAAAGCCATTATGAGCAGGAGTAATGTTGATGCATTTGGAAATGCTGAAATGAAGACTTGCTGAAGGATAGCTTATGTGGGCACAGCTTGCAGAACAGCTCTCTAGAGTAGTATTAGAAAAGATGGAAACTCGGGCAATTTCTCCTATAAATGTTTTAATACTAATGAAAAACAATCTTGAAATGTGTCTGATATTTCCTGAGCAGTAGTCATAAGTACGGCACATAAGAGAACATAATTCAAGAAACTGTCAACATAAATTATGTTACCATAACCCTAAACTCATGATTGGATAGAAATCTAGTCTTAAATTGTGAAGAAAATGACTTTTATTTTATAAAATTTATCTCTGTTAAAGAGGTAAATTTCAAAGTGTGAAACACCATGAAATCAGGGACTTAAAATTTACAACAAAAAAAGCCTTTTTTTGCATTATCATGAATTATTATAATATTCCTCTGCTTTTATTCCCTGTATGATGAAGTATTTTCTATACCTGCTCCTAGTAATATAGTCATCATCTGTCTTTTCACCCAGGCTAGTAGACTGGGCATAATTTTTTACTCCCCCTCCCTTCAATCCTCAAATCTAACTTAATAAATATATATCTTATTTTCCCTTTAAATTATTTCTCAAATTTTCTTTCTTATTATCTTCCTGACTTATCAAGTCCCTTTCAACTTGTATGTATAATACTACAGCTGCCTCTGCTTTTTCTCTTCTTTTGTGAGATGTAATTGACATAAAACAATCGTTTCAGATGTACATAATGACTTGGTATTTGTATACATTGTGAAATAATCACAATAAGCCTAGTTAAAATTTGTCACCATACATAGTTAAAAAAAAAGTTTTTTTCTTGTTATAACGACTTATAAGATCTACTCTTAGCAACTTTCAACTATGTAGTACATTATTAACCATAGTCTCTATTTTGTATGTTACACCCCATGACTTATTTTAGAACTGGAAATTTGTACCGTTTGACTCCAACCATTTCATCCACCCTACCTTCTTACACTTCACTTCCACCTCTGGCAACCACCAATCTGTTCTCTGTATCTATGAGGTGGATGTTTTGGCTTTGTTTTTTTTTTTTTTTCCTGTTGTTGTTGTTGTTGTTGTTATTCAATTCTACACATAAATGATGACATCTGGTATTTGAGCATGAATGTCTTCAAAATCCATCCATGTTGTTGCAGATGGCAGTATTTCTTCTTTTTTATGGCTGAATAATGTTCCACTTTATATACATATATGCCACATCTTTATCCATTAATCTGTTGATGAACACTAAGGTTGTTTCCATATCTTGGCTGTTGAAAATAATGGCAAACGAACATGGGTATGTGTGTGTGTGTGTGTGTGTGTGTGTGTATATATATATTTTTTTTTTAACTAGTGTGTTCATTTTCTTAGGATAGTCCCCAGAAGTAGAATTTCTGGATCATATGGTAGTTCTATTTTTAATTTTTTTAGGAACCTCCATACTGATTTCCATAGTGGCTGAACCTATTTCCTTTCCCAGCAACAGTATACAAGGGGTCCCTTTCTCCACATGTTCACCAACACTTATTTCTTTTTGATCATCTCCATTCTAACAAGTATGAAGTGATCTTGTATCTTGTATACTTTATGTAGGCTATTAGTTGCCTTTCCAATTGTTTTTCCTCTTTGAATCTTGCCTCCATCAATGAACAAAATATTCCCTTTTGATTGTTCTGATTCAGTGTTTCTCAAAATTAAATGTGCATAGAAATCACCAGGTAATCATTAAAAAAGCAGATGCAGATTCCACAGATCTGGAATGGAACTTTGAGACTTTGCGTTTACAGGCTCATATATGATGCTGACAACATTCTGCAGCTCACACTTTTAAATGCTGTCAACTTAAGCATAGAATACAAAGTTACTCAAGTTCTTCATCATCCTATCCTTGATATACAACCACTTTTAAGCTCTCCTCTTTCTCAGTTACAAGTTTTTTTTTAAATGTTTTTATTTATTTTTGACAGAGACAGAGCATGAGCAGGGTAGGGGCAGAGAGAGAGGGAGACACATAATCTGAAGCAGGCTCCAGGCTCTGAGCTGTCAGCAGAGAGCCCCATGTGGGGCTTGAACTTACTGAGAGATCATGACCTGAGCTGAAGTCAGATGCTCAACCAACTGAGCCACCCAGGCGCCCCTCTCAGTTACAAGTTTAACTATGTAATCAATATACAATTTGAGTAGTTTCTCCCAAAATGAAGTTGGGTCATATTTATATGACTATTGACTTACACTCTTGTCCCATGCAGATGCTTTCATTGCCATTATCTCTTGTCCTTCAAGATCCACTTTGTTACATTTTTTTTTTTTTTGGTTTTACCTTTATTTCTATTGTTACCAAAAGCCTTTATTGGCAATCTGAAACTTGGGTTGACTATTCTTATGCTCATTTACTACTCTAGGCTATTATAACAGCACATAAGATTGTTCTGAAATTATTCAAAAGTATTTATCACATTGGTTTGCTAATTTGGAGGCAATGGTATTTCCATCTTCATGTCTCACAGGCTTACTCACAGTAATGATGCATAATTGCTAATAAATATTTGCCTAAAAACTGAAGTTATGTGAGATCACTTCTGAAATTTGTCCAAATTATACATCTAACTGAAAAAGTGCTGGAGCAAGCAGGACATTTCATAAATATTTTTCAGAATATTAAAATTTCCATTTTCTGTTTCTTTTTTTTAAGTGGTCTTTAGTAATGGCCTTTTATTCCTGATTATTGGCTATCTGGTGTTTTGTTGTTGTTGTTGTTGATTGCCAGGAGTATCCATTCAATTAGAATATCTCCTGGGTCTGTAGTTCACCTTTGTTGTTTTCTACAAAAAAATGTTAATTTCTACAGTGGGGCAATGTTGATTTTTTTCTCCTGAAATAAAGTAGCCTATGCCCTGACCTTGAATATTGTAAATCAATAGGTTTGAAATGTGCCTCAAGTGTGTATATTTAGCCAAAGACTCTTCTGGTAATTCCAATGAAACTCTGATGATCACTGCTATTGATAATTTAATTGTGGAAAGGATTCACTGTTTGATCTTTTAAGTAACAGAGTACTTGGCACACAACAAGTACTCAATTATTTAATAAAGAACACTCTATTGATTTATTAACATGTATTTTATAATCAGCCACCTTAATGTTTTTCCAGAAGCAGTTATTGTAATTAATTTTCTCCTTTCTATTTGCTTTTATACTTTGCTATTTAATTTTATTATGAAATTACATTTACTAAGAATTCCAGAACAAAGGTAAATTATATTAACATGAGTACATTTTTACCTTGTTTCTTACATTATTTTTCATCTATTTTCAGTATTTTATATTTTTCTCACTTCTATTGAGATAATTGGCATATAACATTGGGTAAATTTAAGCTGTACAACATGATTATTTGATATATGTATGTAATGCAAAATGATTATCACAATAAACCTTACATAGTTACTATTTGTGCGTGTGTGTGTGTGTGTGTGTGTGTGTGGTGAGACCTTTAACAATTTACTCTTAGATGCTTTCAAGTAAACAGCTTGATGGTATTATTAACTATAATCACCATGCTGTACATTACTCCCCCTGAATTCATTCATTTTATATCTGGAAATTTGTATACTTTGACCTCCTTTACCCATTTCCTCTACCACCCAGCCACTGCTATTGTTGCTGTGAGTTCAGGTTTTTTTTAGATTCTACATAAAAGTGATAATCATGCAGTATTTGTCTTTCTTTGACTAGTTTCACTTAGCATAATGTACTCAAGTTTCATGCAATTTGTTGTAAATGACCGGATTTCTTCTTTCTCATGGCTGAATATTTCATATATGTCACATTTTTTTCATCCATTTATCCATTGAAGGCTACTGAATTTGTTTCCATGTCTTAGCTGTTGTAAATAATACTGCAGTGAATTTTGGGGCAGGGAAGTGTAGATATTTGAGATAGTGCCTTCATTTCCTTTAGATATATGCTCAAGTGGAGTTGCTGGATTATATGGTAGTTCTATTTTTAATTTTTTGAGGAATCTTCATGCTGTTTTCCACAATGCACAAAGGTTCCCTTATCTCCACATCCTAGCCAACATTTGCTGTCTCTTAACTTTTTAATGATAGCCATCCTAACAGGTGTGAGGTAATATTGTAGTTTGTTTTAGCATTTCTTTTATGATTAGTAAAGTTGAGTACCTTTTCATATACACATTGGGAATTTGAATATCCTCTCTGAAAAAATGTCTAATCAAGCCCTTCACCCATTTTTCAGTTGGATTATTGGGGCTTTTGCTCTTGAGTTGTTTCAGTTCCTTAAATATTTTTAATGTTTATTTATTTTGAGGGGGGGAGTGAAGGGGGCAGAGAGAGATGGAGAGAGAGAGAGTAGGAGAGTGAGGGGCAGAGAGAGAGGGAGAGAGGGGATCTGAAGCAGGCTGTGCACGGTCAGCACACAGCCCTATGTGGGCTTGATCTCACTAACCCTGAGATCATGACCTAGGCCAGAATTAAGAGTCGGTGGCTTAACTGAGCCACCCAGACACCCCCAATTCCTTAAACATTTTGGATAATAACCCCTTATCAGATATATGGATTACAAAATATTTTCTCTAATTCCATAGGTTGTCTAAGTTTGTTCATTTATTTTACTATGCAGAAACTTTTTAGTTTGATATAGTCCACTTATTGATATTTATTTTTGTTGCTTGTGCTTTTTGTGAAATATACAAAGTCATTGGCAAGACCAATGTCAAGGAGCTATTTCCCTGTGTGTAGGTATAGCAACTGCTATACCTGCTTTCTTTTGGTGGTCATTTGCTTGAAATACTTTTACTTTTTCTTTTTTAATGTTTGTTTATTTTTGAGAGAGAGAGCAAGTGAGTAAGTGCCAGTAGAGGAGAAGCAGAGAGACAGAGAGAGAGAGAGAGAATCCGAAGCAGGCTCCAGGCTCTGAGCTGTCAGCACAGAGCCTAATGCAGGGCTTGAAACACAGGAACCGCAAGATCTTGACCTGAGCCAAAGTCAGACGCTTAACCCTCTGAGCCACCCAGGCACCTTTTGGAATACTTTTACTGTCACTTCTCTCTCAATCTATGTATGTCCTTAAAGGTAAAGTGAGTTTTTTGTAGGCAGTGTATTGTTAGATCTTGTGGGGGTTTTTGTTTTGTTTTTGTTGTTTATTCTTATCCATTTGGCTACTCTATATCTTCTCATGGGACAATTTAATCCATTTTTACCTTTAAAGAAATTATTGATGGATAAGGACTTTTGTCATTTTAATTATTTTCCGAGTGTTCTATAAATCCTTTGCTTTTTTTGATTCTCCTCTTTCTGTCTTCTGTGATTTTGTTACATTTTTGGTGTGTGCTTTTACTCCTTGAATTTATTATCGGTCTTACATGAAATAACATAGTTTAAGCTGGTGACTTTCATAGCAGAGATTTACTCTTTTACCTTCCCCTTTTCTCATATTTTAGGTTACTGATGTACATTTACATTTTAGGTTACTGATGTACATTTACTGATGTACATTACTGATGTACATTTACCTCTTTATATTGTGCATCCAAAAATAAATTAGTTATGGTTGTTAATATGTTTAAATTTAAAACTATAGTTGTGATTTATGTGCCACCAATAAAATATTAGAGAATCTACTTGGATTGTAATTTATCTTTACCAATGAGTATATCTTTTAGTTTCCTTTGGTTCCATGTTTACCTGATACTTAGTGATTCTTGTTTCTTTGCATTGGTATCTGTACATTTGAGGAAGCAGTCTTTTCTTCCACACTTGACAGGTTCGCTTCTGCAAGGAAAGACCATCACAAGTCAGATCAGCTTGGGATATTGAATGGGTCAGCTGGTAGTTTCTAGGCAGGCAGGGTTTGCTATTGGGGTTTCTAGTTGGGCAATCCCACTACCTTTGTTTTGATATCTGGGAGGGGTACTGTTGCCTGGGCTTTGCAGTCAAGTAAACCAGCTGGCTGGGCTGCTGGTTCAAGCAGGCCCCTTTGTGGGCTCCCCAATTGGTTGTGACTGCTGGCTAGACTGTATGATTAGAGGGGGCCCACTTGCTCTGCTCTGCATTTATTTCTGGTTGGGCAGGGTCTGAATCCAGGTAGGATTCAGAATTCACTGGTTGAATTCTGCAATTGAGGAGTACTGAGGGCTGGGCTCTGCAGTTGTTCCTGACAGGGTGAGGCCTCAAAAACTGTGTTCAGCAGGGCCATAGATAGGGCTTTGTGGTCATTAAGAGTCTCAGGCTATGCTCTGTAATCTGATGGGGCCACAGGCTGTGCCCTGAAGTTGGGCAGGATCCAGAGGCTGTGCTTCATGATCATGTAGGCTGCTGGCTGTGTTTTATTGTTAGGTATGGTTGCTTGCTGGTAGGGTGCAGCCTCCTACTGTATCCTGATGTTGGCTGCGGTTAGAGACAGTGCTCAGTGGTTGGGCATAGCCATTGGCTGGGCTCGCTTCCTGGTGTAAGCCACAGCCTGTGTCCAGTCATCAGGCAGGCCTGCAGGATGTGCTCAGAGGCTGCCTAGGGTCACTGTTGAGACTCCCTGGTAATGAAAGGCCAGATGCAATGCACAACACCTTGGCAAGCCTCCTGGCTTGGTTCACTGCCCAATGGGGCTTTATAATGGGTTCTGCTGCTATCCAGGTTCTCTGGCCAGGTTTCCTGATCCAGTGGGATGGGAGGCTATGCTCAGCAGTTAGATGAGGCTATGAATTTGCTTCCCTGACCTGGTGCAGACTTAGAATAGTCTCTGTGGCTGGTATGGCCTACTGGCTGAGAATCCAAATCAAGCAGAACTGCCACCTGAATCCTCTATCCAGACTGGGCCACCAGCTGCAGAGCTGTTGTGCAGAGCTGCTGGCTTAGAGCGCTGCTTGGGCACAGCTGCAAGCAGTAATGCAGTCCACCAGGATCTGAATGCTGGGTGATATAAGGCTCTCCCTCCTTTTCATCTATCTGATCCCTAGTGGTTAAGTCCTGCAGATTCACCTGGGGATCCCCATGAGGCAAGACTTGCGTGGACCTCCAGAAGTGTTTCACAATACTGGGAGGGAGCTCGAGGTCCACCTTGGGCTCTCCTTACCGTTGGAGAAAGCCCTCTTGATGCAGCACTGTTCTGACTTGGGAGAGAGGTGGTGTGGTAAAAATGGAACTTTTCCTCTTAACCTTCCTAATGCCATCCTTCTTGGTCCAGGGAAGTGCTTCATACTCATCTCTGAGTTCTGGGATTTTCACAGTAGTGTCTTGTCTGGATAGTTGCTAGTTGGTCTTCTGGGGAAAAAAAAAAAAAAAAGACTGAGGCTGGGAATTGCCTATACTGGTACCTTGATGATATCACTTCCTTCTCTTGTTTCTTACTTTAATTGGAATACAATGTTTCACCATTAAGTATCATAAGACATTGACAATTATTTGGAAATTTTTATTCTTAAACCATTTTAAAGATATTTGTAGTCTTACTTTACTAAGGATTTTTTTTTAATTTTACTAAGGACTTGTTTTACTTTACTAAAGATTAAAAAAAAATCAAGACTGAATGTTGAATTTTACCAGATCCCTCTTGTATACTCTGTATATCTGTGTACATAGGTGAATCCTTTCTCATTTTCATGTATTAGGGTAAAAAAATATCTATATATCTATACATCTATATATCTATATCTATCTCCCCATACTGACTGGAAGGAAGAGGTTAATAGATAGTTCTGTGGCTCTTTCTATAGTTTCATGAATGGCTGATGTTTTAGCCTGGCCAGTTTGTTTTTGCAACATTAATTCAAAGAATCTACAAAAAATAATACAGCCAACATAAATGGGAATCACATTAAGAACTATGTGCCAGAACAACAACGTGTACTTCATCACCAATAATGTTTGAGTAACTAGTAACTAGTATTTATGAGGTGTAGTGGCCCTGAATATGAGTTGGTCATTATTCTTGAGGGGCTGCTTTGGGACGAGCAACATATAATAAAACCATGAAGCTTATGGCTTCCCTGTACTTAGGTGAATATGTGTACTTCAAGTGTGAAATGATCTGCGGACACAGAAAACTGTGCCTGAGAGTCCTAGAACCTTCACTTCGTTGTTTCTGTACACACTTCATTCTTGCCTTTTACCTAGCTTTAATTATGAATATATTTATTAGAGGCACCGGGGTGGTTCAGTCGGTTAAGAGTCCAACTCATGATTTCTGCTCAGGTCATGAACTCACAGTTTGTGAGTTAGAGCCCCACATGGGGCTCTGAGCTGACAGCGCAGAGCCTGCTTGGGATTCTGTCTCCCTCTTTCTTGCTCTTCCTCCACTTGCTCTCTCTCTCTCAAAAATGAATAAAAATAAACTTTAAAAAAAAATAGGGGCGCCTGGGTGGCTCAGTCAGTTGAGTGTCCGACTTTGGCTCAGGTCATGGCCTTGCTGTTGGAGAGTTCGAGCCCCACGTCGGGCTCTGTGCTAACAGCTCAGAGCCTGGAACCTGCTTCGGATTCTGCCTCCATTGCTCTCTGCCCCTCCCCCACTCATGCTGTCTGTCTGTCTCTGTCTCAAAAATAAGTATAAACATTAAAAAAAAAGATTTTTAAAAAAGAATATATTTATTATGTGAAATGTACTGTCTTGTGAATTTTACTGTAATTTGATCCCAAGGTCACCAGTGCTTATTGAACAGAATGAACTAACATGGAATATCTTCATATCCTGAAATAAATCCTTTTGGGACACCATGTATTATTCGTATATTGCCAATTTGATCCTGTATTTTATTTAGGAATTTTATAATTATATTTCAACAAATGATCTGTATTTTTACTTTTTTTCCTCTTTTCTATCACATTCTAGTTCTAACATCACATTAGTTTAAAAATTGTATTTTTACAATCTTAGATTTATTCATAATTTCTACTGATTCCTTTCCTATTTTTATCAATTTCTTACATTTTTAAAAAATTTTTTAATGTTTTTATTTATTTTTGAAGGAGAGAGAGACAGAGCATGAGTGGGGGAGGAGCAGAGAGAGAGAGAGAAACACAGAATTCGAAGCAGGCTCCAGGTTGTGAGCCATCAGCACAGAGCCAGATTCGGGCCTCGAACCCACAAACTGTGAGATCATGACCTGAGCTGAAGCCAGACGCTCAACCGACTGAGCCACCCAGGCGCCCCTCCATTTCTTATATTTACATTAATTTCTCATATTGTGATTTAGATTCTCCTTTTTTAAAAAAAGTATCCAAAGTAAAATACTGAGCCATTTCACCTATTCAGTTATGATCTCAAATCAATGATAGACACATACATATACACTTTGATGCTAAGATACAGTTGGATATTACACAAACAATTGCAGGTCATGATGGAGTTAGCCTCATCACACGTGGAGATAACTAAAGACAAATGTCTTTTTGTTGAGTTAATGAGCCTTCTGGTTTTGAACTAAGGTCTGCTAATGGCTGCCTGGGTCACATGTACATGAATAAAAAAATCTGAAGATCCCTGCTTCCAGATATGATGGAGTATTACACTTTTCTTAATGTTGTAAATCATTAGGAAACTGGACAAAATACATAGAGCAGTTCTTTCCATGTATTAGCTAACTAGCAGGGTGGGACTGTGATCAATGAAAAAAGGATAAGCAAATGAAGTTAATGCAACAACAGCTCCTGCTTTCTCTGGGGAAAAATGGAAGACATAAAAATAGGCAAAAAGGAATTTGTAGAGATAAGAAATAACTAAAATAAAAATTGTTCTAGATGAGCTAAACAGCAAATAACATTAGAAACTATCTGCAGAAGATTAGCGAACCTGGAGACCTAGCAATAGAATCCATCCCAATGGAAGCACAGGGAAAGAAAAAAAGGGAAAAAAATAAAAAATAGAAACTGGGACTGAGTGACTTGAAATAATATCAAGCAATGTAAGTTCCATGTAATAAAACATATCTTGTATAGAAACTGGGCAAATAATGGGGTGCCTGGGTGGCTCAGTCGATTAAGCGTCTAAGTTTGGCCTAGCTCATGATCTCGCAGTTCCCGAGTTTGAGCCCTGCATGGTTCTCTGTGCTGACCAGTAGGAGCCTGGAGCCTGTTTCAGATCCTGTGTCTCCCTCCCTCTACCTGCCCCTCCTCTGCTCATGTTCTCTCTCTCTCTCTCTCTCTCTCTCTCTCTCTCTCTCTCTCTCAAAAATATATAAAAGTTAAAGAAATTTAAAGAAACTGGGCAAATAAGAAGACAATGGAATGACCTGCTAAAGGGATTGGGGAGACAAGTAAGGTGTATATATGCTATAAAAACATTTTTTAATAAAAAAATTGCAAGGTTGCTTCATTTTCATGGTGTGACTAGTAATGTGAGGAGGAGGACAGAATGAGAGGGAAAGATTCTGCATATAAGAGGAATAGGTATTGAATAATATTCTTTAATATGTTACAACTTGATAATGAAAATGGGCAGAGAAACAATTGGTATACGGGTTACTAATTCATCCCACTTATGTAAGTTACTTTAAAGCTTCCAGAGAAAACTGTAATATTTAAATAGAGAGCTATGAACTCATAATCATGTATCATATGAAGTTATTAATTTTTAATAGCTCAGAGATAATATTAGGTAAAATGTGGTGGAAAAGAAAAATCTTTCAAAGTAACACATTAAAAATGTTGGATTTCCCTTCCTTTCTCTGGCTGCCTTATATCTGACCTAAAGCTTCCACTTTTACAAAATTCAAAGGAATTTCTGTTTTAAGATTACCAATAAAGAAACGTAATACCTACTGTGAAATATATCTAGAGTTACACATTTTTAGCATTTTCTGTAGTTTTCTTTTGTTTATGGAACATATATACAGTCCAGCAAGTTTACTCTAACATAGTATTTTTACTAGTTTCCATTTTAAAATCTGATAATCAAAGTTAGATCCAGATTTTGTGGGATCCAAAGCTTATAGAGTTGTGGGGGAAGGGAAAGGATTTTTTTTAAAAAAAGTAAAAAATTACAAATAAAATTGCATATAGGGGCACCTGGGTGGCTCAGTCTGTTAATCATTTGACTCTTGATATAGGCTCAGTTCATGATCTCCAGTTTGTTAGATCGAGCCCCATGTCAGGCTCTGTGCTGAGTGCAGAACCTGCTTGGGATTCTCTCTGTTCCTCCCCCACTTGTGCTTTCTCTAAGTAAATAAATAAATAATAAAAATTTATATATAGAAGACAATATTAGAATGAGAAAAAATTAGCACAATACAATTTTGATAAAAACTAATAAATCCATTATAAAATACAGCAATGTGATTCTAATTACATAACATCTTTTTTTTTTCCTTTCTAAGATTTTATTTAAATTCAAAAGTTAACATATAGTGTAGTATTGGTTTCAGGAGTAGAACCCAGTGATTCCTCATTTACATATAACACACCCAGTGCTCATCCCAACAAGTACCCTCCTTAATGCCCATGACCCATTTAGCCCATCTCCACTCACCCACCTCCCCTCCAGCAACCCTCAGTTTGTTCTCTATAGTTAAGAGTCTCTTTTATGGTTTGACTCCCTTTCTGTTTTTATCTTATTTTACTTTTCCTTCTCTTCCCCTATGTTCATCTGTTTTGTTTCTTAAATTTTACATGAGTGAAATGATATGGTATTTGTCTCTGACTTATTTCACTTAACATGATACACTCCAGTTCCATCCACATTTTGCAAATGGCAAGATTTCATTCTTTTTGATCACTAATATTCCACTACTACACACACACACACACACACACACACACACACACACATGCACACCACATCTTGTTTATCCATTCATCAGTCGATGGACAGTAGGGCTCAAACTAAAAATATGAGGAAGGGATTCTACTTGTGGTTATATTCTCATAGTTGATAGTATTGTGGGGCGCACAAATGGTTCCCAGTAAATTTCAACTTGCTAAAATCTAGTTTCCCATAAAATGACTCATGGTAATTTTTCTTATAAGACTCCTCTGAGGAAAAAATTTGAGCAGTTTATTCAAAATGCAACCATCTCTGTACTTCAGTACTCTTCTCTTTTTCCTAAAAATTTACATTTCTTAAAAGTATTGTCTAGTACTATTGAAAAAAATTGATGTTAGGCTTTACTCTGTATACATACTTTTATTCGCAAATGCCACATTCTATATTATGATACATTCCCTTTTTTTATAAGTGTTTAAGATTTTAGATTATATTTTATTAAGAAACATGGTAGAATGTTTATATCATCTGCTGTATTCAAGTTTCTGCTATTAATTTTTAAACATATATTAGTTTCATGGACATGCACTCTTCTTGATTAGTCTTGAACCAAAAGTTCCTAATTTACTGTATTCCTTGGCTGAGAAAAGACCAACCATGATTTAACCTAATTATGATTTCCAGTGGAACTCAACCTGTGTGGAGTATCAGGATGGTTCAGGATTGTAGCCTTAAGAAAATATTTGGCATTCAGTGTTTGACAAAGAAGCCAATTTCTGGAGGCACATTTTTGCTTGCCCAGGGTGAGTTTTAGGAAGCATTAGATTTCATTAACTAGACTATACCATTTGGACAGAATGTTCCTCCTTTATTCTGCTTGAGTGTTGGACTGGAGTGTTGGTTTTGCCAGAAGTGACCTAGTTGATGTAGTTCCCTGTCAATTAAGGTAGGAACCAGGTGTCTCATGTGGTGATTCTGTTTTGATTACCCTGTAACAATTCTGGCTTGCTCATGAGACTAAATAGCAGGAAAGGGCCATGTTACAAGGGAGATGCTTTTACTTAATTACAACAAAATGTCCTAAAAGAAAACCTTGGCATGGTAATTGAAATAAATTGGTTCTATATTTATTCTATAAATTCTATGAATTTATTTAAAAAAGAAATTATAGACAATAATCAGGCCTACCTCCAGAAATGCTTTTATTAGCCCTTCTAGGAATGTGGAATAAATTTTCAAATCTCACCTACAACTTCATGTGGCTATTGTAGTTACCTGTGCCTAGAATTCCTAAATATGTCATTTCTCCAGAAAAGGCACATTGGTCATCAGAACTCTGTTGGTCGTGTAGTCTCTCAACCAAGCTCTGGCAGAATCAACACCTTTAGGCAAATTAGAGAGCCTCCATGTTGGTTACTCCATTCTATAATTGCTTGTTCTCTAGACCTAACAGTGATACTTAACACACATTAGCAGTAGAAGACTTTAAAAATAAAATTTATTCAGAAATCTCAGTGTATGAAACAGACACTAGTGGCTTTCCATTAATATAAATTTCTTTTTAAAATTTAATTTTAGTTTTATTTCTATAAACTCAATTATTAGGGATATTGGAGATGATCCAATGTAAATGAAAATTTAAAATTAGTAGCTATAGCTTGTAGCAGATTTTTGCCTTCAGATAATTTCTGGTTTATTTCCTTTCATGACATTGATATGATCTTGTAATTGATATGATCTAGATAATTACCTGTAATTTATATCAAATTTCAGGTTGGGTTGTATTTTATTTTACTTGGTGGCTTACAATATTTAAGTTGTACAAAAAATAGATGTCTTTTCTGTTGCTCTAGTTGTATATTCTTGGCACCTACAATAAGTGCTAGAAATACAAATACTTGGTATATTAGTTTGCTGAATATATTTTAATGTCAAAACTAATAATAATGTAATTGTTATTTTTTGAGCATCTGTATGACAGGTAGAATTATATGTGCTTTAAAAATGTTACTCATTTCGGGGCGCCTGGGTGGCGCAGTCGGTTGAGCGTCCGACTTCAGCCAGGTCACGATCTCGCGGTCCGTGAGTTCAAGCCCCGCGTCAGGCTCTGGGCTGATGGCTCGGAGCCTGGAGCCTGTTTCCGATTTTGTGTCTCCTTCTCTCTCTGCCCCTCCCCCGTTCATGCTCTGTCTCTCTCTGTCCCAAAAATAAATAAACGTTGAAAAAAAAAAATTAAAAAAAAAAATGTTACTCATTTAATATTTATAATAACTAAGATAGGTACTACTACCCAAGATCCAGAAGTACATTCAAGAAATTAAATTTTCCAAGTTTCAGAACCAGTTTATATCAGAGCTGTAATAAATTCCATGCGTCCTAACTCCAGAGCAAACACTCTTAACGATTAATGCTATATTACATCACTCAAAATGAGCTAAATAAACTTAAAATAACTAAAATGAAATATTCAAAATGAGCTAAATTTAAAGTTAAATTTAGAAAATAAGTTTATCACAGTAGTTACATTTCAAGATCTCAATAGCTACATGTAACTAGTGGATACTGTATTCAGCAGAGCAGATATAGAAAATTTCCATAATCACAGAAAAAGCTTTATTCAACAGTGTTGATCTAGAACAGGCATTGACAACCTTTTTCTGTAAAGAGCTGGATAGTCTTTAGCCTTTCAAGGCCAGACTGGTCTCTTGAAGCTACTCAACACTGTCATTACAATGCAACACAACCATAGACAATAATCAAAATATGAGTGTGGCTGTGTTTCACTGACCTTAAAATTTGTGTTTCATATAATTTTTCTATTTTATGAAATATTACTCTTTCCCAGTCATTAAAAGTATAAAAGTTATTTTTTTTCAAGTTTTTATTTAAATTCCAGTTAGTGAACATACACCGTAATATTAGAGTTTCAGGAGTAGAGTTTAGTGATTCATTACTTACGTACAATACCCAGTGCTCATCACAATAAGTGTCTTTCTTAATATAAGCATCCTCCTTAATACCCATCACCTGTCTAGCCCATCTCCTACCCTCTTCCCTCTACCAACCCTCAGTTTGTTCTCTATAGTTAAGAGTCTGTTTTATTATTTGCCTCTTTTTTCTCCCATGTTCATTTGTTCTGTTTTTAAATTCCTTATGAGAGAAATATGGTATTTGTCTCTCTGACTTATTTTGCTTACCATAATACTCTCTCGTTCCATCCACGTCATGGCAAGATTTCACTATTTTTATGGCTGAATAATATTCCATTTTGTGTATACCTTCTTTTCCCATTCATTAGTCGATGAACACTTGGGCTCTTTCCATAATTTGGCTATTGTTGGTTATGCTGCTATAAACATCTGGGTGCATGTGTCTCTTTGAGTTAGTATTTTTGTATCTTTTGGGTAAATACCTAGTAGTGCAATTGCTAGATTGTAGTTGTACATTTTTTTAAGTTTATCTATTTATACAGACAGAGACAGCATGAGTGAGGGAGGGGTGGAGAAAGAGGGAAGGAGAGAGAATCCCAAGCAGGCTTCATGCTGCCAATGCAGAGCCAGACGCAGGCAGAGCCCGAACCCATGAAACCATGAGATCATGACCTGAGCCGAAACCAAAAATTGGATACCTAACTGACTAAGCCACCAAGGCTCCCTGGGTAGTTGTATTTTTAACTTTTTGAGAAACCTCAAAATTATTTTCCAGAGTGGGTGCACCAGTTTGCATTCCCACCAGCAGTGTAAGAGGGTTCCCCTTTCTCCACATCTTTGCCAACACCAGATTTTGTTATAAAAACTATTCTTAACTCTCAAGTCAGATAGCAATAGGTGATGGGCTCAAGTTTTCTATTCCCTGGTTCAGAATTTCTCTAATATCTTCTTTTTAAAATGCTCTGAGTTTTATAAGATCCACAGATTTGAACACAATTATCTATTATATTATGGAGCATTAATAAGGACTATTAAGACTCATTCTCCCATTATTTTAATATGATTTGAATATTACAGTATTAATTATTAAAGGAAAATGTAGTTAATTGTTTGAAGACTTGTCTCTGAAACTGGTTGGTGTTTCTCAAGGCTAAAATCCATGTCCATTGTTTGTTGTGTTATTCTCAGAACTTGGAAAATTTGTTGGCCATTAGTAGAATCTTGGCTCTTGTTCCTTGAATTAGTGAGTGAATGAACTTTAAAATTTGGAAATATTTTCACAAAGAGTCATTTGTTCAAGATAATATTTCACATATGATACCCACATATCAAAGGTTATATAATATAGAGCATTTTAATACACACTTTTATAACGTGATAATAGCGAAATAAGAAAAAAGAAAAAAATAAGGTCAACTTTGTTTGAGATTGTCAGTTAACATGTCAGCTAACAGTTAACTACATGTAAGATTTTCTGGCTTTGTCATTTCTAAGAATACACTAACAAGTGGTTTGCCATGTTCATCGACATAGGGGTATTTTTCAAGTCATTTAACAAACTTAATAGTTATCAGCTGTAGTACATCATTGTAACATTCCTTTTTCATATCATCTTAGTAGATTGAAAGCCTATGTTTCTGACAATTTCCTGAAAATTCAGGGTGTAGTGAAGATTTTATAATTTATTTCAAACAAAAGTGACACATAAGTTTGGACCAGTTGTTTTCAATGCAGTGGTTACTTGGACATCAAAAGTTACTTTCAAGTACTAGGAGATTCTAATCTGCAACAAGGGTTGGAAACCGCTGATTTGACATAACATACAATTAAGGGATATTTCTCCAGATTTTTAAAAATGATATTAAAATTGGCATTTGTCACAGAACTGCCTGTGTCCCAGTGCATTGCATAGCATGACACTGGAAAGAGAATAAGGGGCCAAACAGTTGGCTGGTTTGATCATAAAGCGGTCCTCATTCACACAGTTTGGTCAGTGATACTATGAAGTGCAGTACTGACTAATTAGAAGGAGCTGCAACATGGTGGTGGGCCTTAGAGAAGAAGCATGAAAATTCTAGTAGCCTAAATCCTGGACAGAGCTGCACAATGAAGTATAAGAATATAAGCACAGATTTTAGGTCTTGGCACTGGCACTCTTGAGAGCTGATTTAAAATAATGTCATTCAATTATTATACAAATTATTGAGCAAGTTGTTTAATATCCTCAAATAATTTGTAATACACTATACATCAGATTCTGTAAAAAAACTGAGCACTTCAATAAAATTAGAACTTCTAGAAGGAAGTATAAGACAGAATGTGATTACTTAATATAATCAAATAAAAGATGAAAGACATTCAGGATCTAAAAATGGTAAGATTAATATGATGTTTAAATACAGTAATTTAAATATATAAAAAGCCTTATGGATCCTTCTGAGAAGATTTAAATATTGGAAAAATTGAAGTTGGTGTTCTCAGAACACTATATAAGGGACTTATTAAAATCATTCTGAAAATATCAAATCTTGAACAGAAATAATTGTCAATACAAGATGAAATATGAACCAAGTTTTCATCTCAAAGTGTGTGAAAATGACTAATTTGTCTATGACTAAGAACATTTAATAATTTTTCACAGAAGACGAATGATAAATATTGAATTCTATGTTAAGATATTTTTCTAAAAGTCCTGTAACTAGTATTTTGACAAGTGATTTTATCAGGATCAATTAAGGCTATTTGTTATAAAATAGTTATTTCATGACAAGAGTATATAGAATAATTTTACATAACATGGTAGAGAATATGTACGTTAAGGTGACTGTACTTAAGGATAGGAAAAGATTTATAATGACACACAGTTTGTATATGTCTTTTTAAACTCATTCTTGTGAATACATTATATTGGATCTCATATGGACACTTGTTAGGACTTTATCTGTAGCAAGATTTTATGGAATGACAAGAAGGTGAATTATGTTGAAGTAATAAAATCTCCAGTAACCTAAGTTTGGATTTCCTGGTCTGCTGAGCTTTGAATTTGAAACTTTTGTATGTTTGACCTATTTTTATATATGTGAAACCCTTACAACGTGAAAACATATAAAAGTTGCATCAATGTAAAACTAATAATAGGAGTAAAAGTCATCAAAAAATCAATTCTGATGATTGTTTGAGTTCTTTCTTGACATTACTGTCTTACTCAAACATTTTGAATGTGTCATTCAAGGATCAATTGTTTTTAGACCTCAGTATTTTCTACGATGCACAAATGGTTCTCCTCTCATGAATTTGATGTATGTAGACATAGTTCATTATTTGCTTTTAAATCTGATATATCACTCAGGTATCACTGGTATTGGAAGTCAAATGGAAAATATGGCATTGTCAAAGAAGCTCTAGTAATTGAGGCTTTCTGAAGCATAACATGATCTGTTAGTATTTTTTGCAATATAACAGATAACAATATAGCTTAATAAATCTAAATGAGCATGCATTTCTATTGCTCAGGATGTCACTGTGTATTGATATAGGTTAATAACAAATGTGCAAAAATCAACCTGAAACACAGAACCTGTGGAGGAGAGAAATGAAGAAGTGCTATTTTTTAAAATTTTTTTTAAGTTTTTTTTTTTTTTTTGATAGAGAGAGGGAGAGTGAGAGCGGGGGAGGGCAGAGAGAGCAGGGGACACAGAATACGAAGCAGGATCCAGGCTCTGAGCTGTCAGCACAAAGCCCGAGATAGGGCTTGAATTCATGAACTGTGAGATCATGACCTGAGCCAAAGTCTGATGCTCAACTGACTGTTCCACCCAGGCACCCAAGAAGTGGTATTTTTAAAATGCTTAATGCATCATGTAATAGGTGAGCTTTAAGAGAGAGGAGAACTTTATTTACTTACTGTTAGATCTTGTATAATTTTATGGTCCCTGAGATTTTGGCCAACCTCTCACATACACAGACTTAGGTAAGCATAGTTGATGGTAAATCAAACCTGTTGCAATAGTGAATATTCCTTAGAGGATAATGATTGCTTTATACTCTTTTTGATAAGTTCTTGTAAGTCTTTTTGATAAGTTCTTGTAAGTCTTAAATCATGTGGGCTTAATTTACTACAAAGTTGACACTTCTTTAATAATGCATATTTGGGGCACCTGGGTTGCTCAGTCGACTTGAGCTCAGGTCATGATCTCATGGTTTGTGGGTTTGAGCCCCATGTCAGACTCTGTGCTGACAGCTCAGAGCCTGGAGCCTGCTTCAGATTCTGTGTCTCCCCCTCTCTCTGCCCCTCCTGGCTCATGCTCTGTCTCTCTGTGTCTCTCAAAAATAAATAAATGTTAAAAAAAATAAAAATATTAAAAAATTAATGCATATTGAGGGTGTTTGGGTTTATTATTTAAAGACCAGATAAAACATTATGTTGATGGATTGGATCCTCAAATATTTGAATATAGTTCTCATTACTTTTTCAGTTACTCTCTAGATTTTTAATTCCATTTCTCAGGCCAATTTCCACATACTTTATTTCATTTTAGATAGAGGTGTTTAAGGTCAGAAAACTTTCCAATAGTGATGGGAACCTGGGATTTTCACTACAACTGCACTCATATTTGATAATAGAGTTTCATATAAAAATTTATGGCAAATGTTCCAAAATCCTATGGTATTGATTGCAATGTAATTGGATTATGTCTACAACTTAGTGGATCATTTTCATGCCAAATCATCTAGTGCCCCTGTGATTTACTATCACTTAGAAAAAAATGCTCCTGAAGAGGTCTAGAATTTCTACAGAAGGCACAATTTATTTCTACCGTTTGGTTTTATGACTAAGCTTTATTTTTTTTAATATTTATTTTTATTTTTCAAAGAGCATGAGCATGAGTGTGGGAGGGGCAGGGTGGGTGGCCGAGGATCTGAAGTGGGCTCCATGTTGACAGCAGAGAGCCTGATGCAGTGCTTGAACTCACAAACCATGAGATAATGACCTGAACCAAATTCAGACGCTGAACTGAGCCACCCAGGTGCCCCAATGACTAAAGTTTAAATGAGCACTTGGCCCTTATCTTTCTAACCTGACTTAACACTGTATCAGTCTAAATCCTCTATACCCAACAAATCATGCTCCTGCTGTTCTCTTTCATTCTGTGAACCATGCTGCCACTTTCATTCCATGACTCATCCTGCTTTTTCTGTTTGGAATTTCTGTCTGCTCCTCACTTTCCTCATTTCCTTTTATTTAAATGTTTCCTACACTATTGTCAGGGCCAAGTTTTTCTTCCAATTTCCTTACTATATCACCTGTAATGGATTTCTCCCTTCCCTATAAGCCTCAAAATTGCCTTTTCACCCTTTGTCTGGAACTTGATCTATGCTATGGTCAATTGTTTGATATATTTTTCATAGACCTATGTATCATTACTTGTATTGACACCAGACTTCAAGGGCATCCCTGTCTCAGAAGAATCATGATTCAACCCACATGAAATCTTGCATACAGCTTCTTAGTGTCAGTGTTTGTTCTGGGAGTTAATATTGGCCTGGAAAGAGTTAGGGTTCCGGGTTTTATTATTAGTTTTTTTTTTAAAACCTAGATTCAAGTCTCCATTCCTGGAAAAACCTAGAAAAATTATTTATTCAACATATTTATTGAGCACTCAGTGACTGTAGAGCATAGTTCTAAGCTCTGGCAAGAAGATGATTTTGAAAAGCTGAGGTGTTTGTCCTCTAGGGAACTTGCATCTTAAGTTTGGAAAAGTGCCTGACTGTTGCAGTAGAAAGAACAGCTGAGAAATTCACACTCTTCCTATCACAAAATGAATTAAACACTCTGAAATTCACAAACAGAATCAAGTTCTCATCACCACACAAGCTGTTAAAAGCAGAGGCTTGATTTTGGAAGTATAATGGGTCAGCACAGCAAAGTAATTAAGAGCACATGGCCTAGAGTACTAACTCCTGGATTAAAAATGTGACTCTGGGGATTTCTGGTTTCGGTTCTAACACAGAATTTGGACATGATCACTCCTCTCCTCACAACAAGAAAAAAACTGAACAGACTGAAAATCAATGACTGGGCAAACTGCCACCCTGAAAACAGGGGAAGCCAGGGAGTCACAAATAAGACTGGCTTATCTGGAATAGAACCCATTAGATCCATAAACTGGTAGGAACACTTCTGGTAATTTTAATGAATTGTTGGAGGATGAGTGTGGACTAGTATAAGAGTGAGTAACCCTGGGAACTGCAGCATTAAGAAGGCCCTGCAGTTTCCTAAGTTTTTACCTCCAAGAATCACGCCAGCTTCACAAATATTTATAGGGGGAACAAAGGTGAGAATGAAAGGCAACTTCTCATCAGAAACCATGTAAGCAAGAAGAGAGTGGAATGAAAGTGCTGAAGGAAAATCCACAAACCCAGAACTATATACCCAGAAAAACCCTCTTTGAAAAGTTGAGAAGTAAAAACTTGAGGGAACGCCTCGCCAGAGGAACTGCCTTTCAAGAAAGAAATATTAAAGCCCTTTAAGTTGAGAGAAGATGATACAGATAACCAATTCAGATACATATAGAGAACTCTGAGAATGAATAAAATTAAAATCTTTTAACTATGATCCAAATACAACCTGAAAATAACATCAGTGTATTGGGTGATATTTATATGGATAAACTAAGTGAATAATAATAATGTTATAAATGATGAAAGGGAGAAACTGGAAATATTTAGTTATATGGTAGCAGTACTACCTGTGAATTGGTATAGTACTACTCAGAAATGATCTTAGATTAGTAAAAATGTATATTGCAAACCTTAGGGAAACAATAATCAACTTAGTTTTCTGAGAAAAGCATGTAATTTGCTAAAAAATAAAAAATAATCATAAAATGATCAACTGAAATTCGAAAAGACAAAGAGGGTGAAAGAAGCAACAAACAAGTGCAATGAATAGGAAACAGTTACCGACTTAGCGGATATTAGTACAACTATATCAATCACTTTAATAGTGAATATTCTAAACACATTAATTAAAATATACTATTGTCAGAATGGACTAAAAACCTAGAAGACCCAATTCTAGGTTTTTTTGGGTTTTTTTTTGTTTTTTTTTAATGAGAAATCCACTTAAAATAAAGACTCAGGCTGGGGTGCCTGGATAGCTGTTGGTTAAGCATCTGACTGTTGATTTTTGTCTCAGGTCATGATCTCACAGTCTTGAGATCAAGCCCTACTTGGGCTCGATGCTGGGCATGGAGCCTACCTAGGATTCTCTCCCTCTCTCTGCCCCTCTTCCACTTGCACAGGTGATCTCTGTCACTTGTTTGCTCTCTCTCAAAATAAATAAATAAACATTAAAAAAAAAATAAAGACTCAGGCCAAACGTAAAAAGAAACCCATATAATGTTAACACCAATCAAAGTTGGATTAGTATATTAATTTTAGACAACACTGACTTCAGAAGGAAAGCTATCAGGGACAAAGAGGGACATTCTACACCAACATACCATTAATCTATGGAAACAACAGTCCTTAATTCATATACACTTAATAAAAGACCATCAAAATATTTAAGCTAAAAACTGGTAGAACTGCAAGGAGAGAGATGCTGTTATAGTTGGAAATCAATACCCCTCTATCACTAATTGATAGATTCAGAAGGCAGAAAATCAGTAAGCATATAATTGAATTGAACACCATCATAAATCAACTGAATCTAATTGACATTTATAGAAGATTGCCTCCAACAATAGCAGAATACACATTCTTCTCAATTTTGAATGGAGCATTCGCTAAAATAGACCACATTCTGAGACATAAAGCACATTAACAAATTTAAAATAATAAAAACCATACAATGTACATTCAATAATGGAATCAAACTGAAAGTCAGTAACAGAAAAATACCTGGAAAATCCTCAAATATTTGGAGATGACCACTTTTTAAAATAAACATGGGTCAAAATCTTGAGAAATTTAAAAACATTTTGAGGTAAATGAAAATGAAGCTTAAAATTTGTGGGTTGCAGCAAAAGCAGTGCTTAGAAATTTATGGCAGTAAAATGCATATATTAGAAAAAATCTAAAATCAATAATTTAAGCTTTAGGGGATTAGAGAAAGAAGAGTAATTGAAGCTTGGAGCAAACATAAAAAAATAAGTAAAATTAGAGTATAAATCAATGAATCTGAAAAAAAGAAAAGGTCCATAAAATACAGGCTGGTCCAATGAAAAGATGAATGCGATTTGATAAAGCTTTACCCAGGGTAACCAAGAAGAAAAGAGGAAAGAAACAAAATACCAACATCAGAACTGAAAGCAGTGTAATAACACTGTTCAAAATGATATTAAAAGGGTAAGAAAATGATACTGTAAACAACTCTGTGCCCATATATTTGACAACGTAGATGAAATGTACCAACTCTTTGATAGACACAAATACCCCAAACTCACACAAGGATATATAATCTGAAAAAAAGTATGAATCTAATAAAATAGATAAGACCTTTATCTATTAAAGATAATGAATCAATAATTAGCCTTTCAAATGAGAAGGCAACACAATCAGATGGTTGTAGTCGTGAATATGAACAAATATTTAAAATGACACTAATTCTGCACAATTTCATTACCTCAGCCAAGTGATCAATTGGTATCAATACCAATAAGTATACTGATAGTATACTAATATATCATTGTATTAATATCAGGTATACACATAATTTGATGTTTGTATATATTGTAAAGTAATTACTGCAGTGAATCTAGTTAACAATTGTCCCCATACATACAGAATTTTTTTTCGTATAAGAAATTTTAAGATATCCGTTAGTAACTTTCAAATATGTAATACAGTATTATTAACTATAGTATCCATGACATCCATTATATCCCTATGACTTATTTGTATTAGAACTGGAAGTTTGTGCTCTTTTGTCTCCCTTCATCCATTTCACCCATGTCTCCCATACTCATCTCTGCAAATACAAATTTGTTCTCTGTAGGTATGAGCTTGGTTTTTTGTTTGTTTGCTTTAGATTCCACAGATAAGTGAGATCATACTCACAGATAAGTGAAATAAGTGAGTCTTTCTTTGTCTAACTTATTTTACTTGGCATAATGCCCTCAAGTTCCATTAGTGTTGTCACAAATGGCAAGATTTCCTTATTTTTTATGGTTGGATATTACATGGAATACACACAACACACACACACATGCACCACATTTTCTTTGTCCATTCCTCCATCAGTGGACACTGTAATTGGATACTGTGGCTACTGTAAATAATGCTACAATGAATATGGGGTGAATATATCTTTTCAAGTTAGTGTTTTTGTTTTCTTTGAATAAATACCCATTAGTGGAATTACTTGATGGTATGTAATTTTCTTGTTCAGTTTTTTGAGGAACCTCATACTGTTTTTTGATAGTAGCTGTACCAAGTTACATTCCCATCAACAGTGCACAAAGGTTCACATTTCTCTATATCCTTGGCCACATTTGTTATTTCTTGTCTTTTTGATAATAGCCATTCTACAGATGTGAGGTGATATCACATTGTTTTGTTGTTGTTTTTTAATTTTTACTTTTTGAGAGAGAGAGGGAAATAGAAAAGGAGAGAGTGTGTGGGGGGAGAGGGGCAGAGGGAGAGAGAAATAAAATCTTAAGCTGAGTATGGAGACTGACATGGGCTCAATTCCACCACCACGAGATCATGACCTGAGCTGAAATCAAGAGTCGGACCCTCAACTGACTGAGCCATCCAGAAGTCCTTCATTGTGATTTTGGCTTATACTTTCCTAATAATTAGTGCTGCTGAACATCTTGTCCTGTGCTTATTGGTCATCTGGATGTCATCTTTGGAATAATGTCTATTCATATCCTTTACCAGTTTTTTTTAACTGAGTTTCTTCTATTGTTGTGGGAGTTCTTTATATATTTTTTGATATTAACCCCTTATTAGATAAATGATTTGCCTTAGATTAGATAAATGGTATGCCTTTTAATTTTATTGATGGTTTACTTCCTTGTGCAAAAGCTTTATAGTCTGATGTAGTGTCATTTGTTTGTTTTGGCTTTTGTTTCCCTTTGGCATCAGATCAACAAATGCATTGCTAAAGATGAATGCTGAGGAGTTGCTGCCTAGAATTTGTTTTAAATATTTTATGGTGTCACGTCTACATTCAAGTCTCCAATTCATTTTCAGTTAATTTTTGTGTATGGTGTTAGTAGTGTAATGCCTTTTTTTTTTTTTTTTTTTGTGGCTGTCTAGCTTTCCCAGTACCAGTTATTGGAGAGACTGTCCTTTCTCCACTGTGTGTTCTTGGTTCCTTTGTCCTAAATTAATTTCCATATACGTTTGGGTTTATTTTTTGACTTTTATCCTCCATTTATCTTTGTGTTTGTTTTTATGCCAGTACCATACTGTTTTGATTATTATAGCTTTCTAATATAGTTTGAAGTCAGGAAGCATGATAACTCCACCTTTCTACTTGCTCAAGATTGCTCTGGCTATTCAGGATGTATTGTGGTTCCATACACATTTTAGAATTATTTCTTCCAGTTCTGTGAAAAACACCATTGGTGTTTGTTTATTTGCTTTCACAGTTTAAAAAATTTTATTGGCCTGCTGTTGTCTACAGAATAACATTTGTATATTATTACCTGGGAACACAAGACCTTCTACAATGCAGTGTTTTCTTTTTTTTTTTTTTTTTTAATGTTGCAAGTTTTTTTTTTTTTTTTAATTCTAGTTAGTTAATATATGATGTAATATTAGTTATTAGTTTCAGAAGTAGAATTTAGTGATTCATCACTTACATATAACAGCCAGCACTCTAGCATTAAATCTGTAAATGACTTTGGGGAGTATGGACATTTAACAATATAAATTATTCCAATCTAAGAGCATGATGTAGCTTTCCATTTATTTGTATACTGTTCAATTTCTTTCCATCAGTTTCTCAGTTTTCACAGAATAGTGTCCCATCACTTTCACATGTCATTCACCTCCTTGGTTAAATTTATTTCTTGGTATTTTATTGTTTTGGATGCAATTGTAAATGAGATTGCTTTCTTAATTTCTTTTCCTGATAGTTCATTATTAGTGTATAGAAGCACCACATATTTCTGTATGTTGGTTTCAGATCCTGCATCTTTTCTGAATTAATTTATCAATTTTAGCAATTCTTTGATGGATACCTCAGGGTTTTCTGTATATAGTACCATGTCATCTTCAAATGTTACCAATTTTGCTTCTTTCTTTCTTATTTGGAGGACTTTTACTTATTTTTTTTCTTGTCTTATTGCTATAGTTTGGATTTCCAATACTGTTTTGAATAAAAGTGGCAAGAGTGATCATCTTTGTGTTGATACTGATTTTAGAGGAAAAGCTTTCAGGTTTTCACTGTTGATGTGATGTTGGCTATAGGTTTTTTATATATGGCCTTTATTATGTTGACATATGTTCCCTTTATACCTACTATGTTGAAAGTTTTTTATCATAAATGGAATTGAATTTTTTCTCTATTGAGATCATAAGATTTCTACATTTCATTTTGTTAATGTGGTGTATTATGTTGATTTTGCAAATGTTGAAACATCTTTACATCCCTAGGATTAATCCCAGTTGATTATTGTGTATGATCCTTTTGAGGTATTTTTGAATTAAGTTTGCCAATATTTTGTTGACAATCTTTGCATCTTATGTTCATCAAGGATATTGACATAAAATTAATTTTTTGTGTGTGGTTTCTTTGTCTGGTTTTGGTATGATGATACTGGTCTCATAAAATGAATTTGGAATTATTCTCTCCTCCTCAATTTTTTTTTTGAAATAGTTTGAGAAGAATAGCTATTAAATTTATTGTGTTTTATTTATTTTTTCAAATTTATTATGTTTTAATTAACTTTCTATGTTTAACTTATTAACTTATTATGTATAGTCTGCTTTTTCTATCTACTTCTCCTACCAGTATATGAGCTCTATTAGTACAGGGATCTTTACTTTTTATCTTGTGAATTCCAAGTATCTCTACAATTCACTCATGCCGTTTTATAAACACCTCTTAGACATTTGTGGTACATTGAATAAATATATCATGTAGTCATTTTCTGCCATTATGTAGCTTGTCTTTAAAATTTGTTTCTGTTATGTTGAAGGTTTAAATATTATTTATTTTCTAAGTTGTCGGTTTTTCTCTTATAGTTTGCCTTTTGCTGTCCTATTATAACATCTTTCCATAATCAATGTCAAAGGAATTTCTTTTCTTCAATTTTTATTTTTATTTGTTGTTAAATTTACATGGATATTTCCATATGGTTAATCAATTGTTTCAGGACGATTGATTGAATCCCTTTGTACTGATTTTTGTTGTACAAAATCTTATACCATATTTTTAGATAAGTGTTAGTCTATTTTGTTATTTTTACTGTATATTTGCCTATTTTTTGGCTAATTCCATGTTGTCTTAATTACTAAAATTGTATCTTCCTCTTTTCATTTTCCAAAGTTATACTGATTGTTCATGAATCCTTCCTCTTTGATATGAATTTGAGGTTTATCTTGTCCTAGTCTATGAAAGCTCTTTTGTACTTTTCGTTGGGAAAGCACTGATTTATAGCTTACCTGGGGAGAAAAAATCTTCACAATATTGAACATTATACCTTCCTATTTAAAAATTTTTATTGCAGGCTTCCTGGGTGGCTTAGTCAGTTATGTTTGACTTTTGACTTGAGCTCAGGTCATGATATCATGGTCATGAGATTGAGCCCTGCATAAAGCTCTGTGGTCTGCATGGAACCTGCTTAAGATTCTCTATCTCCCTCTCCTCCACTTGCATACGTGTGCTCTCTAAATAAATAAATACATAAATAAATAAATAAATAAATAAATAAATAAAGTTTGTTATTACAATGTAGTAGACCTATAACTTACTAGTTTCAGGTGTACAATATTGATTATACATTTGTTTATATTGTGAAATGATTGTTACAATAAGTCTAGTGAACATGCATCACTATACATAGTTATAATTTTTTTTCTTGTGATGAGAACTTTTATGATGTACTTTCTTAGTGACTTTCAAGTATACAATAAAGTGTTATATAAACTATAGTCTCTATGTTGTATGTTACATCTCATGGCTTATATATTTTATGACTGGATGTTTGTACCCTTTGACCTGTTTCACTCATTTTGTCTACACTCACCCCCTGCCTTTGGCATCTGCCAGTCTATTTTCTGTATATGTGGTTTTGTTTTTAGATTCCACATATTAACTGAGATCATCTTGTATTGGTCTTTCTCTGTCTGATTTGTTTCACTTAGCATAATATACTCAAGGCAAATGGCAAGATTTTCTTCCTTTTATGGCTGTGTGATATCCCTGTGTGTATGTATATGTTGTGTGTATAGATATGTATGCGTTCATCTGTCAATGGATACTTAGGTTTTTCCATGTCTTGGTTATTGTAAATAGTGCTGCAATGAACGTGGATAGGTTTTTTATTTACTATTTTTATTTTTATCAGAGAAATACTCAGTGAAATTGCTGGATCATATGGTATTACTATTTTTAAATTTCTGAAGAAAACCAAGGATAAACTTACATTGACACATCATAATCACCCAAAGTCCAGAGTTTACCTTGGGGCTCACTCTTGTTATTTCACATTCTATAGGTTTGGATAATTATATAGTACTATGTATTCATCATTATAGCATCGTATAGAATATTTTTACTGCCCTAAAATTCCTCTGTGTTCTGCCTATTTATTTGTCCCTATCTCCACCTTGGTAACCATTTATCTTATTTCTGTCTCCACAGTTTTGCCTTTTTCATAATGTCATATAATTAGAATCCTACAATATGTAGCCTTTTCAGATTAACTTCTCTCACTTAGTGATAGGCATTCAAGGTTCCTCTATATATTTTCATGGTTTGATAACTCATTTGTTTGCAGGGCTGCATAATAGTTGTCTGTATTTATCAGAGTTTATTTACCCATTTGCTGACTGAAGGACATCTTAGTTACTTCCAAGTTTGGGCCATTTTCATAGGTGTATAGTGGTTTGTGACTATTGTTGCCTAAATAATTTTGTTATGGCAACTTTTTGCTTAAGAGTCTTTAAACTCATTTAATGCCCTTAGTGACTGTGGGACATGATTTCATAGGTCTCTTTTTTCTCTTGAGTCTATTTTGGTAGTTAATTGCAGATTTCTGATAAAAAAAATTACTTGTCTGGGCTTCATACATGTGATAAAATGTATAATATACGCAGAAAATTAGACAAATATATGTTGAAAAATATTAATCTTCTTCAGGTATTACAAATAGAATAGAAATGCCTTTATCGTTCTAAAGCCAAGGACAGTTTGAACTGTGGTCTCAAAGCCGATCCATTCAGTTCTCATGTTTATTTTCATAATGAGGATATTTTCCCATTTTATTGACCTTTATCTGAGTCTTTAACTGTTGACTGAATTTTAATTGTGGTTTGGTTCCATATTAATCTTGATGCCGGGTCCAGACATTTTATTTGAATTTAGTAAGCAAAAGTGGGGATGAACAAGATTTCTGAGGTAAATTGATATTAGTGGTTAACAGAGATATCACAAAATTTCCAGGTTTTTTAGGAAAAAAATGGCTAATTAATGCAGTCGGACAAATGGCTTTTCCATAGTCCCTTTTGGAAATGAGAAGATTTTCATATGGTGTTTGAAATTGGGACATCACGCATACATGATCATGTTAAAGGAACACTGCTAATGATGTGGAAAGTCTGTTTCTGTTATTGCTTGATTAAAACATGGTGCAATGCTCAAATGATGCTCCATTATTTTTTCAGTGTTTCTTCTTGATGAAAGTAGCTTTCAGTGGATAAATTGTTAGTCAGATCTGAGAATAGTTGCAGCTGTTGTGCATATTTAAACACTACCAAGAAATAAGATTACCAAATTGGACATAACTCTGGTGTTTGTACCTCTCTGTGTAGACACAATAGACTATTTACCAAATTATTCTGTTTCAAACTGTCAACTCAACACCTGTGAAAAACATAAAGAGAATGAAGGGAAGACACTGATATGTTTACTCTGACAGTAGAAGGCAGAATTTTGTGATCCAGTCATGCTTTGGAAAGTTCCTTGGTCCCACAGAAGATGTATTTTTCTATTTTTTAATTTAAATTTTTAAAAATGTCTATTTATTTTTGAGAGAGAGCATGAGTGGGGGAGGAGCAGAGAGAGATGGAAACACAGAATCCAAAGTAGGCTTCAGGCTCTGAGATGTCAGCACAGAGCCCGACGTGGGGCTCGAACCCACAAACAGTGAGATCATGACCTGAGCCGAAGTCAGATGGTTAACTAACTGGGCCACCTAGGTGCCCCTCTATTTTTAATTTAAATTCTAATTAACATACAGTGCAATATTGGTTTTAAGAGTAGAAATCAGTGATTCATCACTTACATACAATACCCAGTGCTCGTCACAAAAAGTGCCCTCCTTAATGTCCATCTTCCATCTAGCCCATCTCCTACCTCCCTCCCTCCATCAACCCTCAGTTCTCTATCATTAACAGTCTCTTGTGGTTGATTTCCTTCTCTTCTCTTCCCTTCCCTCCCTTCCCATATGTTCATCTGTTTTGTTTCTTCAATTCCATTTGAGTAATATCATATGGTATTTTTCTTTCTCTGATTGACTTATTTTACTTAGCATAATACATTCTAGCTCTATCCATGTCATTGTAAAAGGCAAGATTTCTTTCTTTTGCTGGCTGAGTAATACTCTACCATATATACACACACACACACACACACATACATACACACACACATATACATACATACATATATATACATACATATATACATACACATACATATATATGTGTATATACATATATACATATACATATATACATATATACATACATGTGTACATATATATGCATACATATATATATACATATATATAGATATTCACCTCTTCTTTATCCATTCATCAGTTGATGGACATACATTTGGGCTCTATCCATAGTTTGGCTGTTATTGATAATGCTGCTATAAACATTGGGGTGTATGTACCCCTTCAAATCTGTATTTTTGTATCCTTTGGGTAAATGCCTAATAGATTGCTGGATTGTAGGGTAGTTCTATTTTGAGTTTTTTGAGGAAACTCCATACCATTCTCTAAAGTGGCTTCACTAGTTTGCATCCCCACCAGCAGTGAAAAAGTGTTACCTTTTCTCCATATCCTCATTTTCTTAAATTTTATTATTATTATTATCATCATCATTATTATTATTAAGTAGGCCCTACAACCAACATGGGGCTTGAATTCACAACCCTGAGATCAAGACTTATATGCTCTACTGATTTTGGAACTCTGATTTCCATTGAAAGATCAGTATTTTGACATTGTTTAGAATTCCTAAAAGACCATACTTGCTTTTTAAACCTATTTTAGTTAGTTTGTTCTCTTTTAATTTGCCCGCTATGACATTAGTTTCATTAACATTTTCCCATTTAAGAATAGTTCCCCTTTTCTTTTGTTTTCTATGTTACTAAATTGAACTTTTAAAATTATTAAAAATACTAAAAAAGTTTTCTTTTTAATATCAAGTATTTAAAAAGGCAAAAATAGTGTTTACACTTTTACTATTTTATTACTTGGATGACCAAATAATGTACAAAGTGCCCTATAGATTTTGCAATCCTACAAACATACTTGAAAAAAAAAATAGCAGGAAATAGAACTAAAAAAGCTTCTAAGATTTAATGTACTGCTTTTCCATGCCATTGAGTAGTATATGAAAGCATGAAAGCAGTGATTTAAAAAATTTATTCTTGAAAATAAGTATAGCACATTGTATTCAGTCCAGTTCTTCCCTTGTTTGTTTGTTTTCCCAGGACAAATTCTAGCTTCTTCCAATTTTTTAGTCCCTTATTCTTAAAGGATTAGTTTTTGGTTGACTTTGGAACATATTAATTAGCTACACTCAATTCTTGCCAGAGTTTTCCCTGATTTGTAAGTGCTCATTTCCCCCCATCAATGGGGATTCAACAGTCTTTAAAAAAGTGTAATTATTTAAGTAAATTATATTGATACCTAGTGTCTGCATTTTGGAAACAATAAAGTAAAAAAGGAGAAGCTGTTTAATATCATTTCTTGTGGCTATTAGAGAATTAAAATGGTTCATTCCTACATTTAATTTTAAGGAACTACTTTTCTAAAACCCATTGGCAAAAATGGCAAACTATTTAGTTTTAATTGCATAACAATTAAAATTATTTTAAAACTAACTTTAAAATAATTAAAATTATTTTAAAAATAATTAAAATTATTTTAAAAATAATTAAAATTATTTTAAAAATTAGTAGTTCTAAAATAAATTAGTTTGTCTTAGTCATTCCTTATGATCTGATGACCTTTGGAAGAATTATGCTTTATTTGCTGTTAGAACAAACCCTAGAAACCTTAATAACTTACAAGATTCCTCATGTTAATGTCAAGGATAGAAGAGATAGTTGAAATGAAGATGGCGACGGGAAAGATGAAAATAGTAAATGAATATTTTCCTCCATCAAAAATGGAGTGATAATGCTATTTTAAAAAGACTGTCCAATTCCTCAAGGAATTAATTTTGTTGACACGAAAGGACAAATGCTTAGAAATTACGATTTGTCCTGTAAATTTAATGCCCATGTACACAGAAAAGTTACAGTTTTAGCATATTAAAATGCTTGTCCTGTCCTTGTGGGATAAAGCCTACTTTGTCATTGTAAAATTCAGGATTATTGAACTCTGTATTTTATGGGATCAATAATAGATGACGTGGTTTAAAAAGAGCTCAAGAGAACAAGATTTAAGGTCTATGTGACGAAACTTCCTATTACAGCTTCACAGAGTCCAACCACCTGTATGTCATTGTACTTTTGCCATAGCTACAATTTTACATTCATTTCCAATAACGTGATTAACAGCTATCTCTCCTAACATTCTAGACTCGAATCTCCCTGAGAAAATGGTTCTGCATCCCTAGAGCCTTGAACAGGTTGTGGTGTGGGCTAAGCTCTCCAAAAGCTGTATGTAAAATGCATCAAACATGTATGTATGTAACATACCTCACGAAATCATTAAATATTCCTTTAAGTTAGAAACTAGGTCTTATAAAAAATATATGGTGATCTAGGAAGAATTGGCTAACAGATAATATAATTATTTTGTATTTATTGGAGTACAACTAACTGCGACTTATAAATTCTATTTTTTTAGTGTATGTAATTTTTGGATGTATTGTTTTCTTTTTTAGAGGCCTGTAAGGCTCTGTTTTGTTTAGAATAGACTTTCCTAAGGGAACTAGATCTAGGGGGAAATAGGATAAAGATGATTACTTTTTTTTTTAATATCTTAGAAAGCAAAGGAAAAAATGATTCAGAACCCTAAGCTTTTTCAAGTATGGTAAGATATTCAAATCATAGTTTTAAAAATAGCTCTTAATATGTAAGCAATGTAGTGATTCCTTACATAAAAATAAATGCATCTTAATGGTCAGAAATAGCACTCTACTCTCAATTACCATTGTCCAGTTTACCTAGTTTTCATTCTGTGTGACTACCTGTTATAGTACTGTATATGAGAAATAGAAATAGGAAAAAAAAATATTGGATAAGTGCTTGAATTCTGAATTAAGCCATTTTGCTTTCTGTTTTAATGTGAGTCCTTCTACAAGAGCTCTATAGATAAGTCACTTTAAAATATGGCCCAGTTGCTGCTTTGGATATATTCATGACGTTTACAAGTGGCTGTTCTATATTCGCAACTGATGCTGTCTATTATTATGTTACTACAAGATGAGTCATTGTTTTAATACTTCTACAAAGCCTAAAGAATGCATTCAGGCATGTTCAATCGATTAGAAATAAGTCTCCCTCAGGACAGCACAGAGGGTTTTTTGGTTGTTTTTTTTTTCATTTCTAATTTTCAAAACAACATGTTTTTGATGAAATGTTCCAGATCAACAAACAGCCTTAAAGACTGATGGCCTCTCAAACTCCCCAAACACAGTCAATGAGGATGATTGCTCCTTGAAATTCGAACTGTGTTGGAGAAAGATTTCTTTAAAAGCCATGAAAAGGAACATTATGTTTTAAAAATACTTAGCACTCTCTGGGACTATGAGGTTTCTGGAGGACACACACTCTTCTTCCCTCCTCCCTTCCTTTCTTTTATTTTTTTTTCAACAAGTATACTGTATATTTTGTGTATTTTTTGTATATATTGTATATTTTTTCAATAAGTATATTATTGGCCACTCAGCATATTCCTGGAACCATGCTGCATTCTGGGAATGTAAGCATGCATAAAATGCAGTTCCTCTTCTTTGGGGTGTTATAATCTATTTAATGGGACAAACAGCTAGGAAAAAATGCCCCCCAAAAAATAAAAATTAAAATAAAAGAAGAAGAAAGAAAATCCTCAGCAGAGTGTCACATGCTCTCTGGTAGATTTTTACCTATTATTAAATAATAATGACAAACCACTTACTTTAAAGGCTCTACCAAAAATGTGTTCTACATTAAAATTTTTAAAGGTTCTAGTATATTTATATCCTGAAAAGAAAATGATCACTTTATTTTTTTTGCCATTTTACCTGTTAAATGCAGCCTCTAATTATAACTGAAAACTAGATGGTTTTTTTTAATGTTTATTTCTTTATTTTTTAATTTTTTTAACGTTTATTTATTTTTGAGACAGGGAGAGACAGAGCATGACCGGGGTAGGGTCAGAGAGAAAAGGAGCCACCGAATCTGAAACAGGTTCCAGGCTCTGAGCTGTCAGCACAGAGCCTGACGCAGGGCTTGAACTCATGGACCATGAGATCATGACCTGAGCCAAAGTCGGATGCTTAACCAACTAAGCCACCCAGGTGCCCCTCTTTATTTATTTTGAGAGAGAGGGAGAGAGAGAGAGACAGAAAGAGAGAGAGCAAGTAAGCATGAGCGGGTAAAGGGCAGAGAAAGGGGGAGAGAGAATCCCAAGTAGGCTCTGCACTGTGAGTGCAGGGCCCAAGGCAGGGCCCAATCTTATGAACATGAAGGATGAGATTGTGACCCAAGCCGAAATCAAGTCAGGTGATTAACCAAGTACCCCTGAAAACCAGATGTTTTAATAAGATATTTAATATAAATGTGTTCAATGAGGAGACCTATAATTTAAAAAAATCACTGAGTCCTGAAGATCTGTTTGTTGAATTAAAAACTATAGGAATGAGACTAGGTTGCAGGATATAAAACTAATCGACACTGCAGAATAATGAATCTGAAACAAATCAAGTTTCCTCCTCAGCATCTCCTCTAGAGTTTCCTTTATAGAGATTAAAGTGGTTCTTGGATCTACAATTACTTTTATAGTGTTGTCTTCCAGCCCTTGTTTGTATACTTTTTGTCAATCCCAGCTTCTTCCTCTTCTTTTGGTAAGAAATACAGCCTGATGAATGTATCAAATAGATCATTCTAAAATGCTGGATAAAATTTGTTTTCTTCTGTGGTGTCTTTCTTCAGGAGACTGTCAAATATTTCTAACGCAAACCTTGATTATGCATACTTGATTTACTACTTGGCCTTCCATTTGAAATTTCTAAAAATAAATTAGAATTAGTGTTAGAATTACTCAACTCATATGTGGGGATTTGTGAAGTGGGACAGAGAATCCTTTTTCACGTGGTGTTAATCTGTTACTGTGAAACATTCTTTAAAAGTATTTCCCTATTATATAAACATGTAAAATATGAAACAATCCATAGTCATAATAACAAAACCCACATTTAACCACTATTAGTATTTTAGCAGAGGTCCTACTATTCTGACACATTTTTACATACTTGATATCATACTATAGATACATAGTTTTAATCCTTTTTAAGTTAACATTGAGGGTTTTTTTTTTTCTGCCTCAGTAAGATATTCGTATTAATGGATGCATTACATTTCATGATATGGCTCATTTCTCATTTTTGGATTTTTCAAGTTGAATCCATGTTTCATAGTATTAAATATTTTCTTTTATTATTTCAAACACCCCGTATACTCTCCTCCCCCTTTACTGTCATCTGACCATTGCTACAATTCAGGAAGTGCTCTAATATTCTCTAAAGTCAGCCTTCCCATTTGTGTTCCAGATCCCATCCTATCTCATCTTTCAAGGTTATTTATCCCAAATTTTCTCTCTCTTTCATACCATCAGTTTCCCCCTCTGTTGAATTATCTTTATTGTCATAAACTATTCTTTAGGTTGTTCCATCTATTTAAAAAAACCACTTCTTTTAAAATATAATTACATTTCTTTCCTTCCTTTTATATAGCACAGCTCCTTGCATATGTTGTCAGTAGCTTTCTACTCACTTTCTCATCTGCATTTTCCCTTATTAAGTTCAGCCAGATTTCTGCTCCTAAGCACTCCACTGAATCTACTCATCCCTGATCACCTGTGACCATCATATTACCAAATACTAAATGAGCTTGCCTCATCTCTTAAATGACCTTGTTCCCAGGTTCTGTCTAGTTTGACCAATCCTATTTTCTGAAAAAAATATTCTAGTGTTTTTCTGTGTATTGTACTCTGATAGATTGTCTCTTTACTCGTTTGCGCCTCCTCCTCAGTCTCTTTGGCTGGCTGCTCTTTTCTAGGTCTCTTTTTCAGGACTCACATTTGTTACCATGTTCTTCTCTGTTTATAACCTCTTCTAGAAAATCTTATCCACTGCTATGCCTTTAAATACCTAAATGTGAAGCTACATCTTCAGCCTGGTATCTCTCCTGAACTCCAGACTCAAAGCCACCTGCTTCTTTACATCTCCACCTGAATATCTTATAAGCATGTCACAGTTCACATACACCAAATTAAACTCCCAGTCAACAAACTCTTTGGTTATGCACACACTTCAGTAATGTTGCCACCATCTACCATCTGCTTAAGCCAAAAAAAAACAAGCAAACAAACAAACAAACCCCCCCCCCAAAAAAAACCAAAAAAACAAAAACGACCAGGTACCATTGACTCCTCTCTTATTTCAATCCCCACAACCATTGTGCCAGGAAATCCTGTCACCTTGAACTCCTCATGTTCCTTATACATGTAGTTCTCATGTCCCTACTACCACCTTAGTCTCTCCCTACAAGACCCCCCTCATTGGTTGCCTAGTTGGCACACTTGACTGCTTACAATCCACTTACTAGAAGTATCCTTATAAAACAAAAATTGCCTTTTTTCCCCACTAACCTGCTTAACCCCCTGTATTTGTTTCCTCATTTACTATAAAATCCGAATTCAAGTCCTCGGACCTTTTGGATCCCAAATTAATGAGATCTTGCAAACCCCCATGATTTTGTTTCATAAACTCTCTTTGCATTTACTGTCTTCAGCCATGCTGTCACTTTTCTTACTGTTGTTTTGATATGGCAGCTTTTACAACCGTTATGTTTGTTTCCCAGTAGCATGTCTGGCTGGCTCCTACTTTTTATTTACTTCTCAGCCTAAATGTCACTTTTGCACTTAGGCATTCCCTTAAAGCCCAGTCAAAAGTAGATCTTCAGTCTCTCTTCCATATTTTCTGGTTTCATTCTCATCATGGAACCAAAACTTTGTTCATGTATTTATTTAACAGTTTTGGTCCTCTGTGAGAATGCCAGCTCTATGAAAGCAAGAATCTTAGGGTATTCTTCTCTGCTTTATTCCCAGTACCTAGAAAATGTATGAAATTCAGTGCATGAAATGGAATGTCTCTGTAAAGGCACATCTTTGTATGCATTTCTGATATGATTTCCTTTGAACAGATTATTGAGTTCTAAGTGGAGTTATTGAGTTCTAGCCAATTGTTTTCTAGGAAGTTTGTGCCTATATTAGGGTTACCAGATGTAACAAGAAATATAAAACACCCAGTTAAATTTGAATTTTAGATTAACAATGAATAACATTTTAGTATAACTATGCTCCATGCTGCATTTGTGATATACTTATATTTAAAAATAACCCATTATTTATCTGAAATTCAAATTCAGTTGAGCATCCTGTATATTACCTGGCAATACTATCCTATACATATACTAAGCTAACGTGGATAAAAATGATGATGTCCTCATATCTTTTTCACCAGGCAAAAATGCATGAATCCCCTCCATTCCCCCAAACACACACACATAGACATTCTCCTATCAGACACAGGACCACTAAAAATAACAGAGAAAACGTAAGTCTGTACTTAGGTTATAATCTGTTTTACAATATATAACTTTTATTTCGTTGAAATCCTGCTTGAAGCCTTAGTCATTCTGTACAATGCCACCAGTGCTATATACAGGTCTTTCTGAATCCAGGCATGGCTCTTGATTAGACCATAAAGTTGTTTTGATCTGAATGGACTTTTTGAACTGTTATTTTCCCAGATAAGCAACAATATGGAGGAAACCTGGTTCTGGCTGGGGTGATGTGTTATGTGTGTGGAAAAAATGTTCAAAAGCCTGGCATTTATGGAATCTAGAAAACATTATGAGAATCAGCAGTCTGAGACATGTTAAGTCACTGAGGATGTTCAAAAAGAAAAAAAAAAAAGAAAAACACAATCTCTAGGACCACAGTTTATGATCTAGAACTTCGTAAATGTTGGCTTAATCCTCTGCAAATGTTTTTGGTTACTCTGAAGGGGACTTAACTCTATAAACAGACTTAACTCTATAAACTTTATATAAATATATATATATATATATATATATATAGTTAAAGAATAACTAGCAAAGAGAGAATTAATGTTAATGTAAGCATTCCTTTTGCTGTTGTGTTTTTGTGTTATTGTAAACTCATATAAGAAAACTGCTAGATAAAGTGAGAGAATGATATCAAAATGTATTTTTGTCATGTATTTCTTTGTTAATCCACAAAAACCCTCTAACATGTTAGAAACTTGAAAAAGAAATATAAGAACCTAGGAGCTGTATTAAATGAAATGACAACATTGAAAACTCTGAAGTAGAAACGAATTCTCATTAGGGGGTCCCTGCATTTTAAAAGCCTTAAAATTAAAATTGCTGCAAGTAATTTTCATAAATAGCTGAAATTTTTGGTTTATACTAGATTAGAGACTGCATTAGGTGCTGAGAATATCCTGTCTATTGTCCTCAACCGGAAAGGTTTGACTCTTTGATTTAGCATTTCCATAAAATGTAATATTTTCTGAGTTCTTACCATTATTTGTTGGCAGCTCCGTTCTATCACCTGTGACTTAAGTCAGCAGGGTTTGTCATTATCATGAGAAACAGAGAGAAAGAAAGGAAGTACAAAGGAGCTATACTAGAACACCTGACCTCACCAGGTTGTAATCATTTTCTCTTTGTATTCAGAATTATAGAATAAATCATTATATTCAATCCCATCTTTATCAGATAATTGTAGCAATGGTTCACATGCACTGAGTGTTCACTAGACTGTGTATAAATGTGTATTGCTTAATATTTAAACTAGTATCCGATCATGTGAGCTTCCTTTCCCCCTTACCTCCAGGTGAACATTGTTTAATAATAACCTAGAAAATCCACCGAGAAATCATAAAGGGAAGATAGTGACCCAAGTTGCTACATGCTTTTTCTCTATGCTTGCATGCCCTCAAATGTCATAGCATTCTGGTTCAGGGTACCAGCAAGGTCTCTGGTCTGAGAAGATGTAGGCTTGAACTCTTATTTACCACATGTTCATATATAACTATAACTCCATTGAGTCTCAGTTTCTATATATAATAGAGAGATTTGATTATTTAATAATTTAAAAAAGAGTAATCTAAGAAACATTTTATCACCAAATATGATGCATATGGTAGGGATTCAAAAATGTTGCTTCACTTCCCTCAAATGTCATAGCATTCTGGTTCAGAGACCAGCAAGGTCTCTGGTCTGAGAAAATGTGGGCTTGAACTCTTATTTACCACATGTCCATATATAACTATAACTCCATTGAGTCTCAGTTTCTATGTATAATAGAGAGATTTGATTATTTAATAATTTAAAAAAGAGTAAGAAACATTTTATCACCAAATATGATGCATATGGTAGGGATTCAAAAATGTTGCTTCACTTTCCTTTCTTCTCAAGAAGTCCAAGAACTATTACTCCCCCTTAGTGGTTCATATTATGTGCCATAGAATACTCATTCCTTTGTATTGTTTTCATCTTCACAATGCTTCTAGGAAGTAGTTGTTACTATTTTTATCATTCCCATTTTGTAGAAATAAAAAATAAAATACTGAGGCTCAAAGATATTAGTACCCCTCAGGTGTACCTTACTCTGTTTTGGCTCCCTTGTCTACCCAGGTACATAAAATTTGGGTATACAAACTTTTAGATATATACTGCACTAAATAATACTCTATCTTTCCATTAATTATATTTCAATTCAAGGATTCAAAGTGTCTTCTTTGCCTAAGTATAATGCACTATGATAGACACTGGAAAAACACACATGTGACTATCTGTCCTCAAGGAACTTAAGATTAGAAGCAATTTATCTTAGTTCCAAGCTCAAATCCATTGACTGAAGAATGAGGTTTATTCTATGATCACTGAACAAAAAGGAGAAAACAACCATGTGGTATTCTCTTGGGCTATTAGAAATTGCTAATATAGATAAATTGCTAAGACATGCAGTGGAGAATTTATACACGTGCTTAATGAAATCTGGTCACCAGAGCAATTTCCTGAAGTTGAGGCAACTCAGAAGAAAAATAATAATGGACATAGAATTAACTCAAAGAAGTAATTCTAAATATAGACACAGAGTTCAGTTTTCCTTCTATAACGCAGGGTGAGATAATAAAATTTAGACCTGAATTTACTGGTAATTAATCCCAATTATAATAAAAACTTGAAAAAATAAAGTTTGGTTTTTTCTCCTATAAACATTGGAATTTGGGATGAGAGTTTTGTTTTTTTTTTTTAATATGAGTATCAAGTGTTCCCTTCTGATTATAAGAGAAGTCCCAGAGTGATATTTTAATAAAATGTAACTTGAAACTGATAAACTGATAAACTTTGTACAGCTTAACATAAACCTCATACAGGACAATAAATGCAGATTTAACACTGTTTGCTGTAGTCTTTATACTGTTCATGGCCTGAATACTAACATTATTTTAAGTATCAAAATAATGGGGCAGTAGACAGTGTGACTTTAAAATATTGGGGAGTATACATTCACATTGAGGAATAGAAATTCTACTTTCCTTTTCTGAGTTGTAAGAAGGACTAGATTGTCAAGTAGGCATTTGAATTATTTATTTTAAAACAGCAAGGTAGCTGTATTAGATTGAATGTGAAACTATGTGTCCTTTTGGCTGTTGATTGGCCAAAATATTATCTATTTGATTTTGTATATAAATACGGACAGTGATCAACATTTTTAACACATGAATTTTGGTTATAAATACGAAAAAAAACAGATGATGGATAATAAATTTCTAGCTGGCAAAAGACATTTCTTTGACCTATCCTTTCTTACCACCTAAATATTTCTGTCTTTATTAAAACAAATACTATAAACAGTTTCTGGCTGAATTTGAGAGTAATTGAATTTTAACTAAACATGGACACCATCAACCATATTTGTGCTGTTTTCAATATCCTCTCCTTTCCTGGGATGCTGTGCATTTCTTTCAGTTTTTCTACAAATGCTCAAAATATTTTATGAACTAATTTTTAGAAATTGCCATTGCAATTGGAAGCATGTTTATTTGAATATTCAAAATTATGGTTAATCTACCATGATATACATTTTTGAATAGGAAACGATACAGAACATATTTTTAGGGAAAAATGAGTTCTACATATGAGTGGATGTGTGTGCTGTGGAAATAAAGCTGGATGACTAAACACAATACCATTAATGCTGGTTATTTCAGGAAGGTGAAAGTGGAAAATGGCAGAAAGGTTTAAATTTTATTTATTTCTTGAAATTATTTTGATTGTGAAGATGTCCATTACATATATAATTGACAAAATAAATCAATGAAGTTATATTTAAAGAAATATATAGAAAAGAAAAACAAACAAGCCTTTCTTCCCATAGGGAATAATGCAACATGAATCCTTAGGACTTCCTCAAAGAAGGAAATTATCAGATTGATGAATTTAAGCAAAAAAAAAAATCATAGTTAAGACTATGTTATATGTTAGAGTAGCATATTCCAAATACTAAGATAAACCATTTTTTTCTTGGATTTTCACCACAACTGTACTTGACAAATTGAATTTTATAGAATTAAATAACTTGCCAAATAAAACATAGCTACTAAATGTTAAATTCAGAATTTCCAATATTTTTAAATAAAGGATCTTTGTTCATAACTACTATATTATACTGCCTTCTAGTATTTCCACAAACCCATGTATTTTCTACTGAAGTTAATCCCAATCTCAAATACATGGATTGACACATGAGACTTATTCTATGGTCACCAGAACAGAAAAGAGAAAACAACCATGTTGTATTCTCTGGAGCTATTAGAAATTGCTAACATAGATAAATTGCCAAGACATAGAGCTGAGAATTTATACACATGCTAATGAAATCAAGTAAAAACAATGACAGTCATTCTTTGAGATATCTTTCTTGCAATCCTGTTATTGTGAAACTGCTTACGAGATGTCTGATTTTATTACTAGTCGTTTACCATTTCTAGGATAGTTTTGCAATTTAAAACTTATTTTAAAACTTATTTAAATAAACGTAGTCTTTCCTTTGTCTTTGCCACATGGATTCAGAAGATTAAAAGGTCTAGAAGTTAGCCTTATTTGTAGATATCCACAAACACATGTAGTATAGTCTGTATCTTGTTAAATCAAACTTTTAAAAAACTTTGCTTGTTTTACTTATCTGCAAAAGAGAAAGTCCGCCCTATGAAATTTATTTAATAGATGATTTTCTTAGATTTTTGCTCCTTTGTTTTGTTTAATTTACAATGTTTCAGTTCACTTGAACTGCTGGAGGAAAAGAACAGAACTATTTGTAAATGTACAGTTACTCTTTGAATATTTAGATTAGACCAACCTTTGATTTAGTTTAGTGATCATAACCCACAAACATGTATGTTTACTCCTTGAATGTTGTCATTACTTCAACCCAACACAAATATTGTCTGAAATGTAAACAAACTACTAGATTAAATTAGAAATTAAAAGTTAAAATTAGAAAAAAGTTAATTAGAAAAGAGTAATACCAAAACTGATAAGGGGATCAATATAAGATATATTGAGATGTTATGCCTGATACAAGACTTAATATGGAAATTCCCACTGACTTTTTAATTCAGTGCATTCAGTATAGTCCCCCTTTTATTTTACCCAATTTAGCCATTTCAAAGCTAACCTATCCCAGAATATATATAACTTTTACCAGCTGCTCTAGTAAGAAATGCTGTGACATAGAAACATTTGTTGGTAACAAACATTTTTGAGCACAATAACTTTACAAAATAAAAGTTATATCCACTGATAAAATCCAGAACAAAACTGATTATTTGGGATTTGTAGGAAGGAGGTGGTTCTAATTTTTATTAAAATACTAATATTATTTGTTATTGAAAGTAAACATAGGAAAGATATACAATGCAATTTAATTTTCCAAGGTTTCTCTATTTTATAAATGTTTACTTTTTAAAGTTTATTTATTGTGAGAAAGAGACAGAGAGCAAGCAGGGGAGGGGCAGAGAGAGGGGGAGAGAGAATCCCAAGCAGGCTCTGCACTGTCAGCACAGAGCCTGATGGGGGCTAGAACCCACGAACAGCACAAGAGCCAAACGCTTAGCTGACTGAGCCACGCAGGTACCCCCAAATGTTCAGATTATAGTAATTGTTTGTCTCTTATTACAGTCTTGTTTCAAAGTCTATTTTGTTTGATCTAAGTATTGCTACCCCAGTTTTTTAAAATTTTACTTCAATTTGCATAGAATACTTTTACCATCACTTTAGTTTCATTTGTATGTATCTTTAGGTTTGTTAGTGAGTCTCTTATAGGTAGCATATAGATTTTTTTTTTCTTTCCATTTCACTACCCTCTGTCTCTTAATTGGAGACAAGTTTTGTTAATAGTTTCCTGGTTGTTTTATAGTTCTTCTTTCTTCCTTTATTCTTCTCTTTCCTTGTGATTTAATGACTTCATTTAGTGTTGTGTTTGGATACCTTTCTTGTTTATTTTTTGTTGATCTATTATAGATTTTTGGTTTGTGGTTACCATAAGATTCATATATAACAACCTATATAACTCTATTTTAAGTTGGTTGTGGCCACCAGGGCAGAAGCTACTTTGCAAGGCCTTCAGTCTCAGCTGAGGCCACCTGCCTGGTGTGGTGGGGCAGTAGGTGCTTTGTGGACAGAGCTGGTCCTGGCCAAGGCTGCCCAGTGGGTGGGTCAGGGCAGGAGCTACTTTGGAGGGGTACCTGTTGGGGCATGGCCACAGGGGAACACTGGGGTAGGGTGGGTGATTCTAGCAAGGCAGATGGAGATTGTCAAAAGTGGCACCCACCAGCAGTGTGTCAAGTAGGCAGAAGGAAGGCAAGGAAAATGATGCCCACCAGTGCTTCTGTTCTGGAGGAATTTCCTACAGATGCCTAAGCCTCTGTCACACAGACTAAAATTAAGTCATTAAATCCTGAGGCCCAGGCACTTTTCAAACTATTGTCTCTGTGTGTGTGTGTTTTTTAATGTTTGCTTATTTTTGAGAGGGAGAGAGACAGACTGAGAGAGGGGAAGAGAGAGAGGGGGACACAAAATTAGAAGGAGGCTCCAGGCTTTGAATTTTCAGCACAGAGCCCAATGCAGGGCTTGAACTCATGAACCATGAGATCATGACCTGAGCCAAAGTCAGACGCTTAACTGACTGAGCCACCCAGGCACTCCTCTGTGCTGGGTTTTAAAGAGAAAGTGAGTTTATGTGTGGGCCCCTTAATAAAGGGTGGAGTCTCTGGTTCCTACATCCCTCTGGCTTTCCTAGAATTAATTTCCACTGATTCAAAACTAGACATTATGGAAGCTTATCTTCTCTGTGTTGGGCCCCAGGATAAGGGATGCCCCATGTGGGGCTTGAACCTTTGCTCCTCAGGTTGGACCACTTCGCCTGTGATATCCCTTATGCTTGTGGGCTGCAATGTCAGGAGTGTCAGTCCCAGCCAGACCACACCTCTGACCCTACTATTGTTCTTGATGTGGCTTTTTCTTTCTCTCTTTAGCTGTGGAAGAGCTCTTCTTCTAGTCTTTAGGCTGTTATCAAAGAGTTGCCCTTTATGTGGTTGTAGACTTGCCCCATCTGTGGAAGGATGTGAACTCAGGATCCTCCTATTCTGCCATCTGGTTAGGGATTAGGACTTATTTTTTCCTTTTAGCATAGGAGAGTTTTGTTGGCTAAATAGCCTTAGTTAAATATCAGGCAATTGTTCAAAGAAGGGCAAGGGCACTGTTTGATTAATTGAGGGATGTATTGTGCACAAGTAGATCATGATACTATATTGTGATTGTAGAAACTAGATATGCCCTGAAAGTTGAGAAATCAGTTTATCAGTGGCACCCCAGGTATCTTCCAATAAGCAAAATCAATTAAAATAGCTGTGTTTTCCTTTGGATATCTAACTTGCATAACTCTTAAACAATTTATAGATCATTTCTATCAAAATCAGCCTCTTGACCTGACATTTGATTGTCTTTCATTTAGTTTTATAATACCCTACTCCAAAGTCTTTTTTTTACGATAAATGATTTGATGCTGATGACAATCTTTAGGTGTGCAGCTGAGGAGAATATGTGCTAGAAATCTATACTTAAAAAAATTGTTCAGTTCTCGGATAGCAGTCACCTCACTGACGTTTTACATTATGCAAATATTTCAACTAAGCAGCAGACCGATGATAAATTGTCTGTTTTGGCCATTTCAAAGATGGTCCCAGTGAAGGGTTCTTTTCATAAATGTCAGCTATGCTAAAATGCAAAGTATCAGCCTAATAAAGTAGTGCATATGGTCATTCAATTAGATTATCCTCTCCCTCTTAAAGGAGAACTGCAACTAATGGGCCTAATTGCCTCTGAGAGCTTGGGACATTTTCATTTCCCCCCACATGCTTTATATTTCATTTGAGCAACAAGAGCTTTCTGTGGTAATGCCCTTACACTTTAATTAAAGAATTGAAGTCTGATTTTAATGTTCAAGCAGCCCACTAAAATGGAAATTGTAAATATTTTTGAAGAAAAAAATACCAACAGAATTGTGTTAAACTCTGATGCTAAAATATTGTAAATAAAATATGTGCTAGGTTTAATTAACTTTCATCATCTACCAGAAAGGCTACATACCTGGCGACAATACTGAGAACAGATGTACAAATACTGGAGGGGCCTCTCCTGCTAAAAAATTCCAAAGATTTTTCTTAGTATGTACAGCCTACTGTTAGAGGATATGCCGCTCTTAAAAATTGTGGCAAATGTTCTGAATTGCATATGGAAGGATGAATTTTGGAGTGTCTCCTCAGCGTGGGGCCAAATTCTCCCCCCTGAAAGCTCAGACTGAGTCTAGTTTTTATAAGATATGTAAATAATGGCCCATGGTATGGTGTTTTCAGATCACTTAAAGGAAACAAAATATCTCAGGAAACATACCCAAAATAAAAGAGCCATCCTGTGTACTTTCACTGAAAAAAAATTATAAATATCCATGGATATTAAGCATATGTAACTTATAGTGGTGTGCATTTTATTAGTAGCATTTAAATGTTACTATTCTAGACAGTTATCATGTAGACAATATATGCAGTTTGGGGTTAGGTGTAAGTTAGAAATGGTGGCAGGTTATACCATACTTCTTCAAAGTATGTGGCCACTGGCTCTTGTGCAGGAAGTGTAGGATGCAGAGGGTCTCTTCTCTTCAAGCTCTTTTCCTGTAGCCTCATATCCTTATGGTGGTTGAGTGGTGACATGAAGACATCCAGAGTACCTTTGTCACAAAAGTGTTCTTGTGCTTGCCTCACTTGGCAAGACTGTTGGGGATACTCTCTTGATGTCACTCCATCAGATGACAATCCAAACTTCCATCATTATAGATGAGGCTACCTGGCATGCTTATAAACTGTGATAGGAATAGCCTAACCTTGAAGAGATAAAATGAGAGGAAAAAATTAAGGAAATAGCATTCTTTAGCTTTTGTAATTATCACTTTTTCTAATTATTCTGAATTAAGTCTGTTGATACTCAGGAATCATTTTTTCCCCCACAATGAGTGCTCCTCAGTTTCTAGAAGTAAGGGACTCCCTATTTTTGTTTTGACACTGCTCTATACCTCTGTTGTGCCTTTTACTACCATTCTGTAGTAGCAAAAAGTAGAAAAACAACAAAAGGAAAGTACTGATGATAAAAAGAGCAAGGGACAAGAAGGAAGGGTTTTGTGGCAGAGATGAGGCTAGACAATGAGAAGGAAAGAAAATAATGTGTGATTACTGAGGCATAGATGAGAAGCGGTCACATTTGTGATCTCATCCTATGAGCCTTGCTTTCACAGTGAGAAAACCATGTATCACCATTATCTTGAATAATACTAAGTTTGGAAACAACAATAAATTGCATGTGTCAGTAACATGTTCTGGAGATTTGGGAGACCAGAAACCCACAAAAGACCCTCTCAAGAAATAGGCAAATTTCCTAAAGCCTAGTTAGTCTAATTTTCCTCTTTACAATGTCACCTCATTAAAAAAATTCCAGCCGTAAAAAAGAAAAGCAAAACAGAATTCTCCAATCCTTACAAACTCCCAGTCCTTCACCAAGATATCCATTCTGTGGCCTGGCAAAAGGGCTGGTTTAATGGTACTCTTGAGATGATAGGCTAACCTGTCTTGTGGCAGTGCAGCTCTTACCTGCAACTTCATTTAGATAAATGTTTGTGAAGTTCTGCTTCTCACCTGTCCCCTCCTACACATTATTTTCAAATGGATTTCTATTCGGGCACCTGGGTGGCTCAGTCTGTTAAGCGTCTGACTTAGGCTCAGGTCATGATATCCTGGTTTGTGGGTTCGCGCCCTGCGTCGGGTTCTGTGCTGACAGCCGGGAGCCAGGAGCCCGCTTTGGATCCTGTGGCTCCCTTTTCTCTCTGCCCCTCCTCCCACTCCCACTCTCAAAAGTAAATAAACATTAAAAAAATAAAATAAAATGGGTTTCTATTACAAGATAAAATTTCAGACTGAGCCTGAAATTCAGTACCCTGCATACAATATGCTCATACTGCCCTCATAAACATTATCTCCAGCTATTCAGTGATTCTCACAGAAACACTCCCCTCTCTTCCGCCACCTCCCCCAATCTGCCTACTGAGCCACACAAATCATTTCCACACTTGAGCTTTTGCTTAGGCTCCCTCCGACTTGAGCTCCTCTCTTCTCTTTGACCAAATCCCAGCTACTCTTCCTGACACAATTAAGCCCCACTTTCTCTGAGATGCTGTCTTCTGTCTACACTGCCCAGTATTAATCCCCTAATTTCCCACTGTCGTTCCTCAAGGATGACTTTATGTCACATTTGTATATTGGTATTGAACTTGCCATGGTTGTCTTTTTCCTCTTAAAAAACAAACTTTGAGATAAATGATATTAAGAGAGTCTTTACCATTTATAGAATGTGGTGTGGTATGATATACATAGCATATATTTATAAATTACCAAATAAATCAATGCAGACTTCAAAATTATTCTGGTTTGAATTCTGTAGAAAAATATTTAAGGGCAAAAATTTAGTTGGAAAATCAATAAATTCCAAATTTAGAGTGTGATATGTACTAAAATCATATAGTTTATAGACATATAGATTCATTAATATATGACATAATAATTGTAAAATTTCAAATGTAAAACATAGTCTTGCAATTCCATACTTGTATGATAAATAAATAAAAGGAAAACTCATACTCTTGATTGAAATACAACACTCTATGTAAATTTAACTACCAAAATTTTAAAAATTTTAAAAAATAGGCTGACCTGTAGTTAACGAACATCACTATGAGAATGCAAATAGTGCCCTACCTTACTAAACATAACTAAACAGACACCCAAGAGATTGAGAATTCAGCTTAACTCTTCCAAGTTCTGAACTTTTTCGATTAAGCTATTAAAGTAATTGGCTTTTGTTCTTAATTCAGCATCCCAGAAACTGTACATGGAAATGACTTTCACAAATTCAGTGGTAGGAAAAACCAACTCTTCTTATTTTGTTGCTATAGTTGATGTAAGAAAATAGACAGTAATGAAAGGCTTCTGTGCAATCTACAAGAAAATGCAGCTAGAACATTTTCCTCTTCTTAATAGAAACTTGAAAAAGATATCTTCTCTTTCTCTTTCTTTTAATCACAAGTACAATCTGGAACAGAAGCCAATGATAAACTGAATCTTTTGGTGAGTTTCAGGCATTTGACAATTATATAGGTTGGTTCATCAAGTAGGCATTGATTGTTAGCATTAGCCAGGAGTATATAAACACTTATAAATATTGCATGCAGAAGAAAAGCTGCACTTAGATGGATGATTAATAGTCCTGTTGTTGGTAATCTATTGTAGTTCTTTTGCATGGAAAAAGCAATTAGAAACACATTTCCGACTATCCCAGACAGACCTGAGAAGCTTCATAGCGGAAAATTAAAATTTTAGACATTGCAAAGAGTATAATAAATGTATCTTCGGTCACCACATAGAAACAGTACCTGGGGGATCCGGACAAGCTCATAAGACCACAATTTGACTTAACTTTCTTCCTTTTGATAATCTACTTTAATAAAGCCGTGAGATTTTTTTTACTGTGATTGTGGATTTGTGTGCCTGTGTGTGTGTGATGGTGTGAGCGTGTTTGCGTTTGTGACTGAGCGCAGAAAAAAGGAAAGAGTTAGACAAAAAGAACTTAAAAAAAAAGAGTATTAAAGGACAAGAAATGGAAACTTTGACAAGTGCACCATAATAAACCTATATGCATGCAGAGCAGGAGCGTAAAACAACAGGCTGGAATGAATTTTACTATTGAACTTCCAGGGTCGTCTTATAACCTGTGAGTAAAATTGATTTTTTAAATATGGAAAAAACCCTTCATTGTATCCTTAGAGTTTTTCATTATATTCACTATAAACTAGATATTATAAATCAGGTAAGTAATTCTGGGCTAAAAACTGCAATATCAGGTTTCTGTCTAGAAAAGAATTATGACTCGTATTGTAATTATCATCACTTACACTGAGGAAATGCTCATTCTAGAAAAACTTTAAAAAATCAGTTTAAGGTGAGTAGACAGTCTTGAGCTAGGTTCGTGTTATTAATAATCCATTAAAAATCCTTCACAGGCATTTACTTCTTTTTAAATTGCCATGTATAAAGGGACTCTTTCCTTTCCTTTCTTTCCTTTTCCTTTCCTTCCTTTCCTTTCCTTTCCCTTCCCTTCCCTTCCCTTTCCTTTCCCTTTCCCTTTCCCTTTCCCTTTCCCTTTCCCTTTCCCTTTCCCTTTCCCCTTCCCTTCCCCTTCCCTTCCCCTTCCCCTTCCCCTTCCCCTTCCCCTTCCCCTTCCCTTTCCTTTACAGCAGAGAAATTGCACTCCAGACAGTACTGTTCATTGTTATGTGTACATGCTCACTTTATGTGCGTAATGGAATCACAATGAGAATTTGCTTTGGAATTAGATTGATCCTCATGTTATAAAATTTTCAGAAACACAAGATACAATTTCATACACATATATATACACTTTCAAATTTTAACACCAAATTCTAAATGGTATAATAGAATTTTCTATTAATATAAATGGACTTACTGATATAATTAAACCTGAACTTTATACACTAAGTCTTTCCTTTGCATTATTCCTTCTATAACCTCCAACCTATAAAAAAAAGCATTGAGGGGTGCCCGGGTGGTTTAGTTGGTTAAGCATCCAACTGTTGGTTTCAGCTCGGGTCACGGTCTCCCAGTTCATGAATTCGAGCCCGATATTAGGCTCCACGCTGACAGGGCAGAGCCTGCTTGGAATTGTCTCTTGCTTCCTCCCTTTCTGTCCTTCCCTCACTCATGCTCTCTCTCAAAATAAATAAAAATTAAAGAACATTAAAGTTTGAATTGGAGAAAAGTGAGTGCCAAGGGTCATCGTAATGAATTTTGCATATCTTTAAATTAATTTATTTATTTTGAGAGAGAGAGAAAGAGGCAGAGGGAGAGAGAGAGTCCAAAGCAGGCTTGGCACCATCAGCACAGAGCTGGATGTGGGGCTTGATCTCACAAACCATGAGATCATGACCTGAGCCCAGATCAAGAGTCAGATGCTTAACCAACTGAGCCACCCAGGCACCCCCAAACAATTGAATTTTGTGCATATATATTTTAGGTTTATTTATTTTGGTAATGAATATTGAAGTGAGTGGTTGGTTGTTTCAACTTGCTGTTGATAAAACTTGGAAGTGTGTTTCTATGTATTGTGATCACCGTCTCCCTCCTTGGAATCCTAACAAACCATCGGTTTCAGGGTCTATGTCTGTGGTAACAAGAGTGCCTTTGGAGAAAGAGAAAGGACAAGAAAGGGAGAAGGATAAGAGGGCATTTTCAGAGATAATAAAACCACGACACTTTCAACAGCATATGATACATATTTCCCCATAGTTAAAATCTTAGTTGTGATACTGCAGCATTCACATTTAGGAATAAAACCCCTCCATAGAATAAAGTCCTAAATTAAAACTAATTTTTTCTTTTACTCATACAGCATAATGTTCCCTTACTTTGTGATGAAATTTGAAGCTTATAAAATGTATCAACCAGTTAGAAGTCTTTATCAGATAATCCAAAGAATTATTGAGTCTTTATAGAACTCCTTTGTTATTAATTAGCTTTAACTTAATAAAAGCTAATCCTACAAATAATACTTTTGTGGCACAGCTATTTTTGCCAGACCTAACTGGGACTTTTCTGGATGATCTATACTTTCCCTAGCTTTAGCATTCTTAGTAAGGTCTAAGACTACATAATAGACCTTTTAGGTTGGCTTGATAAATGTGATTTTCAAGCCTAAGTACCTAGCCAATCTAACTGCTTCAGTATAGCCAAAAAGCTCAACTTAACAGCAATTATCAGCCCTCATCACAAAACAGGTTACTAAGACAAGGCTTCATTTGGAAAAGAACACTTCTTCTCTCCAGAAAGAGGTTTGAGGGATCCAGAGACATGGTTTAGGTATTGTTTCCTTGACAATTTTGTGGCAGAAACTATTACTTAATTGCCCATCTAGCTGGGAGAAAGCTTTATTAGACACATTTATTGTTCCCATTGCAACTGGTATTCTGCAGCATTACCTTCCAAGTCGATTGTGTGGCTCTTTTTTGGGCCACATGAATAATGCACCACTGAAAGAGTCCTTGGTTTTTTTGACTATAGGAAGAATTTAATTATATTGATTTTGTGGCAATCTAATTATTTGCTAAGGTTTAGACCTATATTCTTAAAAAGTGAAATTGTCCTGTAAGTGGCTGATTTCATGTATGTTTCTCAATATATAACTACCTATATAAAACCATTTGTTTTCTAGAAAATTACAGTAAAACAAAATATGGCCACAGTTTAATCACAGTTTTCAAACATGCATAGATACACACAGCCTACCTCTCTCTGTCTCTGCTCCTTCCTCTGCTTGTTCTCCTTATGTCATTCATAAAAATGCTCCCCTTCTGTACTCTGAAGGAAAGCAAAGCTTTGGGCCACTTCATTTCTGAGAATGACTATCCTTAGCAGCCTCCAATCCCTCTAGTGCTATTTTTCTGAATGAATTTGTTTTTGTTCAGTGATGTTAGAGTACACAAACCCAACTGCGTGTGAAATACTGCCCACCTGCAAAAGCTCCCAGAGATGACTAAATGAGGTAACCATGCCATGAAAGAATGATTGTTTCTGGGATATGAGGATGGAACTATTGAAAGGCAACACTCTCTCCCTAAACCTGGAATGAGTCCTTTGACATGTTTCAAGGGGGCAAACTGAACAATTTAAAAAAGGTTTGCTTAGTCACAGGAAAAAAAAAAGTTGTTAGAGCTATGCCTTGGTTTACTTAGAATGGCCCCACATTTACCATCCCTAAATACTATCTTTTCCCTTTTCCTGTGTATCTTTTCCTTTCTTCTTCCTTCCTCTCTCTTGTCAGGAATGTCACAATGCAAATTACTGCTCCTAAAAGAATGTGATAACACTTCCAGGCTCACTGTACTTTCTCTTTCCTTGAAATCCCTATGGAAATTAACTAGAAGTTTAATTATATCTTACCTGATAGTGATTTCACATTATTTATTACCATATTTTTTGTGTGAAGTATATCATAGAGAACTATTTGTGCCATTAAAGAATAGGGAAAAAATCAATATTTCTCAGCCTGACATAATCATTCTAATTTTGAAGTCCTCGTGTGAAATGCGTTTGTTTTTTTCCCCATGGTTTTCTATTACATTGTCTTCTTATTGATTTACAGATCATTATTTGTAACTAATTTGGACTTAATTTTATATTCCAAATGAAATCTTTACTCAGCTGGATGTTGAAAAATCTTCTTTAAGTTTGTGGCTTAAAAACAATCTTATTTAAAAGGAAATAAAGGGGAAAAATAAAGGAGACTATTCTTCATGAACTTCAGATAAGGAAGGGTTGTTTTTGAACAAGATAAAAACACAAACCATAAAGAAAATATGGGACATTTTTACTACTTAATGTAGTAATTTTTAATAAATGAGAATCTATTTTAATTAAAAGTAGAATAAAGAGAACAAAGAAAACAAATTCATACCACAATTATACTTTGATAGATATTTTTCCTTATCATTCTGAAGATATTATTTCACCTTTTCTGGCTTTCTTTTTCTGCTATCGAGAGGTAGACTATCTGTTATTCCCTAGTAGGTCAACTGATCTTGCTTTTTGCTTTTAAAACCTTCTTTTTTCCTTTTTCCCTGTGCTATTTTACCATGACATATCCAATTGGGGATTTTCTTTTTGTTAATCCTGTTTGGGATTATTTAAATTTTCTGAATTCGAGGAAGGGGATCTTATAGAAAATCTAGGGTATCACTTAACATTACTTCATGAATATGGCCTTTATCCTAATCTTCCTATTCGCTCAGCTCCTAAAAATAGAATTAAAGCTTACTCGCTCTATCCTCCCTGTTTAATATTTTGTATCTTTGTCTTTCTGACAAATTTTCTATAGAACTACATTCCACTCCACTAATTGTTTCAGAGCTATGTTAAATTGCTTTAAACTTGTATGAATTCCTAAAATCTAAATTTAAATATTAGTAGTAAACTTTTTATTTTAATAATAAGAGTACTCAGATTTAATATAAGTAGTCTATTTTCCATTTCTCAAGTTTAATTTGTCCTATATTTCAACATTTTCAGGTATATTTAGTTGAATTTTGTTTATAACTTCAATGCCTCTCTTTGTGTACATCTCAATATTTTTATTTTATAAACTGATTCAATGATTCCATCATGTGCTGTTTGGGAATCTTATTCTTCAGTTTGACTTTTCTGTTGGGTTTACATGATTATGTGATCCTTGACGGGTCTCATTATTTTGAATGGGGGCTGCTTTCTGGAATTTCATAAATAGGAAGAAGTTGGTGTCTTTATTTAAAATGTTTTCCTCCAAAGGACATTTATATTTGCTTTTTCCAAACTCCTATGGGAAAGCCAATATGGAGCTGCATTAGGTTACTTTTTTGTTTTTAAGATTTTAGTTTTTAGTTATCGCTACACCCAATGTGGGGCTTGAACTTACAACCCCAAGATCAAGAGTCATATTCTCCACTGACTTAGCCATCCTGGTGCCCCAAGATTGCATCGTTGTCCTCATACTTTTCAGGCAACACCTGGTATGTTTTTATGACACAAGTGTGTATGATTATGAACTTATGGTTAGGGAATACTTTTTTCTTTTCTACTTTCTTTTTTTCCTTCTACTCAGTCCCAGTTCAGACTCCTACTGGGCTGGCATGCTTTTGAAGAGTGGATTTGTTGATTTTTTTTGGTTTTCCTAATTTTACCTACTGAACGTGTTCCCTTTAGGAAAGTTTGCTTTATGTAGAGAATTCTGAGCTCCTCTTCTTTATGACGCTAGATGTTTGTCCATTTCCCTGGTATGTGATCCTTATTTTAGACCCTGGTGTGTGACTTCTGAAGATTGACAGGGGACTTTAAGTCAAATGTTAACTTTACTGGTACTCTGTCCTTATATAAGTTAAGTATCTTCCTCCTCTGTCTTCCGTTTCCCTTACAGTACTGGTAGCCTAGTCATGATTAACAAACAGATATTAAGCTTGCCGAACTTGTATTCCGTCCAAGGGGTAGTTTCTCTTTTGGTTTATCGTGTTTTGGGTTTTGTTTGTTTGTTTTGTTTTTTTCTCAGAATAGTTATAAACTTCTTTAAGGTACAAATATTATGATAGCTTTCATTGAAATCTAGATTATATCTTGCCTCAATGTTATGTATTTAGAAGGTGCTTAATAAACTTTGTAAAATGGATTAATTTTAATATTTAATCAATAGACTAGAAATCTTGTATTTGAGTTGCACGTCTTGTATTGCAGATGTTCATCAAGTCAATACAATCTCCTTGTTGAGGGCTTATTACCTGTAAGGCGTTGTGTCAATTCCAGTGGTCACAAGAGGTAGCAACTGAATTCAACTTGCTGAAGGTATTTTAGTTGAATTGGGAACTCCTTAAAGGAGTAAAAAGAAATATCTTATTTGTTTTAAATTTATTTTTTTATGGTATCTTCTACAATCTCTAATACTGAAACCAATTTTAAATTTTTATGTAGTGGTCAGACCTAATTGGAGTGGTATACTCAATGAATCATAATTATTTAATATGTTTTACTAACTAGCACAATCTTTAGATGCACTTTTTTTGTATTTCTAAACACCTTTTTCTTTCTCCCTTAAGTTTTTATTTAAATTCCAGATCGTTAACATACAATGTAATATAAGTTTCAAGTGTACAATAGAGTGATTCAACACTTCTGTACACCACCAGATGCTCATCACAACAAGTACACTCCTTAATCCCTATCACCTATTTTATCCATTCTCCCTTCCACTTCTCCTCTATTAGCCATCAGTTTATTCTCTATAGTTTGTGTCTTGGTTTGCCTCCCTCTCTATCTTTACCTTTGCTTGCTTAGTTTGTTTCCCAAATTCCACATATTCCTGAAATCATGTGGCATTTGTCTTTCTTTGACTTATTTTGCTTATCATAATACACTATAGCTCCACCTGTGTCATTGCAAATGGCAAGGTTTCATTTTTTTAATGGTGGAATAATATTCCATTGTGCCTCAAAAAAGTTACAAGTAGAACCACCCCATGATCTTTAAATATGTTTTAAAATTCATTTCTCATTTAAATTTAACGTACTAATTTGCTTCTTTGGAATAAATATAAAGAAGTTAACATAAGCTAAAAATCCTTCTGAAGGTTTGGGGAAGCTGACTAAATTCAAACATTTGCTTTCAGAAAAGAAGAGCAAGGTTAGTATAAGATAGCATATAAATAAATGTTAAAGATTTGAATGTGACTTGCTAAATTGAATCAAAAGGGAAAGTTGTTAATGTAACTTTAACTTTGAGTAGATTACAGCACAATATATGAAAAAGTCCACTCAATTACCTAAATAAAACTGTCACTGAAACAATCACATAATGAGTACATTTATTTTTTACAGAGACAAGTAATGGTTAACTTCAACCACTGAATGTTTTGTTGATTTTAGCCATTCTCACAGGTGTGAGATGTTATCTCACTGTAGTTTTGGATTGTATTTCCTTGATGATGAGTGATATTGTGCATCTTTTCATGTGTCTGTTAGCTATTTGTCTTCTTGGAAAATGTTCATTCATGTCTCCTGTCCATTTCTTAACACCATTTGTTGAAGAGACTTTTTTCCATTGGTCATTTTTTTCCTTCTTTGTCAAAGATGAGTTGACCATATAGTTGTGGGTCCGTATCTGGATATTCTATTCTGTTCCATTCATCAGCGTGTTTTTGTGCCAGTACCATACTATCTTGATGACCATAGCTTTGTAATATAGCTTGAATTGTGATGCTTCCAGCCTTGTTTTCTTTTTCAAAATTGCTTTGGCTATTCAGGGTCCTATAAAATCCAACTATGCTATTGTTTTTTTTCCGATATTTATATTCATTCGGCTCTTTTTCTCAACGTTTTTTTTTTTTTTTTTTTTTTTTTTTTTTTTTTTTTTTTATTTTTGGGACAGAGAGAGACAGAGCATGAACGGGGGAGGGGCAGAGAGAGAGGGAGACACAGAATCGGAAACAGGCTCCAGGCTCCGAGCCATCAGCCCAGAGCCCGACGCGGGGCTCGAACTCGCGAACTGCGAGATTGTGACCTGGCTGAAGTTGGACGCTTAACCGACTGCGCCACCCAGGCGCCCCCCGGCTCTTAATAAAAGAGGCAGCAAAGTCAATGATAAAAGGAAGTGTACACAGGAAAGGGAGGAATTTGAGGCCATTAAATAATCTATCTACATGTGAATGTTAACCAATTTGGCATTATCTTGTAAAGTTTAAGTGTGTTTTGAACAAAGTTGAAATTGCCCTAGCAATGTGTAAGGGATTCTATTGCTGCATTGATCTATACCATATATTTCAAATTGTCCAACTGCTTAATTTTGGCAGATTTAAGGGTATTAAATGATATGTCATTTTAGTATTGATTTATATTTTGTGATTACTTATTTTGATAATCACTTCTTATATTTACTGTCCATGTATTTTCTCATTACTTTTCCTATCTAATGGATTGTTTTTTCTTACTGGCTTAAAAGTCAATATTCTGAAAACTATTTTGTCAGTAATACATATTGCAAATAATTCAAGTGTGTAGCTTAGTTTTTGACCTCATTAAAGGTATCCATTGATGAAGAGAACTTCTTGATCTTTATAGAAGTTAATTTCTCAAGTATTTTTATGGTGTCTTGTTTAGGAAATCCTTTCTTAAACTCGGATTAGAAAGGCAGTTATATGTTAAAAATTTCAAGCTAGATTAATAATTCTTAAAACCTATGTGGAGTTGATTATCTTCCTCATCTTCAATTCTTTTTTATTTTATGGTGGAAGGGTAAGAATCCAGCTTTTTTTTTTTTTCACATGAAAAGTATTTTCTTTTGGCACTTTTTTTCCTGATTTGCCATCATATATTTGTGAGCTACCCCAAGCTCTAACATATGTATGATTCCAATACCTAGCCTGTTCTATTCTGTTCATCAATGAGTCTACTCGATACCTACACCATACATCTTATTTATAATCATCTTCCCATATAGTAAAGCAAGTAAATCCCCTATTCTTCAGGAAGCCTACTTTGTTCTTCCATATACACTTTAGAGCAAACGTTCAAATATTATTAGAATCCCATTAAGATTCTAACTGAAGTTCCAATGAATACATACATCCATTTGGGAAGAAATGACACCTTAATATGTTATGAAGTCTTCTCACTCAAGCCCATAGATAGGTCTCTAGTAATTTAGCTCTTCTTTTTTGATTTGCAATAATGTTATATGATTTTCTGGGTGTAGATGTTACATACCCTTTTTTTTTGGCATTATGTTATGGATTTTTCTTATTTTAAAATCATATAAAATGGTTTTATTTTTTAAATTTTTAATGTTTATTTTTAACAGAGAGGGGGTTGTGGAGAGAGCATGAGCAGGAGAGGACAGAGAGAGACAGGGAAACATGGAATCCGAAACAGGCTTCCGGCTCTGAGCTGTCAGCACAGAACCCAACACAGGGCTGGAACCCACCAGCTGTGAGATCATGACCTGACCCAAAGTTGGATGCTTAACTGACTGAGCCACCCAGGCAACCCCTCCTTTTTTTTTAATTTTTAAAAAATAGTATCAAATGTTTTTTTTTTAAATTCTTTTTTTTTTCAACATTTATTTATTTTTGGGACAGAGAGCGACAGAGCATGAACGGGGGAGGGGCAGAGAGAGAGGGAGACACAGAATCAGAAACAGGCTCCAGCCATCAGCCCAGAGCCCGACGCGGGCTCGAACTCACGGACCGCAAGATCGTGACCTGGCTGAAGTCGGACGCTTAACCGACTGCGCCACCCAGGCGCCCCTAGTATCAAATGTTTTTAAAGAATTTTAATCTTTGCTGGTACACATGCAAGTGCAATTGAACTTTGTATATTGATCTTTATTAGCACTGCTTAACTCGTTTTATGTAATTTCAAAACCTATGCTATGTAGATATTTCTATCATTTGAAAATAATGACCAATTTATTTTCTCCTTTCTAATCATTTTGCCGTGTTTTTAAAGTTTGTTTATTTTGAGAGAGAGGAGCGAGATGTGAGCATGTGAACAGGGGAGGGGGAGAAGGAGGAGGTGATTCTGCACTGTCAGCAGCATGGAGCCTGATACAGGGCTTGAACTCACAAATCTTGAGATCGTGACCTGAGCTGAAACCGAGCTAGATGCTTAACTGACTGAGCCACCCAGGCACCCCTCTAATCATTTTGACTTTAATATATTTTTCTTTTTATTGTCACACTAGAAAACAATATTGAACAGAAAAAGGTGAGAACAGCCTTGCTTATATTAAGTAATTTTTACACAAATATCTAAAAGTTAGATAAGAGAACATCCTGACACAAATTCCAAGGATGTTTCCCAAAAGGGCAATAGTTGCTCTTAATTTAGCTAGTTAGATTATAAGCAGTAGTGGAGAAGAAACAATACAGATTTTGAAGGGACCAAATCTTTGGTTATAATATTAGTTCTACCACTCATTGAGTGGTGGTATGGGGAGTTTTTTCAGGGAATTTAAAGTTGACCTCATACATGTCTCTTAGAGTTCATATGAGGAGTCAAAAAGCCTGTTAATATGGAATGGGCCATGTAACATTAAATAGCTACAAGTGAGGCTCAATGTTACGGACCATATTGGATTATAGATACAAATGGGGACAGTTTATTAATAAGTGTACTAACAATGCATTCCCTGTGCTCATCATAATAAATATTTACGGAAGTTCTCAGAGAAGATTCGCATGTATTTCTTATTATATCCGGTTCCTAGGGCCCTTTGAGCTCCCTTTTTTTGGAAGTGCTTTTCTAACTGTAGGTCCCTTTTCTCTGATTTGTCGTCACCACTGGTCCCTTAGGCATGGCAAGAGCTGCTGCAAATTGGTCCTGTTACAGCAGATAACTGAGTAGAACTCTTGTCATGGCTGAGCTCTCTCTTGCTGTTTATTTCACTGTGGCAGGGGCACCTGGGTGGCTTAGTTAAGTTTCTGACTTCAGCTCAGGTCATGATCTCACAGTTTGTGAGTTTGGCCCCATATTTGGCTCTTGCTGTTAGTGCATAGCCTGCTTCGGATCCTCTGTGTGTGTGTCTCTCTCTCTCTGTCCCTTCCCTGCTTGTACTGTCTCTAGTTAAAAAATAAACAAGCATTTATTTCACTGTGGCAAACAAGGGCTCCTGCTTCTTTATACATGCTAAGTTAAGGATCATATAGTAGCATTGCCTATACCTCATAGTAAGCATCTGTTTCATTTTTGCTAACAACTTTCTTTTCCCTTCCACTTGAATATGAGCCCAGGGAGTAGGGGTGAAAATGGATTTGAATAACTTACCACACTTCCCATTAAACAACTGGCTTTCTTTGTGCCTTTATTTCACACCTGGGCACTGAGACTTCTTGTGATGGACAGGGTGGATTATCCTGTGTGTGTGTCCGATACACCCCACATAAACAGATTTCTCTTAGGTTAATACCATCAATTTGAAACACATGCCCAGATAAATCTGAATCATGAGCAGTAGATGACACAGCCTAGGGAAAAGCAGAAATAACAATTTAGCAAAACAGAATTGAGCATAGGATTCCTATCTGATTTATTTTTATATCAGGAGAAGAACACAGTGTAATCCAAATAGCGTTGCTGTTGAAGTAACTTAGGTTGGGCCTCAATCAGATTCTCTCCATTTACTTTATTTGCATTGGAACTTAGGATAAGGTTTTTTTTTTGTTTGTTTGTTTTGTTTTTTTATTGTTGTTTTGTGTTTTTTTTACTTTACCAGTGCTGGGTCTTTCCTGTGAGAGAGTTTTAACATCTGCCTAATAGTTGTTCATATCAATTAAATTGATACTGGAGATAATTTTTAGGAGGACCTCTATATGGGACATATTTCTATTCTGAGATTAAATTCTGAGATAAAATATGTATAAAAATAAAATGATAGCTGCTATTATTTCTGTGAAACAGACCAATTGCATGATAAAACAGGTGAAAGCAATTTTTTGATAGTGTTATTCATATATAAAACAGTATACTGAATATAATTTTTAGTTTTCAATGGTAGTTCAACCCAATATAAGATTCTTAGAGCATATATCATTAATAGCATGTGTATCTCTGAATTTGCAGCTGTAACTCTCATTTATATCATTGTAATGTTATGGAGACAATTATCACACTGAGAATAAAAACTTGACATCATGGCATGAGCTATGTATAATAAGAAAGCCAGTTACAACAACTGCTTATTCAAGAATATTTGAAAACCTGACTCAAAAAGCAGATAAGAAAATCTCATAATTTCTTAAACAGTTTAATGCTTAAAATAAGTTTGGTTCAAGTATACAATACTATATTAGCAATAGTCACCATGCTGCACATTAGATTCTCAGAACTTATTCCTCTTATAACTGAAAACTTGTGCCCTTTGATCTACATGATTTACCTGACAGTAAATCCTTTTAAAAAAAAATTAGCGAGGAACAACATATAAAAATATTTTAAAAATTATATTTGTCTGAAGTTAAAAATGAAAAGAAAAAGTAGGCCTAGTTCAATAGAATTGTAAAGGTAGTTAATGGTATATTTTTGCAAATGAGATTAGTTTGAAAACCTATTTTCTTCATTTCCTAAAACAGAATAAGGAAGAATTACATATCCTTAATTCTGTCAAGCATGCATTAAGTCAACTTGGAAAGAACCTTAGTGAAAATAACATTGCATCATAAGAGCCATATTTTTTTGCAGCTATATCGAAATATAATTAAGTAAAATGTTAAGATACTTAAGGTGTAAGAGTCGCCCCGGAAGGAGGGGTGAGATGGCGGAGGCTGAAGAGGGTACTTTGTGGCCCACAGGAGCCTCTGCTGCCTCAATTAAATTCAGCTTTAGTCGCACAACGGAGCAGAGACCGCTAGCGGATACAGATGACTCAGGTGCGGCTCTGGAGGAGAAGGATTTCTTTTTTTTTTTTTTTTTTTTTTTTTTTTTTTTTATATGAAGTTTATTTACAAATTGGTTTCCATACAACACCCAATGCTCATCCCCAAAAGGTGCCCTCCTCAATACCCATCACCCACCCCCCCCCCCCCCCCCACCCCCCATCAACCCTCAGTTTGTTCTCAGTTTTTAACAGTCTCTTATGCTTTGGCTCTCTCCCACTCTAACGTCCTTTTTTTTTTTTTTTTTTTTTTTCCTTCCCCTCCCCCATGGGTTCCTGTTAAGTTTCTCAGGATCCACATAAGAGTGAAACCATATGGTATCTGTCTTTCTCTGTATGGCTTATTCACTTAGCATCACACTCTCCAGTTCCATCCACGTTGCTACAAAAGGCCATATTTCATTTTTTCTCATTGCCACGTAGTATTCCCTTGTGTATATAAACCACAATTTCTTTATCCATTCATCAGTTGATGGACATTTAGGCTCTTTCCATAATTTGGCTATTGTGAGAGTGCCTGCTATGAACATTGGGGTACAAGTGCCCTATGCATCAGTACTCCTGTATCCCTTGGATAAATTCCTAGCAGTGCTATTGCTGGGTCATAGGGTAGGTCTATTTTTAATTTTCTGAGGAACCTCCACACTGCTTTCCAGAGCGGCTGCACCAATTTGCATTCCCACAACAGTGCAAGAGGGTTCCCGTTTCTCCACATCCTCCCAGCATCTATAGTCTCCTGATTTGTTCATTTTGGCCACTCTGACTGGCGTGAGGTGATACCTGAGTGTGGTTTTGATTTGTATTTCCCTGATAAGGAGCGACGCTGAACATCTTTTCATGTGCCTGTGGCCATCTGGATGTCTTCTTTAGAGAAGTGTCTATTCATGTTTTCTGCCCATTTCTTCACTGGGTTATTTGTTTTTTCGGGTGTGGAGTTTGGTGAGCTCTTTATAGATTTAGATACTAGCCCTTTGTCCGATATGTCATTTGCAAATATCTTTTCCCATTCCGTTGGTTGCCTTTTAGTTTTGTTGGTTGTTTCCTTTGCTGTGCAGAAGCTTTTTATCTCATAAGGTCCCAGTAATTCACTTTTGCTTTTAATTCCCTTGCCTTTGGGGATGTGTCGAGTAAGAGATTGCTACGGCTGAGGTCAGAGAGGTCTTTTCCTGCTTTCTCCTCTAAGGTTCTGATGGTTTCCTGTCTCACATTTAGGTCCTTTATCCATTTTGAGTTTATTTTTGTAAATGGTGTGAGAAAGTGGTCTAGTTTCAACCTTCTGCATGTTGCTGTCCAGTTCTCCCAGCACCATTTGTTAAAGAGGCTGTCTTTTTTCCATTGGATGTTCTTTCCTGCTTTGTCAAAGATGAGTTGGCCATATGTTTGTGGGTCTAGTTCTGGGGTTTCTATTCTATTCCATTGGTCTGTGTGTCTGTTTTTGTGCCAATACCATGCTGTCTTGATGATGACAGCTTTGTAGTAGAGGCTGAAGTCTGGGATTGTGATGCCTCCTGCTTTGGTCTTCTTCTTCAAATTCCTTTGGCTATTCGGGGCCTTTTGTGGTTCCATATGAATTTTAGGATTGCTTGTTCTAGTTTCGAGAAGAATGCTGGTGCAATTTTGATTGGGATTGCATTGAATGTGTAGATAGCTTTGGGTAGTATTGACATTTTGACAATATTTATTTTCCAATCCATGAGCAGGGAATGTCTTTCCATTTCTTTAAATCTTCTTCAATTGCCTTCATAAGCTTTCTATAGTTTTCAGCATACAGATCCTTTACATCTTTGGTTAGATTTATTCCTAGGTATTTTATGCTTCTTGGTGCAATTGTGAATGGGATCAGTTTCTTTATTTGTCTTTCTGTTGCTTCATTGTTAGTGTATAAGAATGCAACTGATTTCTGGACATTGATTTGTATCCTGCAACTTTGCTGAATTCATGTATCAGTTCTAGCAGACTTTTGGTGGAGTCTATCGGATTTTCCATGTATAATATCATGTCATCTGCAAAAGCGAAAGCTTGACTTCATCTTTGCCAATTTTGATGCCTTTGATTTCCTTTTGTTGTCTGATTGCTGATGCTAGACCTTCCAGCACTATGTTAAACAACAGCGGTGAGAGTGGGCATCCCTGTCGTGTTCCTGATCTCAGGGAAAAAGCTCTCAGTTTTTCCCCGTTGAGGATGATGTTAGCTGTGGGCTTTTCATAAATGGCTTTTATGATCTTTAAGTATGTTCCTTCTATCCCGACTTTCTCAAGGGTTTTTATTAAGAAAGGGTGCTGGATTTTGTCAAAGGCCTTTTCTGCATCGATTGACAGGATCATATGTTCTTCTCTTTTTTTTTTGTTAATGTGATGTATCACGTGATTGATTTGCGAATGTTGAACCAGCCCTGCATCCCAGGAATGAATCCCACTTGATCATGGTGAATAATTCTTTTATATGCTGTTGAACTCGATTTGCTAGTATCTTATTGAGAATTTTTGCATCCATATTCATCAGGGATATTGCCTGTAGTTCTCTTTTTTTACTGGGTCTCTGTCTGGTTTAGGAATCAAAGTAATACTGGCTTCATAGAATGAGTCTGGAAGTTTTCCTTCCCTTTCTATTTCTTGGAATAGCTTGAGAAGGATAGGTATTATCTCTGCTTTAAACGTCTGGTAGAACTCCCCTGGGAAGCCATCTGGTCCTGGACTCTTATTTGTTGGGAGATTTTTGATAACCGATTCAATTTCTTCGCTGGTTATGGGTCTGTTCAAGCTTTCTATTTCCTCCTGATTGAGTTTTGGAAGAGTGTGGGTGTTAGAATGTGTCCATTTCTTCCAGGTTGTCCAATTTGTTGGCATATAATTTTTCATAGTATTCCCTGATAATTGTTTGTATCTCTGAGGGATTGGTTGTAATAATTCCATTTTCATTCATGATTTTATCTATTTGGGTCATCTCCCTTTTCTTTTTGAGAAGCCTGGCTAGAGGTTTGTCAATTTTGTTTATTTTTTCAAAAAACCAACTCTTGGTTTCGTTGATCTGCTCTACAGTTTTTTTAGATTCTATATTGTTTATTTCTGCTCTGATCTTTATTATTTCTCTTCTTCTGCTGGGTTTAGGCTGCCTTTGCTGTTCTGCTTCTATTTCCTTTAGGTGTGCTGTTAGATTTTGTATTTGGGATTTTTCTTGTTTTCTTGAGATAGGCCTGGATTGCAATGTATTTTCCTCTCAGGACTGCCTTCGCTGCGTCCCAAAGCGTTTGGATTGTTGTATTTTCATTTTCGTTTGTTTCCATATATTTTTTGATTTCTTCTCTAATTGCCTGGTTGACCCACTCATTCGTTAGTAGGGTGTTCTTAACCTCCATGCTTTGGAGGTTTTCCAGACTTTTTCCTGTGGTTGATTTCAAGCTTCATAGCATTGTGGTCTGAAAGTATGCATGGTATAATTTCAATTCTTGTAAACTTATGAAGGGCTGTTTTGTGACCCAGTATATGATCTATCTGGAGAATGTTCCATGTGCACTCGAGAAGAAAGTATATTCTGTGCTTTGGGATGCAGAGTTCTAAATATATCTGTCAAGTCCATCTGATCCAGTGTCTCATTCAGGGCCCTTGTTTCTTTATTGACTGTGTGTCTAGATGATCTATCCCATTCTGTAAGGGGGTGTTAAAGTCCCCTGCAATTATCACATTCTTATCAATAAGGTTGCTTCTGTTATGAGTAATTGTTTTATATATTTGGGGGCTCCGGTATTCGGCGCATAGACATTTATAATTGTTAGCTCTTCCTGATGGATAGACCCTGTAACTATTATATAATGTCCTTCTTCTCTCTTGTTACAGCCTTTAATTTAAAGTCTAGTTTGTCTGATATAAGTATGGCTACTCCAGCTTTCTTCTGGCTTCCAGTAGCATGATAAATAGTTCTCCATCCCCTCACTCTGAATCTAAAGGTGTCCTCAGGTCTAAAATGAGTCTCTTGTAGACAGCAAATAGATGGGTCTTGTTTTTTTATCCATTCTGATACCCTATGTCTTTTGGTTGGCGCATTTAATCCGTTTACATTCAGTGTTATTATAGAAAGATACGGGTTTTAGAGTCATTGTGATGTCTGTATGTTTTATGCTTGTAGTGATGTCTCTGGTACTTTGTCTCACAGGGTCCCCCTTAGGATCTCTTGTAGGCTGGTTTAGTGGTGACAAATTCCTTCAGTTTTTGTTTGTTTGGGAAGACCTTTATCTCTCCTTCTATTCTAAATGACAGACTTGCTGGATAAAGGATTCTCGGGCTGCATATTTTTGCTATCTAGCACCCTGAAAATCTCGTGCCAATTCTTTCTGGCCTGCCAAGTTTCAAAGAGAGATCAGTCACGAGTCTTATAGGTCTCCCTTTATATGTGAGGGCACGTTTTACCCCTTGCTGCTTTCAGAATTTTCTCTTTATCCTTGTATTTTGCCAGTTTCACTATGATATGTCGTGCAGAAGATCGATTCAAGTTACGTCTGAAGGGAGTTCTCTGTGCCTCTTGGATTTCAATGCCTTTTTCCTTCCCCAGTTCAGGGAAGTTCTCAGCTATTATTTCTTCAAGTACCCCTTCAGCACCTTTCCCTCTCTCTTCCTCCTCTGGGATACCAATTATGCGTATATTATTTCTTTTTAGTGTATCACTTAGTTCTCTAATTTTTCCCTCATACTCCTGGATTTTTTTATCTCTCTTTTTCTCAGCTTCCTCTTTTTCCATAACTTTATCTTCTAGTCACCTATTCTCTCCTCTGCCTCTTCCATCCGAGCCGTGGTGGTTTGCATTTTGTTTTCCATTTCCTTTAAAGCGTTTTTTCAGCTCCTCATGACTGTTCCTTAGTCCCCTGATGTCTGTAGCAAGAGTTCTCTGCTGTCCTGTATGCTGTTTTCCAGCCCAGCGATTATTTTATGACTATTATTCTAAATTCACTTTCTGTTATATTATTTAAATCCTTTTTGATCAGCTCATTAGCTGTTGTTATTTCCTGGAGATTCTTCTGAGGGGAATTCTTCCGCTTGGTCATTTTGGATAGTCCCTGGTGTGGTGAGGCCTGCAGGGCACTTCCCCTGTGCTGTGGTGTATAACTGGAGTTGGTGGGCGGGGCCGCAGTCCGACCTGATGTCTGCCCCCAGCCCACCGCTGGGGCACAGTCAGACTGGTGTGTGCCTTCTCTTCCCCTCTCCTAGGGGCGGGATTCACTGTGGGGTGGCGTGGCCCGTCTGGGCTACTTGCACCCTGCCAGGCTTGTGATGCTGGGGATCTGGCGTATTAGCTGGGGTGGGAAGGCAAGGTGCACGGCGGGAGGGGGGGCAGGCTTAGCTCGCTTCTCCTTAGGTGATCCACTTCAGGAGGGGCCCTGTGGCAGCCGGAGGGAGTCAAATCCGCTGCGGAGGTTTGGCTCCGCAGAAGCACAGAGTTGGGTGTTCGCGCGGAGCGAGCAATTTCCCCTGGCCGGAGCCGGTTCCCTTTGGGATTTTGGCTGGGGGATGGGCGGGGGAGATGGCGCTGGCTAGCGCCTTTGTTCCCCGGCCAAACTGAGCTCTGTCGCTCCGGGGGCTCCGCAGCCTCACCCTCCCTTTGTCCTCCAGCCTTCCCGCTTTCCGAGCAGAGCTGTTAACTTATGACCTCCCAGACGCTAAGTCGCGCTGCTGTCTGAACACAGTCGTCAGGCCCCTCGCTTTTGCAAGCCGGACTCGGGGGCTCTGCTTGGCCGGCGAGCCGCCCCTCCGCCCCGGCTCCCTCCCGCCAGTCCGTGGAGCGCGCACCGCCTCGCCGCCCTTCCTACCCTCTTCCGTGGGCCTCTCGTCTGCACTTGGGTCCGGTGACTCTGTTCTGCTAATCCTCTGGCGGTTTTCTGGGTTATTTAGGCAGGTGTAGGTGGAATCTAAGTGATCAGCAGGACGCGCGGTGAGCCCAGCGTCCTCCTACGCCGCCATCTTCCCAGAATCCTCGAGAAGGATTTCTTAAAGACCCTGGAAGGGAGCAAGCTTCTGAGAATGAAACCCTCAGAACCCCCCAAGGAACTCGTCATCCTTTTGATCCAGAATGGCCATCGCAGGCAGCTACCGACCCAGTCTCTGGGTCATCCACAAATACTGAGGCCTTGGTGGATATGGTGCTGTCCCAGGCTGTGAAGGAGCTCACTGAGAACTCCAAGAAGTCCCTGGAGGAGAGAGAAAAATCAGGTGTCGACCCCATGCTTGCTAACCCCATGATCCAGCAAGAATGCATCCCCAACCAGGAGGTGGCAGATAGCAAACCCTGGGCTGAGACAGTGCTGGAGGAAGCTGACTAGGAGGCAGTCCCTGTAGAAGCCTATGGGCTGGCTGTGTTATGAGGTATGGGCTGGAAACCTGGCGAGGGCGTTGGCCGCACCTTCAATCAAGTGTTGAAGCCCCATGTTAACCCACCAAGGCCGAAGGGGTTAGGCCTGGGTGCGAACCTGACTGAAGTCGGGGCCCTGGCCCCCCACCGGCCTCCACCCGAAGCCCAGATGAGGAGCAAGAGAAGGATAAGGAAGACCAGCCTCAAGGACTGGTGCCCCAGGGAGCTGTGGTAGTTCTTTCTGGCCCTCACTAAGGCCTCTATGGAAAGGTAGAAGGCCTCGATCCTGACAGTGTTTGGGCCATGGTTCACCTGGCCATGGGGAGCCGAATGGTAACTGTTAGTGAATACTGGCTGCGCCTGTCTCCTAGCAATAGTTTGACAAGAACTCCTTGGATCTCAGCCAGTTGCATAAAACCTCCTTTGTGGACAAGCTGCACAAGGTTGTATTGTGGCTGGTATTACAACACCAAGATGACGATTGAAGATGTCCTCAGCCCAGATACCTGTGTGTGTCTAACAGATGAAGGCCTAGTCCTGGAAGGCTTGAGGGAAGACATGCTGGAGACCCTGGTCTCCAAAGTCCAAGGCAACCGGTGCTGGGGCCACAGGCTGGAAGAGTGGGACGCCTGCTGGACTGGGACAGAGAACAGAGCCGGGCTCTGGTGCAACTGTGGAGAGAGAATCAGCTGGTGGAGCTTCACTATGATGCTGTCTGCCAGTACCTCGGCCCCAGTAACTCAGATGAAGACTGACCCATGACCACCCCCACCCCCCACCCCCAGGCTACTGCCAGCTCTGTACAGTGTGAAAAGCCAGTCTTCACAAAGGTGGGGAGATCATTGTTCCGTCCTCCACTTGCAGGCAGCCCCAGGACCAGGACAGGGACAGGTCATGAAATAGGTAGACCAGAAGGGAGGCTTGAAACAAACTTAATATTCTCCAGAAGCTAGGGTGTAATAAAAATCATTTCAAAACCTCAGTGAAATGACAAGATCATAAGTGTGTGCTGAGCTGGGTGGAAGAGGGAGCTGGGCTGACAGAGGTAGGAGCCATTCTAGGCTTCAGTCCCACCACCATGCATGGGCTGACACACAAGTTAAAGGATCTGCTCACAAGTTCATTCTTGGAATACAGAATCTTCCAAGTGTGTTCCCTGAGCAGATGCTATGGAGTCTAGAATGCCACATCTCTGTACAACTTCCTGAGCAAGAATCCTAGTGGTGGCTCTGCTTTTACTCCTGGTCCAGGCCAGACATCCACAGTATATCTTAAGCCAGTGAGAGCCTACAGGAAGGGAGGCTTCCACTCACAAATGGGATGTGTTTGCACTACTTCCCAGAGGTGCCAGTTAATTTTGGGGCCCCCTGTTTTAGTCCTGAAACTTTGGCTTGAAGGTAACAAAGTTTTGTCCTGGGTAGAATCTCTCTGATTGCTCCAGGTAACTGGACTCTCAAAAAGATTGTCAGTCCTCAAACATTTTCCCATGTAATAATGGGTTGAGATACAAAAATTAACAAAAGGGAAGTGGGAACTTTAGGCACAACTGCTTCTAAATCATCCCCAATCAAACACAAACTGGTGCTGCTGCTCTGGAAAACAGTACGGAGGTTCCTCAAAAAATTAAAAATGGAACTACCCTACAACCCAGCAATTGCTCTACTAGGTATTTTCCAAAGGATACAAAAATGCTGATTTGAAGGGGCACATACACCCCAATGTTTATAGCAGCACTATCAACAATAGCTAAGTCATGGAAAGAGCCCAAATGTCCATCGACTTTTGAATGGATAAAGAAGCTGTGATATGCATGTATGTATATATACATATATATATATATATATATATATATATATATATATATAATGGAATATTACTCAGCAATCAAAAAGAATTAAGTCTTGGCATTTGCAACAATATGGATGCAACTAAAGTGTATTATGCTAAGCAAAATTAGAGTAAGACAGCTACCATAGGATTTCACTCGTATGTGGGATTTAAGTAACAAAATAGATGAATGTAGGGGAAGGGAAGGAAAAAGAAGACAGAGGCAAACCATAAGAGACTCTTAAATAAAGAGAACTGAGGATTGATGGAGGGAGGTGGGTAGGGGGATGAGCTAAATGGGTGATGGGCATTAAGGAGGCCATTTGTTGGGCTGAGAAATGGGTGTTCTATATGAGTAATGAGTCACTAAATTCTCCTGAAACCAATACTATACTATATGTTAACTAACTTGATATTTTTTTTAAAAAATGATATAACTGTTATAAATATGCACCCAAAATTAGAGTACCTAAGTTATATAAAGAAAATATTAATGCATATGAAGGTAAAAATAGATAGTTTTATTACACTATATGTTAACTAACTTGGGTTTAAATAAAATTAAAAATAATTTTAAAAAGATATTTAAGGTGTACAACATCAGGATTTGATGTACATATACATTGTGAAAGAATTCCCCCCTTTGAATTAACACATCTATTACCTCTCACATATTTGTCTTGAGTTTCTGTCTGTTTGTTTGATGAGAATTTTTAAGTTCTACTCTCTTACTGAACTTCAATTACACAGGTAAGAGACATAATTTTTTGAAATATTCTTTCAGATTTTTGATCTGGATTTATTTACCTTCATTGAAATTTCAGATCAAAATTTTTATTTGTCTCTTATATGTGCTACTTTATAGGCTATGTAACAGGACTGATTCTTTAAAGATGAAGGCAATAGATTAATATCTTCTAGAACAGTAATCCTGAGTCTGGCTTTTTATCACAATCTTTGGCAGAGCATGGGAAATATTTATCAAATTATAAATTGTTGATACTTACAGTGGTGTTGTTTCCTTAGGCCTGTAAATTAATCAGAAATCTCTTTTATAAGGTAACTTCCCAAGTGTTGTAACAAATCTATACACAGGATCTGAGAATCACTTCTCTAGCATGACTTGAATTTTTCTGATTCAATAAGTCAGCTACTAAATGAGGGCATCAGGTAGAGAGATTTTTTCTGAATTTCTTACTAGAGGATTCATAACATTGGTAGAAAAACATTCTTTCCTATTATTAGGCTAACATTTGTCATTGGAAAATGTTGGTTAATTTTCATTTCATTTTCTCTCATCAAAACATTTCCTGGTTTATCTGCTTAATAAAAGACTAAAGGTTACTTTCATATTCAACTGGGTAGGAATGCTGTTTTTATGTCATGTGTTGTTTATCTTTATATCCCCTTTAAATATCTCTATTCCACAAATAAATTCAAAAGGTTAAGTCATAATATCAAATATATTGAGCAATGATCTGTCACCTATGGTCAGCTAACCACTGAATGTTCACATAGCTTCATAATATGTCCTGTAATAAATGTTTTGTAGAGGGAAAATGTGGCTCAAAGAGATGATATGATTTCTCCTGAGTCATGCTTATGGATACAACGGAAAAAGGCCTAGATAGTGGGCTTTTCTAAATCACGTTTGTATGACATGGGATTCTGAGAGGAGACAGACTCTAAGAATTGGAAAATGAGGTCAATGTATGTGATACTGGTCAACTAGTGCAGGTGTCCTGGAGGTATGAATGCTAATGTGAGTGTAAACTGAAGTTTTTCTTAGTAATTGAAATAAATTTATGTTGAAACCAGTACTGTTGCCTCACATGTAGGTGGTGTACTTCTGGGGAGGATGAGACAGGAATCTTTTCTGGGACTAGAAAGAATGGAGAATGGGAACTAAAGAGTGTCAAGGAGGGGAGAATATGTTCTTTTTTTTTTTTTTTTTTTTTTTTTTTTCAACATTTATTTATTTTTGGGACAGAGAGAGACAGAGCATGAACGGGGGAGGGGCAGAGAGAGAGGGAGACACAGAATCGGAAACAGGCTCCAGGCTCTGAGCCATCAGCCCAGAGCCCGACGCGGGGCTCGAACTCCCGGACCGCGAGATCGTGACCTGGCTGAAGTCGGACGCTTAACCGACTGCGCCACCCAGGCGCCCCTGTTCTCTTTTGATCCTAAATATGGAGCCAGAGGGAGAATTTCCAGAACTCCAAATGATTCAGGGGGCCTGAGACCAGGAACAGTGAGTTTCTCTTCTCTGCTGATGATTAGGGAGAATGTATAGCAACATGATAAATATAAATATTACTAAACACATTTGTTGTGATAATGTTTGTAATCCAAATGATTAAAATAGGAACATGTAATTCAAACATAAATATAAAATATGGAGTTACCATGAGAGTGTATTTCACAAAAGGAACCAGCTTCAGAACTGACCTGTATAATGGCAAAATTTGTTCTAAGGTACAGCATTAAAATCAGGCACTGCAGTATGTGTTTTTATACCATTTGAAATTTAAGCTAAATTAATAGCCACTTAATGACTAGGGAATATTAAAAAAAAATCTAAGTGCAGATATTGAAATTCCTGATTTTAAAAATGTAAAATTTACATTAACAGCATGGTATCTCAAGAAGGAATAGTAGTCTGGTGCAAAAACTTTGTTCCTCTCTATCATGGAAGATATTAGATCTGAGACCACTGACAACATTCAGGCCCTGTGGGCAATAACCTGGTGTTATTCACATGAGAACAGTTTGGGATTCCTTCTACTTTCTGGGAACACACATTTTACCTCTTCTTTTAAAGGTAGACATACATATTTTTGTACAAACATTTTTCTGTTGCATATTCTAGAATGATATCTAAACATCGTGATGACTTACATACAAAGAAATGATAAAAAAAAAAGTAGGAGTAAATGATCACATAAAAACATTATTTTCACCACCATCGGGGTAAAATTAATTTGGGGAGCTTTGTTGTATATCCACTATCATACTTATGTGGCCTTTGAGATTGATCAAGACATATTGGGTTATGTCCCTGTAGGTGTAAGGGAGATTAATTCATTTTATTTTTCCTCTCTGACAGTTGAGGAAAGCATAGTTTTAGGCCCTGTGGTCTCTTATATGTCACCATGTTGTGTCAATTCCTCAGATACATATTCAGCCCTATTCCTCTCTTTCTCGTGTGTTTTACCCACATTTCAAGGTCACAGATTTACTTAATCATTTGAAATGGTCTTCTGCAATGCTATTGTGTAGAATTCTAAGATGAGAAAACACTATTTCAACCCTCTAATTGTCTAAAAATAGGGCACTTTATCTTTAAGTTTGGACATTAACGAGCTGTCTACATTCCTGTGGCAAGCCTCCCTACCACAGCAATGGTGAAACCTTCTCATTTAAAGAAGATCAATAGCCATACACATTTTTCTTTTATGCAGTCCAGTTTACAACTCACTTTTAATATCATTTAAAAGTATATAAGCAAATCCTACGTGACATTTTTATTACCATTGTAATATCTCAAGTTTAATTTGTGACAGTAAATATAGTCAGGTACAATCTTAGAAATAAAAAAAAACGAAACCTGAATTTAAGTATTTTTTTTTTATTTATATGGTAGTTTGACTTTTGGAGGTGAATACCCTCTTTGTAAAAGACACCTGTGTGTGACAAATCTGAAGTAGTTTGATTTTCAGATGACCTCAGGAGGTTATATTCTATTTGTTTCTAATATATTTTTGGAAGTCTACCATAGTTTTAAATTATATTTTCAAAAGGTTTCACATAGAGTTATCTTTAGGACATCAATGGATTTTATTTGACCCAGTCTACTAATTTATGTTTTTTGAATACCCCCAAATTAACTGCAGAATCTAAAAAACCAAACCTAATTCTTTCACCTTTGAAGACATTTTTAGTCATTAAAATAGATATTTAGAATCTATTAGATAAGGGAGAAAAACAGGCTAAAATCCAGGACTCTGACATCCCAAAGACTTTGGGTTTCAATTTCCGCCCTGAATTTTAACAATTGGATAATCTGAGCAGGATAACTTATTCTTTCTCTATCTCAATTTACTTAATTGTAAAAGGGGTGAGTGAAAAATGCCTTTACTTCATAGAGTTATTATAGGAATAATTATAATAGGACAGCAAAAGAACACAGTATTTAGACCATAATAATCACAGGAATATTTCCTATTATTAGCCTCTTCTCTAGTCCAGGAATGAATTTCGTGGAGATCAATGGAAGGTGAGGCTATACAGGGAAAACATACAGGATTAGCACTCTATAAAAATGAGCAGAAATCTAAACTCATGAGGGGTACCCAGAACTCACACCAGAGAACATTGCCATTATGTTGGCTATGTACAGTAACAGTCCCCAAACTTTGCAGGTAAGCCAAAGCAGCTCTGGCTTTTTAGTTGCTTTTTCTGCATTTCCAAATTTAGTCGCCACAGAAACAACGGTAGATACATGTTCACCTAAAAGTCACAAGGATATAAGGATAATGAATATAATTATTGATGTTACTAGAGCTGTCTCATTTGTAAATGTAGAACAATGGTACCTGTCTTTTTCTGTTTTTGGTCTTTTACCTCTTTAGTGTTACCAATGAAAGGATACAAAACTGAATGCCTTTAAGCAAAACACTGAAATGTAAATGTTGTTATTTTGGAAAAGATGCAAGGCAAACACAGAAATGGTAGGAATTGTGGTATTGTATATGTGTATTTGAAAGAATTGACTTTTCAATAATCTCATATTCTAAAGAATTTTACTTTTCTTAGTTTTGTATCCAAGAAAACTACAGATTTCTGAAACAGTTGCATTTTGAAATTCCTTTTGACCATTATGTGTGTTAGTAATCCAATCAGCAAAGCTTTTAATTTCTCACTGTTTTTGGAATGTGCCTTGGCCAAAGATTAGAGATCCAGCAGGGTTAGCATCTACTTCTTCTTGGCATCTGGTAATGAATGGTTTAATGATTGAACTTTCACAGTATGCTCAGGGTGAATCATTAGTACTATGTAAAAACCTTATGATTTACTTAATGCAGTTTATATACATATTTGTTATTTTAAATGGTAGCATTCCATGACTATTTCAAATCATGTCACCTTAAAACTTGCTGGTTTCTGCACATTATCAATTTAGAGCATTTTAAAAATAAATTGTTAAACACATTTGAGTTTTCAGTGAAGTATTAAAACATTTTTATTATGCAGTAAAATTGGTTATGTAGAGTGTTTACATTTTAAATTAAATACGTAAAGATGTATGAAAATGAACAAGATGGCTGCACCATTTATTTCAGTGAAACTTGATGTGGAAGGAATACTCACACAAAATCCCATCACTTAATATAGTTACTTTAGATCCTTTTTTTACAATATTAACTTTGTAAGTCCATCTTTCATTCTGTTATAATAGTGCTACCATGCATTTTGCCCATTGTGGTCACAGTGCCTGGTAGAGAAAAGTATTCTGAAAAATATCAGAAGCTCTTTTGCCTAAAATGGTATGTCCCCCTTTGAAATCATCTAAAAATATTTTCACAGAATATTGTATAGAAAATGATCAACACATCAACCTCTTTATCGACCACCCATTCCAAAAAGCTCTGCAAATGAGTTTTTATTTCATGTGTTAGTGACTATTTTTTCCAATTTACTTACACTTCTCATTAAAATGTCATCTCAAAATAAAATCGAAATCTATGAAATTCATTACATTGGGAGCACTCATTAATTTTTTTCTTTTAAGTAATAAAAAATTAATAGCACTAATTTCAAGTTTGACTTTAAGTATACCCACCATCTTTTATTGCTATTTCCATTTATTTATTATTAGAATTTGACATTTGGGAATTATGAGTATGGGTATTGGTATGAAGGAAAATCTGTATTGACTGTAAAATACTCTAGTAATTATAGATAGAGGAAAAATAGACTTTTTGAATACAGTCAAATGCTTTTTTCTCATCATAGATTTTGCTTTGTGTATTAAATATCTATATCTGTCTGATTTTAATATAGAAAGAACACCTATAATTACATTAGAATAGGATCAAAACCTAAATAGGAAAAAGGGGGGACACTTGAGATCAAGCATCCCATTAAAAAAGGAAAATGATTCAGGGGCACCTGGATGGCTCAGTACGTTGAGTGCCTGACTTCAGCTCAGGTCATCATCTCGTGGTCTGTGAGTTCAAACCTCATGTCAGGCTCTATGCTGACAGCTCAGAGCCTGGAGTCTCCTTCAGATTCTGTGTCTCCTCTCTCTGCCCCCACCCCTCCACTCTCTGTCTCTCTCTCAAAAATAAGTAAACATTAAAAAATTTTTGAAAAGAAAAAGAAAAATGATTCTTAAAGTAATAAAACCATGCTCATTCCTACATATAGTATAAAACTATACAAAATTACACTCAAACACTGCATATATATATAGAGAGAAAGATCTTAAAAAAGAACAAAGCTCTTTCTTTCTTTCTTTCTTTCTTTCTTTCTTTCTTCTTTCATATCCAAGTTAGTTAGCATATAGCACAACAATGATTTCAGGAGTAGATTCCTTAATGCCCCTTACCCATTTAGCCCATCCCGCCTCCCACAACCCCTCCAGTAACCCTCTGTTTGTTCTCCATATTTAAGAGTCTCTTATGTTTTGCCCCCTCACCGTTTTTATTATTTTTGCTTCCTTCCTTTATGTTCATCTCTTTTGTCTCTTAAAGTCCTCCTTTGAGTGAAGTCATATGCTATTTGTCTTCTCTAATTTCGCTTAGCATAATAGTTCCATCAACATAGTTGCAAATGGCAAGATTCCATTCTTTTTGATTGCCAAGTAATACTCCTCTCTCTCTGTGTATACTACATCTTCTTTATCCATTCATCCATCAGTGGACATTTGGGCTCTTTCTATACTTTGGCTATTGTTGATAGTGCTGCTATAAAGTTTGGGGTTCATGTGCCTCTTCAAAACAGCATACCTGTATCCCTTGGATAAATACCTAGTAGTGCCATTGCTGGGTCATAGGATAGTTCTATTTTTAGTTTTTTGGGGAACTTCCATACTGTTTTCCAGAGTGGCTGCACCAGTTTGCATTCCCACCAACAGTGCCAAAGAGATCCTCTTTCTTCGCATCCTCACCAACATCTGTTGTTGCATGAGTTGTTAATGTTAGCCATTCTGACAGATGTGAGGTGATATCTCATTGTGGTTTTAATTTGTATTTCCCTGATGAAGAGTGATGTTGAGCATTTTTTCATGTGTTGGCTGCCCATCTGGACGTCTTCTTTGGAGAAGTGTCTATTCATGTCTTTTGCCCATTTCTTCACTGGATTATTTATTTTTTGGGTGTTGAGTTTGATAAGTTTGATAAGGGGATAATAACCCTTTATCTGATATGTCATTTGCAAATATCTCCTCCCATCCTGTCAGTTGCCTTTTAGTTTTGCTGATTGTTTCATTTGCTATGAAGAAGCTTTTTATTTTGATGAGGTCCCTATAGTTTATTTTTGCTTTTGTTCCCCTTTGTCTCTGGAGACGTGCTGAGTAAGAAGTTGCTATGGCCAAGACCAAAAAGGTTTTTGCCTACTTTCTCCTCAAGGATTTTGATGGCTTCCTGTCTTAACATTTAGATCCATTTTGAGTTTATTTTTGTGTATGGTGTAAGAAAAGGGTCCTGGTTCATTTTTCTGCATGTCGCTGTCTGCTTTTCCTAGCAACACTTGCTGAAGAGACTATCTTTCTTCCATTGGATATTCTTTCCTGCTTTGTCAAAGATTAGTTGGCCATACATTTGTGGGTCCATTTCTGGGTTCTCCATTCTATTCCATTGATCTGAGTGTCTGTTTTTGTGCCAGTACCATACTGTCTTGATGATTACAGCTTTGTAATACAGATTGAAGTCTGGGATTGTGATGCCTCCTGCTTTGGTTTTCTTTTTCAAGATTGCTTTGGCTATTTGGGGTCTTTTCTGGTTCCATACGAATTTTAGGATTGTTTGTTCTAGCTCTGTGAAGAATTCTTGTGTTACTTTGATAGGTATTGCATTGAATATGTAGATTGCTTTGGGTAGTATTGACATTTTAACAATATTTGTTCTTCCTATCCAGGAGCATGGAATATTTTTCCATTTTTTTTGTGTCTTCTTCAATTTCTTTCATAAGCTTTCTATAGTTTTCAATGTATACATTTTTCACATTTTTGGTTAGATTTATTCCTAGGTTTTTTTATGTTTTTTTGGTGCAATTCTAAATGGGATCGATTCCTTGATTTTTCTTTCTGTTGCTTCATTATTGGTGTATAGGAATGCAACCAATTTCTGTGCATTGATTTTATATCCAAAACAAAGCATTTTCTATCTATCTAGATATACCAGGTTAGAAAATAACCCCTGAAATACATGAGAAATAGCTCACATTGTTACTCAGGCTATGGGAAAGCAGAGACCCTTGTATATTGCTGGTTTCAGTATGGGTACCATGGGTAATATACCACTATGAAAAAGACTTTGGCAATGTTGAACATAATTATATATATTCATTGACCGACCCCCAATTTTATTTTAGATTTTGCCTATAGAGACATTTCACACGAGTGAAATAACATGTAAAAATATTAATTTCTGCATTATTTAAATAGCAACAGTTTGGAAACAATATGCATGTCTATTTTAGGAGACTATTTAAATTATATTAATTAGAAATATAACTTTTTGTGGCATCATGGAAAGATCTGTAGGATTTATTACAGAATAAAAAAGAATATCTGAGAGTACTTGATAGCATGTTCATAAAATAACTGTAGACAAAAACAAGAGACTAAATAGCAGTGATGTAAGTTAACAAATGGGTGGCTGTGAGAAGGAAATTTTTTGATGTATACCCTGACCTTTCAATTTTGGAACTATAGGACTGTACTATGTGAAAAAATATAATATGAAATTAAAATTTAAAAATAGAAATGAGGGGTGCCTTGGTGGCTCAGTTGGTTGAGCATCTGACTTCAGATAATCTTGTGGTTTGTGAGTTTGAGCCCCATATCGGGCTTGCTGGTGTCAGTGCAGAGCCCACTTTGGAGCCTCTGTCCCCCTCTCTCTACCACTCTCCTGCTCACACCTCTCCTCTCTCAAAAATAAACAAACATTTAAAAAATAGAAATGAGATGGAATTAATTAGCTGAGGTATTCTTACTTCCAGATAGTTTATATAGATCGATACCTACATAAAATGATTATAAGTCATACACAGAGAATGTATTAAGGAACCAAGATTACTGGAAAGTGGCAATAGATTTATAATTGATTGACGAGTATGGTTGCTAGGATTGATATGCTAACATTTCACATCTCTGTGTCTTTGCATGAGCTGTTCATTGTGCCTAACAGTTATCCTTTTCCTGGTTCCCTGGTTTTCTATCTGAGGAATATTTTTTCATTCTCCAAGGCCTCCTTCAACGTTAAAAAAATTTAAAAATAGATACTCTAGTATCTCTCATTTTGTTCTCTCCCAAGAACTCTGATTATGTATCTGCTATAGCACATATAACCATTCATTTTTTTTTCCTTCTACTCTTCCCTAATATACTATAAACTGTTTGAGAGTAAGGATTATACTTCTGCATTCTCAGGATTTGGCACTGTCTGGCACATAGTAGGAGACCAATAAATGTTTGTGAAATAATTGAACAATAAATGAAATGCATTAGGTAATCAAAATGGTTGCATGAATATACAACTATTTTAAAGAAAATATAATATAAAAGAAAATGGCTTTTTATACGATGACTATTTTTTGTATTTATGACTGTTATGAAGTATAAAAGTGTGTGAAAGAAGTGCTATTAAAGGGCACAGTGCAACATTAATTTTGAACAATGTGCTCAGGCCTCAACTAACATGCACAACTAGGGTAAACTGAGGTGAATAAAGGTTAGGACATTTCCCCCAGATAATACAACTCAAAAATTGAACAATTAGGGATTTGAATACAGTCTGATTTCCCCAAAGTCTGTTCTCTCTGCAGTATAAATCACATATACAGTAAACCAAGACGATAAAAAAAAATGACTAAAGCAAATACAGACTACAGGAACTAATTGCCAGTACATCTAGATTTTTTTCTTCAACTTTTTATTTAAATTCTAGTTACATATAGTGTAATATTGTTTTTAGGAGTAGAATTAGTGATTCATCATGGTGACAACCCAGTGCTCATCCCAAGGAGTGACCTCCTTAAGGCTCATTACCCTATATCCCATTCCCACCCCTTCCTTCCAGTAAGTTCTCTGTAGTTTCTATGTGTTCCTCTATAGTTGAAAATCTCTATGGTTGTTTCCCTCTCTTTTTCTCCCACCCTTCCTCTATGTTTATCTGTTTATTTCTTAAATTCCACATATGAGTGAAATCATATGGTATTTGTCTTTCTCTGACTTATTTCCCTTAGCATAATACACTCTAGTTCCATCCATGTTGTTGTTAATGGCAAGATTTCTTTTTGATGGCTCACATCTATATTTATTTATTCTATCCATTGGGAACTATTGAGCCAATGAGAAAAGTATAGAGATGACCACTTAGTACCATATTTTTCAGTTAGTTTTAGTTGTGCCTTAGATCTGCTCAATATTCATGGAGGGTGGAGATGACAAGATGAAACCAAAAACTATGATTTCTTTTTCAAAATTTATTTCTTGAGAAAGTGAATCCCTGGTAAGGGTAACCAAGAGAGTGTGTGGATATTCCTACTGAGTTAGATTTTTTAAGAGTGTAAGATTATCAGTAACATCAGTAAGATCAGTAAGCATCAGTAAGATGCTTGTGTTTACTTCTATCAAAAGCTAGGTTGATGAGTTCTTCAAATTCGCTTTCCAATTTCTTTATTCAATATGTTTTCTGAGTGTTAGAAAAAGAGACCTAAAACTTATTTTTTAAATTATTTCTAGCCTTTTTTTTTTTTTTGTAATACACACCAAAACACGTATTGTTTGGTCATTTATTTGGCCTGGGATATTTTGCACACACCTATTATTAAATTGGTTTATGTGAGCTCAAGATTTTTTTAATTTTTAATACAAATCAGTGTAAATGTCATTGCTTAGATTTCAAAAGCAAAATAATTTTAAAAAACAACTAAAAACTAAAAAAGAAAAAAGTTCAAAGTTGGTTAGAAAAAACACTTATTTCCAAGAGTTTTAGATTTAATAAAACTGAAAACTAAGTACTAATATTTTTCTCATCTATGGTTATTCTATTCTTTAAAATTTGCATAATCATTATACTCCCTTAAATTATAGGAATAATATGGAAATTCACTGATATTTATTTAAATAAAGGCATAACTTAGAGATACTGTGGGTTTAGTTCTAGACCGCCACAATAAAATTAATATTATAATAAAGTGAGTCAAATGCATTTATTGTTTTCCTAGTATATATAAGGTTATGTTCTACTATACTGTAGTCTAAGTGAGCAGTAGCACTATTTTCAAAAACTGTACATACTTTAAAAATACTTCATTTTTAAAAAATGTTATCATCTGAACTTTGAGCAAAGTGTAATCTTTTTGCCCATAGAGGGTCTTGTCTTAATGTTGATGGCTGATGACTGATCAGGGTGGTGTTTGCTGAGGGCTGGGGTGGCCGTGGCAATTTTTTAAGACAAAAATGCAATTGCCACATGGATTGACTCTTCCTTTCACAAATGATTTTTTGGTAGGATGAGATGCTGTTTGAGTGAATTTTAGCACAGAATGTTTTTGAAATTTAAAGACAATCCTTTCCAACCCTGCAGCTGCTCTATCAACTAAGTTTATGTAATATTGTAAATCCTTTGTCATTTCAACAGCCTGCATCTCAAAACCCTTTGCTCATCCGTAAGAAGCAATTCCTCACGTGAAAATTTTATCATGAGATTGTACCAATTCAGTCACATCTTCAGATTGCACTTCTGGTTGTCTTACTGTCTCCACCATATATGCCATGACTTCCTCCATTGAAGCCTTGAAACCCTGGAAGTCATACATGAGGGTTGGAATCAACTTCTTCCAAACTCCTGTTCATGTTGACATTTTGACCTCTTCCCATGAATCACAAATTTTTTTAATGGCATCTAGAATGAGTGAATTCTTTCCAAGAATTTCAATTGCTTTTGACCTGATCCATCACAGGAATCACTGTCTATAGTAGCTATAGCTTTCTGACATGTTTTCTTAAGACTTGAAGTCAAATTACTCCTTGATCCATGGGCTGCAAAATGATGTTGTATTACCAGGCACAAAAATAAGACTTATCTCCTTGTATATCTCCATCAAAGCTCTTGGGTGACCAAGTACATTCTCAATGAGCAGTAATATTTTGAAGGATTCCTTTTGTTTCTGTTTGTTTTTCTGAGCAGGTCTCAACAGTGGGCTTAATATATTCACTGAACTATGTAAACAAATGTTATCCAGGCTTTGCTATTCCATTTCTAGAGCACAGGCAGAATAGATGTAGCATAATTTTTTTTAAGGTTTTATGTATTTGAGAGAGACAGTGCAAGTGGGGGAGGGACAGAGGGAGGTGGGGACAGAGGATCTGAAGCAGGACCTGTGCAGACAGTAGAGAACCTGATGCAGGGCTCAAACTCACAAACCATGAGATCATGACCTGAGCCAAAACCAAGAGTCTGGTGCTTAACTGACTGAGCCACCCAGGCCCCCTTAGATGTAGCATAATTCTTAAGAGCCCTAGGATTTTTGGTATGGTAAATGATCATTGGTTTCAACTTAAATTTTCTGTTTGTATCAGTCCCCTAACAAGAGAGTCAGCTTATTCTTTGATGCTTTGAAGGCAGGCATTGAGTTCTCCTCTCTAGCTATGAAAGTCCTAGATGGCATCTTCTTCCAATAGAAAGCTATTTTGTCTACACTGAAAATCAATTGTTTAATATAGCTGCCTTCATTAATTACCATAGCTAGATCTTTTGGATAACCTTCTGCTTCACCTTGCACTGTTATATTTATGTTATGGAGATGGCTTCTTTCCTTAAACCTCATGGACCAGTTTCTGCTAGCTTTCAACTTTTCTTCTGCAGCTTCCTCCCTCTCTTAGCCTTCACAGAAAAGAAGAGAGTTAGGACCTTGCTCTGAATTAGACTTTGGCTTAAAGGAATGTTGTGGCTGGTTTGCTCTTCTATCCAAACCACTGTAACTTTCTCCATATCAGAAATAAGGCTCTATTGCTTTCTTATCATTCATGTGTTCACTGGAGTAGCACTTTTACCTGCCTTCAAGAACTTTTCCTTTGCATTCACAACTTGGCTGTTTGGTGCAAGATGCTTAGATTTTACACATGCCTTCCTTGGTAAGCTTTATCATTTCTAGCTTTTGATTTAAAGTAAGGGATGTGCAATCCTTCCTTTTACTTTGACCCTTAGAAGCCATTGCAGGGTTATTAAGTGACCAAATTTCAATTGTTATGTCTCAGGAAAATAAGGAAACCTGAGGAGAAAAAGACAAGGGAACAGTTTGTGGAGCAGACACACATTTATTGAGTGAGTTTGCCATCTTATATGGGCATGGTGCATAGTGTCCCAAAACATTTATAATAGTAACATCAAAGATAATAGATCACAGATAAGCATAATATAATAATCATGTAAATATTTGAAATATTGTGAGAATTACCAAAATGTGACAGAGACACGAAATGAGCTAATGCTGTTTAAAAAAAGGCACTGATAGGCTTGCTCAACATAAGGTTGCTATAAATCTTCAGTTTTTAAAAATTGCAGTATCTGTAAAGTGAAGTAAGGTGAGGTGCAGTAAAATGACAATTACCTGTAGTTTGATATAATAGAAGATAGCATTTACAGACTTACATTTATTACTTTTATATATAATAGGGCTTTTTTGATGCCTGACATATGTTTACTCTAAAAGAAGTCATGATCTCTCCTTTGACCTTGAGAAACTGAGATCTACATTTTTGAGATAAGACCTTATAGGTTTACCAAAAAAAAAAAAAAAAAAAAAAATCACTCATGGGTTTATCAGATAGCCAAGATATTCTATCTTCTCAGGTCGATTTCCTACTGAAAATTATTCTTCTGATGATCCAAAAGTCAGGGGGGAAGAAAAGAAAGAAGGAGAAGGAGAAGAAGAAAAACAGTTTCACTATTTGAATAGTCTCACCTAATGTATTTATTATTCTTAAAAATATCTCCATGGATCATGAACTTAAGCTAAACCTTAGCTTGACATATCTAATGACAAGCTGAACAGAAAAAGAGATTGATAAACTTAGAAGTAATTTCTGTTCTGCTCCCTCCTATTTCCATAGCACATGCTTTGACAGGGCTCAAGGCAATTGATGAAAAAGATAGGAGAGCAAATATGAACTAATTTTCTCTACAAGGCCAAATTTAAGAACTGGGAATAGAAAATATTCACTGGCACATTGCATTGTTTGCTGATGCCATTTGTTAACCTGTGATGTGATCCTGACACAATGCAATTGTAAGGCAGCATTTGTGCATTTCTTTGTTGATTCAATCCTCACTCATTTCCAAGGCTTAAGTCCCTTCCTTCTTCCATGAAACCCTCTTGAAATGCTTCAATCCTAGCTCTTCTATTCTTTCTTAGAAGACCTATTGGACTTGTAGTGAGTTAAAACCTCCTTCATATTTTAGAATGAAATATTGACAACCACTTTGGTATAAAAGCAGTTGTTTATTGAAGGAAAACCTGTTAAGCAGCTTTAGTTATTATTTTGTTTGGGGATGCACCCCCTTCCCCAGTCTTTCCTTGCTAGAATGTCAGAGACTTAAATTTTGATCATGATGGTTAATTTTATGCATCAGCTTGACTAGGTCATGTGTTCAGATTTATAAACATTATTCTGGATGTGTTTTTGACGAGATTAACATCTGAATTAATGAACTGAACAAAGCAGATTTCCTTACCCAAATGGGTGAGTTTCCTCCAATCCAGTGAAAGCTTAACTAGAACAAAAAGGATGAGCAAGAGAGATTTTACTCTCTGCTTGATGGTTTTGAGCTGGAATATGTTTTTCAGAACTTCAGACTACAGATATTGGGACTTCTTAGCCTCCGTAATCAACTGTGCCAATTTCTTATACTAAATCCCTTTTTATATATATCCTCATATTTCTATATCTCTGGAAACCCCAGGCTGATACAGTAATCAATGGGGAATGGCTTTTTAAAAACGTAAATTCTGGAAGAGAAAAAGTGGGGAAAGGGTAGAGGGAAAGAGGGGCACGGTGAACAATCATTGCCTTTTTAGTCTGCTTCATAAAAAAATCTGGTATTAACCTCATCCAGTATAAATTAAATCTGGTGTTTCCATGCATTTGTGGAACTCCAAGGAGTCACAGAAAACAATCCATTTGTTCCAGATGTTCCAAGCCACCTAAATTATGCAGTCTTAATCCAAATGCATAATCTGAAAGGAAAAAGCAGATATATATATATTTTTTACATTCTCTCTGCAACTCTGACTTCTTTCTCTTTTCTGCCTTCTTCTGCCTGATGAAATTATGAAGTGGGGTTCATGAGAAAATGGTTAAGAAAGAATTCTTGAGACTGGTGCAAAAAGATAGTTTTATTATAGCATCGGGACAGGACCCATGGGCAGAAAGAGCTGCACTGGGATTGTGAGGAGGGGCTGATTATACACTTTTAAGTCTATAAAGGGAGGGGGGATAGAGATAAAGTAAGTCCTTTAGGAATTTTGGGAGCAAGGCTTTCAGGGCCTTGCAGGGCTAGCTGCTGTTAAGATAAGGTTACTTTTAGGTTTTAATAAAACATAGACATTAAGGCAGTAAGGGAGCTATGTGTTCCTTGAGGAAGGTCACCCTCTGTATGTTTCAGGGGTCTATCAGTGGGCTGTTAGCTGAAAGGAAATTTAAACTACATTTCTCTTGCCTTTGTCTCCCTCATCATCCCCCCTCCAAAACAACTTTTATCCTTAAATCTTTAAGGTTGTTGAGGGCTGAAGGGCTCATCTTTTGTATCTCCTTCCTGCTGAATAGGGTTGTAGAGATGTCCCTACCTGTGGGTCAAGGCTGGTCAGTTGAGAATTTAATAGGAGTTAGGGAAGGCTAAAGCAACTGAATCTAGAGTTGATATCATATGGAAGCTTTCTTTTTTTTAAATATAATTTATTATCAAGTTGGCTAACATACAGTGTATACAGTGTGCTCTTGGTTTTGGGGGTAGATTCCCATGATTCATTGCTTACCTATAACACCCAGTGCTCAGTAGAAATGATCATCTGTCCACTTGAAGTTACGGCAATGAAGGAGTCTCACACCAGGTGGAGGGACTTGGGAGAAAAGAGAAAAACATGATTAGAATAACAAAAAGAAAAAAAAGCCCAAATAAGAACCCTTTGATAGGTGACAAAAACCTTCCTTTAGTCCAGGAGTTTAACCAATTATTAAAGGAAAGAAAGGGATCAGTTAAAGTGCCACTCCGAGCATTTATGTCAATTGGAAATCTAGAAATATTATTATGGTAATCTGGAATATATATATACAGCATTTTGGTTTTATGATAGGATAAGTTCCACCTTGTGCAGCTGTTAAAACATCTAATGTCATTCTATTTTGTCGAAGTGCCTTATGCATTTGAGTTATTTCAGTGTTTCATAATATATTATTTTGAAAGTTATTTAAGGCCTTAATTGTGTAGCATGTGGTGTTAACCATCATACAGACACTGTTTTGTTTGGTAAGCAATCAGAGAATTAATAAAAGGCACTTTTATGGAAAGAAAAGAAAAATCTAGGTTAATGGTTAGAGCAAATTATAAACCCAGTGTCTGAATCTTGATCGCTGTCAGTGAGAAGATTTTTAGATGCCAGGCTTGAAGCATCCTCAGAAGGAGTGGACACAGGAAGCAGGAATCTGATTGGTTTTTCTGGTTTGTAATTCAAATTATTCTGGTGATCCTTTTGAGTGGCCCACAGAGCAACAGGAGCAAAGATCATCTATACATGAGTCTTATGGCCATTTCTCTGAAGTTTACCTCAAGGTGTCTAGCTTTGGCAAATAACAAATATTTAAAGACAATCAGAACTAGAATTTAACATTTACAAAGATGTGTTATTGAAACAATTTCTCCCTCTAAAATCACCCTTATTGGGGCTCCTGGGTGGCTCAGTTGGTTAAGTGTCTGACTACTGCTGAGGTCATGATCTCACAGTTTGTGACTTCGAGCCCCACGTCGGGCTCTGTGCTGACAGCTCAGAGCCTGGAGCCTGCTTCGGATTCTGTGTCTCCCTCTTTCTCTGCCCCTCCCCTGCTCATGCTCTGTCTCTGTCTCAAAAATAAATAAAAACAGTAAGGTAAAATAAAATCGCCCTTATTTTCAGAGATAGCCAAATTAAGGCTAACTTGTTTGTAAAACAGTCCAATTTTAGAAAATTTGGCCTAATTATTTAATAAGCGCAGCAAGAAGAATGATTGATCACATAAATATTTTAAAACTTGCTTTGCTGGAACCTTTTATAAGGAAACTTGATGCACTTTTAGTATCCTCTTAAGACTAGAAGCCAAGCCAAGTACTTGCCATCAGACATGCCTGTAATACCTTCAGATTTGGGTGAATTCCTCTTCAGGAGGTTCCCAAAGTGTTCTGAGGTTCCTGCACCTGCCAGGAAGTGACATTCTTTACTCACCCAGTAAGGCCGCTGGGAACTCTGTAAAGCGAGGTATCAGGCCAACGTTTCCAAGGGGCTTTATGGCACTGTGTTTCCTAAAGTCAATGACTCAATTCCTTAAAGCTGTCTAGTTCATATCTGAGTCTATGTATACCTCTCTCAAATAGGAGATTCCAGTCAAAGCCTTGGCAAAGTAATCAATGTTTCCAATGGTTTTCTGTTGCAAGAACAGATTCATACTGAACTTATGCAAATTATTATAATTTCCATGGAAGAAAGAATATTTACTAAGAGTTTTTGAAATTTAGAGGATCCAGGGAGAAAAGTTAAATGCTTTAAAAAAATTTTTTTAACGTTTATTTATTTTTGAGACAGAGACAGAGCATGAACGGGGGAGGGGCAGAGAGAGAGGGAGACACAGAATCGGAAGCAGGCTCCAGGCTCCGAGCATCAGCCCAGAGCCGACCTAGGGCTCGAACTCACGGACAGCGAGATCCTGACCTGAGTCGAAGCTCGGCCGCTTAACTGACTGAGCACCCAGGTGCCCTGAGAAAAGTCTAAATGCTTTAAATGGTTCACAAAGGAATATTTTATTATACTTTTGTATATCATAGTTATCTTAAGAGACAGTTTTTTCAATCTGGAAAAGCAAACATGAGAGAACTAGAAATATTTCAGACAAGAGCCATAAACTAATTATTGTCTAATTTTTTATTAAGTTTGAATGCAGCTTTTTTGTCTGGAAATTTTTATACCATTTTATTTTTATGATTTTAAATATATCAAAGTCCTTTTTTACAAATATCCTTAATGGTGAAACATTTTGTAAATGACAAAAGATTATTATGCAATTGACAAGGAAATTCCATTATTTCTGTGACACAACAATAAGGTCATCTCTCAGTATTCTGAATATTTATCAAAACATATTAAACTTCAGAAATTTTATATTATGCTATATATATATCATAGCATTTATAAACAGCTATAGCATTTACCCAAGCAATACAACCTAAATTTTATCATTTGTTTGACAGTGCTAAGTATCTTAACATACCAAATAAACAAGCTTAATTGGTCAAAAAGACTTTATTTACAATTTAAATCTCAGGGAAGTTTGTTAAAAACTTCTGATAGTTACAAAGCACATGCCCAGATAGGATTACAGACCATTTTAAAAACTTAATTATTTTTTAAAATTTTTTTAAATTTTGTTTATTTTTTAGAGAGAGACAGAACATGAACAGGGGAGGGGCTGAAAGAGGGAGACACAGAATCCGAAGCAGGCTCCAGGCTCTGAGCTGTCAGCACAGAGCCTGATGCAGGGCTCAAACTCACGAACTGTGAGATCATGACCTGGCCGAAGTTGGACACTTAACTGACTGAGCCCACCAGGCGCCCCTAAAACTTAATTATTTAACTAAGGTGGCAAATTTTAAATAAAAATTTAACGGCAAATGTGTAGAGTTAAGTAGTTGTTAGTAAAACCTTAGCTCCTTTAATACTGATAAGTTTTAGTTGTCTTAAGTAATCAAAGACTTGATAAAGAACTTAATAACTGATTTTCTGGGCAGACAAAATAGAAAAAAAAACACACTTTGCTTACATTTTTTTATTAGGAGCAGACCAAAAACCAAGAAAACTTATCTTTTTGACAGAGACAAAAGCAGAATTTTAATCTTAGATCAGTGTACTTTTAAAATTAATTCATTTTAACCTTAGTTTTTGATCACACATAAAATTCTTTTTAAAGCTTTCCCTTCACAAACCTTCTGCAACTTTCTTTTGCATTCAGATTTTTACCTAAGCCCTTTTCCTCCAAATAACCAGTCTCATTTAGAAACAATTACCTTCTTTTACCTTCAACAAAAATATTGTTCCCATTTCTTAGGAGTTTTCTTATATATCTCCTGCTTTTGTATATACAGGGTTGCTTTCCTTATTTCCATCAGTCTGAATTACATTTAGTTTTCACTGGAGACTAAGGTTTCTAAGCAGTAAGCAATTGTGAACTGTTATACCAGAATTCTTTAGATGACAAGCTTATGAATCAATTAAGCAGAAGTATTTTTTTTAACAGATTAAAATAGGAAGGCAAAAACATAAACCTATGTTCAACACTTCCACATTTCATCCTATTTGGAAAGGTCTACATTCCAACGAATTTAATCCAATTTCTCATCCAAGCAAAACTTGAAAGTTTCAGGTTATGAAAGACGTTGAAGCTATTTTAACAATTGTTCATGAGAACTTTGAGACAAATTAACCATTATTTTAAGTCATCCCTTTGCTAAAAATTGTTGCAACATAGATGACATGAACTTATTTGACCTTCAGTAAACTGAGGTAGAAAAAGTTGCACATTTAATGTTGATAATTCTAAAGACTCTATTTTAATTAAAGCAACAAACTGAAATTAGTTTAAATACCAAATATGTTCCATTTGGACCACCTGAAAGTCAATTTGTTCACCCTTGTCAATTTTAACCAAGGGGACTGGAGGGGAAATCTGAAGTGGGAGTAGAAGGAGGGGAAGGCAGAAGAGGTGAGGTGCCACCAGGAAGGTTGGAGGCAGATAAAAGCTCAGAGGTCACAGAAAGAGGTCTCCCAGTCCTAAAGCTCATCAGCTTGGACAGATGAAAAGATGGTCTAAAACAAATAAATCAAAAAACACTAACAGGTAGAAATGGGCAGTCCACCTAGACCAGAGAAGACAGGGAACTTCCCCAAAACAAAAGCCTGCTTGGGACTATTCCTTAAAGTCCCCATCCTAAGGTAGGTTAACCACAGATAGTTGGCTCCAATTATCCTAGCCATTAACCTGGGAAATGAAGGAAGGAGAAACCCTCACATACAGGTAGAGTAACCTGAGTCTATTAGAAGAACAGTGAGAGAGAGAGTGTCAACATCCCCTTCCTTAAGGACAGCCTGTGTTTTCTCCAGCAACCTGGGTTTATTCAGAGGAGGCCTGTCTAGACAATTATCCAATATATCAGGAGAGAGTTTATCAGCCTGGTTAGTGGCCAAACACATTCTGCAAGAGGCTTTTATGTTGAGGTCCTGATTTAGGGCCATTCAGGGCTGGATATAGCGTACCTCAGTCCATTTGCCCTGTTTCCTGCAGAAGAGATCTAATTGATAGGTTAGAAATCAAGAGTCAGATGCTTAAGACACTGAGCAACCCAGGTCCCCCAAAAAAGGCATTTTTATTCCTTCAAAACTCCCAATACACTCTGTAAAGACAATGAGGCCCCAAGCATGTGCAAAATGCAGTTTTAAATCTATGGATCTAAGTCACAAATGTTAGTATACATTAAGAATGGATAGACTTAGGAAGTAAATTATTTGTAAGGCAACATTGTTGATTGTAAACAAAAAAAGGTTTCATAAATGAAAATATCTCCTGTCTAAGCCTTTTTTAAACTTAATCTTGATAGCCCTCTTTCCAAAGAGATATTTTAATCCTCTCTTTTCTCTCCTTTTGTCACACTATTTTAAAATCTAGGGATCTTATGACATGGAAAACTAAGAATTACTATTTATGTATTTCCCTTATTATTTTTATAGGAAGTAATGAGGGAAACAAAGGCAAGAGAAATATAGCTTCAACTAGGTCTCCTTACAGCTTGCAGCCCACTGATAAGACACCTGATAGTCACACACACAGCCTGACCTTCCTCAAGGAACACATGGCTGCCTTACTGCCTTAATGTCTATGTTTTATTAAAACCTAAAAGTAACCTTAACAGCAGCTTGCCCCTCAAGGCCCTGAAAGCCTTGCTTCCCAAATTCCTTAGAAACTTACTTTATCTCTATCCCCCTCCCTCTACAGACTTAAAAGTATATACTCAGTCCCTCCTCAATATCCCAGTGCAGCTCTTTCTGTCCATGGGTCCTGTCCCCATACTATAATAAAACCACCTTCTTGCACCAAAAACATCTCAAGAATTCTTTCTTAGCCATTTGCTCACAATCCTCACTTCATAATTTCATCATTTTGGTGCCCTTACTTGGGGCTTCAAGTCTTTTCATCTGGACTCTGAGCCTTGGTGCAAACTTGATGAGTAATCCCTCTTTTTCCATCCTTACTTTCATTTCAGGGGACTTTCAAGGAGTATGGTCTTAGGCTGCAATCCTCTAGCCCACGGCTATGGGGAAGAGAAAGCCTGCCTTTTGGCTAGAAATTAATACACTAGCTGGAATTGTAATAATTTTCAGAAACTTGAAGCCTCCTCTTTACATCTATTCTTATACAAAGTTGTCTGTCTGGGGCACAGGACAGCCACCTAAGTCATTAGCACAGCTGTCAATCTTAAAGACTTCCATATGAGGATTTCTCCTTATTGGTCTAATGTGATCCCCTCCACATCTCTAGTCTAGCCACCTCTGGCCCAGAAAACTCCACTCAGAGCAGGTCAAAACCAGTACCCAACTGAATTAAAACTCAACTCGGGACAGTTTCTTAGGGAAGTTGGCTGGTAAGGACTATGTGTTTTACTCGGCACCTGAGTGGCTCAATTGGTTAATGATCTCAGCTGAGGTCATGATCTCATGGTTCATGAGTTCAAGCCAGCATCAGGCTCTGTGCTGACAGTGCAGAGCCTGCTTGGGATTCTCTCTCCCCCTCCCTGGTTCATGCACTGTATCTCAAAATAAATAATAAATAACCTTTTAAAAATGCCTTTTTTACCCTGTTCCACTGCTGATTTGTTTCAGAAGCTAGGAACAAATTAGGAAAGGCTTACAGTTTTTTCCTTTCTGTCCTTTCACAATTTGTTTTCTCACTTAAAAAAGAAAGACATGAATCTAACCATCTTGAAACTTACAATGGATGCCTCCTGAAGGTACACTGAATCTAATAGTTTTCATCATGTCTTTAATAAAGTCACCAAAACTTGTCTCATCTGTATCTTTAAGTTGTGCATTTGCAATGATTTTTTTACATAGTTTTTTTATTGAAGTTTGTAATTGTGTTGTTTTGTCAGTTGAATATTAGTTACAATTGTATAAACCAATTTTTAAAGATAATGATCATCAGTGGGTGAAACTGTAACAGGAAAGGATGATAGCAGAATTTATAGTGGAGGGGACCAACTATCATCATTTGAACCCACTGAAATCTTTGTATTTCCAAAAGGGGTGAAATCACCCTTTGTCCTTCTGTAAAGCAGATGTATATAAAGCAGATCCTATGTAAAGCACCCCACACTTTGCAGCATGCTTACCAAAATACTTTTCCCTGATTCTAGCCTAGATCATAATTAAATTTATGGGAAATATAGAGGATAGAATAAGAAGCTAAATAATACTTCAAAGAAGCAAAGTGAGAAATTGAGAACGTAGATCATTCTAGAGAGTAACTGTTTGTTTCTGTAAAAATTGGTAGCACAAAGCATGAAAAGGAAAGAAAATCTCCCATTAAAAAGATTCAAGAGCTATAACACCAAATGGATGTGTGATCCTAGGGGGATCTCATTTGAATAAAATAACTTTAAAAATGTATTTAGAGAAAGGGAATATTTGACTATGAACTATCAGATGATACCAAGGTCTTACCATTAATTTGTCAGGATAATGGTTATAATAGAAAAGTGCATACTATTTAGAAATACATTCTGAAATACATTAAAATGGCATGATTTCTAGGTTTGATGAATTTTTACTTATTTTTGCTCCTGGTCTCTAAACTATTTATATGCTATCTTTCTCAGATTTACCCTATTGATTGTTCACATATTACTCTACAATAGAATATTTCTATTCTTGTTTCAGTCCTGGGTGAACTTAGCATTGTAAATTTCTTGCTTTTAAAGTACAATATGCAAATCATAATTAATCACTTTCAAGTGAAAATTAGGGGTTATGGGGTTGTCCATTTATTTGTAAAATATTCTTTCTTCTGGTATAAAAAAATGGTATCTCCACATTTGGTATACATTTGGACAAACTGCATAATAAAATGCTATACTGCCAAGAGTTTTCCCTTAAATACATGTTTTTGAGTAGGTGTCATGTATGAAATTACAAGTAACTACTTTGTTGGCCAGCAGATGGCAAGACATGGTGCTAGTTACAGCATCAAAATATAAGTTCCAAGTTGTAATACAACGAAATGCCATTTCTTGGGCAGCAAATGTAAATAAATTGGGACGTTTAGCACTCAAATTCTAAGACAAAAATATTAAGAGTAAAATGCATCTTGTATTTGTTGTCATAGCACACAGCCTTTACTACAAATCTCTCAAACAGGACAGGGCTGCTTCTGTACTACATCATTTTAGTAGCCTTAAAGAAAAATTCAGTGAAAGATATGTATGCCATTATTTCCCATTGAAAACATTTCCATTTTACACTTTGAAAAGATTTACCATTTGAGAAATATGGCAAACCTGGAGTACAAAGTGCTGGTGTGTTTTTTCCTGTCATATTAGAGTAAAAAGCTCTGGGATAAAGTAGTTAAGGAGGGAGGGTAGGTCCATTAACACATTGACCTCACTCTAGTAGTTTGGCAGAATCAGTACCCAGGATTTGCATTTGTACAATTTGCTAAAAGCAAAGTATAAAGCCAGCCTCAGAAACAGCAGAAGTGGAAAGTAAACAGGTATGTTGCTGCTTCTATAAAGCCCTCTTTACACTGTGCTCCCATCAGATCATTGCAGTGCTCATATGGGGAGAGTCAAAATTCACAAACCAAGTTGATAGAGAGCTTCTAGGCAGCCTAGGGAGTGCTAAGGCTGAGAGGGTCCTGTGGGCTTAAAGCAAGCTTTTTTCACTAGTCTTTCATCCTCAGAAACTACAGCTGAGTCTAGACTTAGATGAAGTCATTAAATGGAATAAGAAGACACTTTGAACAAAGAACATACCATTAAAGTGAGGCTTCTTTGTAAGTGAAGCAGAGGGTTTTTAAAACACTCTCATCACAAAATGTCCTTTTCTTCTACACACTCCCATGCCCATATCTTCCTCCCACCCCCTCCCCCACCCCATACTGAACTTGAAGTCCCTTGTACACATCATAATGTTTCTTCTCTGGAATGAATGCTGGTTCTTCCTTACTATCCACTCTCTTATCTTTTAGGGTTTTTTTTTTTCCCTAAATTATCTGTGGGAATTTAAGATGATCATACTCTAATTAATCTCCCATCTCTATCTTCAACTTTTCCTTTCTTCACAAACAGTAGTGGTAAAAGGCTTTCATGCTTCCTCCTCCCTAATGTTCTACTTATCTTTACACTCCTCCAGTTAAAGTAAGGTGTACCCCAAAGCAAATGCCTAGAAGGGAACTAATTTCACCTTCAGCTATCTTCAAGGGGATGCTATTCCATGAAGTGTCTTCTCACTTTTCCATATCTTCAAACTTTTCTATTGGCAATTATTGCCAGCATATATAAATAAGGAAATCATTCCTGTCTACAAAATTCTCATCTGATTTCCATAGCCATGTAGCTTTTAGCCTTCAGAGATAAGATTAAATGTAAAAAATGCTCTACACTATTCTATTTCACATTCACTGAAATTCTGTTTCCCCTAAAGCTAAATAAAATGTATAAAGTCTCAAGTTCCTGCATTTTTGTATATACATCACAAAATATATAAGGGATAAATACTCCTTTGATTTACTTCTGATGATCCTAGAAATTTCAGTGTATAGTACATCTCCATTTACCTGGATCACATTTCATTAGGGTTATTTTTGTGTATATATTCTCTCATTAGACCTTTAGACTACTAGAATAAAGGAACTATTTTTTTATTTTTATCCTTCTCAGTTGTATAGTAGTGTATCAAAACTAGATAGGAATTTTCTTTCTCTTTCTTTCCTTTCTTTTTGTCAACTGTAGTGTTTTTGTCCCTGTAGTGTTCTTGCCTCATCATCATCCCAGGGCCCTACATGACCTGATCTCTGCTCCTCTCCAACTTCTTAAGTGCTAGTTTCATGGCCAGCTTTTTGTTCTCCAGCATGTAAAATTTGTTCTCAGAAACTTTTTACTTGCTCATGCCTCTGCTTTCTCAAAGATCTTTGCTTGGCTAGTGTCTTTTCACTTAGTCTCAGCTCCCATATTATTGCCTCCTCTCAGGGTCTCTGTATCTAGAGAACCACTTCTCTACTCTTTATCACGTTATCCTGTTTTTGTCTTCTTCATGGAAACTAACAGTCCCTGAGATTATGCTATTTGTGTACTTGTTCCACAAAAGAAGAGTCTTGTCTGTTCTATTCCCAGTATTTTCACCATTATGTTAAATGGTGCGTGGCATGTGAAAGGAGCTTGACAAATATTTGTTGAATGAATACATGAATTAGAAAAATCCCTATCCACCCTCAGATCTGTAGTCCAAACCCCAACTTATCTAAGACTCAATATCACCAAGAGGTGTAGCAAAAATGAGAAAATGTGGTTACATGTGTGCATTTTGAAGTGGCATAATAGCCAAACTAAATCCACACCAAATGTTGCTGAGATATTTACAGGTGAGATGACATGTTATATGGGATTTATTAGTACATTGTCCATCATATCCTCATTACCATTGCTCTAATGAGGTCTTCAGAAGAACCCTGTTTTTCTTGTGACCAGAAGCCCTAAGATAAAATAGTGATGGATCCATAAAATATGCATTAAATGAAAGAGGAGAATATTTGGGTAGATAGACTCAGTTGCCCAGATACCCAGTGCCACATTTCAATGTCTAAATATTTGTGGGAAGTCCACTTTCTTTTTAGCAAGGTGAGATCTGGATCTTCCTCCAAATGTGTCTTCATCTCAAAACACTACCTTCTTTACTATTAAATATACAAAAGGAAAAGGGAGAATTATTGCCACTCCAAAAGACCTTTTGGTTGCGTGGATGTGGCATTTTGTGTCTTGTAGCATGTTGACACCAAGATGGAATTACATGTGCAGTTTCCTCAGAGAAACATCTGTGAAGAATAAGGCCTCCACGTTGGTGTTCTACAGAATAAAAAACCTAAAGACCTAGGTGGAATCTTCACCTCACACCCAGCTCAATAATTCCATTATTCAAGACAAAGAGGGAGATAAAAAGGTTCAAGAACACCCAGAAAGAAGAGCAATGAACGTTAGAAGGTATTTCTAGTCTTTTCTGTGATGCCTAACAAACTTTTATACTTATATATATTATACATATGTTATGTTTCTAAAGTATGTTTCTAAAGTAGCTATAATCTAGATAAAGAGAAGCAATGAGATCCTGTCAGTATTTGGATCCTCTGGAGTATTCAGCACAACATTGTAATTTAACCAAATAAAAGTGTTAGGAAAAAAAAAAAGGATGAAATATGCCCGCTTCTATCTTACATCATGTTAATATTAAAACACCTAAAATAAAACATGAAAGTCTTTGGATAGGTTGAAAAGGGGTGGGCATAGTATACACCTTTTTGTGTGTCTGCCATGTCTCCAATACCTTTCTTAATTAGCCTCTCTAACCACCCCTTCAATTTAACAAACACAGCTTCCTAGCAGCCGTATTTGTTCACAGTGACCACAACCCACAGTCACAGTTGACAGAACCAGGGACGGGCACCTGGGCTTATGCTTCTCCAGAATGCTCCTGGTTGAAGCAGGGCCAAGAGAGAATCAAACATTTTCATGTACCTGAGTCTGTGACATGTCAACTCAGAATTCATTAGTAAGTAGATGTAGCTGTGCATACTACAAAGTGGAAGTCACTCTATGTAGATATAGTAGAAATCCAGAAACGAGTAAAGAGGGGCACAGAGTATATTTCCAGGGGTCCCACCAGCTTTCCAATTACCCATTTTCAGTTCTTCCTCATGACTAGCTAAATGTCTGACACTGAATTTCAAGATCTATGCCTGCACCGTTTTGTCATTTCTTTTTAAGCTTTCAGGTTGGTTTCTAATACTTAGAACAAGAGAAACTTAACTCACCCAGGTAATAAAGAGACCCCCTAAGAAGTTAATTACTATACTGTTTTACCACTATCTGGTGGTGTGGCCTATATGTTTACAGGCCATTTTAATTTTAAATATAATTTTTTCTAAGAGCCAACAATTCAGATTGGTTATGTGAAATGAAAAAGAATAGTTGGCAAAATTAAGGAGATTTTTTTTTTTTTTACTTTTTATGGTAAAGTTTCATAAGGAAGACTGATATGAAAACTGAGAACTATAGTCAATTACTTCATGAAATACTTTGCTAATTATATGCTGGAAATTATAGCTATTGTTCCACTTCTTTATCAGTTTCAGTTAAAACATTAGTATTTTGTTGAATGTTAAGAATTGGATTTTACCATAAGTCTAGTTCTAAACATCGCCTTGCCCATCTAGGCAAACTTATTATCAATAATACATATTGGCACCTGGGTGGATCAGTTCATTGAGAGTCTGACTCTTGATTTCAGCTCAGGTCATGATCTCACAGTTCATGAGATAGAGCCTCAAATAGGGCTGTGCACTGACAGCCCAGAGCCTGCTTGGGATTCTCTTTCTCTCACTGTCTGCCCCTCCCCCACTCATGTTCTATCTCTCAAAATAAATAAGTAAATAAACATTAATAATAATAAAATATCGATTGACACTGTAGCTTTAACTATATTAAAAACTATTCACAGAACTGAGGGCTATATGTAAAGGCATAATAAAAGGCTATTCTGTTAACTGCTGAATGGCCTTTCTGGTTTAAAAAAAGAATAGCTAGGATAACACAGAAGAGTTCACAAAAGAAGTAAACAAGCCTTACCAATAGCTCATCCAGTTATAGAAAAAGGTAAAAATTAGGTAGAATTCAAGTGAAGTTTGAGATGAGGCATTTGGCTGGATACTTCCAGAAACACAATGGAACTGAATGATAGTATTCTCACAAACAGAATATAAAATAAACTGTTGGAAGTTTTTGACCAAGAGATGATAATCATGAAGGATATATGAATACAGAAGAGGAAATGTTCCCTCGCCAGTATGATATGAAAGACAGCCAGATACCTTTTTGATTATATTAAAAGGTTGGGATATTATAAAAATGCTAAAGTATAACCTGTTTTGTTTTCTGTTTTTGCTTTCATCTTTTTATCTTAACATTTCACTCCCCTCTTCAAAATTCCTGTCTTGCTTTCCAGTCTTAATTATTTTTTTCCTCTGGTTCTCCAGTCCCTTTCTTCCAACAAAATTTTCTATTTTTATTAGTGCAGTTATTTCTAGTCAGTGCTTAGGAAGATATCTAATTAATTTAATTCTTGCTATGATGTGTTGGTACTATGAACAAGAGTTTCTTCCTTCATTTGTTCCTTCAGCAATCAATGACTTAATTTCTATCTTGTGCCTCACACTGGAAGTCACTAAGACACAGACTTTGGTCCTTTAAGGAGATCTTAGAGGCAGATATGTAAAAGAAAACCTGCTATGAACTATTGGTTGTCTTGGCAGATGTACTGACATGTAAAATATACAAATTGGAACATGGTTAATTCTACCTGGGAGTAGAGGTCAGAATAGTTTTATTCTTAAAAAAAAAAAAGGGCAAAATTGATTGTGCAGAAGGAGGAGGACAACATTCTAGGAAAAAAGAATATTTGAACATCCATAAAATTTTGGAGGTAGCAAACACTCCAAGAGTATTGGCAAATAATTCACTTGGTCACAGAGGGAGCAAGCAGGGATGTGTGTCAAAAAATGACACTGGAGAGAAAAGAAAGAGTTGAATCTCAGAAAACTTTTGGATAATAGGATAACATGTTTCAATTTTATACTATAGGCAGGAGGAGCTATCAAAGAGTTTTAAGCCCTGGAGCAGAAAGATAGAGTGTTCATTACAGAAGATCCTGACTGAACCTGGGGAGACATAGAAGTTATATTTTGGCAAGTGTATTTATTTTAATTTTTAAAGAATGTTTGAGAATCTGAAGCAGGCTCCAGGCTCTGAGCTGTTAGCACAGAGCCCAATGCAGGGTTCGATCTCACAGAGTGCTAGATCATGACCTGAGCCGAAGTTGGACACTTAACCGACTGAACCACCCAGGCACCCCTGGAAAGTGTATTATTAAAGGATAATTATTGAAAAGCAAAGTCATGATTCTCATACAAATATTAAAACTAACAAGTTTAAGATTTTAAGTTATGAGGGAAACACCTGGATGTGATAATTGAGAGACTGATTATACAAATGGACAATGGCCATATCATACATGACAGTGATACTATGACCCCAAACCCTTGCATCAACCAGTCTAAGAAGCCAAATCACAACCTCCATCAGCCGAGAAGTGTCGGTATTTGTCAACGCCTGCCAGCTTCCCTAATTTTTACTTCTACTTCCAACTCATGACCAACTAGAAAGAGCCAAATATCCCACCTGCAGTTTTACGCCAACAACCCACTGCTAGGCACAACTGAAGTCTTTCCTTCTATAAAGCTTTCCCACTCACCTTACTGCCTTTGAGTCTCTGCCAACTGTAAGTGATGATGACTGACTCCCTTTAATTTAACAAGCTCTGAATAAATAGTCTCTGTTCTAATTTGTGTGGCCTTTGTTTATTCCCACAGTTTTCCTGGGAGTTCCACTAAGATAGGACCTGCACTGCTCACTGAGATGGAATCCAACCTCTGACCAGGTGCAGTACCATAATAGCCCTTTGTGCCATGTTGTTCTGGACTGTTGGGTCAGTGTCACTGTGGGCACTCAACCTGATGGTCAACCACCTCTGAAAACATAGACTAAAAGTTTCTCTTGGTGAGGTAAAACCAGAGAAAACGCTCTCTCTGTATAAAAGCCAAGCTCTTTGGACAAAGTAATCAAAATAGAAGGAGAATCTCATCATTTTATTGATGACCCACAGTAAAGTTTGTACAAATGGATGCCAGTCCGGTGAAAACCTCATATTCACCAAGTCTGTGAAAGAAGCTCAAACAACAGGTTGATGGGACCTGTACCTATGTTCTATTCTGTGGTTCTTCTTTTTATGACAAGCAGCACTTTTAGACAACATAACACAAAACAGAAACAGAAAAGAGCAAAAGTGGATGAAAGGAATGGTCTGATTCCATCAACGTTAAGGACCAATCACCAACAAATGATAACCAATAACAAAACGGAAGTATTGAACTGGGAGTAAATAGCCCAACAAAAACAGGCCTCCTAAAACTGAAGATATAGCACTTTATTTGTTCATAGAAGACATTATCATCTATGTAGAAAATCCAAGAGAATCAATCAAAAAGCTCCTGGAACAAATTAATGGTTGTAACAAGGTTTTAGTATATAAAATTAATATACAAAAGTCAATTGCTTTCCTATATACCAGTAATTAACAAGTGGAATTTGAAATAAAAAATACAATTTACATTAGTACCCACCACAATTAAATATTAGGTATAAATCTATAGAAATATGTACAAGACCTACGTAAAGGAAACCATAAAACCCTGATTAATGAAATCAAAGAAAAACTAAATGAGAAATATTCCATAGGTGTGGCTAAGAGGACTCAAGAGTCAGATATCAATTCTTCTCACCTTAATCTATACAGATTTGATGCAATCCCAATCAAATCCCAGAAAATTATGTTATGGATATCAACAAACTGATCCTGAAGTTTATATGGAAAGGCAACAGACTCAGAATAGCCAATATAATTTTGAAAGTGAAGAACTAAGTTGAGAGAATGACACTACCCAAAGTCAAAATTTACTCTAAAGCTGTGGTAATCAAGTCAATTTGGTATTGGTGAAAGAATAGATAAATCAATCAATGGAACAGAATAGAAAGCTCAGAAATAGACCCTTAGAAATATAGTGAACTTATATTTGACAAAGAAGCAAAAGAAATACAAGGAAAAACATAGTTTCTTCAACAAATGAGTCTTGAACAACTGGATATCCAATGCGAAAACAAACAGCACAACAATAAAACAACTAGATGTGGACCTTTTATCGTTCACAAAAATTAATTCAAAGTAGACCTAAATTAAAATGCCCAACAGTAAAACCCCTGGAAGATAACATAGTAGAAATCAACCCATGAAAGAAATAATTGATAAGCTAAAATTAAAAACTTCTGTTATATGAAAACACTAGTCATAGACTGGGAGAAATAATTTTTAAAAGACACATTTGATAAAGGACTGTTATCCAGTATATACCAAGAAGTCTTAAAATTCAACAATAAACAACTCAATTAAAAATTACGCAAAATATTTTTAGAGACACTTTACCATAGAAGATATACATATATCAAATAAGCTTATAGGAAGATATTCCACGTCATTTAACAATAGAAATGGAAATTGAAACGACTGGATACCACTACACACCTCTTAGAATAACCAAAATCTGGAAGACTGACAATGTCAAGTGCTGGCAATGTCAGGAGCTTTCAGACCTTGCTGGTGGGAATGCAAAATGAGAAACCCCCTTTGGAAAGAATTTGGTAGTTCCTCACAAAACTAAACATACTCTTACCATAAAAGCAATCACTCTCCTTGGTATTTACCCAAGGGAATTGAAAACTTATCTACACAAAAATCTACACAGCCTGTATAAAAGCTTTATTCATAATGCCCAAACTTGGAATCAATGACAACATCCTTCAGTAAGTGCATGGATAAATAAACTGAGGTACAACCATACAATGAAATATTCTTCAGCACTACAGAGAAATGAGTTATGAAGTTATGAAAAGACGTGAGAAAATCTTAAGTACATCTTACTAAGTGAAATAAGCCAAGCTGAAAAGGCTATATGCTATATGATCCCAACTATATGATATTCTGGAGATGGCAAAAAGACCAATGGTTTCCCAGTGTAATGGTGGGGGGAAAATGAAATAGGCAGAGCACAGAGAAATTTGGAGGCAATGAAAATATTCTGTTGGATACTATAATGATAAATATGTCATTTTACATTCGTCCAACAAATTCACAACAACATGAATAAACTCCAAGGTGGGCTTGGACTTGGGGTGATTATGATGTCAATTTAAGTTCATCCTGGGTAAACATGTACCATTCTGGTAATTGATGTTTATAATGGCAGAGACTGCATGAGAGGGAGCAGAGGTTATGTGGAAAATCTTTGTACCTTCCACTTAATTTTGTAAACATGAAACTGCTCTAAAAAATAAAGTATTTTAAAATAAAAATTGTTTACTACGTCCTTACTCTTTACTTGGTTGCCAAGTCGTATCCACCTTGTCTTAGGGAAATAGTGCCCCTGAAAATTTTGTTGGTATTTTTGCTGAACTAGGTTTAGGTCTCCCATTGAATCTGATGGTTCCATGCAGTACAGACATCACTGATAATTGGGAACACACAATACTTTTCAGCTAGTTGATTAACCTCTTCCAAGTTTCTCTTTTTTGCTTGCTTACATCAATATTTACCACTGTAGCACCCTGAACCCCACCACCTTCTTCTACCTACCAGAAGAAAGCAGACTTTATACAACCTCAAATAGGAAACTTTCACTACCTTGCTCAGATTTATTAGAGACTATCATTAAAAACCCTGACCTAATATTACTTATTAATGGATTATATTTCAAAACTAAAACTGGAGTTTATCAAGCAGAATGTGCTATCACTGATTGAAAGCCCTCTTTAGGCCACAGTCCTGCACCAAAAGTAAAATCAGTCCCAATGACAGAAATTATTGCAATTACTAGAGCTTGTCAAGTAGCCAAAAACAATCAGAATAATCATACACCCAGATAGTATATGTGTTTTTAGAGTAATAAATGACTCTGGGTGTTTTGGAAACAAAGGAAGGTTTTCATCATTGCTAGAACTCTCAAAAATGGCCAACAGAAACTTTTAGATGCACTCCAACTTCCTATAGAAATGGCTATTATGAGGGTTGAGGCCCCTGCAAAAAGAGTATAAAAACTAAGGTAAATGACTAGCAGAGCATTATGCCAAACAAGCAGCCCTAACCAAGGTTATGATGCTATCTAAACCCTCAGAGGATAAATCTGTGGAGGGATTCAAGGAGGCCATTAAAAATATCAACATTTACCCCCTTATTTTGAGATGGAAGAATGGAAAAAGTAAAGATGATACTCAAAATAGTTACCTAGAGGCAACAGTTGATTAAATAGATTTCTTCATGAAACTACTCATCATGGCATAGACAAATTGTGTTTGTTAAATCTACATTTGTGGAGAAATATTGTTTAAAATATGAGGTTACTTTTCAGTTGTGGATCAACTGTGAAAAATATAATCCTCAAAAAATTGCAAAAGGAGGTCATGGCCAGGAATCAGAATCTTGAGTCTTCCCCTTGAACGCAGCCATGTGGATTTTATCCAGCTTTATCTTCTCTGAAACTTGAATATGGTTTAGTGATTGTGGGTCTATTTTGGGGATGGACTAAAGTACTTCCTTGCTGAAAAGCTATAGCTCTTACAGTCACTGAAATGATGCTTGATTTTGTATTTTCAGCCTGGGGAATATCAATTTTTCTATCAAATGGCCAAGGCACAAAACCTAAGGATATTATTCTTGTATATTCAAAAAGTACAGTGTCTTTACCATCCACAATCTTTAAAAAGATGAAAGAAATAATGACATCCTTAATTTAAAACTAGCACAATTTTAGAAACTTTTGGTTCTCTTGACCAAGGTACTGCCACTTATGGCTATATAAGCACTATAATCAATTTTCTGAGTGTTATATGCAAGCAATGAATCACTAAATTGTACTCCTGAAACCAATATTACACTATTTTGTTAACTAACTAGAATTTAAATTTAAATTTTGTTAACTAACTAGAATTTAAATTTAAATTAAATTTAAAAAACTTGAGAGGAAAAAAAAGAAATTTCCAGAAATGTGTAAAAAGTTTTAAAAAATAAGGCTACCCCACATCATCTATATATGCTCTGTAATGTACTTTATTTCAAAATATCAAAAAGTGCAGAGAAGTGTAAAATAAAAGTAAAACTTTTCATACACCTTAAAAATTTTCTGATTATAAATTGGTAACTAGAATTCCCATGAATTTAGGAATTTCATCTTCATTACTGGACTCTGTCCTGCTCCACACTGACATAGCAAAATACTGCAAAAGATTATCACCAAAAGGTTAGGATTGCCTTCCCACAGTATCTTCCTAAGCAGCTTTTTTATTATCTTCAACATCTCATAGACTAAGAAAGGCATCAGAAATAATTTGCTCTGGAACCTTATTGGAAGGGACCTTATCAGTGCTAATGATGTTGGTCTGTTGCATTCTATTCATTCTTAACTACTTCAGCACAGCTGCTCTCATTAGATAATCACCATGTTTACACAACAACATAAAGGGCAAGAAGAACTTGCAATACAGTGACTAGGGAGATAACTAAAGAATCCCTGTCTGGTAAAGATCTACATATATAGCTTTCCCTAAATTGGTTAACCTCTCTCAAGTAAGAGAATAACTAAAAGGCAGTATTAGAAACTGAAGATGCAAACAATGGCTGGCCATATATGACAGTAGAAATGTCATTCATAACATCTGCAGCAGTCTGGAAAGCCAAATCACAGTCTCAGACCAGCCAGAACTTGATCAATGACTGCCAACTTCCCTAAATTTTGTCCCCACTTCCAACTCAAGGCGAACCTAAGATAGTCAAAAATTCCATCTAAACCAATCACAAAAGAAACCCCAATTTAAGTTAGTCCACCTCTGTTTTCTCACTGCCAACAACCTCCATTCTTCCCTTTTTTCACTATAAAACTTCCTGAATATCCTGCTTGGCTTTTAGTCTACCAAAATCAAGTCATGGAGGCTGCCTACCATGATATAGCAAACTTTAAATAGATAACCTCTATTTTTTCTCACTTGGGGGTCTTCATTTCTACATAATTTCAAAAAGAATCTCTGAAACATACACATTTATGCATTGAGAATATTGAAATGATTATGGACATGAAGGCAAATGTTTTTTTCTTTTTTTTAGGGTGGCAGAGGGAGGTTGGGGGAGATGAAGGGAAGTCAATAAACTTATATAAGAATCATTTTGCTTTATTATCTGTTATCTTACATTCACAGAGTTGTAAAATAGGTTTTATGAAGGGAGTAATGCCACTAATATGGTGACATAGGTTGTTCCTGACTTTGCTCCTTAACACAAGAAAAACAGCCAGCAACTACTCAAGAACAATACACCATGGGGAGAATCTGAGAACATAAGGTGACTGAAGCACCTCCCTGCACCACAGAGACCAAGACAGACAATTATAAGGGTAAGAAATGCAGCTACATTTGACCACATTGCTCCTCTACTATGTCAACCCAGAACTTCATGGAGAGGTCTCCCGGGCAAAGAGCTCCAGGTCTTCTAGTGGGAGAAGAGAACCTAGCACACACCCCCACCCCAGCATTGTGGGCTGCTTTGTAGGAGCCCTTACTTTGATCTCATACCATAGGGATTGAGGACAATCTGTAGGGCTCAACTACTGGGAATCTGACTGTATCTCAGAAGGGGAGAGGCTTGCAACAACCAGCACATGAATCTTGGTAGACCAAATTTATACTTGCAATACCCAAGTAGTAGTCCCAACTGGAGGTTTTGCTTATCTGCAGAACCAAGTCAGGGTGCACTCTAACCAGGGACCTCATTGGGGTGCAGAGCTGCCCTATTCCACATCTGAACAGGGAACCTAACCAGAGCACATGGGAAGCTGCAAGCCCATTCAACAGCACTACATATAGTAGCACTTGAATGGAGGGCACAGCCTGTGGCTTCCACAATTTACACAGCAAAACCAATGGCCTCACCTGACCAGGGAATTCAGGGCACACTCAGGCCTAATTCAGCTCCCCCGAACAATGAGGTTTACACATTGGGGGTCCTGTTCTGATGCCCTAACAGAGCACAGAAGCTAATTCACAGGTCCATCTCCTACTGAATATAGTTCCAACCATCTAGTAAGCCTGACTAGAGAATCCAGACCACCACAGAGCCCATCATATAGCCTCAGTTGGGTAGGGAACCAAGCCAACAGTCCTATCTAACTGTTCACAGCCAGTGGCAAAACATATAGTCCCTAGTTGTCAGAGCTCAAACAGTAGCCTTGTCAAAAAAACCCAAAAACCAAAAAACAAAAAAACACATACATTATCAGGTCCAAGGACATTACCAGCAGACACACCCAGAAACCCAAATTGAGCTGATTTGTGAAAAACTGTCTTTGCCAAAGCAAACCTGTAAAGACCGGAAGAGGAGGGCAATGGCTCAAATGCATGGATATCAATATAAGAAATCAAAGATAATGAAAAATAACGTAACTTTGATAGTACCAATGAAACTCCAATAACTGACCCTAAAAAAGGGAGATCTATGCAACATTAGACAAAAAATTCAGAACATCTAAAGGAAGTTTATGAACTATAAGAAAACACAATTAACATTAGGAAAACAATGCATAAAGTGAAGGGCTGGAAAAAAAATATTTCATGCAAATGAAAAGATAAAGAAAGCTGGGGTAGCATTTCATATCTGTGACAAAATAAACTTTAAGACTAGTAAGAGACACAAAGGGGTGTCATATAATTCAACAAGAGGATATAACAGTTGCAAATATCTATACACCCAATACAGAAGCACCTAAATACATAAAGCAAATATTAACAGTAATAAAGGCAGAAATTGATAATACAATAACAGTAGGTGACTTTTCCACCTGAATTATATCAGTGGATAGATTAAACATAAAAATCAATAAGGAAACAATGGCCTTAAGTGACACATTAGAAAGGATGCACTTAATAGATATATACCAAAAATTCCATCCCCAAAAAGCAGAATACACTTTTTTTTTCAATTACATATTGAAAAATTTTCCAGGATAAATTACATGCCACAAAACAAGTATCAGTAATTTAAGAAGATTGAAAAATCAAGTATCATTTCTGACCACAATGGTATGAAACTAGACATCAGTTGCAAGAAAAACTAGAAAAAACACTAACATGTGGAGGCTAAACAACATGCTATTAAACAGTCGATGGGTCAGTAAATCAAAAACAAAATAAAATTTCACCTCCATACAAGTGAAAATGGGAACACAATGTTCCAAAATTTATGGGATTCTCCAAAAGAAGTTCTAAGGGAGACATACATAGCAATACAGACCCGCCACAAAAGAAACAAGATCTAAAACAACCTAACCAAAACCTAAAGTTAAACTAGAAAAAAAAAAAAGAAAAGAACAAAGCCCAAAATTATTAGTAGGAAGGAAATAATAAAGATGAGTGTAAATAAATAAAATTGAAATTATCAATTAAGCTAACAATTGTTTCTTTGAAAAGATTAACAAAATTATAAACCTTTAGCCAGACTCATGAAGGAAAAAACAAAAGAGAGGGGCCAAATAAAATGAGAAATGAAAGAAGAGAAATTAGAACAGACATCACAGAAATGTGAAGGTTTGTAACAGACTACTACAGTTAGATGACCACAATTGGGACAACCTAGAAGAAATGGATAATTCCTAGAAACACACAATCTTCTAAGACTTAATCAGGAAGATATGAACAGACTAATTACTAGTAATAAAATTAAATCAGTAATTAAAAATAAAATTAAAAAAACTCCCAACAAACAAAAATCCAGGATCAGACAACTTCACAGGTTATTTCTACCAAACACCAAACATTTAAAAAGAGTTAATATCTATCTTTATCAAACTATTTCAAAAAGTAGAAGACAGGGGCGCCTGGGTGGCTCAGTCGGTTAAGTGACCAACTTCGGCTCAGGTCATGATCTCGCGGTCCAGGAGTTCGAGCCCTGCGTTGGGCTCTGTGCTGACAGCTCAGAGCCTGGAGCCTGTTTCAGATTCTGTGTCTCCCTCTCTCTGACCCTCCCCCCTTCATGCTCTGTCTCTCTCTGTCTCAAAAATAAATAAACGTTAAAAAAAAATAGAACAAAAAGTAGAAGACAAAGTAAAGGTTCCAAATTGATTCTACAAGGCCAGTATTACCCTGATACCAGAGATAAGAAAGAAAGAAAGAAAGAAAGAAAGAAAGAAAGAAAGAAAGAAAAAAAAAAAAAAAAAAAAAAAAAAAAAAAAAAAAAAGAAAATTACAGGCCAACATCCCTGATGGACATCAATGAAATAATCCTCAACAAAATATTAGAAAACCGAGTTCAACAATATATTAAAAGAATAATACACCATGATTAAGTGGGATTTATTCAGGGATGTAAGGATGGTTTATCATCTGCAAATCAATCAACAGAAAACAACATAATAACAAAATGAAGGATCAAAATTAGGTGATCATCTCAAAAGCACTTGACAAAGTTCAGCATCAATTCATGATAAAAAACTCTGAACAACTAGGTATAGAGAAAACATATCTCAACATAATAAAGGCTACATGTGACAAACCCAGACCTAATATCATACTCAATGGTGAAAAGCTGAAAATTTTTCCTCTAAGGTCAGAGGCAAGAGGAAGATGCCCACTCTCACAGTTTTAATCAAACATAGTACTGGAAGTCCTAGACAGAGCAATCAGAAAAGAAAAAAATAAAAACATCCAAGTTGTTAAGAAGGAAGTAAAACTGTCATGACATGATACTAGATATGAAAAACTATAAAAAACCCACCAAAAACCTATTAGAATAAATTAATTCAGTAAAGTTGTAGGATGCAAAATTAATATAAAGAAATCTGGTGTGTTTCTATGCATTAATAATGAATTATCAGAAATAGAAATTAGCCTTTGCCTTTGCACAGTAAAGGAATTCACACAATGAAAATGCACTCTGCCAAATGGTGAAGATATTGGCAAATGATATATTCCATAGAGGTTAATATCTAAAATATGTAAAGAACTCATACAACTCAACACACAAAAAATAAAGAATCCAACTTAAAAACATAACTGAATGGATATTTTTACAAAAAAGACATTAATATGGCCAAGAGACACATGAAACATGCTCAGTATCACTAATCACCCGGAAAATACAAATCAAAACCACAATGAGATATCACTTCACACCTGTCCAAATGGCTAGTGTCAAAAAGACAAGAAATAAGTGTTGGTGAGCTTGTGAAGAAAAGGAACATCTTGTGCACTGCTGGTGGGAATACAGTCATTGTGGAAAACATTATGGAGGTTCCTGAAACCTTGAAAACAGAACTACCACTTAATCCAGGAATTCCATGTCTGGGTATTTATCTGCAGAAAATGAAAGCACTAATTTGAAAAGATATACACACTCTTATATTTATTCCAGAATTGTTTACAATATCCAAGATATGGAAACAACCTAAGTGTCCATCAATAATTAGATAAAAATATGATACACACACACACACACAATTATTCAGCCACGAAAGAAAATCTTGCCATTTGTGACAACATGGAATGACCTAGAGGGTATTATGCTAAGGAAATAAGTCAGAGAAAGGTAAATACATTATACTCTCACTTATATATGGAATCTAAAAAGCAAAGCAACTGAGCAAAACAAAACAGAAATAGACTCATAAGTACCAGAAACAAACTAGTGTTTGCCAGAGGAGAAGGGTGTGGGGTGATGGGTAAAATAGTTGAAGAGAATTAAGAGGCACAAATTTCCAGTTGTAAAATAACTTATAGGAATGTAAATTAGAACATAGGGAATATAGTCAATTGTAGTAACTTTGTATGGTGACAGATGTAACTATACTTATCATGGTGGTTATTTCAGAATATAAATGTTGAGTCACTATGTTGCACACCTGAAAGTAATATAATATTACATATCAAATATAGTACAAAAATAAATCAAGCAAGCAAGCATGGCTGAAAACTTCCAAAACATAGCAAGAGAAATGGATGTCAAGATCCATAAAACTCAAAGGATCTCAAATATGTTGAACCAAAATAAGGCAAAATAAGTCCAAATTTAAAAAGAAAGAATTTGAAGAGCAAAAAGTAAAATTACTCTTCAGGTAAGGAGAGAATAGGCTAACATAATCAAAATAGAAACTCTCAACCAAACATTTTACACCTGAAGAAGTTATTTTTCAGAAATGAAGGAAAAATAGTCTCCCAAACAAAATCTGAGGAAGTTCATTACCACCAGTCTCATAAGAAATGCTAAAGGGAGTTCTTTGATTTGAAGTAAAAGAATGCTAATTAACATTATAACAACATAAAAAGGTAGCATAAATCTCACTGTTAATGGTAAATATATAATCATAGTTAGATTCTGCAATATGGTAATGGTGGTACATAATTCACTTAAAACCCTAGTTTAAAAGTTAAAAAAAAAAGAACAAAGTAAAAATAGCCATAACTACAATATTATGTTATTAGTTACACAATATTTTTCTTAAAAAATGTAAATTGTAAAAGCAATGACCTAAAATGTGAGGTGAAAGAAAAGTAAAAGTGTAAAGTTTTTTTTTTTATTTCTATTAATGTTAATTTGTAATTAGTTTAAACTTGGGTATTAAGTTTAAGATATTTTATATAAACCTCATTGTAATCATAAGGGAAAGTCCTGTAGTAATTACACAAAAGAACCTGATAAAAAATTGAAATCATACTGATACCTAAAGTTATCAAAACATACAGAGAAAAGGCATCAAGATAAGGAATAAGAAATGGATCTACAATTAGAAAACAGTTAACAAAATAGCAGCTGTAAGTCATTATGTATTAATAATTACTTTAAATGTAAATAGCTTAAATTCTCCAATTAAAATACATAGAATGGGTGAATTGACTTTTAAAAATATCAGCAATAAGTTTCCTAAAAGAGATTCAGTTTAGCCTTAGACACACATAGGCTGAGAGTAAAGGGATGGAAAAAGACACTTCAAACAAATGGTAGCCAAATAAGAAGCAGGAATAGCTATATTTGTATCAGACAAAATATATCTTAAACTAAAAATTATAAAAAAGAGAGAAGGTTATTGTATAATGATAAGGAGGTCAACACATTACGACGATATAATAATCTGAGGAGAGGTTAAGATGGTGGAATAGTAGGAGGACTCTATGCTTGCCTTGTCCCTCAAACACAGCTAGATAAATATAAAATCATTCTGAACACTCAGGTAATCAGAGGATGGAGAGAACAAACTGTACAACTAGAGGGAGAAAAGAGGCCACATCATGGAAGATAGGAGGTGCAGAGATGGGATCTGCAGAGAGAAAAGAATCGCTGGTACTGAAGGGAGGTAGGCCTGATCAAGGAAAGAGAGAGAAGGAGAGACAGAGGGAACACAGCACCTGGCACTGCATAAGAAAAACATTTCCCCAAAACCACTGATGGGAAAACAAGAGGGGATGATAATTGCACATTTTTATAAGCAGCAGAGTTCAAAGTCTGAAGTTTTAGAAGTCTATGTCATCACTGAGTGGAGCCTGCTGGGCGTAGAGGTTCCCTTTTGGGGAAGGAAGGCAGAGAACCCGAGAGTGTGCAGCATGGTCTGATGATCTCCTGGGTCACTCTGAAAGAGACGGTTCCCCTTCTTGGAGTGTACTCTGAAGAGATGGCACTGTCTTGACAGGGACAAAAGAGCCATGAGGTGCCACTGAGCTGCCCATTCGCAAGCATATGAGCAGAGATGCCTGCTAAGGACAGTTAACCTGGACGCTAGTGTTTTGATGTCCTTTTCCTTAAACTCCAAGCCCCTATACCTTCATGCAGTTGCCCTTCTGGGACAAACTGGCACCAGCCACAATGTGGCGAGATCTTCCCCCAGAGGATCAGCATGGGTCAATGCCATGCTGGGTACCTAAAATTTGGAGTTTTGAAACCCAGCTGGTGTGCCTGAGATAAAGCGTAGGAGTATGTTACGTCAGGTGTCAGATGACTTGGACACAGGATGAAGGCAGGGATCTGAGGGAAGTCTGGGACAAATGAGGGGAGATTTCACTTTCCTGTGAAGGTTTTCTGAACAGCAGCGGGCATGATCTCCCCTCTCTGGGAATGAAATAACTGGCTGATAACATTTTCTTCTTCTTTTTTTTTTTAATTTTTTTAAGGTTTATTCATTTCTCAGAGACAGAGAGACAGAGTGTGAGAGGGGGAGGGGCAGAGAGAGAGAGAGAGGGAGACACAGAATCTGAAACAGGCTCCAGGCTCTGAGCTGTCAGCACAGAGCCGGATGCGGGGCTTGAACTCATGGACCTGGAGATCATGATCTAAGCCGAAGTTGGACCCTTAACCGACTGAGCCACCCAGGAGCCCCTGGTTGGAGATATTTTCACCCCCACCCATCAACACGGAGGGACTTCAGTGAGCAGCACAGTGCCCACAGTAGAGGCTCCAGCTTCTCACAGCAAACCCTGCCTCCTTGTGCTCTGTAGGTGCTTCTTAACTATGGCAAGTGTGGCTGAGAATCAGAATAGCAGTGGGCCCTTCCCTCAGAAGAGCAACACAAAGAGGGCTGCAAAACTTCAGCTCTAGGAGAAATAGGATCTAGCCTCTTTTAACAAGCAGACTAAAGCACACCTAGTTAAAACTCACTGCACAGTGAACAAGGTCCAAAAAGTCCCTATTTTAGTCAAGAAGAAACTCTACAAAAGAGTGACCTGAGGGAAAGAGCAGCCAAATACAACAGCCGAATGCACACAGCATACCCCAGAAACACTATACCCCTGAAGCACCAGGCCCTGGACAGTATATGATCTCTTCTTAATATAGCAATTGCCCTTAGGAGTAGGAAGCATAACAGGCTTTCTACACAGAGAAGACAGAGACCTAAACAAAATGCCAACATGGAGGAATTCGTCTCAAAGGAAAGAACAAGAAGAGATCACAGCTAGGGATCTAGTCAAAAGAGATATAAATAATCTATGCCTGAACTAGAATTTAAAACAACAATCATAAGGATACTGGCTGGGCTTGAGGAAAGCATAGAAGACACCAGGGAGTCTCACATCACAGTGATAAAAGACCTAAAAACTAGTCAGGCCAAAAAGAAAAAAAGTGCAATAACCTAGATGAAAAACTGCCTGGATGTAAGGACCACAAAGATGAAAAAAGCAGAGAATAAGTAATAGAGAGGATAAAATTATAGAAAGTAATGAAGCTCAAAAGAAGAGGGAAAGGAAAATGTTGGATCATGAATATAGACTTAGAGAACTTAGTGACTTCACAAGGCATGATAACATTTTATCATTGGAGTCCCAGAGGAAGAAGAGAGGGGAAAAGGGGGCAGAAGGTTTATTTGAGCAAATTATAACTGAAAGCTTTCCTAATCTGAGGAAGGAAACAGACATCCAAATCCATGAGGCACACAGAACTCACATCAAAATCAATAAAATCCATCCAACACCAAGACATATTTTAGTAAAAATTGCAAAATACAGAGATAAGGAAATAATCCTGAAAGCAAGGGAAAAGAACCCTAACCTACAAGGGAAGACAAATAAGGTTAGAAGTAGATCTCACCACAGAAACCTGGCAGGCCAGAAGGTAGTGGCATGATATATTCAACATGCTGAATGGAAAAAATATGCAGCCAAGAATACTTTATCCAACAAGGCTGGAGAACAGGAGAGATAAAGTGTTTCCAGACAAACGAAAACTAAAGGAGTTCATGACCACTAAAGCAGCTCTGCAAGAAATATTAAAGGGGACTCTTTGGGTGCAAAAAAAAAAAAAAAAAAAAAAAAAGACCAAAAGCAACAAAGACTAGAAAGGAACAGAGAAAATCTCCAGAAACACTGACTTTACAGATAATACAGTGGCACTAATTAATACCTATTAATAACCACCCTGAATGTAAATGTACTAAATGCTCCATCAAAAGACATAGGGTACCAGAATGGAATAAAAAACAAGACCCATTTATATGCTGCCCTAGACAGACTCATTTTATACCTAACGACATCTCCAGATTGAAAGTGAGATTGAGAGCCATCTATTATAATATGGAGGTCAAAAAAAAGCCAAAGTAGCCCTACTAATATCAGGCAAGTGACAAGAGATGAAGAAAGGCACTATGTCATAATAAAGGGGTCTATACAACAAGAAGATGTAACAACTGTAAATATTTATTCCCCCAACTTTGGAGTAGCCAAATACATAAATCAATTAACAACTAACAAAGAGTCTCATTGATAATAATACAATAATAGTAGGAAACTTTAACACTCCATTCACAGCGATGAACAGATCATATAAGTGGAAAATCAAAGAGGAAACAATGGCTTTGAGTGATATACTGGACCAGATGGACTTAACAGATATATTCAGAACAATTATCTTAAAGCAACAGACTACACATTCTTTTCAAGGGCACATAGGACATTTTCTAGAATAGCCTACATACTGAGTCAAACAAATACAAAAAGAATGAGGTCATACCATGTATGATTTCTGACCAAAACACTACTAAACTTGAAGTCAACCACAAGAAAAGAAATTGGAAAGACCACCAATGCATGGAGGTTAAAGAACATCCATAGAATGAATGAGTTAACCAGGAAATTAAAAAAGAAATTAAAAACACATGGAAGCAAGTGAAAATGGAAACCTAACAGTCCAGAAACTTTGGGATGCAGCAAAGGCAGTCATAAGAGAGAATGAATTTAGATTTATAGCAATACAGGACTACCTCAAGAAGCAAGAAAAGTCTCAAATACATAACCTAATGTTATACCTGAAGGAGTTAGAAATGGAACATCAAATAAGGTGTGAAGGTGGTACAAGAAGAAAAATAATAAAGATCAGAGCAAAAATAAATTATATAGACAAAACAAAACAGAACAGATCAACAAAACTAAGAGATGTTATTTGAAAGAATTAATAACATTGATAAACCCATAGCCAGACTTACCAAAAAGAAAAAAGAAGGGACCCAAATAAATAAAATCATGAAAGAGGAAAGATCACAACACCAAAAATACAAATTATAAGAGAATATTATGAAAAATTATATGCCAACAAATTGGGCATTCTGGAGGAAATGGATAACTTCCTAGAAATATATAAACTACCAAACTGAAACTGGAAGAAATAGAAATTTTAAAGAGACCCATAATCAGCAAGGAAATTGAATCAGTGATCAAAAATCTCCCAATAAACAAAAGTCCAGGGCCAGATGGTTTCCCGGGGGAATTCTACCAGACATTTAAAGAAGAGTTATTTCCCATTCTTCTGAAACTATTCCAAAAAATAAAAAATGGAAGGAAAACTTCCAAATTCATTCTATGAGGCCAGCATTACCTTGATTGCAAAACCAAAGACCCCACTAAAAAGAATTAGAGGCAAATATCCCTATGGAACATGGGTGCAAATATTCTCAAGATGATACTAGCAAATTGAATCCAACAGTACATTAAAAGAATTATTCACCACAAATGGGATTTATTCCTGGTATGCAGGGCTGGTTCAATATTTGCAAATCAATGTAATATACCACATTAATAAAAGAAAGGATAAGAACCATATGATCCTCTCAATATATGCAGAAAAGGCATTTGACAAAATACAGCATCCACTCTTGATAAAAGCCCTCAGCAAAGTAAGGATAGAGGGAACATACCTCAACATCATAAAGGTCATATATGTAAGACTCACAGTTAATATCATCCTCAATAGGGAAAACTGAGAGCTTTACTTCTGCAGTCAGAACAAGTTAGGGATGACCACTCTCACCATTGTTATTTAACACAGTAATGGAAATTCTAGCCATAGCAATCAGAGAACAAAACGAAATAAATTGGCAAGGAAGAAGTCAAAGGTTCACTATTTGCAGATTAAATAATACTTTATGAGGAAAACCCAAAAGACTACAACAAGCAGGAAGATGGCGGCATAGGAGGATGCTGGGCTCACCTCGTCCTGCTGATCACTTAGATTCCACCCATATCTGCCTAAATAACCTAGAAAACCACCAGAAGACTAGCAGAAGGGACTCTCCGGAGCCAAGCGTAGACAAGAGCACTATGGAAGAGGGTAGGGAGGGTGGAGAGGCGGTAGTGCTACACAGACTGGCAGGAGGGAGCGGGGATGGTGGAGGGGCAGCCCACTGTGCAAGGCAGAGCTCCTGAAGTCTACCTTGCAAAAACAGAGGGGCTGGACTGCATGAGTTCTGACAGCCAGCAGGACTTAACATCTGGAATGTTAACAGTCAATAGCTCTGCTCTCAGAGAGCAGGGAGGGCGAGAGGACACCGGGAGGGAGAGTTGTTGAGTCCCGGGAGACAGAGCTCAGCTCTGCAGGGAAAAAAAGGTGCTGGCAAGTGCCATATCCCTCTCCCATCCCCCAGACAAAATTCCAAAGGGAACAAGTTACCATCACCCAAATTCCTTGCACCATGCAAACACCCAATGCTGTGCTTCTGTGGATCCATCCCTCCGACGGGTCTGCCTCCCTCCCGGTGTTGCAGGCACCCTCCTTCAGGGGACCACCTATGGCAAAGCAAGCTAATCCTGCCCCTCCCGCCCCTGTGCACCTTGCATATCCACCCTGGCTAATACACCAGATCCCATAAAAGCAGCACCACAAGCCTGGCAGTGTGCAAGTAGCCCAGACAGGGGTCACACCACTCCACAGTCAGTCCTGCCCCTGGGAGATGGGAAGATAAGGTATACACCAGTCTGACTGTGGCCCCAGGGGTGGGCTGGGGCACACATCAGTTCTGACTGCAGCCCCGCCCACCAACAAGTTACTCCAGACAGCACAGGGGAAGTGCCCTGCAGTTTGGAGCCACCACAGGGACTACCCAAAATGATGAAACGGAAGAATTCTCCTCAAAAGAAACTCTAGGAAGTAGCGACAGCTAATGAATTGATTGAAAATGATTTAAGCAATATAATGGAACAAGAATTTAGAATGATAGTCATAAAATTAATCTCTGGGTTTGAAAAAAAGCACAGAGGACAGCAGAGAATCTATTGCTACAGAGATTAAGGGACTAAGAAATAGTCATGAGGAGCTAAAACATGTTATAAATGAGGTGCAAAATAAGATGGAGGCAGCCATAGCACGGATTGAAGAGGCAGAGGAGAGAATAGGTGAATTAGAAGATAAAATTATGGGAAAAGAGGAACCTGAGAAAAAAAGAGATAAAAAAAATCCAGGAGTATGAGGGGAGAATTAGAGAACTAAATGATGCAATCAAACAGAACAAATTCCAGAAGAAGAGGAAGAGAGAGAAAGGGGCTGAAGGTGTACTTGAATAAATCATAGCTAAGAACTTCCCTGATCTGGGGAAGGAAAAAGGCATTGAAATCCAAGAGACACAGAGAACTCCTTTCAGATGTAACTTGAATCTATCTTCTGCACGACATATCATAGTGAAACTGGCAAAATATAAGGATAAAGAGAAAATTCTGAAAGTAGCTAGGGATAACGGGCACTAACTTACAAAGATAGACACATAAGACTAGTGGCAGACCTATCTACTGAAACTTGGCAGGCCAGAAAGGAATGGCAGGAAATCTTCAGTGTGATGAATAGAAAAAATATGCTGCCAAGAATCCTTTATCCATCAAGTCTGTCATTCAGAATAGAAGGAGAGATAAAGGTCTTCCCAAACAAACAAAAACTGAAGGAATTCATCACCAGTAAACCAGCCCTAGAAGAGATCCTAAGGGGGATTCTGTGAGTGAAATGGTGCAAGGACCACAATGTACCAGAAACATCACTACAAGCATGAAACCTACAGACATCACAATGACTCTATACCCATATCTTTCAATAATAACACTGAATGTAAATGGACTAAATGCTCCAACCAAAAGACATAGGGTATCATAATGGTTAAAAAAACAATACCCATCTATTTGCTGTCTACAAGAGACTCATTTTAGACCTGAGGACACCTTCAGATTGAAAGTGAGGGGATGGAGAACTATCTATCATGCTACTGGAAGTCAAAAGAAACCTGGAATAGCCATACTTACATCAGACAAGCTAGACTTTAAATTAAAGGCTGTAACAAGAGATGAAGAAGGGCATTATATAATAATTACAGGGTCTATCCATCAGGAAGAACTAACAATTATAAATGTCTGTGCGCCGAATACGGGAGCCCCCAAATATATAAAACAATCACAAACATAAACAACCTTATTGATAAGAATGTGGTAATTGCAGGGGACTTTAATACCCCACTTACAAGAATGGATAGATTATCCAGACACAGGATCAATAAAGAAACAAGGGCCCTGAATGATACATTGGATCAGATGGGCTTGACAGATATATTTAGATCTCTGCATCCCAAACCAACAGAATATATTTTCTTCTCAAGTGAACATGGAACATTCTCCAAGATCACATACTGGGTCACAAAACAACCCTTCATAAGTATAAAAGAATTGAGATCATACCATGCACACTTTCAGACCACAGTGCTATGACACTTGAAATCAACCACAGAAAAAGTCTGGAAAACCTCCAAAAGCATGGAGGTTAAAGAACACCCTACTAAAGAATGAATGCGTCAACCAGGCAATTAGAGAAGAAATTAAAAAAGATATATGGAAACAAATGAAAATAAAAATACAACAACCCAAACGCTTTGGGATGCAGTGAAGGCAGTCCTGAGAGGAAAATACATTGCAATCCAGGCCTATCTAAAGAAACAAGAAAAATCCCAAATACAAAATCTAACAGCACACCTAAAGGAAATAGAAGCAGAACAGCAAAGACATCCAAAACCCAGCAGAAGAAGAGAAATAATAAAGAGCAGAGCAGAAATAAACAATATAGAATCTAAAAAAATTGGAGAGCAGATCAATAAAACCAAGAGTTGGGTTTTTGATAAAATAAACAAAACTGATAAACCTCTAGCCAGGCTTCTCAAGAAGAAAAGGGAGATAACCCAAATAGATAAAATCATGAATGAAAATGGAATTATTACAACCAATCCCTCAGAAATACAAGCAATTATCAGGGAATACTATGAAAGATTATATGCCAAAAAAACTGGACAACCTGGAAGAAATGGGCAAATTCCTAAGCACCCAAACACTTCCAAAACTCAAACAGGAAGAAATAGAAAACTTGAGCAAACCCATAACCAGTGAAGAAATTGAATCAGTTATCAAAAATCTCTGAACAAGTAAGAGTGCAGGACCAGATGGCTTCCCTGGGGAATTCTACCAGATATTTAAAGCAGAGATAATACCTATCATTCTCAAGCTTTTCCAATAAATAGAAAGGGAAGGAAAACTTCCTGACTCATTCTATGAAGCCAGCATTACTTTGATTCCCAAACCAGACAGAGATCCAGCAAAAAAAGAGGACTATAGGCCAATATACCTGATGAATATGGATGCAAAAATTCTCAATAAGATACTAGCAAATCAAATTCAACAGCATATAAAAAGAATTATTCACCATGATCAAGTGGGATTTATTCCTGGGCTGCAGGGCTGGTTCAACATTCGCAAATCAATTCATGTGATACATCACATCAATAAAAGAAAAGATAAGAACCATATGATCCTATCAATTGATGTAGAAAAAGCATTTGACAAAATTCAGCATCCTTTCTTAATAAAAATGCTCAAGAAAGTCAGGATAGAAGGAACATACTTAAACATCATAAAAGCCATTTATGAAACGCCCACAGCTAATAACATCCTCAATGGGGGAAAACTGAGAGCTTTTTCCCTGAGATCAGGAACAAGACAGGGATGTTCACTCTCACCGCTGTTGTTTAAGATAGGGTTGGAAGTGCTAGCATCAGAAATCAGACAACAAAAGGAAATCAAAGGCATCAAAATTGGCAAAGATGAAGTTAAGCTTTCACTTTTTGCAGATGACATGATATTATATATGGAAAATCTGATAGACTCCACCAAAAGTCTGCTTGAACTGATACATGAATTCAGCAAAGTCGCAGGGTACAACATCAATGTACAGAAATCAGTTGCATTCTTATACACTAACAATGAAGCAACAGAAAGACAAATAAAACTGATCCCATTCATAATTACACCAAGAAACATAAAATACCTAGGAATAAACCTAACCAAAGATGTAAAAGATCTGTATGCTGAAAACTACAGAAAGCTTATGAAGGAAATTAAAGAAGATACAAAGAAATGGGAAAACACTTTGTGCTCATGGATTGGAAAAATAAATATCGTTAAAATGTCAATACTACCCAAAGCTATCTACACATTCAATGCAATCCCAATCAAAATTGTGCCAGCATTCTTCTCGAAGCTAGACCAAGCAATCCTAAAATTTTTATGGCACCACAAAAGACCCCGAATAGCCAAAGTAATATTGAAGCAGAAGACCAAAGCAGGAGGCATCACAATCCCAGACTTTAGCTTCTACTACAAAGCTGTCATCATCAAGACAGCATGGTATTGGCACAAAAACAGACACATAGACCAATGGAATAGAATAGAAACTCCAGAATTGGACCCAGAAAAGTATGGCCAACTAATCTTTGACAAAGCAGAAAAGAATATCCAATGGAAAAAAGACAGTCTCTTTAACAAATGGTGCTGGGAGAACTTGGCAGCAACATGCAGAAGAATGAAACTAGACCACTTTCTTACACCATTCACAAAAATAAACTCAAAATGGATAAAGGACCTGAATGTGAGACAGGAAACCATCAAAACCCTAGAGGAGAAAGCAGGAAAAAACCTCTCTGACCTCAGCCACAGCTTGTCTTACTTGTCTTAGTTGACACATCTCCAAAGGCAAGGGAATTAAAAGCAAAAATGAACAATGGGACCTCATGAAGATAAAAAGCTTCTGCACTGCAAAGGAAACAAATCGACAAAACTAAAAGGCAACCAACGGAATGGGAAAAGATATTTGCAAATGACATATCGGACAAAGGGCTAGTATCCAAAATCTATAAAGAGCTCACTAAACTCCACACCTGAAAAACAAATAATCCAGTGAAGAAATGGGCAGAAAACATGAATAGACACTTCTCTAAAGAAGACATCCAGATGGCCAACAGGAACATGAAAAGATGCTCAATGTCACTCTTCATCAGGGAAATACAAATCAAAACCACACTCAGATATCACCTCACACTGGTCAGGGTGGCCAAAATGAACAAATCAGGAGACTATAGATGCTGGAGAGGATGTGGAGAAACATGAACCCTCTTGCGCTGTTGCTGGGAATGCAAATTGGTGCAGCCACTCTGGAAAACAGTGTGGAGGTTCCTCAAAAAGTTAAAAATAGACCTACCCTATGACCCAGAAATAGCACTGCTAGGAATTTACCCAAGGGATACAGGAGTGCTGATGCATAGGGGCACTTGTACCCCAATGTTTTTAGCAGTACTTTCAACAATAGCCAAATTATGAAAAGAACCTAACTGTCCATCAACTGATGAATGGATAAAGAAATTGTGGTTTATATACACAGTGGAATACTATGTGGCAATGAGAAAGAATGAAATATGGCCTTTTGTAGAAACGTGGATGGAACTGGAGAGTGTTATGCTAAGTGAAATAAGTCATACAGAGAAAGACAGATACCATATGCTTTCACTCTTATGTGGATCCTGAGAAACTTAACAGAAGACCATGGGGGAGGGGAAGGGGAAAAGAAAGTTGGACAAGGAGGGAGCCAAACCATAAGAGACTCTTAAAAACTGAGAATAAAGTGAGGGTTGATGGGGTTGGGAGGGAGGGGAGGATGGGTGATGGGCATTGAGGAGGGCCCCTGTTGGGATGAGCACTGGGTGTTGTATGGAAACTAATATGACAATGAATTTCATATAAATAAAAAAAGAAAAATAACACAAAATATTACTAGAACCCATACACGAATTCAGCAATTGCAGAATATAAAATCAAAGTACAGAAATTTGTTTCATTTCTACACACTAATAATGAAGAAACAGAAAAAGAAATCATGGAACTAATCCTATTTACAACTATACCAAAAACCATAAGATACCTAGAAATAAACCTAAACAAAGAGGTAAAAGATCTATACACTGAAAATTATGGAAAGCTAATGAAATAAACTGAAGATGACACAAAGAAATAGAAAAACATTTCATGCTCATGGATTGGAAGAACAAATATTGTTAAAATGTCTATTTACCCAAAGCAACTTACACAATTAAGGCAATCCCTATCAAAATACCACCAGCGGGGTACCTGGGTGACTCAGGTGGTTAACTATCCAACACTTGGTTTAAGCTCAGGTTATGATCTCATGGTTTGTGGGTTTGAGCCCTGCATTAGCTCTGCACTGATAGTGCATGGCCTACTTGGGATTCTCTCTCTCCCTCTTTCTCTCCCCCTCCCCTGCTCACACAGGCATACCCTCTCTCTCAGTCTCTCTCTCAAAATAAACTTTAAAAACAAAATATCACCAGCATTTTTCATAGGCCTAGAACAAACAATCCTAAAATTTGTATGGAACCACAAAACACCCTAAATAGCCAAAAAAATCTCGATAAAGAAAACAAGTCTGGAAGCATCAAAATTCCAGACTTCAAGCTATATTACAAAGTTATAGTTATCAAGAGAGTGTATGGTAATGTCACAAAAACAGACACATAGATCAATGGAATAGAATAGAAAACCCAGATATGGACCCACAACTATATCGTCAACTCATCTTCCACAAAGCAGGAAAAAACATCCAATGGAAAAAATTCTCTTCAACAAACAGTGTTGGGAAAACTGGACAGCAACATGAAGAATAAAACTGGACCACTTTCTTACATTACACATAAAAATGAACTAAAAATGGATGAAAGACCTAAATATGAGACAGGAAACCATCAAAATCCTAGAGGAGAACATAGGCGGTAACGTCTTTGACTTCAGCTATAGCAGCTTCTTACTAGACATGACTCCAGAGGCAAAGGAAACAAAAGCAAAAATGAATTATTGGGACTTCATCAAGATAAAAAGCTTCTAAAGGGAAGAAAATACTCAATAAAATGAAAAGGCAGGCTACAGAATGGGAGAAGATATTTGTAAATGACATATCTGATAAATGATTAGTATCCAAAATCTATATAGAATTTATCAGACTCAACACCCCAAAAATGAATTAATTCAGTTAAAAATTGGACAGAAGACATGAATAGAAGACATCCAAAGAAGACATTTAGATGGCTAATAGACACTCATGATAAGGGGAATATAAATCAAAACCAAGATGAAGTACCACTTCACACTTTTCAGAATGGCTAAAATTAACAACACAGGAAACACAGATGTTGGCAAGGATGTAGAGAAAAGGGAACCCTCTTACACTGTTGGTAGGATTGTAAAATGGTGTAGCCAATCTGGAAAACAGTATGGAGGTTTCTCAAAAAGTTAAAAATAAAACTACCCTACAACCTCACAATTGCACTACTAGGTTTTTACCCAAAGGATACAAAAATATATTGATTTGAAGGGGCAGAGGCACTCTGATGTTCATAGCAGCATTATCAACCATAGCCAAATTATAGAAAGCCCAAATGTCCTTTGACTGATGAATGGATGAAGAACACATGGTATCTACACAATGGGATATTATTCAGCCATCAAAGAGAATGAAACCTTGCCATTTGCAATGATGTGGATGGAGCTAGAGTGTATCATATTAAGAAAAATCAGTCAGAGAAAGACAAATACCATATGATTTCACTCATATGTGGATTTTAAGAAACAAATAGATGAATATAGTAGAGGGGAAAAAACAGAGCAAAGCAAACCATGAGATTCTTGTTTTTTTAATGTTTATTTGTTTTTGAGAGAGACAGAGTGCAAGTGGGGGAGGGCAGAAAGAGAAGGAGACACAGAATATGAAGCATGTTCCAGGCTCTGAGCTATCAGCATAGAGCCTGAAGTGGGGCTGAAACCCACAAACTGTGAGATTGTGACCTGAGCTGAAGTTCAACGTTTAACCGACTGAGCCGCCCACGTGCCCCAAGAGACTCTTAACTATAAAGAATAAACTCAGTGTTGATGGGGGGAGGTCAGTGGGGAGTGGGCTAAATGGGAGATGGGTATTAAGGAGCACACTTGTGTTGAGCACTGGTTTTGTATGTAAGTGATGAATCACTAAATGTTACTTCTGAAATCATATTATACTATATGTTAACTAGCTAGAATTTAAATAAAATTTGAAAAATATAATAAAAATAACAAAGCTTCAGCTATCAGAGATGAATAAGGTTTTGAGATCTAATGTACAGCATGGTGACTATAGTTAATTACACTGTATTGTGTACTCAAACTTTGCCAAGAGAGTTCATCATAAATGTTCTCCTCCACACAAAGACAAAACTATGTGAGGAGATAACTAGATATGTTAATTGGCCTGATTGTGGTAATTATTTAACAATTATTTGTGTATCAAAACATCACATTGTATACCTTAAATATATACTATTTGTATTTGTCCAGCAAACCTCAATAAAGGTGAAAATAAAGAAATATAAACATCAAATAAGTAAATAAAATTGTATGGAACCACAAAAGGCCCCAAATAGCTAAAGAAATCCTAAGAAACAACAAAATAGAAGGTATCACACTTCCTGATTTCAAGCTATACTATAAAGCTATTGTAATAAAGACATATGGTACTTTCATAAAAATAGACAGGCCAATGGAACAAAATCAAGAGTCCAGAAATAATCTCAAACAAGAATGGTTAACTAATATTTGACAAGAGGCCAAAAAAATTCAATGGAGATAAACAGTCTCTTCAATCAATGATGCTGGGATAACTGAATAATCATATGTAAAAGAATGAAACTGGGCCCATATCTTACAACACTCATAAAAATTCACTCAAATTAAGGACTTAAATGTAAGATCTGGAAACATGAAACTGTAGAAGAAAACATAGGAATAAAGCTCTTTGACATGGATCTCAGTAATGTTTTTTTCTTAATGACACCTAAAACACAAACAACAATATAAAAAATAAACAAGTGGGTATAGGAAGAAATTATCAAGAACACATGACCACTGGTTGTTGTGTGAGATGGACATGGGCAAAGGCTCTTTGCCCTTCCCCTGTCTTTGGAATGTGGGTTCTGCATGCCTTTCCCATTTCCAGGGGCTACCCTAAGGACAGAGCCTTGAGATAATGATACACTGTTGAGAGTATCTGGATTGTGTACCTGACTAAACCCAGTTATGGCCTCTTTATAAACTTTTAGTGTGAGTGGGAGGGGGGATCCACTTGTATTGCTGCCACACAAGACAAGCCTTGTGTGTAAATTCCCTTTGCTTGTTAAACTTGCCAACTATCAATCTGGAATTGTCTGCCTCTTTGGTTTCTCCCTGCCCTCTGAGAATGGGGGCCAGTTTCAGATTACAGCTGGGAAGGTCCTAAAGGGGTTACAAACCTTCAGTAGGACTACAGCAAACTAAAAAAAAAAAAAAACGAAACTTCTGCACCCCAAAAGAAACTATTAACAAAGTGAAAAGACAACCTCTGGAACAGGAAAAAATATTTATAAACCATTATAAACCATACATCTGATAAGGGGTTAATATTTCAAAACATATAAAGAACTTCTACAACTCAATAGCAAAAAGAAATCCAATTTAAAAATGGGCAAATGACCTCAATAGGCGTTTCTCTAAAGAAGACATGCAGAAGGCCAACAGGTGCATGAATAGATGCTCAACATCACTAGTCTTTAGGGAAATGCAAATTAAAACCACAATGAGCTATTTCTTCATGCCTATTAGAATAGTCATCAAAAAATAAGAGATAAATGCTGGCATGGATGTGGAGAAAAGGGAACACTTGTGTATTGTTGGTAGGGATATAAATTGGTACAGCCACTATGTAAAACAGTATGGAAGAGTCTGAAAAAATTAAAAATAAAATTACTGTATGACCCAGCAAGTCCACTTCTGGAAATAAATCCAAAGAAAATTAAAACACTAACTTATAAGGTATCTACTCTGTCATGTTCATAGCAGCATTATTTACAACAGCCAAGACATAGAAAGAACCTAAGTGTCCATTGGTGAATGGATATATATATATACACATATGTATATGTATACACACACACACACACAATGAAATTTTATTCAGCCATTAAAACAAACAAGGAAATCCTGGCATTTGTGACAGCACGGATGGACCTTACCTTACCATTACATTAAGTAAAATAAGTCAAAGAAAGACAAACACTGTATGCTCTCATATATAGAATCTAAAAACAAATGAGCAACAAAAAACTTCTTTGAAAAAGAGATCAGACTTGTGCCTACCAGGAGCAGAGTGTGTGTGGAAGGGAGGAGGAATTGAAGGAAGGTGATCCAAAGATACAGACTTCCAGGTATAAGATAAATAAGTACTAGAAATGTAAGGTAGACATGATGACTACAGTTAACATTTTTATATGACGTACAAGAAAAATGTTAAGAGTATATCCTAAAAGTTTTCATCACAAGGATAATTTATTTTTCTTTTTTTTTTTCTTTTCTTTTTATTGTATCTATATGAGACAATGGATGTTAGCTGAACCTACTGTAATGATTTCACAATAAATAAAGCAAACCATTATGCTGTCTTGTAGGCAGACATTCCTGAGGAGTATCCTCTGATATCTAAACAATGCAGTTTTCCACTACAGCACAATTTTTTCCTATGTACCCTTTAATTAAACTTCACTTTTGAGTAGGAAGAACTAGATGTATGGCAGAAATTAGTAACGAATTCCTTAGCACAATCAGTACATTGTTCTTGGAGAATCCCTAACTTTTACTTCTTCAGACCTCAAGCTCTCATGCTAACGGTACACCCAGCAGGCTTTCCCCTTCCGTGATTGTTTCCTATCACCACAAATGAGATTGCTAATTCAATCCAAATTAATCCTTCATATATTTTATGAAGTAGAACACATTTTACTAAATTTATTTATTTTTTTATTTTTTTACAGAAAATGAAACTAAGACACAAAGATCTGTGAGTAATCTGATATGGGGTACAGTGCATGACTAGACCTTCATATCAGAGAGTTCCAACTTACACTTTCTTTCCCTGAAAATAGGCAGTTGCATTTATGCCCATGATCCCATTTCAAGGCCAGTATCTGTCTAAACACATTTTTATGGCAAAATTTAGAAGAATTTTGAAGTAAAAACCAAACCAAGCACCTCTCCCCTGATAAAAGAACACGGGTCCTGAATAAAGGTGTCAAATATTAGCTAATACTTATTACCTATTTGACAGTGTGTGTTGCATTATAATTTTGAGTATTGGATGTATGCTTGGTCATGGTAAGTCATCTTCCTTCTCTGCTTTAGTTTATTGATTTTTGATGTCTAATCATTAGGGTTTATGTCACTGCCTATTTGTACACCCATCAGATATTTCACTAAAACAGAGGATATATTTTTTTAATCTGCAGTTCTCTATTAATTATGCAGAAATTAGGGAAAGAGATTTCGTTTTGAGAATCTGACTAGAAACTATATTTTCTTCCTTTTTGATGTATCATCTTTTGGATACTAGCTCTCACCCAAGGCATTGGAGAGACAGTCTCCTTCTAATCACATTAGGTGATTGGTACCTAGGTTCCTACCAGCCCAGTAGGTTGCTGGGTAGCTTTCATTCTTGCCTACTGCTTCCCGCATAGATTGCTGCTTTTGTGAAGATAAGAGCTTTTCTCACTTTTTTTTTCTTGAGAGAGTGTAAACATTATGGTTTACTTTTCCACTCCAAATGTCATGTTGTAGTGAAGTTATTAGAATCATTTTTCCCCCTAATATGCACACATGAGAGGTCATTAACAGTTTCATGTAGAACTTTACTGCAGGCTGATCCTCATTAAGAATCATTTTGCAGGACTCATTGCTTGACATAATTTAGTGTTGGATCAGCAGAGCTGGAGTTCATTTCTCAACAAAGAAGTTACATTTTAACCACCATCATCATTGCATACAATGTGTATATATTTTTAAATGTTTATTTATTTTGAAAGGGAGAGAGAGAGAGAGAGAGAGAGAGAGAGAGAGAAGGGAGAGACAGAGTCTCAAGCTAAGCATGGAGCCATATGCAGGGCTCAATCTTGTGACCATGAGATCATGACCTGAGCCCAAATCAAGAGATGCACACTTAACTGACTGAGCCAACCAGGCACCCCTATGATGTATTTTTATTGTATATTTATTATACCTACTAGATGTAAAATTCTCAGTTGGGCACTGGGAAGGATACAAAAGTTTATAATGAACTTACAGTAAAATAATGGAGATGTGTTCAGAAATTACTGTAATATAAGGCAGCATGTTTTACAGTACAAGAGTACTGTTACCACTAAGTACTATGGGGTTCTGGGAAGAGAGAGTTCATACTTTTATATTTCACATGATTTGGGTTGGGCTTTGAAGGATGAGAGAGATTTTGAGAGTCAGAGATAATATCATAAGTAGACGCATATCATTAGTCAGAATTGATGAAACCCAAAAGATGTCAAAAGAAATGGAAGTCATTCATTTACTTGTAGGGTAGATTGTATCTAGGAGGATAGGATAGTGTGTTTCTAAAATAGACAAAGGGGAGACAGGGAGGAACTTCAGTAATCTATTGAGAATTTATACTTTTCAACATAAGCAATAGGGTGTCACTGAAACATTTAAGCAAGATATTGGTCATGTGATATTATTTTAGAAGGGTTCATTTTTGGCATTGGACACGATGAGGCTGTGAAGGGTTGGCATAAGAATAGAGCAAGGGAGTCCGAGGAGGGAGGGTTTTGATTGGTTTGTATGTAAAATCAGGTAAAAAGTGAAACATTGATTTGGATGAACATATGTTTGATTTTATATGTCAGGAAGAAGTATGGCAGAAATAGAAAAGTCAAGGAAAAGGACACATGGAAAGGAAATAAAATTAATTTAAGACCTGCTGAAATGGAGTATCATAGGACATCTATACCAATGTATATATCTAGGAATATAATTATAATCTAGGTGGCAGGAAGGGTTAATAATAAATATTTGGAAATCTTCAGTATATAACTTAAGGTGAATTTATGAGACCCTATTAAATTACTTAGTAACATACATTTGTGCACATTTACACACACATTTTCTTCTAAGCTCCAAATTCAACTCTTCACATTAAAATAATACCTCATTCATCTGAACTACTCAAATAAGAATTTGTGATCATTTGAAAGCAGCTATGCCATCTGTGAAAAACATAACTTGCCAAGTAAATCCACAGGGTAATCAAATTTGTAGATTGGGGAAAGGAATAGTAAGCCACTCAGGAGAACAAATTGTTTTCAAATATTTAAATGTGTTAGAGGAAAGCAGTCATTACAAAAAAAAGGAAGAATCACATATCTTCTTTAATAGATTGCAAACGTCCAGAGGTCAAGAACAACATTTTATATGTAGATCTGGCATACTGATTAAAATACCTTGAGTATTAGAAAATATTTGTTGACTGAAGAAATAATTGGCTACGCTATTTCAACTACTCCTCCCAACATATGCAGTAGTGGTTGGTAGCAAAACCTGCAGAGTTTGTCAGACACGGGACGGAGCACTGGCTATAGCACTTACCACGTACGTGAAAAAATAAACATGTAATTAGAGGAATAGCTATTCCATAGGTTTATAATGAGGGATAAATAAAATAATGCATATGAATAAAGTAATGAAAAAAATAGTTTAGTCTCAGTAAGTCTAAGATGAAAACTCAATTTGATAATGTCTATTTAAATTTTTTTTTTTTTTTTTACATTTATTTTTGAGAAACAGAGTGAGACAAATTACGAGCGGGGGAGGCGCAGAGAGAGAAGGAGACACAGAGTCCAAAGCAGGCTTTAGGCTCTGAGCAAGCGGTCAGCACAGAGCCTGATGTGGGGCTAGAACCAACGAACTGTGAGATCATGACCTGAGCGGAAGTCAGACGCTCAACCGAATGAGCCACACAGACACCCTTGATAATGTATATTAATAGAAAGTCACCATTCCTGTTACTCTAGACTCATTCTACTCCTAAAGAGGATGTAGATAGCCATGCATTGATTAGGTTGCAATTTGCTGATTGGCTTAACGCTATCATTCAGTGGAGCTTCCACTATTCTGGTGCCCACAGGTGGCTAAATTTTGGCATGCTTTCTCTTTTTAAGGAGAGTCTGGAGAACAAAGTCAGCTTTAGAGGCACCTTCGCTTTCAGATCTGTCCCTCAGTAAGGACACCTAAGGTCAAAGTCCAGGATAGCTTCATTCCAGGTATGGGTGAGGGTCATTTTCTTTAGCTATGATGTTCATGAGCTGGCTTCCAAAAGGCTGTTATACTCTGCTTGGACTTTGCGCCACTAGAATTGCAGGAGTTTAGTTTAATATTATTATGGATTGAGAGGATTTTTAAAAGAGGCTCTCATACCACTGTCAGTTCCAAGTCTGTGAGTTGACTCTGGTCTGAGTAAAAGAAGCCCACCTATTTGTCTAGCCAAGACATAAGAGACGATATAACATTTGTGGCCAGATTTCATAGTCATATAGAATTAAAAGGGGGAGAATAGAGAAGTTAACATGATTTCACTTAATCAGGAATTTGAGATATTTTATCTCTTCCAATCTGTGTTATATATTTATATATTCATTGGTTCCCTTTGCAATATAGTACTTTGTTAGTTTAGTTTCTGTAATGATGTGTATACAAAACCAGATAAACTATCTATAGTAGGAATTCATAATTTATCTATAATATTGTGTGTTCCATAAATATTTATTGAGTATATTCTCTCTGTAAGTCAATATGCTGAGAATTCTGAAGCAAGCCAAAAGGAATTTGATATGCATTGCCCTTATGAAATTTTAAGTATAAATTGAAAGAAAGTCACATAAATAATACACTAAGATGAGGGTAAATAATATTTTGAAATGTAAGAATGATGATTACATTAGCATAAAAATAGATTCCATAGCTCCTTGAAATAGAAGGTGAAGTATTCATTTATAGACACATGTAGGTGGGGATATTTAATAATCAGTTGGAATTACAAGGCTGAAATTGTGAGAAAGGTCAGTGTTAGAGCACAGCAAGCTATGGAGTATATAACCCCAAAGTAAACAAATCCATGAAAGTAAAAACTTTAAAGAAGACTTTTTCTTGGATAGGAGTGTAATACACTTTTTAAACAAGGTCTCACATTATTCTTTAGCAATTCGTTCCTTGAAAAACTATTTATTGAGCATTTACTATGTGTCAGGTAATGTGTGCTATTGTGATGAACAAAATAATCTATAATCCTGTCCTCAGGGAGTTAACAGTCTAATAAATGACACAAAAAAAATAAGCAAGTGAAAAAATATGCATATTATATGGAGATAACTTTGAAGAAAAATAAAGCAATGTAAGACAGAGAACACTTGAAATTGGGGAGGAGGATTTCTAGTTTGTATAGAAATTTGCTGAAAAAAATTACAAAGCTTGAAAGGTGTGAAACATGTGAATACCTAGAGAAAGAACTTTTCTAGAAGAGAGGATAAGGCATATAAAGTCCCTGAGGTGGAGACATGTGTGGAATGATCCTGTTTAAAAAAACACCAAGAAGGCTAATGCAACTGAAATACAGTCATCAGGTGGAGAGGAGTGAATGCTGAGAGGGCTATAGTAGGTGGAAATATACTGTAAGAATGTTGACTCTTTCTCTGAGTGACATATCATTTTGAGCCAAGGATGAGTAGCATGATCTGATTATAGTCTTACTGTGTGTACACTGAAATCAAGGAGACAAAAGACAAGGCAAGGAGAGGAGATAAAAGTTGATGGCAATAACTCAGGCACAAGATAAGGATGGCCTGGCCCAGCCTGTTAATACACAAGTGGCTAAAAATAATGGTTTCAAGGTACATTTTGAAGGTTAAACAAGTTGAATTTGCTGATTTATTGAGCATGTGGTTTGAGTGAGAGTCAGGATTTTTTTCTCCAGGCAACTGGAATACGTGGGGCTACTGTTTATGAAGATGGGAAAGAAAACACATTTTGGGAAACATTTAGAGTTTTGTTTTGAAGATTTTAAGTTTGAGATGTCTACTTTATATCCATGTAAATATGTCAAAAGTCAGTTTAGTATTTGTCTGGATGAAAGTCTAGAGATACAAATGTGATAGCTGTCAGAGTATAGAGGGTATTTAAAGCCTTGAGATTTTAGGACTATAAAGACAGTGGGAATAAATAGTAAACGAAGCATCCATGTAGTGGATGAGGGATCCCAGGTGTCTCTGATGTTTACAGAATTTGAACAGGAAATTTGAAACTTAGAAAATACACCCAGTTAGTAAGGAGGAAAACCTGGAGAAAGCAGTGATTTAAAATGTGAGTAAAGTTGTGTGTGTGTGTGTGTGTATTTTTTTAATGGAGAAACGATTGACCTGTTGTATCAAATAATGCCCATAGTCCAATTAAAATGAAGATTAGGAACAGACCATGGGAGTTGGTATTGGGAAAGTTAATGATGATTTGACCATTAAGTGGGCATGAATGAGTTCAGCTAAGAAAGAGTGGGAGGAGTGTGATACAAGGCATAGAATTTTCCAAAATGATACTCTGTGCTCATTCAGGGTTGCCTGCTGTACTGAAAGAATGTCAGTACTTTCTCCAACAGGGGGACTTTATCATCCAGTAAGCCCCAAGTACAATTCCACAAATAACCAACATTCAAATCCAATCACACCAAAGTTGTCTATTTCCCCACAAATAAGGAAACTTTCTTAAATCAGAAGATAAAATAGAACATAATGTTTATCCATTGAAACACAGATCTATCCTGTTGACAAGAAAACTGAGTCAGGTTCCTGCATTGCTCTACGGAATGATTGGTGCATGATGAAAAGTTGCCTCCTTTCTTTTGCTGAACTCAATCTTGTAAGTTTCCCTTTCCTCAATAAAACCTATTCCTTAACCCATGCTGTGTGATGTAGAATCTGTCTTACTCTCTGCAGAATAAAAGTATATGAGAGATTTTTTTGAAAAATGCTATAATATTCTTTCCCCTGAATCCACGTTTCTTTGAAATGTAATTTTTCAGGTCTTTCCATAAAGATGTGGAAACTTTTCTACTCCTTGATTCTGGGCTTGTTTTGACCAGTAGAATGTCAAAAAGTGACATTGTGCCATTTTTTTTCAGTTTTATTTATTTGAGAGACACAGAGACAGTCCAAGGGAGGAAAGAGCAGAAAGAGAGGAAGAGAGAATCTCAAGCAGGCTCCATGCTGCCAGTGCAGAGCCTGAGGCGGGGCTCAAACTCACAAAACCGTGAGATCATGACCTGAGCCAAAACCAAGAGTCAGTTGCTTAACTGAGACATCCAGGTGCTCCAACACTGTGCCACTTTTGATGATACATCTCAAGAGGTATGGCACACTTTGGCTTGTTATTCAAGTATCTTGTACAAATAAGGCCATTCTGGATATGCCAGAAGATTTATCAGGTTTCTGAAGAAGTATGAATGAGCCCAATGAAGATCAGCAAAAATGCGCAGATGATGGTAGGCTATTGATAAAAACAAATTCTTTTTTTTTTTTTTAGTTTTATGGTTTTATTAACACAAATATGATATGCATATAAGCTGTCTATTCATTTTCTTCACTGTGCAGTCTGGCATTGGGATTCGTGACTCTGATGGTCAGCTGGGCTGCCCTTTCCACAATGGTTTTACAGTTCTTGGAGGAGACATTGTGAGCATCCTCTGCACAGTAAGATTTGCTGCACATCAGCAGCACCTCAAGCTCCTTGACATTGTGGACTAGGAACTTCCAGAAGCCACCAGGCAGCATGTGCTTTGTTTTCTTGTTGCTCCCGTAACCAATGTTGAGCATCAAGATCTGGCCCTTGAATCTTCTGCACACCCTATTGTCAATGCCTCTGGGTTTCTGCCAGTTGCGCTTAATTTTGACATATTGGTCTGACTGGTGCCAGATGAACTTCTTGGTACTCTTTTTAACAATCTTGGGCTTCACCAGAGATCTGAGGGCAGCCATGATGCCAAGTTATAGATGGCTGCCCAAAACAAATTCTCTTTTATGACACTAAGTTATAGTCTGGTTTGTTACACAGCAGTAGCTAACTGTTATAGAGAGCAGATAGAAAATGTCTTTGAGCTTTCCATAAAGGGATAAAGAGAAATGGAGCAGTAGTTAAAGAAAGTTATGAGAGCAATATTTTTTTTAAATCTTGGCATAAATTAAAATTTACTTTATATACTATTGTAAAATGAAAGGGAAAAATAATTTAGAATACAGAACCATTAGAATGTAAATTCCATAACCATTAGAATGTAAATTTTTGAGGTTTCTTTTATTCACAGTTTTTATCTCCAGTGTCTAAAACAGTGTTTTGCATATTACAAATGCTAAATAATATTTTTTAAAATAATCAGTGAATACAGGAAAATATATGGGCACATCTCTGTATGAATGATCTAATATTATTTTAAATTCTGTATATTAAATACCCAAACTTCTATGGTTATCCACAAAATCTTGTTCTTCTCAGAATTATACTCATGAGTTTCATTTCTATTCACTTATTTATTTATATTTGTGAGGTAAGTTGTACATGCCAGATGCTGGCTTAATTGCTGGGAATGCCTCAGAGATCCTAAGAAACAAGGCCAATTCTTTCAGGAAGCTTGCTATCTTACAGTAGAAGAGAAATAAAAGCAGAAAAATAAAATCAGAAGTATTTAATTAGCTACAATTGTGACAATGTAAAAACTCGTAAGTTACTTAATAAGGGTTCTATAAAAGGAATTATTATTCTTCAGTTGAATTAACCAGAAATTTAAGAAAACCTTCGGTCCCTCTTTTCTCTCTTTTCCTATGCTCAATGAAATCAGTATAGATTCTCAACTCTTTCTTAAATGTCCATTTTCACTGCTTGGTATCAGGGACCAGATCTCAGTATATGTTTCTTGAACTATTTCAAAAGCTTTCCAATAATCTTTATCTTTCTCTCATTTGTATCAAGTATATCCTGTGCAAAATCCACAAAAAATAAAGTTTCTCTGTATAGTTCTTTAACATCTAGCCCCAAACTAATTTTCAAAACTCTTTTTAAAGTGCATTCCTTTATTTCTAGCTTAAGTTGATTCATAAACCCATATTCCAACACAGTCCCTCATTTTCAAACTTAAATTGATTTAGAATATTCATTCAGTATTTGCAAGATCTATGCCTTTTGTGAGTGTGGTTCCTCTTCCTCAAAACTGCTTAATCTATTCTTTTAACTATTGAAATTGTCTGAATTCTTTAATAGACTAATATAATCCTATCATTTCCATGCTATCCATATTGACCTTGTTATTTTATAATTGCTAAGCATTTTCTCTGAACTTATTTTTAATTCTTGAGTATAAAATGTGTCATGCTTTACTTTGTATTGGATTTTAATATTTTCAATTGCATTTCAAGCACTATGTTTTGTGTTATTCATTGGCAAAAATTACACTTTGATTGTATTTGAGAATACCTATTCTGTTCCACTGTGCTTACTAGATGTCCAACAGCTAGGTCCAATTTATTGATTTTAGAATGCCATGTCAATTATAATTTCTTAGCTAGGACTCAATTGTCCTAATCCAGAAGTTTGTAGGTATTCATAAATCATAATAGGTAACTTAAAAATATTAACTAATTCCAATTTTATTAATAAGGACAAAGGAAGTAGGTGATACAGTCTACAGAAGACAACTTTGAGTACACAGACAGATAATGCATTAGCCCTGTGTTGGGGATGCAGGGAGAGTGAGGAGTAGATATGGCAAACAGAAAATACTGTATTATTTTAAAGGGTCAGAAATTACAGCAATATTTCCAGATCTTTCCCCACTGTTGACAAAGTATAATTGATCTCATTTAGGTATATACGCATTTCTACAAATAGTATTTTCCCATGTGTCTGAAATTGTAAGCAGTAATTATATCTAAGATAAAAGGAGACCCTATGTTTCTTTGTAACTTATAAGGGTGAGGGGAGAATGAGAAATCTAAGCCATTTTCTTTAGAAGATGAGTGGAAACAGAAACAGTAACGCTAAAGATGGATATTTCAAACAGGCAATGCTACTCTGTTAGAGTCATGGCTGTAATTTACAATCTCTGACATCACTTCACTTAGTATGCAAATATTATCATTTTGTCTGATTAATATTACTCTTACATCAAAGGCTGTTTCTACATCTGTAACAGGACAGCTGAATGTGGCCAGAAAGAACACTGTACTGTTTTGATTTTTTATTCCATTTTAAATTCAAGACAGTTCATCTTTAGTGCTGCTGCGCAGTCCTGCCACATTTCTCTCTTTTAATTCATCTCACCTTCTAAAATTTGACTGTTTCCAGGCTAAGTCTTGGTATCTATTCTCTACTTACACATGACCTTTTATTATGTCATTCCATCTTGTGCCTTTAAATCTTTTGTTTCTGCTGATATGCATATTTTCATATCCAGTTCAAACCTGTTTCCTGACCTACCAACTTCTATACAACTGCCTGTTCAGTATCTTCATCTGTACATTAAGCACCTCACATCCAACATGTCTAAACATGTCTCCCCAAGTGTATTTTTTTTAATTTTTTTAGTGTTTATTTATTTAAAAAATTTTTTTTAAATGTTTTATTTATTTTTGACAGAGAGAGAGAGAGAGACAGAGCATGAGCGGGGGAGGGTCAGAGAGAGAGGGAGACACAGAATCCGAAGCAGGCTCCAGGCTCTGAGCCATCAGCACAGAGCCCAAAGCGGGGCTCGAACTCATAGACTGCGAGATCATGACCTGAGCCAAAGTCAGACGCTTAACTGACTGAACCACCCAGGTGCCCCTCCCCAAGTCTATTTCTTCTACAACCATCTCTACACTGTGAAATAAACTCATTCCAGTTGATCAGATCAAAAATACTTCCCTCGTTTTTCTTTTTGATTACATCCTATGTCAGCAAATCTGTTAGCACTACTTTCAAAACATACACATAATCAAACTGTCTTATGTCTGTAACTGTAAACTGTAAACTGTAGCATGGCATTGTTATCATCATTGTCCTAGCCAACATCTGCTCTTTCCTCAAATTATTTCCATTACCCCAAGTGCTTGAAACAGTTATAAATGTATTTTATCTCAGCTCCAAATCTACTCTTTGGTACCTAATCTGTGATAATAATACACTTGTTTTCTTTTTTTTCTTTTTTTCTTTTTTTTTTTTTTTTTTGCATTTCTCCTTTATAGTGAACATAAGACTAAGCTCTATCAGTCGAGAATGTTGGAGGGATGCTATAGAAGAAAATGGGCTTTCCCCCCACCCCCTGATTCTCATGTATTGTGTTTTTGGAAAATACTACTGTCACATGCTTTGCCAGTGGTGTGGGAATATGAAAATACTTGGTGGTGCTGTTTCCAGCCATGGACCTAGCATGCTCTTTTCTGTGTTGACTGCCTTCCTGGTACCCTTCCAATATGGAGGCTTCATGTTCCTGGCCTCACACCCACAACTGCTCTCGGACTCCCTCTGCATGTCTGCTTACCAGTCCTAATTTACTTGTGCCCCAGAGGGGTTTTTCTTGCTTGCCCAGTGATGACGAAACAGTCCTGTTCCTAAGTTCCAATGAACTTCTTGACTATACAACAGGCTACAGAGGTCCAACTTCCATTTGAGTGGAGGGGGGCCTCCTTATAAGTTGGTTCTTCCTTAGGTCTGCTGCCTTAGCCCTTACCCTTTAGAGTTCTCTTTACCTCATATTTACTCTTCTATCATTGATTCAGAGGTAATTTTTATATTAAATTTACACTGTTCAATTAACTGTGTCCTTTCAATCTCCTCTTTGGACCCAAACTGATAACATTGCTCTCCCTGCTAGTTTTGTCCTACAGTCTCTTTAATTTACAGTAGTCACAGAGATTCTCTGAAAATTCAGACTTCAGATTAGGTCATTCCCTAGATCCAAGCACTCCGATCAAGTCCTATTTCATACAGAATATAACTCAAAGAGGCATTTATTATTTGGCATCTACTCTTACTCTCTCTGGTGCACGGACTTCCTTGCTTTTTCTTGAAAACAACATACCAAGATGTTTTTATTTCAACATCAATGACCTTGCTATATGCCTAACCTTTTGCCCAAGTGTCCACATGTATCAGTACTTCATTCTCTAGTTCTTTTCTCAAAGTTATTTTCTCTGAGAGGCTTTTCCTGGATACTTTATATAAAACACCAAGTATCCCCCACCTCCATCCTGTACCAATCCAGCACACTGTCTCTCTGACCTTGATTTTCTTCATGATACTTTGGGCTATATTAAAAAAAAAACCTTCAACAAAAATGCCAGGTAGAGATTTTGTTTTCTTTACTAGCATCTAAATAATTCCTGACACATATAGGTGCTCAATACATATTTGTTGATGAGTGAATTTATTTTGGAGATTACTTTTGGGCACCTTCAGAATAATAAAGACAGAAGCTATCATTTTGGCTCGTAAGAGTCAAATGGGGTCGGATTTATTTTTAGTTTTAAGTCATTTGAGGACAAGGACAATGTCCTAGTCATACCCTTGTCTCTGATCTCAAGCATGGTCAATCTACATTATGTTTTTTTTTCTTCTTTAAAAAAAATGAACTTTATTGAAATATAATTGAAAAATAAAATGGAAAGATATTTATAGTGTACTTTGTGGGGATTTGATATACATGTATATTATGGAAGGATTCACCCCATCCAATTAATTAACATCCATCACCTCACTTTGTTTTTGTTGTTGTTGAGAATATGCAAGTTCTACTCTCTTAGAAAATTTCAATTATACAATATAGGGTTATCAGCTGTAGTCTCCATGTTTTACATTAGGTCCTCAGAACTTGTTCATATTATAGGTGAAAGTTTGTGCAATTTACTAACCTCTGCTTCCCATGTCTGGTCCCCAGTCCCTACAACTACTTTTCTATTGTTTCTATGAGTTTGGCTTTTATTTTAGATCCCACAGATAACTGATACCATGTAGTCTTTGTCTTTGTTATTATGTAGTCTTGTCTTTATTATGTAGTCTTTGTCTTTCTCTGCCCACCTTATTTCACTTGCATTATGCCTTCAAGGTCCATCCCTGTTTTTGCAAATGTCAAGATTTCCTGCTTTCCCATGCCTGAATAATACCCCATTGTATATGTGTATTACATCTTCCTTATCCATTCATCCATTGATGGACATTTAGGTTATTTGTCTTGGCTATTGTCAATAATCACTGCAATGAATGTAGAACAGCAGATAGCTCTTTGATATCTTATTTTAATTTCCTTTGTATATATACCTAGAAGTGGGATTCCTAGATATAGTAGTTCTTTTTTTTTTTTTTTTTTAATTTTTTTTTCAACGTTTATTTATTTTTGGGACAGAGAGAGACAGAGCATGAACGGGGGAGGGGCAGAGAGAGAGGGAGACACAGAATCGGAAACAGGCTCCAGGCTCTGAGCCATCAGCCCAGAGCCTGACGCGGGGCTCGAACTCACGGACCGCGAGATCATGACCCGGCTGAAGTCGGACGTTTAACCGACTGCGCCACCCAGGCGCCCCATAGTAGTTCTATTTGTAATTTTTTGAGGAATCTCTATAATGCTTACAGTCTGTTGTTAAATTCAGGTGAAATTGGGGTGTCTGGATGGCTTAGTCGGTTGAGAATCTGACTTTGGCTCAGGTCATTATTTCATGGTTTGTGACTTCAAGCCCCACATCAGGCTTGGTGTGGTCAGCAAGAACCTGCTTTGGATCCTCTGACCCCTCCTTTTCTGCCCCTCCTTGTTGCTTGCGATCTCTCAAAACTAAATAAACATTAATTTATTTTTAATTTCAGGTGAAACTGGTATGAAATAATAGCCTTAAAAATTCATCCTTTACATAATTAATTTTATAATAGCTTGATGCAGATACTGCTCCTTTGACTAACACATCTACAGAATCTCCTGTTTCCATTGTAATGGTGGTTCATAATATTTTTGATTTTTATCAAGTGATGCTAGTGTCTTAATCTAACTGATTTTTAGGTTGTGAAATAAACCAACATTAAGGCCACGTGATTTAGCATCAATCTACTCATGTTGATGCATTCTTATGTGTTCTGAACTTTACTTTTGGTAACTCATGGTTTTTAGTCTTATAAAGTGGAACACTAACCAAATTTCCCCTTCTAAATTTGAGAGTATGAGATGGAATTATGTCAGTAGCAGGGACATGTGTATAAAAGTGATTTTTTTTACTGTTTATCTAAGAAAAAAATTACATTATAATTTGAAAAATTTAATTTATAATTTTCTGCCATAAAATGCATAACCCTTCAAGAATGAATTTTCTCCCCCCCCCATTCTTAAGAAATATTTCCAGAATGTCTAAGTGACAACTTCCAAACATTATTGTTCTCACTGGTGACTCCAGTTCAAACAGAATAAGATCCAAGAGAGATGTTAGAGGCAGAGATAGTTAAGTAAAAGGGAGAACAATAGTACTGGGTGATAGAAGAACTGCAAAATAATCAAGCTCTGAAATGTTTAAGTTAATAGGAAAATTTCTTCTGCTATAGATCAAACAGTTCTGATAATCCCAGCCACTTTGATGTACTGGTAATATAGAGACCCTGAATGTGAGGGAAGAGTCACTATCCTTGCAGGCAACTCTAGTTAATCTAATTTACATGGAAGTTCCTCACTCAAGTAAAAACACAGGAATTTCGCAAGTATACCAATTATACAAATCTAATAGTGACCTATGTTAGAGTTAGAAATGTTAGAGTTGTTGTCAAGTCATATAGTAGCAAAAATTTAGACCATTTGAACATTCACTATTAAAGTGCTTCAATAATATGCACCAGTTGGGAGAATGTCAGGTGAACACAGTTGGATATGAAAAAATGCAATGATATGATTTTAATTGATCAGAGTTTTGAAAGTCAGAGTTTGCAAAATGAGTCTTTTCTGCCTCCAAAGTCATTTTGTTTATATAGATAAATATAATTTCTGTGACATTTATCAGCAAGTCATCATTATATGCATTTAGATTATTCAATATAACTTAAACTGGATATATAGAGTGAAGTGCAAAATTAATTTATGAGTATTCAGAAAATTCGGAATTGGTGCACATATGAACTTAGCCAAAATTATAGGGAAAAAATTGTCTAATTTGTAACTGAAGTGGCATACAGTGCTTGGTGAGACTGAAGGGCATGCAATTGCAATTCAGGATAGGTTGATTGGCACTAAAAATAATTGCAAGTACATAATGAGAATAAACTTCCTTGATGAAATAAGCAGATGATATATAGTGTCTAACAAGACAATAGGACATGTAATTGGATGATGTACCGTGTTTCTTGTTGTAGATTAGGTAAACGTGCACAAAAGTGTTACTATCATACACATCAAAATTGGATTTCAGCTACAAAGTCTCAAATGGATTAATACAGGATTAAAAATAAGACAAGTATTAGTTCAAAAGAGTTCTAAAAAGGAATAGAGAAAATACTGTGATTATTGGCAAGTCATTCCACCATGTGAAGAATTTAACAATGGAATCCATATTGTTGTTGTATATTGCAGCAATTAAGTATGGATTGAGAAGATATTTACACATTTGGAAATGACAAAGGAACTCCATTTTAGAGCAATTGACTAGGAAGGAAATTGTAAAGGTCACTGTGTATAATCTTTTGCCGTGTGTGTGTGTGTGTGTGTGTGTGTGTGTGTGTACACACACAGATATCTGTATATATATGGACAGAATAAGTATACAAATAAAACTATTTTTTTCATGCTTAAAAATATTGCACCCATTACGAAATACTAGATTATTAAGAGATTTACCTATAAAATAACCAAACAGGGTATCTATATACTTGACTCTATTTTACTTTTTTGAAGTTTTTAAATTATGACATATCACTGAAAACATTCTCCTAAATTACTCATGAGAAAATCTTAAAGATTTGATTATTCTAATGAAGAAACCAAGGAGGGATTTGATTAAATCTTTGCTATGTTAGAAGCATTTCTATCAAGTTCAAGAAGATCAGTTTTTAAAAGTGTACCAACTAAAAGAATGTGAGCTTAAATTAAAATCCAAATAGTTGTCATTAATTACATTCAAATGCTCAGATAACACAAAGACCTGTAGCAATAAGAAATGGTCAGCTGTTGCAACCTGAAGCTGAATCTGACCTAGATCAGCAGAACTCTTCCAACAGACCCATGGGCTCATGGAGAATAAATGGTTATTATTTTGAGATGCTAAGTTTTGGGGTATTTGATTATAAATTTTTTTGTTTTAGCAATAGTTGATTTTTATGTGATAGCACGTGTTTTCATAAGGTTTCTAATATAATAATGCTGAGTAACAATGACAACAAAAAACAAATCTCAAGGGCTTATGTAAAAAAACAACTTTTTTTCTACCCTCACTCACGCATTTTTGGATTAGCTGTGTGGCTTTGTTCAGGTTGCAAGTTCGTTTCAGATCACTTCTACCTGTCTCTCAATCTGGGAATAGAACATGATCTTTTCATGGCAGAGGACAAAAGGGCAAGAGAGAGGACAAACATGAAAGCAATCTAGTACATCTCTCATGTTTGCTCACTTCCTATATGTCAAGCAATTCATGTGGTCATTCCCAATGTTGGGGAGAGTGGAAGGAAATACAGTCTGCTGTGAGACAGAGGGGATAGGGAAGTAAGTAAATATTTGCTGAACAATTATCTATCACATCATACATTACTTGCACTGATTTCTGTGTTGAGGTTTCAGGGTAAAGGCTGATAAAGAGGATATCAGAACCCATGATCTTCAACTTCTTTTTCTCACTCCCACAGCAAGTGGTCTTAAAGGTGTGTAGAGCCGATGTTCTTCAAGGAGGCTTTGTTTTCAGAAAGGTGCACTCTTGCCAAGAAACAAGTTGTGAGTGAGTTTTCAGCCTACTCAGGAATGTTTCCTCCTTCAGAATTCCATGTAAATCCTATCAGATCCAGGGCAACATTCCTTAATAAATTCAGATCCATAATGATAATCATTCTTTCTTATATTTCTCACATCTGTATCACCTATTTTTATTTTTTAAGTTTATTTATTTATTTTGAGAGAGAGGGAGAGACAGAGAGCACGTGAATGAGTGGGGGAGGAGCAGAGAGAGAGAGGGAGACAGAGGGAAAGAGGGAGACTCCCAAGCAGGCTCTGTGCTGTCACCAACAGTGAGATCATGATTGAGCTGAAACCAAGAGTCCAATGCTTAAGTGACTGAGCCATCCAGTCACCCCTCTCTCACCTATTTATTATTTATTTATTGATTTTTTTTTTTAATTTTTTTTTCAACGTTTATTTATTTTTGGGACAGAGAGAGACAGAGCATGAACGGGGGAGGGGCAGAGAGAGAGGGAGACACAGAATCGGAAACAGGCTCCAGGCTCCGAGCCATCAGCCCAGAGCCCGACGCGGGGCTCGAACTCACGGACCGCGAGATCGTGACCTGGCTGAAGTCGGACGCTTAACCGACTACGCCACCCAGGCGCCCCCATTTATTGATTTTTAATGTTTATTCACTTTTTGAGAGACAGAAAGAGACAGAGAGTCAGTAGGGGAGGGGCAGAGAGAGAGGGAGACACATAATCCAAAGCAGGTTCCAGGCTCTGGGCTGTCAGAACAGAGCCCGATGTGAGGCTTGAACCCATGAACCGTGAGATCATAACCTGAGCCAAAGTCAGATGCTCAACCGACTGAGCCACCCAGGTGCCCCTCACCTATTTTTAATACTAAAATATTACAACCCAATAGTGATCCCAAACTTTGATTTTAGCATGAGTGTATTATTGTTTTGGAGGTATAAAGGTACATGCCTGTCTGATTTACTGAATCACAAGTTCTGTGAAGGCAGAGAAAATATATTGCTCATCTTTTACCCCCAGTATCTGGTTCACTCACTGGCCTCCTGTAGGTGCTCAGTGAACACTGACTAGGATCCATTTGTCTGAGAGAAGCACCTACTCTTGTCACACAGACACTCCCCTCTTAAAGTTCAAAAAACTACTTTAACACATTGTTTTTTTATAATAATTAGAGTAAAATCAATTCCAGATACCACACATACCCTCTGGATATGCTGTATAATTATTTTTAATATTATTAGATTATTTGATTGTATGATAATCACTTTTTTTTTACAATTACTAAACTAATTAATTCAAATATATGTGTTATTGAACCTAATGATAGGATTTCTTCTTCCACATTACCTCCACATGCATCCTCTTATGATAACATTTATCTATAATAATCCATTTGTCTTGGGACCTAATGAATATTTAGTCCTTGACTTTGCCTTATACATGACCTCATCTGAGTTCTCCCTTTTTTTTCTTCATCTACTCTAGATTGCAACTATTGAAATTTCCTTTTTTATTCTAACACATGGTTGTATTTTATTTCCAATGTCATATTCTGTTGCTGGTTGCTGTCCAAGAGTGCCTTTGCAAATACTTTATTTTATTGTAAGGACAAGCATTGCTTTCCTCTTTGTGCTAAATATTCTGAGGACTCAGAGGGTTCTTTTTTAAATTTTTTAAAAAAGTTTATTTATTTTGAGAGACAGAGATAGTGGAGGAGGGGGAGGGATGGAGGGAGGGGTAGGGAGGGGGAGAGAGAGAGAGAGAGAGAGAGAGAGAGAGAGAGAGAGTCCCAGCCAGACTTTGTGCTGGATTCAGAGTTCGAACTCATGAACCACAAGATCACTACCTGAATCAAAACCAAGATTCGTACCCTTAACTGACTGAGCCACCCATGCACCTCTCAGAGTGCTGTTTCATATTGTGTTTCTTGAGTATTTCTTAAAAAATAACAAAACGTTTTTAGAGGAAGATGGTGGTAGAGTAGGAGGACCCTAGGCTTGTCTTGTCCCATGAACACAACTAGATAACTATCAAATTATCCGAAATACCCCAGAAATTGACATAAAGACTGAACAAACTCCATAGTTAAAGGGAGAAAAGAGGTCAGTTTGAAGAAGTTAGGAAGTGCAGAGACAGGGTTTAGGGAAGAAACAGATTATGGGTGCTGTGGAGGGGAGGGAGAAGGGCAAGAAAGAAAGGAACACACAGGGGAACACATAAGGAGAACATTTCCCCAAAGCTATTGGCTTGGAAACTGAGAGGGGATGAATTTCATGAGTTCTTGCAATACAGGGTTAAAGCCTAGAGTTTTAAGGTCAGCAGGTTTGGCTGCAATAGAGCCCTGAGGGCATTGTACTCCTTCTGGAGAAGGCAGCAAACCACTTGGAGGTAGATGGCATGGAAACAGTGAACTGAACATTTCGGGCACGATGTGGAGAGATGATTCACTCTTCTCAGAGCACATCCCTGAGAAGCAGCATTCACAGAGACCACTCTCTGGAAATGGCAAGTGTCATTTCCTTTCCCTGCCCCTCAGAATACACAGAACCACCTGTGGAAAGCAGCTCACCCCTGACACTGGCTGCCTAACTTGCTTACACCAAGCTGCACACCCCTGTGCTTTGACAGGACTTCCCTTCTCAATCCTGCCTCAGTCCCATAGTGATGGGCCCCTCTCCTAGAAGATCAGCACTAACCTCTGCCCACACCACATCACCTGAGCAGAATGTTCTACAGGGTCTCAGTTCTGATAGAGACAGTTTCTGGCCTCCTTTCACGAGCATACCAGAGCATACATAGTTAAAACTTGCCACATTCAGTCCAGGGACCAAACACTGCCCATAGCAGGTAAGGAGTGCCTCTGCAGATCACTGGCCTGAAGGATAGAGCAGCCAAACCACAATAGCAGAGTACACACAGCACACACAGAGACACTCCATGAAGGCCAGATCCTGGGTGCTACATAACCTCTTCTTCTAAGGCCATTATGAAGCAGGAGATATAATTGGCTTTTCTAATGGAGAGAAGAAGGCAGAGACTTAGACTGTCCAAGACAGAGGAATTTATCCCAAATGAAGAATAAGACAAGGCAATTGGCCAGAGATTTAAGCAAAGCTTATATAAGTAACATGACTGATGGAGAATTTGAAGCAACAATCATAAGGACACTCACTGGGCTTGAGAAAAGAATAGAAGACATCAGTGAGATGCTTATCACAGAGAAGAAAAGAGAAAAAAATCAGTTAGAGATGATGAGTGCATTGAGGTGACTGGAAACAGGCTTGATGCAATGAACAGCAGGCTGGAAAAAGCAAAGGAACAAATTAGTGACTTAGAAGACAAAATAAAGGAAAATAATGGAGCTGAACAAAAGATAAAGAATTAGACAACATGAGAATGGACATAGTTTGACTTCATCAAATGTAGTGACATTGTATTCTAGGAGTCCCAGAAGAAGAGAGAAAGGGGGACAGAAAATTGATTTCATGAAATAATAGGAGAAAACCTCCCTAATCTAGGGAAGGAAACAGACCTCTAGATCTAGGAAGCACAGAGAACTCCCATCAAAATCAACAAAAGCAGGCTAACATCAAGACATACTGTAAATAAACTTGCAAAATATAGTGACAAAGAAAAAAAGTCTTAAAAGCATCAAGTCAAAAGAAGTCCTTAAGGTACTAGGGAAAACCCATAAGGATAGCTGGAGATTTCTCAAGAAAAGCTAGACAAGCCAGAAGGAAGTGGCATGATATACTCAAACTGATGAATGGGAAAATCTGTAGCCAAGAATACTCTAGGCAGCAAGGCTATCATTGAATAAGAGAGATATATAGATTCCCAAACAAAAACTAAAGGAGTTTATGACCACCAAACCAGCTCTGCAAGAAATATTAAAAGGAACTCTCTGGGTGGGAAGGAGAGACCAAAAGTCTCTCCTCCAAAGGAAAAGATTACAGAGACTCTCTCCAGAAACAATGACAAAACAATAAAATGCAATAAATACGTATTTGTTAATAATTACTTTGAATGTACATGGACAAAATACTCCAATCAGAAGATACAGGATGTCAAAATGGATTAAAAAAAAACCAGTACTTATCTCATCTGTATGCTATGTATAAGAGACTCATTTTGGACCTAAAGTCACCTGCAGATTGAAAGTGAAGAGGTGGAGAAATATTTATCATGCAAATAGATGTCAAAAGAAAGCCTGAGTAGCAACACTTAGATCACAGAAACTAGACTTTAAAGACTGTAACAAGAAACAAAGAAGGGTACATATAACAATAAAGGGACAATACAACAAGAATATATGACAACTGTAAATATTCATGCACCCAACATGAGAGCATCCAAATATATAAAACAATAACAAACATGAAGGAACTAATTGATAATAACACAATAGTAATAAGGGACTTTACCACCTCCACGGACATCAACGAACGGTTCATCTAAACAGAAAATAAACAAGGAAACAATGGTTTTGAATGACACACTGGAACATATGGACTTAACAGATATATGTTCAGAACATTTGATCCTAAAACAATAGAATACACATTCTTTTCAAGTATACATGGAACATTCTTCAGAATGTATCACATATTAGGTCACATAAGAAGACTGAACAAATACATAAAGATAAAAATCATACCATTCACCTTTTTTGACCCCATGCTATGGAACTAGAAGTCAACCACAAGAAAAAAATTGGAAAGATTACATATACATAGAGGTTAAATAACATCTTACTAAACAATGAATGGGTCAACCAAGATATCAAAGAAGAAGTTTTTAAAAATATATGGAAACAAATGAAAATGAAAGCATGATAGTCTAAGACCTTTGGGATACAGACAAAAGCAGTTCTAAGAGGGAAGTCTATAACAATACAAGTCTACCTCAAGAAGGAAAATCTCAAATAAACAAACTAGTCTTACACCTAAAGGAGCTAGAAAAAACAAATGAAGCATAAAGCAGAAGGAAAGAAATAATATAGAGCAGAAATAAATGATATAGACACTAAAAAAAAAACCCAATAGAAAATATCAGTGAAATCAGGAGCTGGTTTGAAAAAATTAATAAAATTGATAAACCTTTAGTGACACTTATCAAAGAAAAGAGAAAGGACCCAAATAAATAAAATCAAAATGAGAGAGGAGAATCAGCAACCAACACCACAGAAATACAAACAATTATAAGAGAATATTATGAAAAACTTTATGCCAAAAAATTGGATAACGTTGAAGAAATGGATAAATTCCTACCAACATATAAACTACCAAAACTGAAACAGAAAGAAATAGAAAATTTGAACAGACCAATAACCAGCAAAGAAATTGAATCCATAATAAAAAAACTCCCAACACACAAAAGTCCAGGGCCAGATGACTTCCCAGGGGAATTCTACCAAACATTTAAGGAAGAGTTAATACTTATTTTTCTCAAATTATTCCAAAAGATAGAAAAGGAAAACTTCAAAATTCATTCTATAAAGGCAGTATTCCCCTGATATGAAAACCAAATAAAGATTCCACTAAAAAAGATCTTAAGATCAATATCCCTGATGAATATGGGTGCAAAAGTTCTCAATAAAATACGAACAAACTGAATCCAAAAATACATTTTAAAAAATTATTCACCATATTCAAGTGGGATTTATTTCTGAGTTGCAAGCATGGTTCAGTATTTGCAAGTCAATCAGTGTGATACACTACATTAATAAAAGAAAGGATAAAAACTATATGATCATTTCAATAAATGCAGAGAAAGCATTTAACAAAGTACAACATCCATTTATGATAACAAAAAAAAAACCCTCAATAAAGTAGGTTTAGAAGGAACATACTTCAACGTAATAAAGGTGATCTATGAAAAACCCACAGCTCATATCATCCTCAATGGGGAAAAACAGTCAGAAACAAGACAGATTTCCACTCTCACCACTATTATTTGACATAGTACTGGAAGTTCTAATCACAGCAATAGACAACAAAAAGAAATAAAAGGCATCCAAATCGACAAGGAAGAAGTCAAACTTCCACTATTTGCAAACAACATAATACTCCATGTAGAAAACCCAAAAGACTCCCCTGAAAATTTCTAGAACTGACAAATTCAGTAGTCACAGGATACAAAATCAAAGTAAAGAAATCTGCTGCATTTCTACACCCCAATAATGAAGCAGCAAAAAGGGAAATTAAAGGAATCAATCCCATTTACAATCACATACACACACAAAAAACCTAAGCTAACTTAGGAATAAACCTAACCAAAGAGATGCAGGACCTGTACTCTGACAACTATAAAACGTTGTTGAAAAAAACTGAAGATGGCACAAAGAAATGAAAATATATTCCATGCTCATTGATTGGAAGAACAAACATTGTTAAGATGTGTATACTAACCAAAGGAATTTACACATTTAATGCAATCCCTACTAAAATGTCACCAGCATTTTTCACAATTAGAACAAACAATTCTAAAATTTGTATTGGAACCACAAAGGATCCTGAATAGCCACACACACACAAAAAATCTTCAAAAAGAAAGGCAAAGCTGAAGGCATCACAATTTTAGGCTTCAGGCAGTATTACAAAGCTGTAGTCATCAAGACGACATGGTACTAGAACAAAAACATACATAGATCAATAGAATAAAATAGAAAACCCAGAAGTGAACCCCCACTATATGTTCAACTAATCTTGGACAAAGCAGTAAAGAATATCCATTGGAAAAAGGACAGTCTCTTCAACAAATGGTATTGGAAAAACTGGACAGCAACATGTAAAAGACTAAAACTAGATCACTTTCTTATACCATACACAAAAATAAATTCAAAATGGATGAAAAACACCTGAAACCATAAAAACCCTAAAGGGTAACACAGGCAGAAATCTCTTTGATCTAGGCTATAGCAACTTCTTTCTAGATAGGTCTCCTGAGACAAGGGAAACAAAAGCAAAGATAAACTATTGGGATTTCATTAAAAAAAAAAAAAAAGGCATCAACACACCAAGAGAAACATTCAAGAAAACTAAAAGACAACCTACAAAATGGGATGAGGTATTTGTAAATGGCATGCCCAGTAAAGGATTAGTATAACAAATATGTAAGGAAATGATACAACTCAACACCCCAAAATGAATAATCCAATAAAAAAATGGGTAGAAGACACGAATAGACATTTTTCCAAAGAAGACATAGAGATGGCCAACAGACATATGAAAAGATGTTCAAAATCATTGATCATTAGGAAAATAGAAATCAAAACTGCAATGAGATATCACTTCATACCTGTCTGAATGGCTACAATCAGTAACTCAAGAAACAAGTGTTGGCGAGGATGCAGAGAAAGAGGAACACTCTTACACTGGTGTTGGGAAAGCAAACTGGTGCATCCATTCTAGAAAACAGTATGGAGGTTCCTCAAAAAGTTAAAAATAGAACTGCCCTGCGATCCAGCAGTTGCACTACTAGATATTTACCCGAAGAATACAAAAATACTAAATCAAAGGGATAGATGTACTCCAATGTTTGTAGTGGCATCATCTACCATAGCCAAATTATAGAAATAGTCCAAATGTCCATCACCTGAAGAATGGACAAAGAGAGTATGGTATATACATACAATGGGATGTTAATCATAAAAAATGTATAAAATCTTGCTATTTACAATGACATGGATGGAATGAGAGTATTATACTAAGCAAAATAAGTCAGTTGGAGAAGGTTAAATACCATATGATTTCACTCATGTGGAATTTAAGAAACGATAAAAACAAGCCAAGGGCAACATGAGAGAGAGAGAGGGAGGCAAACCAAGAAACAGACTCTTAACTATAGAGACCTAATGGTTACCAGAGGGGAGGCGGGTGGAGAGATGGGTAAAATAGATGATGAGGATTAAGGAGTGCATATGCTGGAGAGAGCACCAGGTGTTATACGGAAGGGTTGAATCACTGTATTGTACACCTGAAACTAATATTATACTTTATATTCACTAACTGGAATTTAAATAAAAACTGTAAAAAATAATGAAACATTCCAATTCTTCTTGGCATCAATCTTTGGTTGTAGTTACACCTTTCATTCTGACTTTCTGGCCTAGTTCTGAAGTTCTTAATTCTTTTCAATCATGATTTCACTGAATATTAAATATAACATATTTGTCCTTCTGCCTAACTTCTCTTATCAGCTTACCTTTGAATTATTGTAATCATTTGCATTTTGGTTCCACAAAGATCTGACATCAATTTTAATAACATTTTCAACCTTAACTATTTCCCCTATTTTCTCTTGCTCCCTCATTTTTTTTTCACTTTTAGTTTTATATATATCCTTAGGAGAACTGCTCTTAGAAGTCTTCAAAAAATTAAAACATGACTTACCTTCTACACTTTCTACTTCTTACATGAAACACAAACATCATTTTCTTCATTTCTCCATTAAGCTGTAAATTAACTAAATTACTGCACAATTTCCCTTCAGCATCTAGCTACCACTTCTACCATTCTTCTGAAAATAGACTCTTGCTGGTACGAAATAATCTCCCAAATATAAAACACAATGAATTTTGAGGCTTCCTCATCTTCCCCTCTGTCAGGACAATTTGGCACTGCTACTGATAATCCTGGTTCTCTCACCTCCCTCAACATTTTCTCTCTCAGGTTTTCCCTTCATTTACCCTTTGCAAAATGTGAGCCTTTCTGACAGTTGAGTCACTTGCTCTCTCAACTATTCTCTTTGCTCCTTCAGAAAACTCCTGTACTCCAAAAAGTGTCTTTTTCTCCTTGTCCCTATAGGGTGGCACATCCCAAACAATCTATCAACGGTTTCTTCAAAAATATCATCCTGTGCCACTCCGGACTCGTTCCATGTTTACCACTAATTTTTACCACTTAATTTTCTCATTTTCATAAAGATCCCTGCTATTTCTGCTATTAACACTCTAAGTCTTGGTTACAGTAGCTAGTGTTTATCGAGCCCCTGCTGTGTTGGATAGAGTAGGTATTCTTCTTAAGCAAAATCTGTCATATTTTACTCTTTTGAGGACCTGTAGACCTTTCCTTATCCTGATGCCTCTCAAAATTTTCTATAGACATGTATTCAGTTAAAATTGATGTTCTGCCCTAAGCCTTTCTAAATTTTTTTTAACATTTATTTATTTTTGAGAGACCGAGAGAGGCAGAGTATGAGCAGGGGAGGGGCAGAGAGAGAGGGAGACACAGAATTCGAAGCAGGCTTCAGGCTCCAAGCGGTCAGCACAGAGACCGACGCGGGCCCGAACTCACAAACCGCGAAATCTGAGCCACCCAGATCTGAACCACCCAGGCGCCCCTGCCCTAAGCCTTTCTAAAAATATTGTACTCTCTTTTAGAATATATTTGCTTATCCTCCAGTCTTCTAATTGTTGGAGTGTTTCAGAGTTTAGTTCTGAAATTTATTTTCTATTATATCTACACCTGCCCCCTGAGTAATCTCATAAATCATGAATATTCAAATATTTATAATTCCAGCACCAGCCTCTTGCTTGAAATCTAGCCACTTACATCTACATTTCTATTTAACATCTTTACTTCAGTTTCTAATAACCAACTCAAATTTAACATGTTCAAAACCAAACTCTTGGTGAATATATCCCTCAACGGTGCCCAAATCCTGTTTTACCAGGAGTCTTCTTCATCTCAAAAAGTCACAGTTTCACTCTTTCAGTTGTGGAGGTCATAAAAAAATAAAAAATAAAATAAAATAAATCACTCCTTTTACATCCAAATACCAATCCTGTTAACTGTATTTCAAAATATATCCAGAGCTCTCCATTTCTTACCACTTTCACTGCTACCATCCTTACAATTATTTTTAATCTCTTATTTGGATTATTGCAAGAGTCGCCTAACCAGGTCCTCTGCCTTCACTCTTTTTCACCTACAACCTATTTTCCACTCATCAGTCAGAATACTGCTAAAACTTCCTCCTCTGCTCAAATCACTGCAGTGAAGGTCCTTAAAATGTGCTACAGGGTCCTGCCTATTACTACTGACTTTTAGAGTGCTCTCTCAGACCACATCTCCTATCATCTCTCTTGTTCCTTTTGTCAAGATCAGTGTTTAGATCATTCTAAAACCATAGGATGGGGGGTGATCTTGGACCACTCCCTCCCAGGCAGGGACATTAGCATTATCTGGAGGTAGGGTATATTTACAGGAGGTCGCTACTGGCATCTGGTAGGGAGAAGTCAAGGATGCTGCTAAACATCCTACAAAGCACAAGACAATTCCCCACAACAGTTATCTAGCCCCAAATGTCAATAGTACAGAGTTGAGAAACACAGTTATAGTTACGGTGATCCCCTTCAGATTCCCATATTAAAAATATATTAAGAATATATTAAGAGTGCCACACCTTCTGGCCTTTTCACTAAATGTTGTTTCTCTCTGGAACATTCTTTTCCTGATGCCTCTCTCAAAAACATTAATTTTCCTGGAGTGCCTGGGCATCTTGGTCAGTTAGGCATATGACTCTTGGTTTCAGCTCAGGTCATGATCTCACAGTTCATGGGTTTGGGTCCCATGTTGGGCTCTGCACTGACGGTGCGGAACCTGTTGGAGATTCTCTCTTTACCTCTCTCTCTGTCCCTTTCCCACTCACTCTATCTTAAACACTTAAAAAAACAAAAACATTATTTTTCTGATAGAGGTATGCCTTCATTTTATGCAGATCTCTGTCCAACATTATCTCAGAAAGCCCTTCTGTAACTATCCTATCTATTCTCCAAGTAGCTGCTATCATTAAACCTACTTTCCCTCATTATGATATTACATATTATTTATATATTTGGTTTTTGTCTGTTTCTGTCCACTAGAATGATCTCCATTACAGCAAAGTTTTTGTCACTACCCATCTCTTATCCTTAGAACCTAAAAACAGTGTCTGAAACATGCAATAATATGATGAATGAATGGAAAAATGAATGAATGAATTGCTTATCCAGAGCTAAATCATCCTATCCTATTGCTTTCACTCTATCTATGGTAATTTAGCACCTTAAGTTTTAAAGATTTTCTTTCTCTAATGTGCTTACTACTCGTACCTATTCTTTGGAAACAATAGCATTTCTGTTTTCACAAAAATTTTTAAGTTTGTCTTTGTAACTTTAACTACTTAGCAGGAAATGCCTACCACAAACCATTTATCCTACACAGTTTAGTCCACTGCTTCATAAAGTCTATTAGCATAATTTCTTTGAATTATCAAATGTAGTTTCTGTATTAGGTGCTATTTTCCTGGTTGACTCACCATAATTTTTATGGCAGCATATACATCTTAAATAGGACCATAACCATCTTTTCAAAAAAAAAGAAAACCACAAGCTGTGACAATCTTAACTATAAATATTAAGTTCAAATAATCAAGAATATCATCTTGATGTTAAGGAAAATTTTTTCAGATTCATATCTTAAAAAGTTAGTTAAATTATATAGGCCATGAAAAATTATATAGACTATGAAAAAAATTTACTCTCACCCTCTTCAGACATATTTTGCTTTTGTCTATGAGATTTAGGTATCTAGAGTTCTATATTAATTCATTAATGAATGGATGTTACAGTTAATACAATGGATAGAAATTAGATTAATCATGAACTTGAAATAAGAATAACTGTCTAATCCTGGAAATTCTGAGTCCTAATAGGGAAAAAAGACAAGTTTTGAGTCCTAAGTATCCTTGACATGGATAAAATTGATTTTGAAATGAGCTGAATAATAATTCCAGACCTTTTTTCTTTCATATCCTGCTTACATATACATGTGGGTGTGTATGTATATGTATACACTTATTTATACAAATATTATTTACTAGTTTGTTGCTTGCATTTTTATTTTTATTTTCTACAGTGTATTTTGAAGAGCTGAACATTCCAATTTTGGTAAAGTCCAATTTAACCATTTATTCCTTTATGCTTTGTGTTTTAGTGTTTTATTAAGATATCTTTACCTAGCCCTTGGCCATAAGATTTTTCTCCTATATTTTCTTTTCTTATCATTTTAGGTTTTACATTTCAATCTATGATATACTCGAGGTTAATGTTTTTAATAGTATAATGAAAATGTTGATATTCATCCCCCCCTCCTTTATGGATGTTCAGTTGTTCCTGCTTGAATACCTTGGACATTTGATTTCAAAAAGCCAAATTGACCACATTTGTGTGTGCCTAATTTTATATACTCTGTAGTGTTGATTTGTAGATATAACTTCACACTATACCACACAGTCACATACTAGGTAACTTTATCTTTAGAGTGAACCTCTAAATCCATTAATGTAAGGCCTGTAACCATATTCTTTTATACAAATTTAAGATTAGTTGATTTCTACAAAAATCCTCTGAATTACTTCTGAGAAATTGATTTATATCTATATATCAATTTGGAGTGAATTGTTGTGTTCATAATACTGAATTGTACCTCCCAACCCATAATAAATCTCTATATATGTTTAGAATTTCATAAATTTCTCAGTGATATTTTCCAACTTTAAATGGACAAGTCTTAAACATATTTTGTTAAATATATTGCTAAGTTTTTAAATTTTTATGTGACTGTAAATTATCATTTTTATTCTACGTTTTAATAGTGCGTTGTGAGTATATGGAAATAAAATTTCTTTACAAATGTTATGTCCTGCAAACTTGCTAAAATAGTTTATTAGTTAAAATCACTTTGTGAATTTCTTAGAATGTTCTAAACACAAAATTGTGTCATTTTCTTGCTTTCCAGTCATATTTTTATACTATTTTTTCTAGCATTAATGCACTGGATAGGCCCTCCAGTCCAATGTTGAATAAAACATTCTGCCCTGTTTATTGATCTTGGAGAGAAAGCATTCAGTGCTTTATCATTAAATATGTCAGTTTTAGGTTTTTCTTACTTGCCCTTTGAGGAGGTTTTATTCTTTTCCAAGTTTGTTGTAAATTTTAATTTACATCACTGCAAATACATTAATTTGTATTACTGCTGAATTTGTCAAATGCCTTCTCATTTATCAAGATGATTATATTATTTCTCCCTTTGTTAATGTAGGGGATTACAGTGATCTACTTCATCATGTTAAACTTTGCATTGCTCAGTAAAATCACTTGGTCAGGATGGATTATCAGACTTTTATAGTGTTCAGTTTGATTTGCAAATATTCTGCTAAAATTTTCTGTTTCTTATAATATCTCTCTGTCACATCAACGTAATGCTGGCTTCATAAAATGATTTGAAAAAGGCCCTTCTTCTATTTTTCTGAGTTTCTATGAGATATCTACTATTTATTCATTAAAAGTTTGATAGAATTCCTCATTGAGTCATCTATATTTGGGTTGTCTTTTAGGGAAGAGTTTAATAACAAATTAATTTGTATATTTGAGATATTTTCATTTCAGTCTTTTCTTACAACAATTTTAGTAATTTGACTTATTCAAGGTATTTGTCCATTTTATCTAAGTTAGTTAAATTTGATAAGCATAAAACTGTTCAGAAAGGTAATTAGAGCTTTATCAATTTATCGATCTTTCAAAGCGTCAGCTTTTAGTTCCCTTAGATTTTCTCTAATGTTTGTATCGCATTCCACTGATTTCTGCTTCTATCTGTATTCTTTCTTTTGTTCCACTCCTTTGAGATTTTTTTATCTTTTAAAATATCTTAAGATAAACAACTTACTTCACTAATTTGATATCTTTTTTCTTTTCTAATATAAGCATTTAAAGTTATAAACTCCTTGGGGCGCCTGGGTGGCGCAGTCGGTTAAGCGGCCGACTTCAGCCAGGTCACGATCTCGCGGTCCGTGAGTTCGAGCCCCGCATCAGGCTCTGGGCTGATGGCTCAGAGCCTGGAGCCTGTTTCCGATTCTGTGTCTCCCTCTCTCTCTGCCCCTCCCCCGTTCATGCTCTGTCTCTCTCTGTCCCAAAAATAAATAAAAAACGTTGAAAAAAAATTAAAAAAAAAAATAAAGTTATAAACTCCCCTCTAAGCACTGTATTAGCAGAATTTAATAAACTTTTATATATTTTTATATCCATTCCATTCAAAATATTTTCTAAATTCTTCTATAAAATTTTCTTTGACTCTTGGGTTATTTGTGTGTGCATGTGTGTGTGTGTGTGTGTGTGTGTAATTTTCAAGTAGTTGAGGATATTCCAAATATCTTTCAATTACTAATTTCTAGCAATTTACATTGTATTTATAGAACATGATTTATATAAGCTAAATCATTTTAAATTTGTTAAGGATTGTATTACAGTCTAGCAAATGGTCTATCTTCATGATTGTTTCATACGCACTTAAGAAGAATGGATTTTCTGCTGTTGTTGGGTCTAATTAATTATAAATATATAAATTCATTTATTTTGTTTGATGGTCATTCAAGTCTTCTTTAATCATACTAAAGTTTGTGTATCAATAACTGAAAAAAGCAGTGTTACAATATCTAATTCTAATAGTGCTTTTATCTATTTCTTTTGTCTTTATCTCTTCTTCAGTCTGTCAGTGTACCTAAGTGTTTTGAAGATCCATTATTAGGGCCTTAATAAGTTAGAATCATTACTACTTTTTAATGTAATAACCATTTAATCATTATGATATATTTATATTTATCTATAACATTTCTTGTCTTTATATCTATTTTATTAAATATTAATATAGGTATTCAAACTTTCTCATATTATTGTGTTTTTGTTATATTATTTCTTATTTCTCTTTTTTAAAATTTACTTTGAAAAAAATTTAGGCTTACAAAAATTGCAAACATATTACAAAAAAAACCTCAGTATATCCTTCAACCAGCATCCTCTAATATTGACATCTTACAAAACCAGAGGACAGTTATCAAAATAAGAAATTGTTACAGTTTTATTAATTAAAAACTTTATGTGGATTCTACCAGTTTCCTACTACTATACTTTTGTTTCAGATCCAGTTCAGGATTTCACATTGCATTTAGTGGTAATGCCTCCTTAGTCTTCTCCAATAGAGGATAACTTCTCAATTTTGACTAATAATGGCTTTTGTATTATTTAACAGTTCATGTGGGTTTTTTCCCCTTCTTTTGCCCGTTATTTGGTGAATCACATTGATAATTAAATGTTTCATGAGTCTTCCATTCCTGAAATAAACTATATTTGATTCCTTTACATGTTCCTGAATTCAAATTGCTATATTTTTAAGAATTTTTGTGTTGATATTCATGATAGTATGAAGCCCTAAATTTGTTTCTTGCAGTCTTTGCCTTGATTTGGTATTAGAGTAAGGCTGGACCCCGTAAAATGAGTTGGGAAGGACCTCATTGGTTTTTTTATTCTAGAATATATTGTGTAGAATTAGTATTATTTCTTCCTTAAGTGTTTGGTAAAATTAGTGAAACTATTTGTGGTTGGAATTTTCCTTTTTTGGAAGCTCTTAAAAATATATATATAGCTAATTTCATTAATAGAATTATTCATATTTATTTGTTCTTGAGTTTTATAATTTGTCTTTTTCAGTTAATTGGTCTACTTCATCTAAAATTTTTAATTTTTGGACATATTTTTAGTAGTATTCTCTTATTGTATTTGTTTTAAACTTTACCTATTTTGAAAGAGAGAGAGAAAGAGAGAGAACAAGCTGGGGGGAGTGGCAGAGAGAGAGAGAGAGAGAGAGAGCACGAAAGAGAATTCCAAGCAGGCTCTATGATGTCACTGTAGAGCCTAATGTAGGACTCGATCTCACAAACCATGAGATCATGACCTAAGCCAAAATCGAGAGTCAGAGGCTTAACCGACTGAGCCACTCAGGTGCTCCCTCTCAGTGTATTTTTAATATCTGTGAATTAGTGACAATTCCTTCCTCCATTCCAAAAATTAGCAATTTCTTTTATTTCTCCTTTGTGCTTGGTAATCAGGCTAGAAATTTATCAATTATATCTGTTTTTCAAAAATCTAGCTTTTGGTTTCTCTGTATTATTTTTAACTTTTATTAATTTCTGCCTTGATTTTTATAATTTTCTTCCTCCTGCTTCCTTTAGATTTAATTCAGTCTCCTTTCTCTGGTTGCTTAAGATGGGTATCTTTCAATTACTAATTTCTAGCAATTTACATTGTATTTTGATTATTGATTTTAGATCTTTTTTTCCTAACATTAGCGTTTGATTCCATGAAATTATCTATAAGTGATTCAGCTTTGTACTACAAATTGTTTGTTGTATTTTCATTTTAATTTAGTTAAAATATTTAAAAATTTTCCTTAAGGTACATCCTTATTTGACCTGTGGGCTCAACAACCTGGAAGAAATGTATAAATTCCTAGAAACAACCAACCTTCCAAGAAATAAAATAAGTAAAAAGAAATAAAAAATAAAGAAATAAAAAATTTGCATAGACCAATTACTAGTAAAGAGATTGAATCAGCAAAACCTCCCAAAAACAAAAGTCTAGCACCAGATGGCTTCACTGTGAATTCTACCAAATATTCAAAGAACACTAATATTTCTCAGACTCTTTTAAAAGACAGAAGAGGAGGGAACACTTCCAAACTCATTTTACAAGTCAAGCATTAGCCTGATACCAAAACCAGAGGAGGACACCACAGGAAAAGAAAATTACAGGCCAAAATTCCTGATGAACATAAATGAAAATGTCTCAAACCAAATTCAAAATAAATTAAAAGAAACATATACCATGATCAAGTGGCATTTATTCCAGATCTGCAAGGATGGTTCAATATTCACAAACTAATCAATGTAATATGCCATTTTAACAAAATAAGGAATAAAAATTATATGGTCACCTCAATAGATTAACACAAAAGCATTTGATAAAATTCAATATCCATGCTTGAAAAAAAACTCTCAAGAAAGTGTGTATAGAGGGATTATATCACACTCAAAAAAGGTCATATATGACACAGCTAACATTATAGTCAATGGTAAAAGGCTGGAAGTTTTTACTCTAAGATCAGGAACAAGAAAAAGACATCCATTCTTGCCACTTTTATTCATCAGAGTATTGGAAATCCTCAGCAGATGAATTAGGCAATGAATAGAAATAAAAGGCATACATATCAGAAAGAAAAGGGTAAATGTGCCTGAGTGGCTCATTTGGCTAAGCATTTGGCTATTGATGTTGGCTCAGGTTATAATCTCACAGCTTGTGAGACTGAGCACCATGTCAGATTCTGCACTGACAGGGTGTAGCCTCCTTGGGATTCTCTCTCTCTCTCTCTCTCTCTCTCTCTCTCTCCATCTCTGTACATACCCCCCCCACCCTGCTTACTGTTTCTTAAAATAAATACATAAGCATTAAAAAATTAAAGAGGTAAAAATGTCACTATTTGAAGATTACATAATATTATGTATAGAACATGGTTAAGGCTCCACCAAAGAACTGTTATGAGTAACAAATGAATTCAGTAAAGCTGCAAGATACAAAAATTGATATATAGAAATATGTTGCATTTCTATACACTAATGACACAGTAGCAAAAACAAAAAGTAAGAAAAACAATCTCATTTACAATTACATCAAAAAGAATAAAATACCAGGGGCACCTGGGTGGCTCAGTCCGTTGAGTGTCCGACTTCAGCTCAGGTCATGATCTCACAACTCGTGAGTTCAAGCCCCGCATTGGGCTCTGTGCTGACAGCTCAGAGCCTGGAGCCTGCTTTGGATTCTGTGTCACCCTCTCTCTCTGCCCCTCCCCCACTTGCATTCTGTCTCTGTCTCTCTCAAAAATAAGTAAACATTAAAAAAATTTTTTTTAAATAATACCTAGGAATGAATTTAACCAGTAGATATGAAAGGCCTGTACTCTGAAAACTGTAAGAAATTGATGAAAGGGGCGTTTGGGTGGCTCAGTCGATTAGGCATCCGACTTTGGCTCAGGTCATGATCTTGTGGTCTGTGAGTTTGAGCCCCATGTTGGACTCTGTGCTGACAACTCGGAGCCTGGAGCCTGGAGCCTGCTTCAGATTCTGTATCTTCCTCTCCTCTGCCCCTCCCCCACTTGCTCTCTGTCTCTCTCTTTCTCTCTCAAAAATAAACATTAAAAATAATTAAAAAAAATAAATTGATGAAAGAAAGGTGACACAAATGGCAAGATAAACCATGCTCATGGGTTGGAAGAATTAACATTGTTAAAATATCCACACTGTCCAAAGCAATCTACAGATTCAATGTAATCTCTTTAAAAATACCAATAGTGTTTTTTTTTATAGAACTAGAACAAAAAAAGCCTAAAATTTGTATGGAGCCACAAAAGACTCTGAATAGGCAAAGCAATCTTGAGAAAGGAGAATGAAGCTGAGGTTATCAAAGTCCCAGAATTTAAGATCTATTACAAAGCTATAGCAATCAACATAGTATAGTACTGGAACAAAAATAGACACATAGGTCAACAGAATTCAGAGCCCAGAAATAAACCCATGCATATATGTCAATTAATATATGACAAAGGAGGCAAGAATATATATAACAGAGAAAAGATATTCTCTTCAATAAACTGTGCTGTCAAAACTAGACAAAACCATCCAAGAAAGAAAGAAAGAAAGAAAGAAAGAAAGAAAGAAAGAAAGAAAGAAAGAAACTGAACCTCTTCATTATACCATACACAAAATAAACTCAAAATGGATTAAAAAACTAAATGTAAAACCTGAACCAAAAAAAGTTTCCAAAAGAAAACATAGGCAGTTCTCTCTTCACATCAACCTTAGCACTATTTTTCAGGATCTATCTCCTAAGTCAAGGGAAACAAAAGCAAAAACAAACAATTAGACTATTATTTGCTTTTGCACAGCACAGAAAACCATCAAGAAGATGAAAAGGCAACCTAATGAATGGGAGAAAATATTTGCAATTGATATATCCCATAAGAGGTTAATATCTAAAATATATAAAGAACACCACAACTCAACAAAAAAATAACCCAATTAAAAAATGGAGGAGGTAAATAGACACTTTTCCAAAAAAGACATACATATGTCCAACAGATATATGAAAAGATGTTCAACATCACTCATCATCAGGGGAACAGTCACAATCATCTCACACCAGTCAGAACTGCTGGTTATCTAAAAGACAATAACAGGTGTTGGCAAGATGTGGAAAAAGGGAATCTTTGTATACTTTTTGTGGGAATGTAAATTGGCACAGTCACTATGTAAAAGAGTGTGGAGGTTTTCCCCACAACAAAAACAGAAGTACCATGTGAGTCAATAATTCCACTGCTGGATATTTGCCCAAAAAAATAAAAACACTAATTTAAAAAAGGATATGCACCCCATGTTTATTGCATTATTTACAGTAGCCAAGATATGGGAGCAACCTAAGTGTTATCAATAGATGAATAGGCAAAGAAGATGTATATATACACAATAGAATATTACTCAGCATAAGAAAGAATGAAACCTTTCCACTTATGACAACATGAGTGGACCTAACTAAAGGGTATCATGTCAAGTGAAGTAAGCCATACAGACAAATCAAATATCACATGATCTCACTTATATGTGGAATCTAAAAAACAAACAATAAAGAGAGAAACAGACTCATAAAGACAGAGAACAGGTAATTTCCAAAGAAGAGGTGATGGGTGGGGGGTGTGGTGGGTGAAATGGGTGAAGAGGATTAAGAGGTACAGACTTCCTGTCATAAAATAAATGGCTCTCAGAAATAAAAGGTACAGCAGAGACACTATAGCCTATAATACTGTAGTACACTAACCATGGTGAATATTTAGTAATGCACAAAATTGTTGAATTACTATACTGCACACCTGAAACTAGTATTACCTGCTACCTATACATCAAATAAAAATTTAAAGAGGCACCTGGGTGGCTCAGTCAGCTAAGCATCCAACTCTTTATTTCAGCTCAGGTCATGATCTCCTGGTTTGTGAGATTAAGCCCCATGTCGGGCTCTGTGCTAACAGTGTGGAGCCTGCTTGGGATTCTCTCTTCTCTCTCTCTCTGCCCCTACCCCTACTTGTATGTGTGCGCTCTCTCTCTCTCTCTCTTTCAAAATTAACATTTAAGAAAAAGTTTTAAAACTTTTCAAAAGAAATTCAAGAAGATGCACATAAATGGAAATATATTTTGTGCTCATGAATTGAAAGAATTAATGTTAAAATGTCTGTATTACCCAAACCAATCTACGGAGTTGATTAAATCCTTATCAAAATTATAGGGGCTCCTGGGTGGCTCAGTCAGTTAAGCATCTGACTTTGGCTCAGGTCATGATCTCCCGGTCCATGAGTTTCAGCCCAGCATCAGGCCCTGTGCTGACAACTCAGAGCCTGGAGCCTACTTCAGATTCTGTGTCTCCCTCTCTCTCTGCCCCTCCCCCTCTCATACTTTGTCTCTTTGTCTCTCTCTCTCTCTCTCAAGAATAAACATTAAAAACCTTTTAAATTTTTCTAATGGCGTTTTTTTACAGAAATAGAACAAACAAGTTTAAAGTTTGTATGGAACTACAAAGGACCCTGAATAGCCCATCAATCTTAGGAACAAAGCTGAAGGCATCATATTCCCTGATTTTATACTGTAACACAAAGTCACAGTAATTAAAATAGTATGATAGTGGCATGAAAACAGACACATAGGTCAATAGAACAAAGTAGAGATCCACAAAATAAATCCACACATATACTGTTAATTTACACAACAAAGGAGCAAAGGATATACAATGGGGAAAGGATTGTCTCTGCAACAAATGGTGCTGGAAAAACTTGACACCAACTTAAAAAAGAATGAAACTGGACCACAATACACAAAAAGTGACTCAAAATGCATTAAAGACTTAAAATCTAAAATCATAACACTCCTAGAAGACAACTTGGATGGTAAGATCCTTGACATAAGTCTTGGTGATGATTTCTTAGATCTAATTTCCTAAAAGAAAAGCAACAAAAGCAAAAATCAACAACTAGCATATATCAAACTAAAAAACTTCTGCATATCAAAGGAAATCATCAACAAAATGAAAAAGCAGCCTACTGAGTGGAAGAAAATATTTGCAGATCATGTATTTGATTAGAGGTTAATGTCCAAAATATATAAATAACTCACAAAACTCAATGGCAAAACAAAACAAAAAACTCAAAACAATAAAAAATTTGGCGGAAGACACGAATAGATATTTTTCCGAAGAAGACATAAAGATGGCCAATAGGGTCATGAAAACATGCTCGATGTTATTAATCATTAGGAAAAATGCTAATCAAAACCAAGAGATATCACCTCACACCTGTTAGAATGTGTATTATTTTAATTTTATTAGTTTTTAATTTTTTAATGATTATTTTTGAGAGAGAGAGGGAAAGGGGGAGGGGAAGGGGGAGAGAGAGAAAGCTTGAATGGGTGAGGGGCAGAGAGAGAAGGAGACACAGAATGTGAAGCAGGCTTCAGTCGCTGAGCTGTCAGCACACAGCCCCACGTGGGGCTCAAATTCTTGAACCATGAGATCATGATTTGAGCTGAAGTCGGTTGCTCAACTGACTGAGCCACCCAGGTGCCTCAGAATGTTTATTATTTTAAAAGACAAGACATAACAAGTGTTGACAAGGATTGGGAAAAAAGGAACCCTTATGCACTATTCAGGAGATTGTAAATTAGTGCAGCCACTATGGAAAACAGTATGGGAAGTTCTAAAAAAAATTAAAAAGAGAATTACCCTATGACCCAACAATTGCAGTTCTGAAATGAAAACACTAATTTGAAAAGATATAAGCACCCGTATGTTTATTCCACTGCTATTTATAATAGCTGATGTGGAAACAACCTAAATGTCCATCATTGGATGATTAGATTAAAAAAATGATACACTCACACACAATGGAATACAATTCAGCCATAAAAAACAGAATGAAATCTTGCCATCTGGAATAACATGGATGGACCTTGAAGGCATTATGCTAAGTGAAATAAATCAGACACATATATAGTATGATCTTACCTATATGTGGAATCTAAAAACAAACACAAAATTCATAGACACAGAGAAGAAACTGGTGGTTGCCAGAAATGGGGATTGGGGTATAGAGAGTCAAGGGGTGGGCATATGGGTTAAGGAGGTTAAAAGGTACACACTTCCAGTTATAAAATGAGTGAGTCGGGGGGGCGGTGGGTAATGTACAGCATGATAACTATAGTTAACTGTATTGCATATTTGAAAGTTGTTAAGAGGGGTGCCTGGGTGGCTCAGTCGGTTAAGCGGTCGACTCGGCTCAGGTCATGATCTCGTGGTTTGTGAGTTCGAGCCCCGCATCGGGCTCTGTGCTGACAGCTTAGAGCCTAAGCCTGCTTCAGATTCTGTGTCTCCCTCTCTCTGACCCTCCCCCGTTCATGCTCTGTCTCTCTCTGTCTCAAAAATAAATAAACGTTAAAAAAAAATAAAAAAAAAGAAAGCTGTTAAGAAAGTAAAAGACTTAAAAGTCTTTATCACAAGAAAATAAAATTTTGTGACTATGTATGGGAACAGAAAATAACTAGCTTATTGTGATCATTTCTCAATATACACAAATTTTGGATCATAATGTTAATGCTCTTTGTCAATTATGCCCTAATAAAAAAATACAAACATATGCTGGGAATAAAGTTAGGGATAGAACTGCTGTTTGGGGGTACACTGCACTGTGAAGATTCAGAGGTTCTACATTGAAGTCTGTGGACTTTTGCCTGTGTGTGTGCATGCCTCTGGTATCCAATTGTTCTACCCATGCTGAAAACCTAGGCTTTCTCCACTGAACTGATTTTGCATCTTTTGTATTTTCTGTACTTGGATGGGTCTACAACTGGATTTAAAAAAAAAAAAAAGAATTTTAATGTTTATTATTTTTGAGAGAGAGAAAGAGGAAATAGGCAGAGAGAGAGAGAGAGAGAGAGAGAGAGAGAGAGAGAGAGAGAGAGAGACACAGAATCTGAAGCTGGCTCCAGGCTCCAAGCTGTCAGCCCACAGCCCGATACGGGGCTCACACTCACGAACCTCGAAATCATGACCTGAGCCGAAGTCAGATGCTTAACTGACTGAGCAACCTAGGCGTACAAACTGGATTCTTTTATGTGTCTATCTTCCGATATCACACAATCTTGATTACTACATCTTTATATGAGCCTTAATATTGGATAGATAGAGTCATTCCTATTTCATTCTTCTTTTTCACAATTCTTTGTCAAATTCCTATGCTTTTCCACATACATTTTAGAAAAATTGTGTCCATGTTCATAAAAATTTCTGCAAGAGTTCTGATAAGAATCACACTAAACTTATATATCATTTTGTGTAAATGAAATCTTTGTAATGTTAAGTTTTCTAGTCCATAAACATATTTCTCCCTTTATTTTGTTCTGATTATTTTCAGTGTTTTGCAGTTTCCAGATACGAATTCTGTTACATTACTTTTTAGATTTGTTATGTTTTGTTAGATTTATATCTAAATGTTTCATTTTGGGCGCCTGGGTAGTTCAGTCGGTTGCATGTCCGACTTCAGCTCAGGTCATGATCTCAGGTTCATGGGTTCGAGCCTCACGTCGGGCTCTGTGCTGCCAGCTCGGAGCCTGGAGCCTGGTTTGGATTATGTGTCTCCCTCTCTCTCTCTTTCTCTCCCTTGCTCACTATCTCTCTCTCTCTCTCCCCCCCTCTCTCTCTCTCTCTAAAAAATAAATACATATGAAAAAAATTAAAAAAAATAAATGTTTCATTTTGAGAGAGATATACTGCTCCCCATATGCATTGAAAGAAGAAAGTATTTCAGTTCAGGACTCAGGTGGAAAGTGTAAAGGTCAGGTTTCATAAAGTGGTACCAGCAAGAATGAAAGAAGTCATTCCTTATGTATTAGTAGAAAAGGGTTACAGGCCTTTGACTATAAATGATTTTTCATTACATTTAAGGCTGCACTTAAGTCTATTTTCATCTGACCAACCTAATTAGGAGAAAGTAGACCAATGACTGTAAAGGCAATGCTAGATTTGCTAAGTGAATTTCTCTTACTATTTCTGAACTACAACATATTATTGAAATATTTCATTGTCTAGTGCCTTATAATTAAAAACTTCCATCAGATAATTCATTTCACATTCTTCTAAGAGCTTGACAAAATGGTTTCTTTCCCTCTGACACAATTCAGAGATGAGTACCACTAAACCCAGGATACATGAAAAAGTTATTTTGTTCTTTCATAAATCTAAAGTTGTCACACTATTTTCTAGCTTGGGAATATAATTTTGAACAGAATTTCTTTCCTCTCTTTCCTTCTAATTTACCTCTTCAATATATAGCTATCTCCAAAATTTTATTTTACTAATGTTCATTTTTTATTATTTTCAATTGTTTTACTTAAATGTTATAGAAGACAAAGCCTTCCTTACTTTAATTATATTATCATTCTGGTTATTATTGTTGTAGGCCATATTAATTTGTGTAGGTTATTGGCCAGAGAAGTGGGTAAATAGTGAAACACAAGACTTGTCACAAGGTAGGAATTAGATATTTGTAAAATGAATCCATTACTTGATTTGGCCTAGTATTTTCATAGATACACCAAGTTCACATTTCCTGAGACAAGGTCTGTCAAATATACGTTCTGTTTATGGAGAAGAATTAATAGTGAAGAAATTAGGATTGTGGAATATGGAATCAGACTATTTGTCATTCTAATTACTTCTCTTAACAGCTGTATGAAATTGAACAACTCACTTAATTTTGTCTCAAAATCCTCAAAAGTGAGAATGATGATAATAACAGGACTTTTGTCCATAGACACACTGTGATGTTAAAATAAAGTCAATGTACATAACATTTTGTACATTTTTTAAACGTAAGTATGTATGTAATACAGTCTCTAAATATTCAATAATGTTATGTATTACCACAAGAGACCTTTCCAAATGGCATCTCATTGTGTGCTAATGCTAAACCACATGGAGAACTCATTTGGCATGAGTGATTAATGACAACGAAATTACAAAACTACAAGTAGACCAAATGGCCTTCTCATGATCCTGCCCATTTAGCCCTCACCTGAATTCCAGACTAACATTCCAATGATGTATATAAAGGAAGATTCAGAAGTGGCAAGAGGGTTAAAGGCACATAAAACAAAAGCTACAAAGAGCATAGCTATTCTTTTAAAGGTTAGAATAGAGTAGCCCCAGTTTTAGCACCTGGGATTCTTGAAACAGAGACATTTCTAAAGAGGCAACATCTCCTTTGGCTCTAATGTTCTGGTCTTGTGGAAAATCCCACTCATCTGAAAATGCCCTCCCATATAAGAGCTAAAAGGTTTAATCCCACTGCTCATCACTGATAAATCCAACCAGTAGAGACCCATTAATGTCTTATTTTTTTACCTGTCCACTAATTTTCTTCTTCTTCTTTGGCTGAAATGAGGGGAAAAGCTCAAGACAGAGTGAGTGGAAGGGAGGCAGAGTTTCAGCTCCCACTAGTGCCTATAGGTGTCCCTGATCTTCACTTGGATTTTGCTAAATTTTTAAAATGGATTTTTCCTCAACTTTAATTCCAATAGAATTTGTACATACCCTGGTGCCATACTTAATAATTAATTTCTTCATTTATTTAGCCACATACCAAATATCACTTGTCCAATATTTTGTGCTAGCAAATTCTAGGGAACAGAAATAAAGAATGACAAAGGCTTTACCTCTGCTAGGATTGCTCTCCCAGCAATAAAAGGCTCCAGGGTACCACGCCTGGATGGAAAAATGGGAGGCTGGTTTGGCTTACAGCAAAGGATGGTTGACATATATATGGCTTAGAAACCTGAGGTAAAATGGGAACCCATACAGCATTCACAGTAAAGACTGATTTAGGAAACAAAGATACATTTTAACCTAAGCTTCAGTGCAAATGTTCAAAATTGCATGGTGAAAAGCAGGTTTTAGAGAAGGCTTCTACAATTTTTGTAAATTTGTGAGGATGAGTAAGAAGTGGTTCCTACAACAATGCTGTTGATAAGAATAAATGAAAGATATTCTGTAGGAAATTCATAAGGTTTCTGCTTTCACTAGTGGAACTTCTGATTATATCAAAAATTGACATTAATAAAAAATTAGTCCCATATCCAACCCCAAGTCTGTCTCATTCTTATGACTATATCCAAAAAGCATCCTTCAGCCCCTAAGGAAGGTCAAATTATTAGGCATGGTGGGCAATGGGGATGCATGTGTTCATCTGTCCTGGCAATGGCTAGGACAATATGGGCACGGATTTCCTTTAACTGCTCCTCTGGAATTTCAACAGTACCCTAGCACAGTACACACGTGAACAATTCAGCGCAGTGAACTGTCTCGGAATTTCTCATTAAGTTCAGACTGTTTTATACTAATTGTACAAAAAAGCTATCTGATGCTGACTGGCACAAGCATCTTGTCACTCTTCCCTCATTTAGCTACAGACAGATTTAGAGTGATCTGACCAGTGTAACATCATAGTCCACAAAGCAATGTAAATAAGCCATGAATGTTCTCAAAAATAGATCTTGAAATGGGAAGGCCAAAGAAAAATACAAAGGAGCTGAGTCAATCATTTGTCGAGTAGTTAAAAACCAGTGAAGCAAAAAACCGATGGTAGTTTTGACACATCAAAGGAGAAAGTTAAAGACACTGCTTGGTATACAACTCAAAGGAGAGAGCCTGGTCTACAGGTTTCCACAAACCCAATTTCAATTCATATCCAGAGGTTCTAAAACTTAGATACAGGTGGCTTTCCATACAGCAGACCATAGGTGGTCACTGATTTGAGAAATAAATGATCTGTACCTTTTCTGTCCACTACTACCAACACACTCCCAAACTTCTTTGCTTTTCATCGTCCATTCTTGCTGCTCCCAAATTCCTAACCTACCAGTCAAGATCTTTCAAATGTCAAGAAGTACAGGAGTAAATATAACTTAAGATGCTTCTCCTTTCATACCAGCTTAAGTCTTCATAAATTGGTCAAAGCCCTACTGACTAGGCAGGTTTACCTCAACGCTGTCTTTCAGGACCAATCCCAGATAAGACTGTAGAATAGCAGCAGTCCATTTTCAGCCCTTGAACCATCCCAATCACAAACCAGGCCCAGATTTTTATTCCAAATCCATTACTTGGTTGTAGAGAATACTCCACAGGGCTATAGGTATGTACTGTGGGAGAAGCTCAAACAGTGGTTGGTGGCTCGGAGCTCTATGGCAACCTTGTTTATATTTATGTCCTCTAGGCCAGTTCAGGCCCAATCCTGAATAAACCACCTCTACAATACCACACTTCAGTGATCTTCTTACCTGAATTTATAACTTGGTAGATGCTTTCTGACCATGTAATCATTTGATGCCCCATGTTAGGTGCTCAGTATCTACTTAGGGGTCAGGACCACAGCAGAAGTTGCTTTTCAGGTGGTAAATCTTTATTTGAAGATTACAACATAGCATTATTCCAGAGCCTCCAGGCATCTACGCTGCAACTCATCTAAGAGGGCTTCAGAAATTCAGAGAAAGTCTTTACATACCACAACTACCTACAACATCGTGGAATCTGTTGGGTCACATGTCCCAAGAAGCAAGGCCCACCTGTATCACAGGTCAAGTCTTTTATAGAGCTCCCTCTTATATTCTGGGCAATTTTCAAAGCTGTGGTCCTTCCAACACACCAGTAAACAATTTCTTTTTTTGCAGTAATCTCAAATCTGGTATGTATTATCTCCAAAATCTGAAGAGATCTGCAAGTGATGTGCCTCTTAGTGTTTAGGAAGTACAAGGTATAATAACATGTTCTTTACTTTGGAGATGTCTCAGCATATGAACACTCTTAAAAACTTAAATAATATGGCATGTCCCTGAATCTTTTTTTAAAGCTGACCTTATTTTGAGAGAGAGAGAGAGAGAGAGAGAGAGAGAGAGTGAGAGTGAGCAAGCAAGCGAGTAGGGGAGAGGCAGAGATAGAGAGGGAGAGAGAATCCCAAGCAGTCTCCACACCATCAGCACGGAGCCCTATGCGGGGCTCAAACCTACAAGATGTGAGGTCATCACCTGAACCGAAATCAAGAGTATGATGCTCAACTGACCAAGCCACCCAGGCACCCCAACATGTCCTTAAATTTTGAGAGGATTTATATACTACCATCTGGTGTACAAGTGTCTATACTGGGGCACTCTGAGAACTACAACTTCTGCTCCAATTAACATGATGGCATCAATACAGTGGGTCCACTGAGATGGCCTGCAGGATATCTAGATAATCAAGTTCCCTCCAGACTACATTGTCAAAATGGGTACAGGACCAACAAGCCTATGAAAGGGTATTCAACATCATTATTAGGGAAATGCACTTCAAAACCACAATAAGATGTCACCACTCACCCACTGATACAGCACCAGTCAAGAAAAGAATAGAAAAAAGAAAAGAAACAGGAATTAAGTGGTGGTGAGGATGTGGAGAGAAATTGGAGCCCTTATGCACTGTTGGTGGGAATATAAAATTGTGTAGTCTCTATGGAAAACAGTGTAGCAGTTTGTCAAAAATGTAAATATGGAATTACCATATGATTCAGCAATTTTACTTTTGAGTATATATTCAAAAGAATTGAAAGCTGGGTCCTGAAAAGATCTTTGCAAACCCATGTTCATAGCAGCATTATTTGTAATAGCCAAGAGGTGGAAGCATATAAATGATTCCATTTATATGAAGGATCTAGAATAGGCAAATCCATAGAGACAGAAAGTAGACTGATGGTTGCCAGGGGCCAGAGAGGTTGGTGGTAAATCAGAAGTCCCCCCTTAATAAGTGCAGGATGTCTTTGGGGGTTCTAACATTGATTATGGTGATGGTTGCACAACTTTATGAATATATTCAAAACCACTGGATTGTGTAATTTAAGTGGTGGAACATATGGTATATGGGTTGTCTGAATAAATACTTACAAAAAAAGTATAGGAAAGTTACTATAGTCCTATAGCAAGAATACGAGTGTATAGGACTGCTGTGGTTGTGGCTGCTTTTTCTTTTTAATAACATATTAATGCATTATAGCTAGTGTACTTGCCAGTGAGAGACTGTGTACCTCTAGCATATACTGCATTAGAGAGTTTTTTTCCAATTTTAACAGAGGACCTTCATTTAGCAGACTAACAAACTGAATAGCAATTTTTATTTCTGTGTCTCTGAAATAAACCTGACCTGACTCCCATCTCATTATACCAAAGCCCAATTCAGACCAGATAGCCAAGCTAAAAATGAGATGGAGTAGCACATCCTTCCTTGACACTTGCAGCTACCACATTATAAACCACATGGTAATAGATTATTTTAGAAGATCTGGCATGGAATGTACGTGTAACTTAAAATCTCCAAAAATGAAGCAACTCAAAAGAAGTCTGCTTTAAATGCTTTCCAGGTCCTAAAGCAAACCTTGAAATGCCAACACATCATCTTCAGAAATTATTTCCATTTGATTAAAAAAATCATTGCTATCAATTTTGCATTTTCCTTAGTTTTATCAATTTTCTTCTTTTAGAATTCTCAGTGAAATGGAATAGGATATGAACTTTCCCATCATCTACAAATCAAGATAGTGACTGTCTACAAATCAAGACCAAAGAAATGCTTCTAAAAAGCTTTTGAGGCAATAAAAGCTCTTTATATTGACATCTCAATTCTAGGGATACCTGTTAGGAAAATGTTTCTAATTCTTGTCCCTCTCCAGCCTATTTTATCTTGCCTAAGTGAAGCATAGTGTTAAGCAATTAGTCAGGTAATTTAGGGGGAAAAAAAAACAACAAAAAACAGCAAAAAAACCACATCAGCTATGTATGACTGCAGCTTTGACTTTGAAGGTCACAGAATGAAAGACATTGTAAGGGTAATTATTTCAATTTCACTCAGATGGAGACAATGAGGGCAGTGAAATGTTAAGCTTTTTCTGTTTTTAAGAGGCTTAAATGAATGTAGAATATAAGGTGCCTGTGTGTGTGTGTGTGTGTGTGTGTGTGTGACACTCCTGAAAATTGACCTTAAACTTTGAATATCTCTAAATTTTAGATTATTAAATGCTACTTAGGTATTTCTAACATTGTCCATATTCTTCCAATTCAGTTTCCTCTTAACATCACAGTTAGAAGCAGACAGCTGGCTGATAGTTCCAGAGATCCTCCTACTCTAATTAAATAGGAGATTATTCTCTTCAATGGCCCATAGTGCTGTGTTTAATATCAGTAAATGACATTCATGATGACCTTTTATACTCAGTGACAAACAGGGTTCCAGAAAGCCTCTGAACTGCCCAGTGTAATAGGTAAAATGCCTTCCACATCACAGTAAAATAACTGAAGAAGAAAAAAAACCACATTTTTTCCATGTGTAAGTTTTGCCAAAATAGAGACATTCTGAAATTGTTACCATGCGGGTATAAAATAAATTTTAAATATATATCCATACAGGAAAAATTAGTAATACTATGTATTTTCTCTTTTTAGTCCTCTCTTCTCTATTTTATATTATTTTTTATTTTAATCATGTATAAGTATTATATAAAAGGCCAAAATTTGATTTTGCCTTTTATTTTTCTGTTGGGTAAGCCCCTATAGTCTTTTTACAGCTAATTAGTCACTAAATGAAAACTTAAGAAACTGATGTTTTAGTAATGGGAATTTCTCCCTTAAAAAAAGATTTGTAACCCATTATATGTTCACCAATAACATGTATATTTTAAATCTAGTAGTTGTCTCTCAGACCTCATCTTATTTGACCTAGTAACAATGTTTGGCATTGGTAATCATTTTCTCCATAAAATACTTTCCTCTTTAGGTTTTCAGAAAAATCACTGGATTTTCTCCTACATTTCTGAACATTTTTCTTAGTCTCTTTTTGTTAGTTTCTCCAGACCTCTAATAGTTGGGTTGTTCCAGGTCCCAGCCCTTGGACCTCTTGTCTCTAGGAATTCATCCAGTCTCATGTTTTAAAACACCACCTATATGCTGATTGTTGCTGCTCTTATATCACCATTTAATTCCAGAATCAGGCATCCAATTGCTCACTCAACATCCGTTTGGATGTCCAATGGAGATCTCAGACTTAGCATATCCAAAATTTAGTTCTTCTATCTTTCCCAGCTCAGTTAACAGAAACTCTATTTTACTTGCTTAAGCCAAAACATTGGTACCAAGTTCAGGTCCTCCCTAAATTTTGAAGCTCACTCTGGTCAGTCAGAAAGTCTCTCTGCTGTACCTTTGTAATATACAGTTTCACTGCTAGCCACAAGTAGAGCATTGTTATAAAGTTTTTCATAAAACAAAATGACGCTATAAAGCAAGAAGCAGTTATCATTAATTTATATGGAACTTTTTAAAGTGTTTCCAGACCCCAAAATTACCTCTCTTAGGCTTTTCTGATACTTAAGGACACATCTTGCTAAAGGTGCACAAAATAAATTGAGACAAAGCACAGCTGCTCACAGACACAGTTCAAAGCTATGGCAGATTGGTGCTGAGATACCAAGTGTAGTTCCAGAGAAAGGAGCTTGGTGGCGCCACTCTTGCTGCTGGGGGTTTGCTGCAGAACAAATGCTGAATGCTATTTTTGCTTTTCAACCGTCTTCATGAAAGCAAAAATCCTCTTTCTTTTGGTTAGCAAAAACAGATACGAATATAGATCTTTTGTCAAAGTAAAGTGGCTTAATGCGAACTTTTAAAAAACAAAGTCTTCTATTCAACATTCCATCACTTTTTAAATTTGACTGCTGTCACCAGTTTGATAGAAACCACCAGCAATTCTGACTTTCTAACTGGTTTCTTCAGTTTATATTCACTATAGCAACCAGAATAGTGTTCTTCAAATGTACACCTGATATTTGTCTTCTGGTCAAAATCTCCCAATGACTTCTCTTATCACTGACGAAAAGCCAGAAATCCTTATTATGACCTAAAAGGCACTCCATAATCTGGTTGCTAGTTAATTCTCTGGCTTTCTTTCCTGTTATGCTCCTTTCACCTTGGTTAACTCTGCCCCTGGCTGCTTGGTCTTTCTTACTCTCACTTTATTCCCTCTCCTGTATTTGGTAAGACATTTACCTATGCTCTTCTGCCATAATCTTGTTCACAATTCCCATTTGCTTGCATTCTTCTTTTATATTCCCATTAATATTTTCTTTACTAGATTTTGAATTTAAGTGAAATGAGCAAACTCCATAAGTACTACCACAAAGTCAAGTGCCACCAGTTCTTCTAGTAAGCACCTGAAGCAATAAGTATACAAGTTGACCAAGATATTGGAAAAGCATTTAAGAATTTTGCTAATTCCCTTCAGAAATTTCAAATAGTTTTTTTAAATCTATTTTTGAAAGAGAGAGAGAGAGAGTGCACATGCACACACATGAGTGGGGGGAGGAGTAGAGAGAGAGGGAGAGAGAGTATCTCAAGCAAGCTCTGCTCTGTCAGCAGAGCCTGACACAGGGCCGGATCCCACAAACTGTGAGATCATGACCTGAGCTGAAATCAAGAGTTGGATGCTCAACCAACTGAGCCACCCAGGCGCCCCTCAAATATTTGTTTCGATAGGTCTTAGCTTTACCTTCAAGTAAAATTTTTGGGAGACACACAGTTGAATCAGAAATATGTACAAATTGGAGGAAACTAATACCACGGAAATATCTAGGTGACATCAGATTTGAGCCTGTATTTCTTTGATTTTTATTATAATGTCATTCTTTATGTGACAGAAACAGGAATTCAGATTGCATATAGAACATTTACTATTTTTTTCACCCTATGTTAATATGCCTTTTGTTACATGAACTTGTTTACATTGAATCTAAGGATTCGTAATTAACAGATTAGCACACTTCTGATGAAAAGTATGCTAAGAGATAGACATTAAGTTGTCAAGGTAAGAAATTCAGCTTGTTGTTTTTATGCATCTCTGATAATGAAATAACATGCTTTCATTTTCCCCACAAATGATGTCAATCCAGAATTTTAAATTCTTGCCACTAAATTCTTAACTGATCATTTAAAAACTAGAAGCCATTAGAAAATACATCAAATAAAATGAATTCACAAACTCTTCAAACTCTATATTAATCCAAGAATTTTACAATTTACTATAAATGTTGTAAAAATCTCCAGGGTATCCAGAGGGTAAACTAGACATCTGGAACAGAAGAATAATTATGGGAAATATTTAAAAAGTAATTAAATCTCAAAATCTATGTGTTGATGAATGACAGCTTTTTCCTGCCCCACTTTCGCATTTGCATCTGCATAAAATCAAAGTTTATAGGATATTTTTTTTAATGGAGAAAAGAAATAGCTATAGCAAATGGAAGCATACGTCCACTGTTCAGAACACTAACAATGATAATGGCCTACCTGGGGTTAATAATGTTTTCTTTATAATCTTTCTTCACTCCTGGACAATATGTACAATGATTATCACTTAGCTTAAAAAAAAGGTCTATACTTTATCTCTGGTATTTAGAATAAAACAAATCTTTGGAAGACTGCATTATATCTCATATAAAAGCTTTTGCATTAATACTCTCCCTATTCATAATTTCTAGAAATGTACACTATCGTGTGTCATATGCACATAATATTCTCAGTGTGCCAAGGCAGTTAACTTAATACATCTCCATTACACAACTAAGGAAGTTTAAAGTAAAGAATATCAACGTTTCTGTGATCTCCCAAATGAGTAGGCATCAAGCGTGATGTTATCCATAGTGAATGCAAAGGCCTTTCTAAGTTTCAAAAGCCTTCCTTCTGGAATTCAAAGCCATCTTTCATTCAACTTCATCCTACAACCCTGTCTCATCTTCCACCTCAGTGAAATTCATCATCCATTGCTTATTTTAGTCTAATCCTTCAAGAAGCAGACCCCAAGTTGGGAGTAAGCACCAAAAGATTTATTAGGGAAAAAACAGGTCAGAAAACAAAGGGAACAGAACCAGGAGCCATCTGTCTGCAACACAGGTCTGACTTATGAAAGACAGATTTAAGGAAAAAAAAAGCTTCTTACACTGTAACTTAGATCTATGAACATTCAGCAAGGCTGATGGGACCTTGCAGAGCCAAGGTCTGTCATCAGAGCTGTCTCTCCTCTCCCAGGAGTAGGTTCACCTTAGTATCCCTGCCATGCTCAGTAAGTGCCTGACAGCAGTCTTTGGGAAGTGTACCCTCAACATGAACACAATGATGGACTTTAGGACACAGTAGTTGGGGTGGGCAATCGATTGGGCTTCCCACGTCAGAGATGTAAGAAGTGCATTTTCCTGGGGCGCCTGGGTGGCGCAGTCGGTTAAGCGTCCGACTTCAGCCAGGTCACGATCTCGCGGTCCGCGAGTTCGAGCCCCGCGTCGGGCTCTGGGCTGATGGCTCAGAGCCTGGAGCCTGTTTCCGATTCTGTGTCTCCCTCTCTCTCTGCCCCTCCCCCATTCATGTTCTGTCTCTCTCTGTCCCAAAAATAAATAATAAACGTTGAAAAAAAAATTAAAAAAAAAAAAGAAGTGCATTTTCCTATGGCATGGAAAGTACTACACGTTAATACCACAGAATCTCATGGGAAATAAACCACAAATTTATGCTATGGGAACACAACAGAACACTTTGCTATATAGGTAGCCAGCTACTAGATATATTGTAGATAGTTTACATAGATAGAGGATAGGTATGTAGGTATAGATTAAAAGTGTGTCTTTTGCCAGAATCTCCCAACAGAGAATCCATTTGTTACTAACATATCTGCAACTGTCTGTACCCAGTTGGAACTAATTTGTGTAGACAGTCTCCTTTTCAATAACCTAGGACACCCCTTAGTCCTTAAAATACAGAGGAGGTGGTTGACATTTTCCTGAACAGTGTTGTTGTGTAAGGGAAATCACCAGACTTTCAGCCGATCAGAAAACTCAAAATTTCCCTCCTCACTCAGTCTCCTCTAGGCTTTTCCTATCAGCTAAAACCTCGGCTGGGTAGCACTGGAAAATTCTCTAGGTCTACTTCCAAATCTTGGCCTCTCTCAGGCTCTACTGTGTTAAGTTATAATGCTATTCTAGTTCAATTTCCAAGAGTTAATCAGTGTTCTGGCTTATAAAATAATGTCTATGATTTTATATATAAAATTTATAGCAATGTTTTATTTTTTATAAAAAACTAACATTTCACAAAAAATTTTTCACTAGTTAAGTGATTTACGTATAAATTTTCAGATGTGGACTGTGTTATTTGCTAGTAATTTGCTAATTCCAAATGGTGTACAAATTATGTTTATTTTCCTACAAGGTTTATTTTCTGGAATTATTTCTGAGGCAGGATCATGTCAAATACTATATCTTGCTTTCCTTCATTAATCATGGGAGGAGTAAGCATAGGATAAGGCTGAAGGTTCACAGCTAAGTAACAAAACTCACCTGGTAGAAAATACCAAGTATACAGACATTATTATAATGAATATAAAATTTCCTTCTTAGGGTGAGCCTTTATCATCCCAACCTTAAAAGTGGTTGTAATCCTCTTCTATCTTTTGTTTAGGAGTCGTATCCTGAATTTCATCCCTATCCTCTATACAGTCTACCATTAGGTTGATATATAACTGTGATTTATTACTTTTTGATTAAACTTTTCCATATTCTAAATGGGGTCCATATGCTATTTTCTTAGAAAAAGTCTCTTTGTGCTCTCTCAAAAAAAGTCAACTAGGATTGGAGAATGTTCGCATTGGATGCACCTTAATTGTCAATTATCCTAATAATCTGCTCTTGGCATTCATTCTCTCTGTATGTTCTCCATACCATATTTCCATAAGGTGGAGACTGGAAATCTTCTGTTTCATATTTTCAGTAACAAGAATTTCCTGACTAAATTTCTATTATTTTTTATATTGTGCTTTTTTAAAACTTGTAATCCTTTTATTTTCATTCATTTGACTTAATCCCATTTTCTGATATTAGAGAAGGGAAAGTTTATTGTTTCTTGATGCCTTATGGCAGCCCATTATATACCTGAAAAGGGTGTTTATATCCCCTTTTAAATTTTTGGTCTAACATAAAAGCCAATTTTCAGTTTCTATCACCATTGCTCTTATTACAATTTCTAGACTAGTCATTATTCTCATCAAAATTCTACGTATGAATTCTGGTTTGCCACTTGAAAGGGTCTCATCTAGATGAATACTAGGTCTCCAGGAATACAGGAACTGAATTTGAGAAAGACAATATGTGGTCTTAGTGCTTATCAACACTTGAACAATTTTGTGAGTGGTTAGAGTGTGTTGAGCATAGATAATCCTGGACTGGAAAAGAGTAACTTAACCAAAACTGCCAAAAATAGCATCATCAGGAGGGAAGCAGAAATCACAACTGTGAAGGGAGGCCAATCACTTGAGCCAGTTTAAAGCATTAAGATAACACACTGTGTGTGTGTGTGTGTGTGTGTGCACGCGCGCGTGTATGATACTTGCAAAATCATGTCAGAAAGCCACCGAACAAACCAGAGGAACTGGAAATGCATTAGAACAGGGAATTCTCAGTGGCTGTTTTGTGTAGTGCCTGCCGCACAGCTCCAATGCATACTTACAAGGAAAAGGATAGTTTTTGTGAATGTTCTCCATCTGGGAAGCTTTGTGTCATAAGCTTTCACACATATTAACATATTTGTCATCTTTACATTTAAGGGATTTGTTATTTACATGTGAGACCATAGAAGCACCTATGTTTATACATCTATATATCCTGCTCCAAATTCTACAAGTACACTTGATTTTATGTTGTCCAAAGTGTTATAGTGAAGAGACATATAAAAAATTAAAAGTAAAGAAAATCATGGCTGAAGAAGAATTGAGTTTAATTAGTAGACATTAAAGGGTTACTATGGGGAATGTTAATCTATTGTTTTCCAAATTCATTGAGCATAAAATATATAAACAGGGCTTAAATAATAGTAGGGAAAACTTAAGACAGCCAAATAAAAATTTAATTAATTAAGCATCCACCATTTACTTAGTATGTTGCTAGGTATTTGTACACAAATCATGCTATAAGTGAAATATTATAACCACCATTTTATGGAGGAGGAAACAGCCCCTTAGAGAATTAATTCAAGTTCTCAAGATTACACAAGATATAAATGGTGCAGTCAAGGCCGAAATTAAAATGTGTGGCCCAAATGCTTGTAGTTAGGCTACAATGCAATAACCAAATTTCTGAAAATACTCCCTGTTAAAATTTTAAATACATTCCCAGAAATGATTTGTTAATGTGTTGATAATGATACATCCAATTAGAAATTTAATATATTGGAACTTTCTGAGACCTCTTTTAAATTCCACTACTTTCTTATTCTAGGAATTTCCTCTTGTGTTAGCAACTGTGTTCCAAAAATGGTCACAGAAATTAAATGTTATGAGAATTTAGAGGTTATAAATTATGAAAAATGAATTAGACTAAGTCCTATTTAATGTATTCTACATTTAAAAAAAACTGTTAGCCTTAATCATAATATAATCAGGTATATGCATAAAATGATGCTCAGGGAAACTTTATACCACTCAAGAAGAATAATTTTCATGCATAAATTAATGCCAGGCAGTTCTCTAGCCAACATAACAGATTAGATCTGTGGGAGTTAGAAGATAAAACATCAATTTTAAATCAGAGAATGAGGAAAACTTCAACCACAAAATGATATCAAATGAAATATTTAAATAAATATTCATATTTTAAATAAAAAGGAACACAGTAAGTACACAAACTGGAAAAAAAAAGAATTGATTGCATTTTTCTAAGGTTTGATATTCTACAACCTTGACCATCTGGAATATGCCTGAAATCCAGAATTTAAAAATGACCTCTTAGCAATAAAATGATGCGCAAAAATTTTTGTGGTTAACTCTTAGATGAAATCTTCAAAAACATCTCTGCACACAATTCTAAAAAGGCAATTCCCTCTTTTCCCAGGCCAGGGCACATTGAAGGGGAACAAACTGGTGGGTTCAGAAAGGAGGAGTTAGTTGTAAAAAGCAGTTACGGGAAGTGAAAACGCCCTAGATGAAATTGACGTGAGAAGATAAATATCTGCTGAAACACCACAGAACTTTGTGAAGCACAGCCATTTATTATAGGATAAACAGTTCTAAATTCCTCGATTGCCCTTGAGGATAGCTAGGCGTATTAGTTTGAAGGAAATGTGCTCATTAGAATGTCTCTATGTCAATAGAAAAAAAAAGTGTTCTCAGTAGCCTCTGAGCACCATAGATCACTAAAAAGAATGACTAAATAGAGTAGGTCACTAAATAGAATTACTAAGTGGAGTACTAAGTGGAGTACTAAGTGGAGTACTAAGTGGAGTACTAAGTGGAGTACTAAGTGGAGTACTAAGTGGAGTACTAAGTGGAGTACTAAATAGAATACTAAATAGAATACTAAATAGAATACTAAATAGAATTGGTCACATTTTAATACTTGACTGTTAAAAAAATAGTTGGAAAATTTAAGAGAAAAAACACTTTTTCCCCACATTGGTTCTTTTCCTATCATTTCAATTTGCTCTTAAAAACAAAAATCACTTTACTTTGCAGTCACCCACTCGCTCTGCCTTCCCTCCTCCAGTTCTTCTATAGCTATAGCGGAGCATAAGGAACTCCAGGAAACAGACAAACCTATCCTTTCTATGATCAGCTCTTCTGTCAGGCAAGCTGATGGAGTAAATCTCTCAAAAGACAAATTTGTCAGTTGTTACTGAAACAGCATGTGAATTCTATTCTCAGGGTCTCTGCGAGAACACAAAGAGCTTAGGGAAAAGTTAAATTTTAAAGTTACCAATATGGGAAATGCATTAGAAAGAATCAGGTCAGAGAGGCAAAAACTCAATTATAATCCTCTAAATTGAGACAGTGAAAATCTCAACTGACCCAAATTTCTTGGCTCCTACAACCAGCTACATTTATATTTGAAATGAGTCGAAATCCGAGCTGTGCTGGCAGCCTAACACCTGCTCCCTCTTTTCCCCTTGGTGGCTGAGGTAATTACCCACCTCTACCTGCACTAGCTTAGGATCTAGGAAATGCTGGTCATGTAGAGCCAATCATTCCCATGTTCTAAGGTGCCAAATGATCATCTGCTAGTCAGAATTGCAACATTGCTGGCAGGCCAGCCTATCAGTTCATTTCATTTTTTTCAGTCTGGTCATGCCCAAATTTTTGCTGGCCAATTAGCCTGTGTTTTCTACAGTACACACCCTATGGAAAAAATGATAATTTAGCCAAACTGTACTTTCCAAATAGAAGATTTTAAAAGAATTTTTACACATGATTACAATTTTAGAGATCTTCTCAATTAGCATTTTGAATATAGTCACGCTGTCCACAGAACAAATACATACACAGTGGAGAATATTGCTTCTCTTTACAAGCACACGATTGTGCCAGCTCTGTGGAATATTTATCAGATTAACCATGGCAGCCTTTAATTTATAGCTCCGACCTCAGCCATAAATCTGTCCTACCTGGGTAAAATCATGAACAAAGGGAGCAGCCAAGTTATAACATCACTGTATATCATTCGGAGCAAAACATCTAAGCAGAACATTTTGGAACTTTGTTTTTCAGTTACACACTGAATAACTAAGAAAAATCCCTACTCTTTCCTGTTCCATTCCATATTCTTGACTGGTGGAATGGAATCATTATTTCTCATCAGAGGAGATTTTGTGCCTTATACTGACAGTGCAAGCCCATTTTTTTTCTTCATCTAGAAAAAAGGATACAAATGGACTCAACAGACTAGAACATAGCTGTGCATAAACAAGGATGAAATGATAGAAAATCTGAAGTTGAAGAGTAGAAAGTCAATGGAGTTCATATTATGTCATCTGAAAAATTTTTGGAAAGGACATGGCAATATATCTGCGGAGACCAAGAGAATTGGGTTGGATTTAGATACTTGACGGAAGAACAATTTATACAGGCATTTTGACAAAAGGAGAAACACATGAAGGCATACAAGTTGGTCATGAGTAGTTTAAACATATAACTGTGTTTTGAGGATCAAGCCTTTAGCCAAAAACCAGACAAAAGGACCTATATTATAAGAGTTAACTTTTTATAACTAAATTTCTTCAAGCCACAGGTGCACTATTATGTCCCTCCCTAGATAGTGTCACATGGATGGACATAGAAATGCTGAAGAGATGTGGAGTAAGGGACTCACCCAGTGGAAAATATCTAATAGATATCCATCATTATTTTAAGAACTTTATATTAATTCTATTTAACAACTCTCTACAACTGATATAACTTTATATAACAAACTAAGGCCCAGCACAAAAACTGACCTCATGTTTACACATCTAACTTAGTTAAAGGCACTATTTACGAATGTAGGAAAATGTGGAAATGGGTAAAATTACAGTTACACATTAAGATAATCAAATAGTAGAAAATAGGTCGTTAATACACAATTGTTAAACTGAACACTGCACCCATCCCTCCTGGTATTAACATTTTCCCTTTGAAAAAATGTACGTATTTATGGCAATTATTAAAAAATATTAAAATACACTCCTGCATTAAAAAAATAACAGCTGTTAAGGTGTCATGAGAACTTAACCCACCCGGAGATGAATTTATTAATTTACAAAAGAGGAAGAAGAAGGCTCATTTACTGAGGCTTTTGTGAGGAAAAGCTAATTAATGATTATACTTTGCACATTTGAAGTGATTACTGATGAAGTGCTTTCAAACATAAGCAGCTAAATAAAAGTTTAAAGTGTGTAATGAAATTTGAAAACTTTTAATAAAAACTAAATATATTGGCATTTTTTAATTCTTTATATAAATTTTGATATTTTCATGCCTCTATTCTAACTATGAATTGCAATACTGTGCATAGATGAAGATTATAACTGCTGCAAACATAAATAAAACCTTAATTATGATACGTGTTGCCATCAAATATACATAACAAAAATATTATATCATGTGATATGATTTCATATATATAATATTGTTACAGACAAACTGAACATTTGTGTCCCCCCCAAAATTCGTAGGTTGAAACCCAGTCCAAGGATGTGATAGTATGAGGCGATGGCACCTGTGGAAGGCCTTAGGATGGAGTCCTAATGAGTTTTTAAAATTTTATTTTATTTATTTGAGAGAGACAGGGACAGTGCGAGTGGGGGAAGGGCGGGGGGGGGGGAGAGAATCTGAAGCAGGCTCTGCACTGCAGCTCAAATTCACGAAACTGCAAGATCATACCTGAGCCTAAGCCAAGAGTCCCAGGCTTACCTAACTGAGTCACCCACTCACCCCTGCACTTTGTGATTTTGAGTCACAGAGGGCTTGTTTCCCTTCTCTGCTCTCTACATATGAGAGTACAATAAGAAGCTGGCACTCTGCAACTCAAAAGAAGGCTCTCACCAGTATTCAATCATGCCAGCACCCTCATCTTGGACCTCCATCCTCCAGAATGGTGAGAAATACATTTTTGTTGTTTATAAGCTATCCACTCTATGGCATTTCTTTAAAGTCCAAATCAAGACAAGTTTTATGTTTATATTTACTCCTATGTGAGCTGAATATACTAGGTATGAACTTTGTGAAATAGAGCTGGTACTTTAAACAAAATTTGTTAACTCTCAGAGTCATTTTATATTCTAAACCCTGTAATAAAAAGGCTGATAATAATATTTTTTTAAGGCACTCACTGTTTAGTGGTTACGGAGATACAAAAATATTTGGTGTGAGCTGAGAAAAAGGAGAAGTAGATAATAGAGCATTTGGGATATTTTTTATGAGCAAAGCCAAAATAAGTTAGATTAGTTGAAACATTCTGAATCAGATGGATATAGGAGATAATGGGAGTAGATCTGGAGTGGAAGGGTCAGTGGATAAATGCATGGAAAAACAAAAGAAGGGAAGTCCTTATTTTCATTCATCCATGCATTTATTTTAAAATCCACCAAATATATTTTAATAAAGTTTTAATAAAGTTGACCCCATTTACCAGTATGAGCAAAAAAAACATGGCTTGATGACATCAACATAAACGTTAATCAGGCTGAACAATGCCTATAGAACAAAACAGGTAGCCTGATAATTCTCTCCACATCCAAATTTGGCATCTTCCCTGGACCATCAGAATAAGATAACCTTAGCTCTGCTCCCTATGCCAGTTAAATTTACTTTGATTGGTCATATGTCATTTTTTCTGAGTCACAAGATTTTCATACTTTAAATAGGTTTGATATTTTTCTTGCCAGAATTTTAGTTACTGAAGGTTAAAGAATATTTTTAAAACTTAGAAAGAGGAGGGGCACCTGGGTGGCTCAATTGGTTGAGCCCCCGACTCTGGATTTCGGCTCAGGTCATGATCTCAGGGTCATGGGATTGAGCTCTGTGTCAGGCTCCATTCTGAGTGTGGAGTTTGCTTAAGATTCTCTCTCTCTCTCTCTCTCTCTCTCTCTCTCTCTCTCTCTGTCTCCTGCCCCTTTCTCTCACTCTTTTTTCTCTCACTCTAAAATAAATTATACACACACACACACACACACACACACACACACACACACACACACATTAAAAATAACTAGAAAGAGGAGAGACAATAATATCAATCCCTCTAAAATTTTATAAAATTAGTATTTAATGTGTACATTTACAAAAGGAAGCAACATGGTATCACTATTTTTTTTTTAAGTTTTAACCTAATTTATCATTTTGGGTAGTACTAGTGGTATAAGAAAATTATAAAGAGTATTTGTTATTTCCCCCACATTATTTATATTCTTTGTCAGTCTGGTTATTTTTGTATAAGAAAGGACTGGTGATAGGGAAAATGATATCTGCTTAAACAAAATATCTAAATTTCCAATGTGAAATGATGTCAATCTTGAATGAAGTTTCTTATGAAGTGAATCTGTTTCTCCACTCATTCTTACCTTATTCAATCTGTATATGGATTTACATTAAAAACTAGATGACACATTTAACAAGCATACGGTCAGCAAAAGTGGTGATTTGAAACAGTCACTATTTTATTCCAGAAGAGATACTAATATTTTAGGAGGATGATCTAATATATCAAAAGATAGAAAATAAACTCTAATAGTAAAGATTATAAATTTGTTTCTGTCTCTGTGTTGCATATACTTAACCATTTATTCTGTGTTTACAGAATAAATAACAGTAGATAAATTACATTTATTTGTGCTTTCTGTGACACATTTATATGCTTCCTTGTATTATCCTCATATTTTATCATTGTAACAACTATATGATGCAATACTATCATCTACCTGTTGTAAATGAATAAATTCATATAGTGAGTTAAAAGAAAACAAACTTGCCCAAGGACATATAGCTAAGATATTTCAGAGCACAATTTGAGCCAAAACAGTCTGGAGCCTTGTCACACATTTAAAAACATTAGGGGATTGTTTGTGCCAGAAAGGTAGTGTAAGGTGTTCTGAAAACTTCTACATAAAAGCAATGAGAACATTGGCAACATTTGTCAAGAATCAACATTTTCATAACTCTATAAATTAAAGTATTTCAGCATTCTGGGATACATTCATTGTTTAAAAAAAAAAAAACCCATAGAATCTCAGTAAGAACAGCAAGAACTTTGACTTTGTACTTGTTCATCCCCTCTTCCAGCACGCCCCTGTTATGGATTGAATTGTATCCCCTCAAATAATATTTGAAGTCCTAACCTTCAGTTCTCTTAATGTGACCTTATTTGAAAACAGAATCATTGCAGATGTAATTAACTGAGATGAGGTCATATTCTAGGAGGGCGAGCCTGTAATCGAATATGGCTGGCATCCTCATAAGATGACACAGAGATACCGACACGGGGTGGGGGGGATGCCATGCAGTGACAAAGGCAAAGACAGAAGTGTTGCAGCTGAAAGCTAAGGAATGTCAAGCATTGCAAAGCACTAGAAGCTTTGAAGCTAGAAGAGGCAAGGAAGGAATTTCCCCAATGGGTTTCAGCCCATACCTTGATTTCAGACTTGTAGCCACCAGAACTGTGTCACAATTGATGACTGCCATTTTACCCACTCACTTTGAGATACTTTGTTATGGCAGACCTAGAAAACTAATACAGCACCTGGCAAAGTAGCCCTAAGATACAGGAAGCAAAAACTGTCACAGGACGTCCAGTTTCTTCTGCCTGTACAGAGTTTGAAAGTCACCACCCTGTCCCAACAACTAAAAAGCTGAACAGGCTGAAAAATCAACAACTCTTCTTGGATCCTTAAGAGAGAGGAGGACACAGGGTAATCTGCAGCCTGAAGAAGTGGGGAGACTGACAAGCAAATACTGGGAAACAACAACAACAACAAAACCCAACAAAACAAAATGAAACAAACTTACCAGAGCAAGAGACTCAGGAGCAGAAACCACAATGGGAATCAGTGCCGGGGTAGGAAATCCTAGACTGTAACTGATGAATTGCTGGAGGCTCAACAGTGAGGGTTACAGATACCAGAATGATTGACTAACAGGAGGACCTCCATGTCACTATGAGACTGCCTCAGGAAGCCAGCCAGGTTCCCACAGTGAATACTGGAGAAGGTCCCCTCAGGCTTCTGACAAGGAGAGGACAGAGAAACCACTGTGAAATACACCAGAGTACTCTGTTCCTCTTAATAAAGCCTGACCTCAGAGGAAACTAGTTAACTAGAACTTAACCAGCTGGGTATTATCAGAGCCTAACTGACATGGGAAAGGGTATTACCCTATTCTAGGTGATTCTTCTTCCATATGGGAGAAAAGAAATACCCAACTGTAGCCCATTCTAGCCACCCTTCTCACTTAAGCAGTGAGAAAAAAAAAAAAAAAAAAAAACTGAGAAATTCTTGTGAAGTTCACAGTCCAGAGGCCTAGGCTGAGACCTAAAATCAAAAGACTGAAACCTAGTTACAATAAAGAATGCTTCCCATTCCCCACATTTCTCCATCACATTATTAAAGGCTTATTTACAGCTGTTCCTTTTACCAAGTACATCATGTCTGACCATCAAGAAAAGTTTCAAGGCATACCAAAAGGAAAACAAAACAAAACAAAACAAAACAAAACAAAGCAAAACAAAACACACAGTTTGGGGAGAAAGAGCAAGTATCAGAACCAGACGTGGAGGGATGTTGGAATTATCAGACCAGGAGCTTAAAACAATTAAGGCTAATATGCTAAAACAGACAGCAGGCAGGCACAGATGGGTAACATAAGTAGAGAGATAGAAATCCCGAGAAAGAACCAAAGGAAAAATAAAAGACTAGAGATAAAAAGCACTGTAACAGAAATGAAGAATGCCTTTGATGGGCTTGTTAGTAGACTGAATACAGCTGAAGAAAGAATCTCAGCACTAGAAGATACATCAATTGAATCCTTGACAAGTGAAAAGGAAAGAGAACAAAGACTGAAAAACATAGAACAGAATATCCAAGAACTGTGGGACAACTATAAAAAGGTGTTACATATATGTAATGAGAATACCAGAAGGGGAAGAAAGTAAGAAAGAGACAGAAGAAATATTTGAAATGATAATGGATGAGAATTTCCCCAAATTAATGTCAGACACCACATCACAGATTCAAGAAGCTCAGAGAATTTGCTGAAGGATAAAAAAAAAAGCCCTATGCTTAGGCATATCATTTTGAAACTACAGAAAATCAAAGATAAAGAAAAAAATCCTGAAAGAAGCCAGAAGAAAAAAAATAACCCTACCTATAGAGGAATAAAGATAAAAATTGCATCCAACTTCTCAGAAACCATGCAAGTGAGAGGAGAGGTGAAATGTTTAAAATGTTAAGGGGGAAACCCCACTTACCCAGACTTTTGTATCCTGTGGAATTACCCTTTGAATGTGAGGGAGACAGTTGGTGGGGGGAGGGTGAAAATAATGAAAGGGTTTAAAATACACAAACTTCTAGTTATAAAATAAATAAGTCTTGGGGATGTAATGTGCAACATGGTGACTATAGTTAATATTACAGTATGACAGTGTTATATACGTGAAGATTACTAAGAGAGTAAATCTTAAACATTCCCATCACAAGGAAAAGAAATTTTAACTGTATGTGGTGATGCATGTTAAGTGGACTTATTGTGGTGATTATTTTGCAACATACACAAACATCAAATCATCATGTACACTTGAAATTAATATAATGTTCTATATCAATTATATCTTAATTTAAAAAAATAAAGAAGTGATAAAGACTTTCTCAGGCAAACACAAACAGAAGCAATTTGTTGCCAGTAGATCTGCCTTGCAAGAAAAGTTGAAAGAAGTTCTTTAGAGAAAAAAATACAATATGGGTCATAAACTTGGATCTACATAAAGAAGGAAGAACATGGAAGAAGGAATACATGTAGGTAAACTAAAACACATATTCTTATTCTGAAATGATATAATAGTTAACAGTTTGTTAAAAATAGCAACCATGTATTCGATTATGTATACTTATGAATATATCATATATACATTAGGTATATGCTTACATATACATAAGTGAAATGAATGACAGCAATGATACAAGGGATAGGAGGAGGGAATTAGGATTACTTTATTATTATAAGGTATTTACACTTTCCATGAAGTAATAGAGTGTTATTTGAAAGGAGACTTGAATTTGTTGTAAATGATATTATAAACTCTAGGGCAATCACTTAAAAAAAAGTATAACTGATATACTAAGAAAGGAGAGAAAATGCAGTCATATGAAATTTTTAATTAAAGCCACAGAAAGCAAAAAAAAGAGTAGAAAAATAGGAACAGAATAAGGGCAATAAATAGAAAATAGTAGTGGATGGTAGATATTAATCCAAATATATTAATAATCGGGGCATCTGGGTGGCTCAGCTGGTTAAGTGTCCGACTTCATCCCAGGTCATGATCTCATGGTTCGTGAGATTGATCCCCACCCTATCGGGCTCTCTCTTGTTGGCACAGAGCCCACTTCATATCCTCTGTCTCCTTTTCTCTCTGTCCCTCCCTTGCTGTGTCTCTCCCTCTCTCTCTCCCAAAAATAAGTAAACATTAAAAAAAAATTCTTCAAATATATTAATAATCGCTTTGAGTGTTAACTGTCTAAATGCACCTATCAAAAAACAGAGATTGTCAAAGCAGATCAAAAACATGACCCAGCTATATATTGTCTACAAGAAACCCACTTAAATATAAAGGTAGAAATAGATTAAAAGGAAATGGATAGAGAAAAATCTACATGATAATACTAACCAAAAGAAAGCAGGAATAATTATATTCATTTCAGACAAAGCAGACTTCAAGTTAAGGAAAACTGTCAGGAATAAATAAAGGCATTGTATATGGATAAAATAATCAGTCCTCCAAGAAGATACAACAATTCTTAATGTATATATGACTAACAATGGAGTGTCAAATCATGTGAAGCAAAGACTGCTAGAACTGCAAAGAGAAATAGATGAGAATCCACTATCATATGTGGAGATGTCAACACCTCTCTCTCAGAAATGGACAGATCCAACAGGCAGAAAATCACTCAGCACATAGTTGAACTCGACAACACCATTAATCAACTAGATATAATGGACATCTGTAGACCACTTCATCTAACAACAATAGAGTACATATTTATTTCAGACTCACATGAAATATTCACCAAGGCAGACTACATTCTGAGCCATAAAGTACACCTTAACAAATTTAAAAGAATAGAAATCATACAATGTCTGTTCTCAAACCACAGTGGAATTAAACTAGAAATCAATAACAGGAAGATAACTGGAAAATCCCAAAATACTTAGAAACAAAGCAACCACTTGTACAAATAACACATGAGTCAAAAAAGAAATCTCAAGAAATAAAAATATATTTTGACCTAAATGAAAATGAAAAACAATTTATCAAAATCTGTGGGATACAGAAAATGTAGTGGAGAAAAATTTATAACATTGAATGCATAGGGGCGCCTGGGTGGCGCAGTCGGTTAAACGTCCGACTTCAGCCAGGTCACGATCTCGCACTCTGTGAGTTCGAGCCCCGCGTCGGGCTCTGGGCTGATGGCTCAGAGCCTGGAGCCTGTTTCCGATTCTGTGTCTCCCTCTCTCTCTGCCCCTCCCCCGTTCATGCTCTGTCTCTCTCTGTCCCAAAAATAAATAAACGTTGAAAAAAAAAATTAAAAAAAAAAAAACATTGAATGCATATATTGAAAAAGGAAGAAAGATCTAAAATTAACCATGTAATTTCCATCTGACAAAATTTAAAAAGGAGAGAAAATTAAATCCAAAATAAGCAGAAGAAATGATAAAAATTCAAGAATAAAAATAGAGAATTCGATGAAATTAAAAACAGAAAATCAATAAGGATTTTGAATGAAACCAGAAGTTATTATTTAAAAAGATCAGTAAAATTGATGATGTGCTAGCCAGGCTAATTAAGAAAAAAAAGAGAGAAAACACAAATTACTGATATCAGAAATAAAAGAAGTGACATCCCTACAGATTCCATAGAAATTAAAAGGATAAAAAAGGAATAGTATGAACAATTCAGTACCCCAAAATTTGATTACCTAGATGGAATGGAACAATCCCTTGAAAGAAAAACCGAAACTTGTAGAAGAAGAAATAAATAATCTGAATAGGCCTATATCTATGAAATGAATTGAACTAATAATTAACAACTTTCCCAAACAGAAAGCACCAAACCCAGATGTGTTCATTGGCAAATTACAGAACATTTAAGGAAGAAATTGTCAATTTTCTACAATTTCTTTCCAAGTATAGAAGCAGAGAGAATACTTAACTCATTTTGTGAGGTCAGCATTACCCTAATGCAAAAACCAGACATTACAAGAAAAGGGATTATAAGGAAAGAAATCTGTGGACCAATGTCTCTCATAAACATAGTTGCAAAACTCCTCAGCAAAATATTAGCAAAAATAATCAGTTTCCTTAATTAATGGTGCTGGAACAACTGAATATTTATATGCAAAAAAAAAAAAAAAAGAATCTAGATGCAGACCTTACACCTCTCACAAAAATTGACTCAAAATAGATTACACACCAAATATAAAATGCAAAACTATAAAACTCCTAGAAGAAAACATAAGGAGAATCTAGATGACCTTGGGGATAGTGCTGTCTTTTTATATACAACAATGAAGACACAATCTATGAAAGAAATAATTGATTAATGTTAATTGAAGCTGGACTTCATTTAAAAGCTTCTGCTCCACAAAGACACTCTTAAAAGAATTAGAAAACAAGACACAGACTGGGAAGAAATATTTATGAAGACTCATCTGATTAAAGACTATTATCCAAAATGTACAAAGAACTCTCAAAGCTAAACTATAAGAAAACAACCTGATTATAAAATGAGTCAAAGACCTTAAAAATCACCTCAGCAGCGGCGTCTGGGTGGCGCAGTGGGTTAAGCGTCCGACTTCAGCCAGGTCACGATCTCGCGGTCCGTGAGTTCGAGCCCCGCGTCGGGCTCTGGGCTGATGGCTCAGAGCCTGGAGCCTGTTTCCGATTCTGTGTCTCCCTCTCTCTCTGCCCCTCCCCCGGTCATGCTCTGTCTCTCTCTGTCCCAAAAATAAACAAATGTTGAAAAAAAAATTAAAAAAAAAAATCACCTCAGCAAAGAAGGTACACACACGGCAAATAAACATATGAAAAAATGCCCCACATCATATGTCATCAGGGAAATGCAAATTAAAATAATACCACTGTATGCCTACTAGAATGGCCAAAATCCAGAACACTGACAACACCAAATTCTGCAGAATTTGGAGAAATAGCAATTCTCTTTCATTGGTGGAAGTGCAAAATAATACAGACACACTGGAAGACAATTTATCAATTTCTTGCAAAATAAACATACTATTACCATATGATCCAGCGATTGCACTCTTTGGTATTTATGCAAAGGAGTTGGAAATGTGTGTCCACACAAAAATGTGTGTGGGAATGTTTATCACGGCTTTCTTCATACTTGCCAAAACTTTGAAGCAACCAAGATGTCCTTCAATAAGTGAATGGATAAATAAACTGTAGTATATCCAGACAATGAAATATTATTCAGAACTAAAGAGAAATATACTATCAAGCCATGAAAGGACATGGGGGAAACTTAAATGAAACATGGAAGAAACTTAAACTTAATATTACTAAATGAAAGAAGTTGATCTGAGAAGGCTACATACTGCATGATTTTAACTACATGTCTTTCTGAAAAAAAAGTAAAACTATGGAGTCAATAAAATGATCAGTAGGTGTCAGAGCTAGGTAAGGTATAGATGAACAGGCAGAGCACAGAAGATTTTTAGGGCAGAAAAAATATTCTGTATATTATAATAATGAATATGTGTTATTATACATTAGTTCAAAGCCATAGAATATACAACACCAAGAGTGAACTGAAATGTACTATGGACTTTGTGATTATCATATGTCAATGTAGGTTCAACCTTGGTAAAAAATGTACCATTTTGGCAAGTGGATATTGATAATGGGGGAGGTTATATATGTGTGTGAGTAGATGTATGGGAAATCTGGACACCTCCGTCTAAATTTTCTTATAAGCCTAAAATTTTTCCTCAAAAGTAAAGTCTTAAAAAGTTTATTGAATTTGAAGAACAAATTAGAAGATTTAACAATACCACTTGGAAACTTAATATCCCACTTTCAAAACAGGACAAATCAACAATAAAAAAGATCAATAAGAAAAGAGTAGACCTGAAGATAAGCAAATATAACAAACTTCTATAGAACATTCCAATTTATAACAGCAAACTACACATTCTTCTCTAGTATACATGGAATATTTGCCAAGATAGACCATATGTTAGGCCATTTAAAAAGTCTCAACTAACTTGAAAGGAATTGAGACCATAAAATGTATCTAGTCTGATCACAATGGAATGAAATTATAAATCAATACAGGAGGGGCACCTGGATGGCTCAGTCAGTTAAGTGACTGACTCTTGATTTTGGGTCAGGTCTTGATCTCACAGTTCATGGGATCAATCCACACATCGGGCTCCATGCTGACAGCATATGGAGCCTGTTTGGGATTCTCTCTCTCCTCTCTCTGCCCATTCCCTGCTCATGCTCTCTCTCTCCCTCTCAAAATAAAAAAAAATTAATATTAAAAAAATTAATAAATCAACACCAGACAATTTGAAACTTAGCAAATATGTGAAAAGTAAACATCTTAGTCCTAAAAAAAACATTGTGTTGAAGAAAATACTGCGAGGAAGTGTTAAAAAATAGTGAAATGAATAAAAAGGAAATCACACCTACTATATACTAAATGCAATGAAAAAGTGCATTAACGTCAATTTATAGGTATAAATGCCTAGTTTTTACCAGTGTTTTCTTTTTAATTGTGGTAAAATGTACATAGCAAAACTTGCCATCTTAGCCATTTTAAAGTTTCCTCTTCAGTAGGGCTCAGTGTATTTACATTGATGTGCTTGATTTACATTTAAAGACCATATCAGAAATGAATCATTAATAAATCCTGAAAATCATAACTAAACAGATGTTAAGCAAATTTACAAAATACGTAAAAGGTATGTTTAAGTCCCAAATTCCTCTCATTGTCCTAATTCCAAATTCTGGAAATCCTGTTGACAGTACCAGATCCTGATCCCAGAGTGTTAGAGGAGAACAAACAATACACGATGTAGTCAGTCATTGAAACCCTACATGACTGGCACTGCACCTGAAACTGTTGGCATAATAATAATCTACATATCAATACTTGGGTCAGAATGGTTAACTGATTTGACTACAGTTACACAGTGAATAAAAGTAAAGTTGACCTAATTTGTTCTAAGTTCCTGATATTTTTATTATCTATATTAGCTTTATTTTAGGAAGCATGCAAAACTATAAGAATATGGTTTCTGAGACACATGCACATATATCAAATTATTCCGTGTAAGGTATGAGTTATAAAAGACATATTTGACCAAATCTCTGTAAACAAATTGCTTTAAGAACTGATTGTTTTATTTTGTATAATAACCAAAATTGCTGTTTTTAAAGTACATAATATACAGCCAAACAGTGAAAATATCTATTTAAAAAAGTAGGAAGGGTGCCTGTGTGGCTCAGTAGGTTAAATGTCCGACTCTTGGTTTTGACTCAGGTCATGATCTCATGCATGGTTTATGAGTTCGAGCTCCACACTGGGCTCTAGGCTAACAGTGTTGAGCCTGCTTGGGATTCTCTCTCTCTTCCTCTTTCTCTGCCCCTCCCCTGCTCACTCTAAATAAATAAATAGAAGGAAAAAAGCTCAAGCCAATAACATAACATTCTAAATTAAGAAACTAGAAAAGGAAGAATAATCTGAACCCAAAGCAAGTAGAAGAAAGAGTCATAAAGATTTGAGCAAAAACTTATGAAATAGAACATAGGGGGAAAATCAATGAAACCAAATTTGGTTCTTTAAAAAGAACAACAAAATTGACAAATATTTACCTATTCTAATTAATGAAACATAAGAGAAAGTCAAACCACTAAAATTGAAAATAAATGAAGAGATATCACTCCTTATTTTATAGAAATAAAAAAGCATTATATAGGAATACCATGAAAAAATTAGATAGCTTAGATGGAATAGATAAACGTCTTAAAAGACACAAATTACTGGACAAATAGGAATAGAATAGAATAGGAATAGAATAAATAGGAAATATGAATAGGCTTATAGACAAATATGTCAAATTAATAACTTGAAGAAAACTGAGGAAAATATGGGTTCACTGCTAAATGTTACCAAATATTTAAGAAGTGAACACCAATCTTTTAAAAACACTTCTAAAAAAAAAGAAAAGAGAGCACTTTCCAAATCATTTTATGAGTCATTATAACAGTATGCCAAAATCAAATCATCACAGGAAAGTACAGACCAAAATCTTTTATCAATATAGATGCAGAAATCTTCAACAAAGACTAGCAAACTGAATCCAGTAATTTATAATAAGGATTATATACCATGCTCAAGAAAGATTTAATCAAGAATGTAAAGTTGATTTAACATTGGAAAATCAATTAATATAATGCACCACATTAATTGTTAAAAGACAGAAATCACATGATCATTTCAATTGACACAGAAAAAGCATTTGAAATTTTCTAACAACACTTCATGATTAAACTACTCAAAAACTAGTAATAGAAGAGAACTTCTTCAATCTGATAGAAGTAATCCATGAAAAACTCACAACTAACATACTTAATTGTGACACTGAAAGATTACCTTCTTAGGTCAGAAACAAGAAAATAAGATCTGTTCTTGGTACTTCTATTCAACATCGTGGTGAAGACGCTAGCTAGAGAGCTTAGGCAAGAAAAATAAATAAAAGAAAACCAGTTTCAAATACGGAAGCAAAACTATTTCTAGTCACAGATGACATAATCTTGTATATAAAATACCTTAAGAAATCCACAGGCAGCTATTTGATCTAATAAACAAATAAGTTAATTTGTAGAAACAAGGTCAATAAAAAATTCATTATATATCTAAACACTAGCAATAAACAATCTAAAAATGAAATTAAGAAAACAGTTCCATTTACAATAGCATCAAAAAGTACACTATTTAGGAATAAGTTTAAAGAAGTACACAACTTGTACACTGAACACTATAAAATGGCTTTGTAAGAAAATATCCAAATAAAAGTAAAGTCATCCTGTGCTCATGAATTAGACAACTCATTATTTATATTGCCAAATATAATATAAATAAGCTGCTCCTAATATTCATATGGAAGTGCAAGGGACACAAAATAGCACAATATTGAAAAAGAATAAAGTTGGAAAACCAATAGTTCTTTAAAAATTTTTTTTAATGTTTATTTATTTTTGAGAGAGACAGAGACAGAATGCGAGTGGGTTAGGGGCAGAGAGAAAGGGAGACACAGAATCAGAAGCAGGCTCCAGGCTCCGAGCTGTTAACACAGAGCCCAACGCAGGGCTCTAACTCATGAGCTGTGAGACCATGATCTGAGCTGAAGTCGGACGCTCAACCGTCTGAGTCACCCAGGCACCCCAAGGACCAATACTTCTTAACTTTAAAAACTTACCATAAGGCTATAATAATCAAGACAATGTGATGGTGGAATAAAGATATCTATATAGATCAAGTGAATAGAATTGAGAATTCAGAAAGAAATGCTTACAGTTATAGCCAATTTAATTTTCACAATGGTGCCAGGACAATTCAACAAGGAAAGTACAGTATTTAGAAAGAGTGGTGCTGTGAAAATTGGATATCCAATACTAAGAATAAGTTTGGACCCATACATCACACCACCTATAACAATTAACATAGATCAAGAACTTAAAGAGTTCTAAGTGTTACAAACACTTAGAAGAAAACATACAGGCAAATTTTAATGACCTTGGTAAGGCAATGATTTCTTGTATATGGCACTAAAGGTACATGCAGCAGATGAAAAAAATAGATAAATTTACTTTATAAATTAAAAAAAAATTGTGGTTCAAAGGACAAAATCCAGAAAATCACAGGAGAAATTACTTGTGAATTATCTATCTCATGAGGGACTTGTATCAAGAAAATATAAAAAATCTGCAACTCAACATTAAGAAGATACATAACCCAATCAAAAATAGGCAAAGTATTTGAACTGACATTTTATCCAAGGAGATATTCAATGGCCAATACGTACATGAAAAGATGCTTTTCATCATTTGTCATTAGGAAAATGAAGCCAAAATCATAATGAGATATCACTTCACACTTATCGTGATAACTATAAAATAAAGAGATGAACAACATCAAGTATTGGTGAGGAGGTAGAGAAACTGAAACCCTCATGCTTTGTTGGTAGGCATGTAAAATTTCGCAATTGCTTTGTTGACTAGTTTGGCAGTCCCTAAAATGAACGTTGCCTTCCTATATAACCCAGCAATTCCACTTCCAGGTATATAGCCAAGCGAATTAAAGACATATGTTTACACAAAAACTTTTACATAAATGTTCACAACAGCAATATTCATAATAGCCATAATGTGGAAGAACAACTCAAATGCCCATCAATTGATGAATAGATAAACAAAATGTGATATATGCATAACAATGGAATATTTTTCATCCACAAAAGGGAATAAAGTTATGGGAACATGCTACAAAATTGATATACTTTGACTACATTATGCAAAGTGACGGAGGACAGACATGAGGCCATATGTTGTTTGATTCCATTTATATGAAATATCCACAAAAGAAAAATCTTAGAGACAGAAAGTTGATTAATCTTTACCAGAGTCTAGGGGGAGTGCCCTTATACCTTAGCAGGGCCCGGTAGGGGTCCCTACCAATTGGAACTAGGTTTCTTTTTGGGGTGATCAAAATGTTCTAGAATTAGTGGTGATGGTTGTAAAACTATGAATGGACTAAAAAAGCAGTAAGTTGTTCATTTCAAAAAAGAAGGATTTTATGGAATGTTATTTTATCTCAACAAAAACTTAAATACAGCTTCACAAGAATTAGTTCAACTTATTAATAACTAATTAATAAGTGAAAACAAATATTTAAAATATGTGGATTTTTCCAGATATAGTTATATGGATTAAATTTCTTGGCCGGTTAGATTTACTGGATCCATATTCAGGCCTCCACGTCTTTCGATCTGTGTTTATCTGTTTGTATAATGTATATGATAATATACTGGAGGATACACATCATTATTTGTCAAAACAATAAAAGGTACAACACCAAAAGTGAACTCTAATGTAAACTATGGACTTTGGATCATAATGTTGTGCCAATGTTCTTTCATCAATTGTAACAAATGTATCACTCTGGTGAGGAACTTTTGGGGGGGGGGGCATTACGCACATGTGAGACCAGGTGTGTATATGAGAACTGTCTGTACTTTCTGCTCAGTTTTGTTGTGAACTTAAAACTACTTTTAAAAAATAAAGTCTAGTAAGAAATTGCTACGGCTGAGGTCAGAGAGGTCTTTTCCTGTTTTCTCCTCTAGGGTTTTGATGGTTTCCTGTCTCACATTCAGGTCCTTTATCCATTTTGAGTTATGTGGATCCTGAGAAACTTAACAGGAACCCATGGGGGAGGGGAAGGGGAAAAAAAAGAGGGTAGAGTGGGAGAGAGCCAAAGCATAAGAGACTCTTAAAAACTGAGAACAAACTGAGGGCTGATGGGGGGTGGGAGGCAGGGGAGGGTGGGGGATGGGTATTGAGGAGGGCACCTGTTGGGATGAGCACTGGGTGTTGTATGGAAACCAATTTGACAATAAATTTCATATATTTAAAAAATAAATAAATAAATGATGTATTTAGGCCTTAAAAAAAATAAAGTCTATTAGAAAAAAAACACTGTATTTGACTATGCATATCACCTCTATATAAACAATGCTAGACATTCCCAAAGGCCTACCACCTATGTCTGAATACCTAATTACTTTTTTTGTGATTTCTAAGGACTCATTTCTTTGAACATTCCTTTAACATCAGTTAAAATAACTTCTACACTGTATTTTGTATTCATTTTTATCTAAATCCTTAAGATGCAATGAGATATGGAAATAAATTGCAACTTTTTTTTCTAAGTTTAAATTACTTTCAAATAAAAAAAAAATTGAAAGCGAGGGGCATCTGGATGACTCAGTTAAGAGTTCCACTCTTGATTTTGGCTCAGGTCATGATCTCATGTTTCGTGAGTGTGAGCCCCACATTGAGCTTTTCTCTGACAGCATGCAGAGACTGCTTAGAATTCTCTCTCTCCTCCCTCACTGCCCCTACACCCCAGTGTTCATGCTTATGCGTGTGCCTTCTCTGTTTCTCTCTCTTAAAATAAATAAATAAACTTTAAAAAAATCAAAAGGTAGATTTGTTCAGAATAAAAGGTAATATTTAACATTAAATACTGAAATTAGCCTAATCTCACAAAAATTGCTGTTTGTAAAAAATAATTTAATATTTAATACCAGTAAAAGGAGAATTAAAATGATGAATCTTTTGTTCTAAGTTTCATCACTATTTTATTTAACTATCAGGTGCTAGTTTTAATTTATAAGTCATTTTCTACCAAGAATAGAATGTGCAAAACTATAAGCTACAAAAGAAACAACAACAAATTTTTACATGCTTTAATGTATCAATCTGTTTTTAAATTTCAATAATTCTTCTCTGGAAAATTGCCAAAACTCCCTAGTTTATTGCTTCTGAGCTTCATAAATGCCATGAATAATATTATCTACAATTAGGTTGAAATTTCTGCTGTCATCTAACCTTTTAATCTAAGAATAGATAGAAGTTTCTAACAGAGGGGGAAAAACTAGAAGTTTCTGACAGAGAAATGCAAAATAAACTTTAATTAAAAAATCAATATGGTTAATATTTTAAATAGCAATTTATATAACTCTGAGGATTAAGATTCACATTAGTTACCTTCAAACGTTGTCGAAGTAGAACATTGTTCTTACTGGAAATCACATTTAGAATCAGCCAGGCGGCTCTGTTTAAGTGGGGATAAGGGTGAGCATTTCATGGATTTTGCAGCTTACTCAGTCTTCCTTCCATCCCTGAGAAGATCTCTAAATTGGATCCTCAGGACCCTGAACCATCTGAATTAGATATTCCAAAAATCGTTGATATTCAAAACAGAATTTTAGTCTTGTGAGAAAACTGTTATCATTAGCCTTTCTTTTCCCTCTATATATTGCTTAGGAATGGATTCAGCTTTAACTAACTAAATAAATTCCTTTATCTATTAAACTATTAAGTAATAAAAATAGCTTAAATTAAAGAACACTTTTTCCCTCATAAATATGGAATCCGGGTGTATTATTTGTGCTAGTTCAGCTTCCCAAAGATGCCATCATTCAAGTTATTTCTAATTTTCAGTTTCAAAATTCTTGGCCATATTCAAGGCAGGAATAAGGGAAAGGTTGAAGACCTTTCCTTAGGTAGAGTTGAAGGGTGTTGTTTTATTTTGTTTTGTTATTCAGGTATGAAAGCCTCAGTTTTATCCCAGTAGATTTCTTACATCTCTTTGTCCAGAGTGGTGTCATTTGCTCACACATACACCAATCACAGCTAATGAAAATGAGTTTCTATGACAGGTTTAGTGAAATGATAATTTATTCTATTGAGATTTACCCTTCCTTCAAGAGCAGTGGGTTTTATCCCTTACCTAAATATGTTATAATGATATCATTAGGGAAAAAGTGGGGGGCGGGGGCTGTGAAGAGAGGTGTATGACCACCATAGTGTACTGGAGTGTCTGTTCTGCCATTTTGACTCAACACATTTCCAAATGCTCTACTAAACCATTGGTAATTTGTAGAGTTCAAACTCATACTAATATTTAAGGTAATCTAAAATGTGCCAAGCATTATATTTTAGTAAACCTTTGTTTTAGCATAATTAACAATTTTTGGAAAATCTTTTTAGACATGATCTAACTTATCAGGTGGTTGTTGTTGTTGTTGTTGTTGTGAATTAAAAGGAATAGTGGCGTTAGATGGCCAAATGGCTTTGGGGTTATGAAATTTCATAGGCAAGAATAAGAGAGTAGAGAAGAAAACCATCAATTTAAAGTAGTAGAATTAAAGAATAAATTACATGGGTTCTTATCACATAGAATGAGATATAATCTCACCTTGGGTTTCAGGCTTGAAATCAGCCTGAGAGGGGTTGGGAGTAGGTAGTGTACTTTGGAGTTCATCTTGGAAAGCACAAGTAAGGAATCAGAATGAAGGTTATAGGGAAAGTAAAAAGCCACTATAAGCATCCATGAATAAAGCCATTCCTGTAGGCAAAAGAGAGGGGAGCTTGATTCCTAATGGGACTCCCTGAGGAGCATATACAATGTTTGCCTGAAGGGTGGGAGGATGGGATATTTATCTACTGTTTGTCCCCATTCTTGAGGGTTCCTTTCCAGGGCATTAGTTCCAACACTGGCTATGAGAGTCACAGAGAAGATCCTGACATAGAGCAGAAAGATGTGCAGTGCACCTTTGAGTCAGGATTTTGTTAGATTGAAAGAAGCCTGACTTAACTGTCTACCATAATTTCAGCTAAAAAGAGCTGGGCAGGGTGCCTGGGTGGCTCAGTCGGGAAAACATCCAACTTTTGATTTCAGCTCAGGTTATGATCCCATAGTTCATGAGTTTGAGCCCCACATCAGGGTCTGTGCTGACAGTGTGGAGCCTGCTAGGGATTCTCTCTTTCTGCCCCTCTCTCTGTCTCTGTCTCTCTCTCTCAAAGTAAATAAATAAACTTAAAAAGAGAGCTGGGGTAAGGCAAAGTGATGTGGGGCACCAAAGAGACATGTTACAAATGGTATAAAATTTCTATATTTTATACAATTTGAAGATAAATTATATAATAGAGAGGAAAGGGTAATTTTAAAGCAAAGGGGAACAATGGACTACAACCACATTTTCAGGTACAGGCACAAGAGAAGGTATTTATTCAAATGTCTCAAAAACTTGTAATGGTAGGTATTATTTCCATTTTAAAGAGAAAATAGCCTATCCAAATTCCTACAGGTAATAACAAAGAAATCTGGGATATGAACCCTATTTTCTTGTGATGTTTAGTTGGCTCTCCTTAAAATACAGTATGTCTTTTCTTGAGCCAAAAAGTTCCTTATCTAGAGTAAATCCTGTTATTTAGTTTCCCATTTCATATAAGCAAAATACAAATTTTTAATTGTGCTATACAGGGTCCCTCCTGATTCTTGTCTCTGCCTACTTCTTTCTTTCAGGACTATGATTCGTCTTGAGCCTGTGATTGGCCTCAGTGGCTTGACCCTCGCATATTTACTTCATCCCTTCCTACATGACGTTCCCTTTAATTGGAACATCCTGCCTCAGATCCCTTTCCTCCTTTCAATCTCAGCATAGATGGTATCTTTCTCTGGAAATCTCTGCCCACTCACCCTGCCCAGATTAGATTAGGTGCCCTAGTGAGTCTCCTGTCTTTATTCCCACAGCTCCCTGATAGCACAAATGGTTCCTTCCATTTTCACTGCTGCATTCCCAGACACCACTTTCCCATGCTTCTGCTACCTGTTCCTTCTTTTATGTCTTTTTTTAAATTTTTTTTTTTTCAACGTTTATTTATTTTTGGGACAGAGAGAGACAGAGCATGAACGGGGGAGGGGCAGAGAGAGAGGGAGACACAGAATCAGAAACAGGCTCCAGGCTCTGAGCCATCAGCCCAGAGCCTGACGCGGGGCTCGAACTCCCGGACCGCGAGATCGTGACCTGGCTGAAGTCGGACGCTTAACCGACTGCGCCACCCAGGCGCCCCCTTTCTTTTATGTCTTTTTAAAATTTGGTGTTACCCATGCATTTGTTCTGAGCTCACTTCTGTTTTTATATAAAAACTTCTCCCTGGGAAAAATCTCATTCATTTCCCTGATTCCCAAATATCAACCTTATTTAAACAATTCCCAAATCCATTTAAGTTTCTGGCATCCTATGAATAATAAAAACCAAACTTCTTTCAGTGGGTATCCTTGTTATTTCTACCTGTGGTGTAACAGGCCCATGGAAACCAAACACATGCAAACAGAACTGGCAAGATATACAGATATCTCTCACCATCTTATAAATTTGTTCATTTTACGCATATTTCGATGCAATCTCCATTAATCCCTATGCCCAAACCACAAAATTTACTGTGATTGCTTTTCAACCCAAAATGCCTTTTGGAACAATGGAATGTCCTAATGATTATTTTCGCAAGATTAAAAATTTTTTAATCTTGTTCATAAAAAAATGAGCAAAGGTAAAAATGGTTTTTTTTAGGTCAATTTACTTCTATAGACAATTTTGTAATCATTGTAGTAATTGATTCAGGCATTTATCACTAATGGGTGTTGGAACTAGTAGGATAAAGTTGAGGAGGAATGTAATATTTATATAGTTTTAAAGCATCTCTGTAAATGACCTATTAATTAGAGAAAACAGTAACCTCTTAGTGAGGGAACCTGACAGGCAGAATCTTAACTAAGTGATCAGTTTAACATCATGAATAAAGGCACAAGCCAATGACCTGTGCCTCCTGATAGGATACACTGAGAGGAACAAGTATCATTCTCTGTAATGTTCCTGTCAAAGATGCATAATCTGAATACAGTTATGAAGAAACATTATATGAATCTAAATTGAATTAAATTCCACTAAATAATATCAATGTCATAAAAGACAAAGAAAGATGTAAAACCATTCTATAATAAAAGAGTTTAGAGACATGTCAATTAATATCAATGTAATGTCTGAAATAAAATCCTGAAACCTAAAAAACACATAAATACATACATAAATACATAAATTTAATACATAAATAAAATTAAAGCTACAAATGATCCTTATAAACATTTCCAATATTTCCAAGATATGTTTTGTGATTTATTTGTTTGTATTTTTTCCAACATACAAAAGAATCTGAGCTTTGGTGATAGCCATTACTGCTATGGTTAACTTTGGTGAATATTGACTTGGATAGGGCATAATGAATGCTTTTAATGAGCTGTAAATTTCTATATTTTGATATGGGTGATAGTTATAGAAATATATAGTTGTAAAATTACATTGATCATTATGCTTAAGATTTGTAAACTTTATGTAATTCAATAACATCAATAATAGGATCATATGTGGGTTTATTGCTACTGACTTATTTTTTCCTTTTGGTTTCAATCATTTAGTCATGTTGGATAGAATGTTGAGAATTGTATATGAAATCCTGAGATCATACATGAAAAATTATAGAGGGAATATCAGTTTCTTCTAGTAGATAGATAAAATACAATCAAATTGTAAGATACAGATTGGGATTAAGAAATCTGAAGCATTTCAGATTTTTGTAAGAAGAAAGCTTTGTTTGGATTTGTTAGACTTTTTTTAGATTTATTGGTCAGTTTTTAATTTATTATTATTGTTATTTATTATTTATTAGTCTATTATTACTATTATTACTACTTTTAGTCTATTATTATTATTATTATTACTACTACTATCTCTGACAGCTTAGATATCAGCAAAGGTCTTGAGGAAAAAACTGCAGGCAGAATGTTGGCTAATTTCTTTTGCTTCCCTTTTGGTCTATAAAAGGAGAAAAAAAAACAAAGAAACCAAATAACTTCTGTTTACTTTCAGAATCCTTTTTTCTTGTTTTTCATTTTATTTTTTAGAGAGAGAGAGAGAGCACATTCATGTGCAAGCTGGGGGTGGGGGGGGGGAGAGAGAGAGAGAGAGAGAGAGAGAGAGAGAAAATCTTAAGTAGGCTTCATGCTCCGTGCAGAGCCCCATGTATGGCTGGATCTCATCACCCCCGGATCATGACCTGAGCCAAAATCAGGAATTGAATGCTCATCCAACTAAGTCACCCAGGCATACCCTCAGAATCCTTCATTTCTGACACGAGCTATGTGAGGATTTCCCAAACCAAGCAGTTCTTCCATTCTCTGTAGACTCCAGTTGGGTGTCCTCAATTCAATTCAATTCTGACATTATCTACCTGAGGTTAATACAGACTGACCCCATCACAGGCTTAGGGCTCAGTCCTAAGGAACGACCCCACTTCAATTACCAGTTGTAAGTCTGAGGTTTTTATATGTGCTTCTGACTTGTTGGCTGTAAGTCGGAGGTTCCCATGATCCCCTCCTTGGGTTTGATCATTTGCTAGAGTAGCTCACAGTCAGGAAGAATATTACTTATTTGATTACTGGTGTATTATAAAAGGATGCAATTCAGGAACAGGGATGCATAGGGCAAGGTATGTGGGAAGTAACACAGAGCTCGTGCCCTCTCTGGCATGCCACCCTCCCAGCATTTTCATGTTTTCACCAACCTGGAAGCCCTCCAAACCCTGTTTAGGATTTTTATGGAGACTTCATTACATAGGCAGGGTTAATTAAATCATTGGTCATTGGTGATTAATTCAACCTTCAGTTCCTGTCTACAGCCCTTCTAGTGCAGAGGTCAGGGATGGGGCTGAAAGTTCTGACCCTGTAATCACACTAGTTAGTTCCCTTGGCAACCAACCTCCTTCTGAGGTTATCTAAGAACTTTCCAAAAATCATCTCATTAACATAAACGCACGTGTGGTTGAAAGGGGCTTGTTATGAATAACAAAAGACACTTCTTTTGCCTTTGTCACACTGGAGTTATTTCAAGAACCCAGGACAAAATAGCCAATATTATAACAAAAGATTCTCCCATTGCTCTTATCACTTAGAAAATTACAAGGGTTTTAGGAGCTGCTGACAGGAACAGGGATGAAGATCAAATATATATTTCTTATTACAAATCACAGCAGAGTTTGGAGGCTTGTTTTCTTATATCCTGTCTGTTTTAGTAGAACCAAAATCTAGTTGTTTTCTTCTCAGTCAAGAGAATCTTCTACAAGCTAGATTTACACAGCTTTTTGTTCCTTCTCTATGCCACTGTATACGAAATGGCAATGCCCTGAGGGGCAAAAAGCGTAGCAAATAAAGGGCTCAACCTTATATATCTCACATTCTTCTGCATTTTAGCCCTTTAGGATTTTTATGGCATGACTGATCTCCAAATCTCTTCAAACTGCATTCCTCCAAGCTCATGTCATTATTATTTTTTTTTTTTTTTAATTTTTTTTTTCAACGTTTTTTTATTTTATTTTTGGGACAGAGGGAGACAGAGCATGAACGAGGGAGGGGCAGAGAGAGAGGGAGACACAGAATCGGAAGCAGGCTCCAGGCTCTGAGCCATCAGCCCAGAGCCCGACGCGGGGCTCGAACTCACGGACCGCGAGATCGTGACCTGGCTGAAGTCGGACGCTTAACCGACTGCGCCACCCAGGCGCCCCAGCTCATGTCATTATTTTAAGTGAGGTTACAAACTACCTCTTCACACCTGGGTTTAAATAACTTTTTAATAATACATTTATGGCAAAATTTGATATTTTTCTGATAAAATGGAAAGCAGGCTGTTTAACCACATTGACCATTTAAAAACCTCTTGTATCATATTTAGATTTGAAACTAATTGCATATTAAAGTACAAGTTGGAATATATTTTTTTCTATCAACTACAGGAGAGACTTCTTCATGACCTGATGTTTTGATTCCTGTAACTTTTATAAATGAAACATTAGCTATCAGTTTGAAAATGATTGTGTTCGTTTTAAAACTCAGGATAAGACATAATTTCTATTCAACGTGATTATTGACATGGCTGGTCTCGTGGCAACCTTTTCTGTTTGTTTTCCATTTGCCTCATCTGTTCTCTACCCCTTTTACTTTCTTTTTCTGTTCTCTTTGAGATGAACTGAGTAATATTTACAATTCTAGTTTACTTCATCGGTTGGATTATCAGGTATAATTTTTGGTTTTTTATTTTACTGCTTGCAATAAAATTCGAAATATACATTTTTACTTCACCCAGTCAACCTTTGAGTGATATTATACCACTTCGAAGTTAACACAAGCAACTTAAAACAGTATACTTTCTTGCCTCCCAGACCTAGAGTTACTGGTGTCATGTATCTTACTTTTGTATATATTATAACTTCCACAATACATTGCCATTATTCTTATTTAAGTAATTAGATTTTTAAGAAATTTAACTGTCTATCTTTAAAAAATCCTTTAGAGGTGACTGTGACTCAGTCAGTTGGGTGGCTCAGTCAGTTGGGTGTCTGACTCTTGATTTCATCTCAGGTTATGATGGCTTTGATCATGGGATTGAGCTATCAGGCTCCAGGCTTGATAGCAAAGGGTGATTCCCCCTCTCCCTCTCTGACCCTCTCCTGCTGGTGCTTGCATGCATGCTCTTTCTCTTTCAAAATAAATAAATAACTTTAAAAATAAATATAAATAAATAAATGTCTTTTGTATTTAACCCTGTGATAAGCAGTATCAGTGGTCACAGTTTCTTTCTATAGGAAAGGAAATTTCCTTCTGGTATTATTCTAATTCTTCAACGTTTCTGATAATGTGATTAATTCTTTCAGCCCTTAGTTGTCTGAAAACATCTTTATTTTGGCATAGTATTTAAGCATATTTTTTCTGGGTAAAGAATTTTAAATTGATGATTTTGTTTTGTTTTGTTTTGTTTTGTTTTGTTGTTTTTATCTCCTCAGTATTTGAAGATGTTGCTCCACTATTATTTTTATTTTTTCTTTCATGTAACATAACTTATAGTTTTGCTACATGTAACACTTCTCCTCCAGGGAGTAAAACTACACAGACACTAGTCACCTGAAGTTATCCCATAACACAATGATGCTCTTTTCTGCTTTTATTTTAATTCTTGTTTCCTTTTGTTGCTACATTTGGATCATTATCATAGCTCTGACTTTAAGTTTATGTTATCTTTTCTTTTAGAATGTATAATCTGTTCTTTTACCTTCTCAGTGTAATTTTCATCTTTGATACTGTATCACTGAGATTATCTTGCTTGTTTCTTTTCAGAGATTATGATCTTTCAGTACCCAACGATCAATATATTTAAGGCCTTTGTTTTTTATATTTTGTGGTTTTTAGTTATTTCAGTCAGGAATGTGAAGTCAGTTCTTGTGATGATATTTAGTACCAAGGAGAAAATGCCTACTCTGTCACTGAAATGTTTCTTTGCTCATTTTACCAAGATATTAGAGATGGAAGAATCTGAGATTCTAGTTCATTTCCCCCATTTACCTGAAATAATCTATTTGCTGTCATTGTCCTTCTGTTCATGTTGTAATTGGTATTTTTCCTGGGAATTTTTCAACAGATATTTTTAAGAATGAAAACTGAGAGTCATCTAAGTGACTCCTATTTTAATGAAGAAACATACTTCTAGGAATGAGGATATGCATATAGTTACTTCACTACTGTTAAAATTAAAAAAGAAGTTGGAGATATTTTCAAATTTGAAATTCCTTCCTGGTGGTTGAGCTACAGGGGGAAAAATTATCTTTTTTTTCCTCCCACATATACAAACTGCACTTTTGGCTTAATTCAAACTGTATTCTAGCATTCTTTTAGGGACCCATCACATGGATCATAAAGAGTTCTTCTCAGTTATCAATGATGGGTCAGCAGGAGGGTCTCCATAAGATAATATAAATTAAAAAAATTGTTCTGTTGTTGGTAAACTCTGGCTTGCCTCATACATGATATTTCACTTTGGTTTGTCAACAAATTTCATGTTGGAAATATTACACGTGATTAATAGACTTATGTTACAGGCCTTTGTATTTATGAATAATTTTATATCCCTTTTGATAATATCTATTGTCCGTCCTATATTGTCCTTTCCACTGAGGCTGAGGACGGTAGGGGGAGACTCAGTAGGAGGCAGTGAATGAAGAATAAATGAAGGTCTAATATAAACCAGGATTTTCATGATAACAACACATTTATTTTATCCTTTGAATTTTGACCAATTAGAAAACTTACTATTGACCGAAAATTTGAAGTGGACGTGCTTCAACTTCTACTATCCTGAAAAGTTTTCAGAAAAGTTTGCCTAGGGTAACAGAGAGAGAATATGAGTTTGAGTGAGTATGTGCTTATTATTTGTTTTTTAAAAATAATTTTGTAGGTTTCTAATGATAGGCCTTATTAGCTTGACATGGGCTTTTGATGCAGCTTTGATTTTTTTGTTGTTGTTCTTATTTTATTTCTAAGAATAATCCTAACATTCTGGTAGATACTGAGTAATATGATATTTTTCCTTTTCTAGTCAGGTGGAAAACTTATTGGAAAAACTTTTATGGACACAGAAGTTACTTAAAAAATTGAAGTAATGTTACAGAGGATGAGGCAGGGCAATGTTGGGCATTTTTCCAAGCTGTGCATAGCTGGGCTGTATAACATTTGATGACATTTGTCTACCCTTGAAAATGAAAAGCTAGAGATCACTGAACCAAATATTAGGATAAAACAACAGAAATAATTTAGAACTAAATCTCACCAGGCTTCTCAGCTTCACATTCATACTCTAGAAGATCTTGGACTTTAAGAAGTGTATTTCATATTACCCTGTAGAGGAAAGAATAGTAATAAACAAGTAAAACCCTGGGTTATAGCATTATAAGAGAACACCTGCCTTTCTAAAGATTAATTCCTGGGGCACCTGGGTGGCTCAGTTGCTTACACATCTGACTCTTGATTTTGGCTCAGGTCATGACCTCATGGTCCTGAGATGGAGCCCTGTGTGGGGCATTGCACTGAGCGTGGAGCCTGTTTAAGATTCTCTCTTTCTCTCTGTCTCTCTCACACTCTGCCCCTCTCCTCGGCTCATGCTCTCTCTCTGTCTCTCTAAAATAAAAAAAAAATTAATTAAAAAATGATTAATTACTGAATTTAGAGAAAATAGGAACTCATTCATCCAAAAGATCTGGAAGCATATGAAGGGATGGGGGGATGCATTCTGAAGAATGAAGAAACTGGTTTTCTCTTTGAGAGTATCCAGTAAATAATATCCTTTCCTTTACCAATTTTTGAGCAAATTATACATTAGACCAAAGTAAGCTACCTGGAATTGAAAATATTCTCTTTATTACTGATTAAGGGTAAGTTGACAACATAGAGCATCAGATTTATTTATTCCATTAAAGGTAATAATGGCCTGTGGTGGTCCTCCCCAAGTGAGATGACCTCTGTAGTTAAGACATATGTTTGGAAAAGCAGGGAACCACTCCTGTTTACCGTTACTTTTTTCTCCAAAAAGGAAGAAGTAGAAGGATTCGATTAGTAACTTTGTCTCTGTAGGGTGGAGTGACTAAATGAGGTTTCATCTGGAAGGAAAAACAGAGGTCAGGATGATACTGAAGAATATTTTTTAGATAATTTTCGTTTTTAGCTTTGAAAAAACAATAACTATATATTGGGACTCCTCCTGATGAATCTCAGCTCCAAATAGCAAACCTGATAGTTTTCTCAAAATAGAGTATGGGAATATGAATAATGAATGTAAAGTAATGCAAAAGAGTTTGCCAAAGCTATTATGAAACATATATTCAAATGATATTTCTCCTTTAAATTACAAGCCTTCAGAGTTTACATGTTTTATCAAACCGTAACAGTACTGCTCAAAAACAGTTTTGAAATCTTTCCTTGGAAATTAATTTTTAGATTGTATGATGATCTTTTTCAGGAGATTACATCTTTTAAAAATTGAAAAAAAAAATGCACAGGCAAGTTTTTGTTCCTGCTGTCTCAATGAGCTCATTCCCCTATCCTCATTGTCTTCCAGACCACACAAATTCCATACCACCTCAAAAAGACATCTAAAACGAAAAAAGAAAAAAAATTGTATATGGACATTCAGTCTTGTAGAAAACCCTCACAAAATCATGCTAAAACAGTGCTCTCCAAATTATTCTGTTTTTCCAGAGGGTTAAAATATCCTTCTTGGCCCCAGGGCCAGAATATATTAAATTATTCCCTGGCTAGGATAAATCCCACAACTACCTGAACTGGTTTTGCTTAATTGGCCTCCATACCTCACTCAGGTTTAATGAAAATCCTCAACATTTTCTTCTAGATTGTTTCTTCCTTTCATATATTCTTGTCCATTATCAGCTGCTTAACTAAATGAAAACCTTGTATTTAAGCTAATTTACATATGTAAATTTTATCTAATGCTCTAATACATCCATAAATGGGATTGGTTTGGTCATTCATCATACTCTGGACAAAAGTAGCGTAAAAATCAAATCTATATTTTGATAAAAGTAATTATTAAATAGTAATCTTGATACTTTTATCAAGAATCTCCTCTCTGAATTACAAGAAGCACAATGTTGCAAATTCTCAAAATTCAAATAAAACATAGCAACGTCTACCACAGAAATCAAGTCTGCATATGTGAAGTAAAATTGTTCTGGAAAAATATTGCATATTCAATCAGAATCCTAGAACCAGATTTTTCTGGTTTTCTCTATAAGCTAAGAACTATTGACAGCTTGCCTTTGAGTGTAAAAGCTGAGGAATTGATCTTCTTTAAATGTAGCTGACCTGCATGGTATACAAGACAGAGATACTAAAAAATAGGAAATTTTGGATCTTCTATGGACAAAGTCAAATTCTTCCAGTCTGCACTCAAGCAAGTGAAAGACAAGCTGAACCTCAACAAAGTGGTTACATCAAAGGGAAGTCAATGAATTAGAATGACCATTTTCCCCAGATTTTGTTTCTGATTACAAGCCTTAAAGACTTATTCCTTGTAATAAGTTAAAATATGCTTTTCTCTTTCCTTCCCAGTAACTTCTTTCTATTAACTTCATTTCAATTTGCTGCTACACAGAAGACTTTGCTATTTGACTGGCTTCTGTATGAGACAGTAGTTATTCTCTTCTCCAAATTAAATGTTCTCAGGTCTTTCCACATAAATGAAAATATATACATATATATATATATATATACATATATATGCATATATGTATATATATATATACATACATACATACATATACACACATACAAATATACAAACTGATATTTGTCAAAGGCGGCACATTAGAATTTTGAGAGAAATAATTTCTCATTGTGTGGAATCCCCCCATGTAATGTCAGATGCTTAGCATTCTTGTCCCTTTTCTTAAATTCCAAGTGACATTTATAACTCATTGAGACAACCACAAAATAGCCCTCATGCATTTCTAAATAATCCTTGGGTTTGGTTTGGTCTTGATTGAAACCACATATATCTTTAGTCTATTAATACTCTTCTGTACAAATTCCAGCTTTTCACAAAGCTAGATGTCTTCCTGGAACTGAATGAAGTATAACTTTAGAGTGGAATTATCCTTTTGTTTTTCCTCTGGACACCATATGTCTATGTTGTTATTGAGTCCCATTTTTGACACACTATTTTATTTTATTTTATTTTTTTTAGCATTCATTATTTGTATTTGTATTTTTTTATTTTTTATTATATGAAATTTATTGTCAAATTAGTTTCCATACAACACCCAGTGCTCATCCCAAAAGATGCCCGCCTTAATGCCCATCACTTACCCTCCACTCCCTCCCACCCCCCATCAACCCTCAGTTTGTTCTCAGTTTTTAAGAGTCTCTTATGCTTTGGCTCTCTCTCCCACTCTAACCTCTTTTTTTTCTTTTTTTTTTCCTTCCCCTGCCTCATGGGTTTCTGTTAAGTTTCTCAGGATCCACATAAGAGTGAAACCATATGGTATCTGTCTTTCTCTGTATGGCTTATTTCACTTAGCATCACACTCTCCAGTTCCATCCACGTTGCTACAAAGGGCCATATTTCATTCTTTCTCATTGCCACGTGGTACTCCATTGTGTATATAAACCACAATTTCTTTATCCATTCATCAGTTGATGGACATTTAGGCTTTTTCCACAATTTGGCTATTATTGAGAGTGCTGCTATAAACATTGGAGTACAAGTGCCCCTATGCATCAGTACTCCTGTATCCCTTGGGTAAACTCCTAGCAGTGCTACTGCTGGGTCATAGGGTCGGTCTATTTTTAATTTTTTGAGGAACCTCCACACTGTTTTCCAGAGTGGCTGCACCAGTTTGCATTCCCACCAACAGTGCAAGAGGGTTCCCGTTTCTCCACATCCTCTCCAGCATCTATAGTCTCCTGATTTGTTCATTTTGGCCACTCTGACTGGCGTTAGTTGACACGCTATTTTAAAACATACTGATCTCCAAGTCCATTGAAATCCTAAAGTCATTTTTATATTACCGTTAAACCTCATCAGTCCAACTCTGGGCATAGATGACTGTATCAAAAAGCAAGGATGCTTCTATTTATTCCTATTAATTAATTGTTTCTCTGGATAAGTTGCCCGACTTTTTTGAACATTTGAGGTCATTAATAAGTGTTTATAACACATCTAGCTCTATTCCAATTCAGAAACTTAATATTTGATGTTTTCCATCTAGAACAATTTGAGGAACCTCTAACCACCAAAATTTGTATGGGGATTATCTGATGACTCTAGCCTTCTCAATCCATGATACTCTATTTTCTTCTTAGCACTTACCATAACCTATAGTTACTGTGTTTGTTTGTTTGTTTGTTTGTTTGTTTTCTGTCCCTCACAGAAAATGTTAGCTATCTGAGGCAGGCATCATGTCTTAACCACTGTTTGATTCTTAGCACCCAGTAAATGATTAGCCCATACATGGTGCCTAGAGAGGTATTGTCAAATTTTCATCTAATATACCAGATTTTTGCCTGCAAGTTTAAATGTATACAATGTTAAAAACACTGCCCAAACAATTCACAGAACCTGATGGCAGATCATTGTGGCTGTTTGAGACCTACTTCAGGCAAAAATAACTTGTTAGCATAGTTTAGGTATGATCATTCATTCTGTTTGGAATTTAACTCTTCACATTATTAGTGCTGATTGCCTATTATTCCTGGCTGTCAACTTCTCTGGTAGAGAATTGAAAAAGATTTCTGAATAAGTCACTTGCTTTTACCAACAAAATGTAGGTTGAAGTGCATGTGTCCTTTCTGAGCAGAAGTTTAGAGTGTCAATATTTGCTGGTCTCTTCCTCCTGAATGATACTTAAAAAAAAAAAAAAAAGCAAATATCTATATGGAATCTCTGTCCGTCTGAGCCTCTGAATTACTATACTAAACAGATACCTTGAGGAACCCAAGATAGACATGCAGCTTAAGAAAAAAATGTATTATTGGGGAACAGTACTCCATTGCCTTGTGATTATTTTTGTCCTAGACTTTTTGTATAGCAAAAAGATAATATAGGTATATAGGATAATATAGGTAGCATCTCCCTCTGAGGCAGAAGGGAGATTTATAGTTTCCTGACCAGGAAAATAAAGATAACGTTTCCCTCTAGGGCAAAGATTGGGCAGGATTTTTTTTTTTTTTTCAGCTGCCTATATAGTATTGGGTTTTGTTTGTTTGTTTGTTTGTTTGTAAGCTCTGTTTTCCTCACTTGTGGCCTAAACCCATTCTGTGTGCTACATACACCTGAGACACTTGCCAGTGTCACTTCTTGAGACTGGCAGAGAAAGAGGAACTCATATATAAGTATCTCATGCTGCCTACTGTGCTTTGAGTAATAAAATCTCTTGTCTCTAACCCAGAAATCTTGTGTCCACTGGCAGCATCTGTGAAACTGTTGTAGGCTTCTTGGTTAGCTTACAAAAAGGCTAAAATCTCAGGTCATTCACAGTTCCTTACATTATTTTTGCCCTCTTTTAAGATACTGTGACTTGAGAGGGGTCATGTATTACTGTAAAATAACCTAAAGTAGCCTGACTAATACACTCATCATCCATCTACATTTCCTTTAGGCTTTATTTCTGCTCATGTTTATAACATTAAATTGGACCTTATTAGTAGTATCACAGACTAAGGAAAGGTGAGACAGATGGTGAGGAAAAACTCAAAGAGCAAAAAATATGCAATGGTCTCACCAAAAAAGGGAGGTCAAGAAGGATGTCCCAGACTGTATTAGAACTTGGGAATTGGGGGATAGCCAATGGACAATGCTGTTAATCAGAGATTGTGAAGTTCATCATGTATTAATATCAGATTAAAGTTTTGTGATTGAAGAAATAAAGGACATCGGTACCTTCTTGAGCAATCCAGAGAATTAGAAGCTTGTGCTGGAAGGAATATCAGAGACATAATAAGACTTTGAAAATGAAAAAAAAAAAAACAAAAACAAAAACAGAAGCTCAAAAATTAGATGACTTTTGGAAGTCATTCAGGTAGTTAATAAATGATCCAGAATTGTTAGCTAAGTCACCCACCTACTAGTCATAATACACTTCCTACAATACACCGCTATCTTATTCCTTCCCATATTTCCGTCATTTTCTCCTTTAATGAATATTCTCTTACTGAGTACCATCTGTGTGCCAAGTCTACACTAGATATGGTAACAAAGACACAGTTCCATCATTTTAATCATTTATCTATATGCTGGAAACATGTTTCTATGGGTGGGGTCCAGGAACCTTTACAATTACACCATGCAGATGAGTAGATTAGAAACTAAGTCTCAAGGGAATATCTGACTTGAGGCTGACTGAAAATCTTATCGTCCTCTATGTAAACAAACTCATGTACCCTGGTTGAAATAGGAGAACAAAATGTTGTTTAGACTTCTTTGGTTTCAGAAAAAGTAACTTATTTTACATAGTGCTTGGTATTAAAAAATTTCACATGCCCCATGTAAATTTATTTACACAGTAATCTTAGCAGGTAATGCATAACGGAAGAAAGAGTATGAATATTAACTTCAGAAGGTCTGCAAGTGAATAAAGTACAGACACCTATACTACACACTTGAGAATTTACTTAATCTCTTCAAGTTCATTTACTTCATTAGGAAATGGACATACTTGATCAGCTTGTGAGGATTAAATCAGATAATATACAACCTCTAGCACATTCTAAATTTTAATACATACTAATTGTCTTTATTTTCACATAGCTACTTTTCAATAGGCTAAGCAAATTCCCTTTATGTAGTCAACATGTATTCCACACACATTGGACAACCTTGCAGTTCTATGGCCCATTGTAGTTTAAAAAAAATTTCATATGATTTATTTTACTTGATCCGCCCAATAAAAATTGTAAAGCTCACCTAATAAATTAATCATTACAAAGATACAAAATATGTATAACAAAGTTACTGTGTGGAATTAAAACTTGCTGAAGAATATAACATAATTTTAAATAGGATGTAAATATGACAGAAAATAGAACAGAGAAGTTGTATAAACAAAGAAACCCAGAAGTCTAGAAGAGAGTGATGTCACATCTCATTTGGCCACAGATTCTTCAAGGGAGAGTAGACAGCACTATCATTTTCCATTCTAGAGAGCTTTAGGTAATGTGTAGTGTTTGTTGACAAACACTGAGTGCATGTATACTCATGTCTTGGATGATCAGGAAGACACAAAGGAGTTCAAAGCATAGCTGATAATAACACAACTATTTTGTAACACAACATAAACCTCAAATTTTAAACTCCAACTCACAGTCTGTATTATTGTACTAAATAAGCCGTGAATGTAAGCCATGAGCTCTCTGAGGCCAAACAGGTGCAGGCACGTGGGTTTGAAAGACTTCCAAAGAAGAAAATGTATGGGTTTCGCTGTCTACAATGGCAAATAAAAGAGATTCAGTATCAGCCACTGATATGGTGCTCATCCTGCAGAGTGCAACACAATACAGAAAGGAATTTTGAAGAAGTGGGGACATAAGGAACTTCTTTTGGGGAAACCTAAAAGTTAATATAAACTTATTAAAAAAGACATGAAAAGTATATGTATATATATTTGCATTTGTGTTAAAATTAAACAGGTAAATGAGTACACCTTACCTATTAGTTCTCCATAAACATGGTGACACTGAAACATCACTGGATATCCTGGAGTCACCCATATTCTTGGAATTAATTTGGGAAGACTGCCTAAATGAGATGAACTGGAGGCACAAGTATTTAGGTAATATTCAGAAACTCCAGCATGAATTTGGCTACTGTGATTTGAGTGACTTCTTAAGAATGCCCTTGCTAATTTTCAAGCTGGTTGGAGAGATTGCATTGGGTTGGCTGATGCCATCCCTGCATTTCCTGAGAGGAGCAGGAAAAAGACAAGGCAGATCGTTTTGTCATTAAAGTTCACATGAAGAAATTATGACGGAAGCCACTATTCCCTAGAAGAAAACTGGGCAAAACAGTTGATGAGAAAGAGCAAACCTGTAAATTGACCCAACTGTAGAATCCTTCAGGGATGAAAGACCAAAAGAATAAATGTGGTTCTGATATAGCAAATTTACCACTAATGTGAATACTAATCTCTTTATCCCCGGAGACTACTTCTACTGCTGGTATTATCATTGGAAAAGGACTTTAATTCAGACATGTCTAATTACACTATAGGTTAATTCTATTAACTAGAAAATCTCCAAAGGACTTCAACATTTTTGACTATTAAATAAATTTAAGTGGTCTAACCAAATTTCTAGTGATTGCCTTTCACTGCAGAGAGAAAACTATTTGATAAATCTGCTTTTCCTTCTGGAAAACTAGAACAGAGACTTGACCTTAAGGGCAATAACAATTTATTGTAATTACCCTTAATGTATGGTAGAGATGGTTATGTTAGGTATAGTTTGTATTTTTCCCAGTGATTGCTTCCTTTGCTATTGTCATCCTTATGTATAGGCACAAATTATTAGTTTTAATAATAAAACTAATAATGATAAAACAAATGGGCTTCTTTATCATACATGCAAGAAAGTCTCATTTGTAGTGTTGATGGAATCAAAAGAGTTTTCTTTCATTTAGGTCATCCTGTTATAATAGGCAAATACCAGTTTTCAGTACAGAGTGTGTGGACTCTCTGAATAGGGTTATTTTTCTTTTTTAAAGTTTAGGCATTAGTCTAGACACATTGGAACAATTAGAACGGTTAAGATTCATTATGGTTGTTTGTTCCAGCTCTGTCTGAGCATTTAACAAACTTTTATTTGTATGTAGAAGAATGTTATATTCCATTCCTATCTCTCCTCTCACCACTGGAAATTTCCCATTCATTATTTAATTCAGTGTTTCTCATTTGGTGAGAATGAGAATTAAATAAGAGTTCAGCACAGCAATATACACTGGGGAGAAAAATACCAATAAAACATAGTGCCTTATCTCAAGGACTTTACAATGTTTTAAATGAGATAGACTTGAACACAGATAATTACAATATGGGAGCCCAGAGGATATGCAACCAGCTCCACTGAGGTGGCCTTGCAGTCGGAACCTAAGTATTTGTGACTAGTTTCAGGAAAACAAATCAGTTCAAGAGTTAGAAATACTTATTTTATAGGATTCTATGACTATACTATCTGAGGTGCAGATTTGGCAAATACTGAAAGATTTCATGTAAATACCATGACTTTAACCTCATAGACAAGGTAAGGACTGTAGAAATAATTATCAGTTGCAAGTTGGAAATGCACAAGTAGACTTTTTAGGATTGAAATGTCAAATGGTGATTTTAAAAGGAGGAAATATGGATATGGTTTATGATATAACCTGGTAATTACAGAGGAACCACAAGGGAATCTATAAAAGTGATTAACGGTAGCTGCATTAAAGAGAAGGAAGACAAAAGAAAGGGCAAAGGGAGAGAGGTAAGGAAGATAACTTCCACTGAGGCAATACAGAATTATCAGAATCTATTTAAATAATTTTGTTCAGAAGCAATACCTAATTGTGACTCCCTGGTACATTTATCGTATAAAAATGACAGTGCTAAAAAAGTCTATCACAAACTAAATGTGCAAATTCAATATTATGTCTCATTCCTCCTTGTCTTGCCTCTCCCTCCTCATTATACTGCTTATAATGTTATAATATGAATGTGAGGGTCATGGTTTCCAGCTTTGACGTCTACTCAGAAATGGATAGAGAATTGTAAAAACAACAAACAACAACAACAACAAAATAGATGCATACAAGTGGAGTGCCTCAGGTTGTGGAAAGAAACAGGAAGGATTTTTCTTAGGACCTCCAGTTCTACTACAAGGGTTAAGAAATGGTCAACAAGTTGGGAAGAATAACTGGGAGATGAAAATGAAAGTATTATGTGAGAGTATGAGGGTGGGGGAAGCATTAGAAAGGAAAGAGAAGAATGCACTAAAGGTGTAAATAAGACTAAACAAATTGGAAATTATTAGTGTCCCTGCTTTAGGATGAAAATGCATGTGATAATTTGCTTGTACAGCCAACAGTCATTGTATATAAAACCTCTTTCTGTATCAGGTATGATGCCTTACGCATACTATCTTCTGGAACCCACTTGACAACTCATTAGTTCAATATCCATGCATTTCTAGATATTCTTTTCCATTATCTTCAGATTATGTAAATCAGCTTCTTTCTTTATGTTATCCCTATGTAAGAGTAAGAGTCACAACAACTGTCATTTAAAGAGAACAGTTCTTATGTTCCATGCGGAGGTGCTTGTTCCAAAGAAATATATATATCAAGCAACATAAATTTTCAACTTTTAGTAGTGTCTCTAGATTACCAGGGTTTCTAAGATGATTTACCTTAATTACAACCCCTTCACAGCCATTGAGAATCCAGTAGCTTCTCTCTGATAGGCAGTCAGGAAAGAGCACTTCCTAATACTGGTTTCAATCTCTGGAGAGATTGAAGGCTAACGCTCAAAATCGCCCCATCCATTACTAATCCACCAGAAAAATGTATGATGTCATTGTTCATCTGACTTTCACTAAGGATTCAGACTGGTAAAACCCATTTTCAGCTCAGCCACAGGCAGCCAGCAAAAAAAAAAAAAAAAAACAAAAAAAAAAACAAAAAACAAACAAACAAACAAAAACAGAATTGGCTGCTATTGCTGCAAGTTTAATTGGCATTGTTTAAACCCTAAACAAATATCAAATCCGGAGTATGAATGGAATGCAGAGGACTGACAAAGGGCTGTCCTTCAGGAACCCCAAAACAAGTTATTTCTGATTTGTGGAAATTCCCATCCCTGATCCTTAGACTTTGTTCTCTAGTTCAGTTTTGTAAGTCTCTGTCCCACTAAATGAGCCCCACCAGTCCTTCCCTTTCCTAGGCCCCCTATATATTATAGCTCATAGCCAATGCTGCAGGAACCACTTACAGTGACTCACAACCAATGGTCTCATAACCACTTGCTCAGTGTCAGGCTAGTGAAGGAGAAAGGAAGAAGCTCTGGGCCCAATGACTGCATCCAGATTTGTAACTGATCCTACTTTTCATAAGCTAATGCTTATCATGGCATTAAAATCTATAGAAATGCAATGCTTCCTGGCCTGGGTACCTGCTTAGAGGATTCAAAGGAATTTTGTAAAGTAACTGTATTTGGAGTTTTAATTAAAAGTTCCATTTTTTCCTCCTTTTATAGGCTTTCTAATGTACTGTGTCACCCATGACTGTTGCTTCAGTTTTCATCTCTATTCCAGTGGTGCTCTTCTTATTGCTAGCATCCCCATTTTGTCTAAAGTTAGTTCAGACCACTTGTCTAAGCTTCCAACTTTTATATCCAAATGCTTACTCAATACTGCACTTAGTTGCCTCAAAGGGAACTGAACTCAGGACATAAATGATCATACTACTTAATTTTTCCTCAAACCTGGTGTCTTCATTCAAAAAAGTACCTTGGGGGTGCCTGGGTGGTTCAGTTGGTTAAGTGTCTGACTCTTGGTTTCAGCTCAGGTCATAATCTCATGGTCTTAGTGAGTTTGAGCTCCACATCGGGCTCTGCACTGACAGCGTGAAGCCAGCTTGGAATTCTCTCTCTTCCTCTGTCTCTCTGCCCCTCACCTGCTTGTGCTCCCTCCCTCTCTCTTTCTCTCTCTTTCTCACTCTCTCTCAAAATAAATAAACTTAAACATAATTTTAAAAAATTAAAAAGTGCCTTGCATTTGTTAAGCACCTAGTATTAGCTAGTAAAACTCTAAATAGTATTAATCTATATAACATGGGAGATTATATGAGGTTTCAATTGTGTGTAACTGTTCAGATTCATTCACTGAATTAGGGAAAACCAATGGCTTGACAAATACTAGGTACTTTTTTTCTTTTAATGTTTATTTATTATTAAGGGACAGAGCGTGAACAGGGGAGGGGCAGAGAGAGAGGGAGACACAGAATCTCAAGCAGGCTCCAGGTTCTGAGGTGTCAGCACAGAGCCCGACGCCGGGCTTGGGCTCACAAACCTCAAGGTCATGACTTGAGTTGAAGTCAGATGCTTAACCAACTGAGTCACCCAGGCGCCCCAATGCTAAGTACTTTAAAAATGACTTACATAGGGGGACCTGGGTGGCTCAGTCGACTTCAACTCAAGTTAAGCGTCTGACTTCAACTCAAGTCATGATCTCAAGGTCTGTGAGTTCGAGCCCCACTTCGGGCTCTGTGTTGACAGCCTAGATCCTGGAGCCTGCTTCAGATTCTATGTCTCCCTCTACCCCTCCCCTGCTCACAGTCTGTCTGTCTCTCTCTCTCTCTCTCTCTCCCTCAAAAATAAAGATTAAAAAAAATTTTTTAAGTGAATTACATATATTGGCACATTTAAACTTTACAACAATAAAAAACAAGAACTATTATACCTTTTTAGAGATTGGAAGGTGGACACACAGAGAGATTTAGTAACTTGTCCAAGATCACATGGCTAATAAGGATTAGAGCTGGGGTTTAATCCCGTGAAGTATGGTTCCAGGTTCCACATTTGTGTTTTGCACACACTATGAGTTTTTCTACAAATATTAGTGATTAATGCTAGTTAACTGTTCACAATGTATCAGGTTTTGAACTAAGTGCCTGAAAAGTATTATTTGTTAAACTTAACATCAACCTAAGAAAGAATATAATAATCTTGTTTTACAGTTGAGGACATTGAGGTACAAGGTGGTTAGCTAATTTTCATAACTAGTCCTTAACTAGTCAGTTGTGATGCCACAATTTATTACCTTCCATTCTCATTCCAGGTCTCACATTTTTAACATTTAACATTCTTGGCACTTTACAACCCTATTTAAATAAACTAGCCAGTTTTGGATCAGAAGAGTAGAAAAGCATTTTTATGCATTAGCAAAGTCTCTGTCTTTTTAAGTACATTATTATTATTATTGTTATTTATTTTTTTAATGTTTATTTATTTTTGAAAGAGGGAGAGAGAGACAGAATGCAAGTGGGGGAGGGGCAGAAAGAGACGGAGACACAGGATCTGAAGAAGCTCCAGGCTCTGAGCTGTCAGCACTGACCCTGACATGGGGCTCCAACTCACAAACCATGAGATCATGACCTGACCCAAAGTTGGACCCTTAACCGACTGAGCCACCCAGATGCCCCTTAAGTACTGTTAAACATGCAAACAAATTTAAATTAAAGTTTTTGTCTTACTCTGATCCAATTCTCTAATCTCATCTAAAAGTCCAAGTGTTTTTAACTAAGTACTTGCACGGCTTCATTCTGAAGAAATTGAGTTCTCTACTGATGGATCAAAATTTAAAAATAAATTAAATAATTTTGACTAATTTTCTTTAAATTTTCAGCATTACATTTCTTTCCAAAACACTAACTTTTATCTCTGAGGAATTTGGGCTATTGTAGAGTCAAATATTTCTCTGAATTTTGGAACATAAACTGGATCTTTTAGGCTTTTCCTGTAATTTGTTCTTTTAGAAAATAGAATGCTGTAGATCTCCTCCCCTCTCTAAACTTTGAAAAGTAAATTACAGTGCTGGTATCACCTTGGGAGCATATTTTATTTGAGTAATAATCATTCCCTTTGACAACATATGTCATCTTATTTAAAAAAAAAGAAAAAGAAAAGATGATTTCCAGCAGCTCATAAAAAGGCTCCAAATGTATAATAGACATCATCAAAGATTTTTCCATCCCTGTTTCATTTTTATGAATAGATCAAGAAACATACATATTTAAATTGCCTTTAGATGAGTGCTTTAACAATGAGACCTAGTACTTGGTTACTTCAAAATATATAAATTTTATTTGGAGTGATTATAAATCAAAAACACATTTTAAAATTCACTACTCTCCAGTAAAGTTTTTTTATGAAATGATATTAATGTTTAATATTCTATATGAATCCTCTGTTGTAGACTTAAAACACAGGCAATCTTGAAACACAGCCACTAATTTTACTTTTTTTTTCTAAGTTTTATTTATTTATTTTGAGAGAGTCAGAGAGAATGTGAGCAGGGGAGGGGCAGAGAGAGAGGGAAAATCTCAAGCAGGCTCCAAACTGCCCTATGAGGGGGCTCCGGGCTGAAACCCATGAACCCTGAGATCGTGGCCTGTGGGGAAATCAAGAGTCGGAGGCTTAACTGACTGAGCCACCCAGGCACCCGTAATTTCACTTTCAAAATCATAGTGACATCTAGGGGCGCCTGGGTGGCTCAGTTGGTTAAGCGTCCGACTTTGGCTCAGGTCATGATCTCAAGGTCCATGAGTTCGAGCCCCGCGTCGGGCTCTGTGCTGACAGCTCAGAGCCTGGAGCCTGTTTCGGATTCTGTGTCTCCCTCTCTCTCTCTGCCCCTCCCCTGTTCATGCTCTGTCTCTCTCTGTCTCAAAAATAAATAAACATTAAAAAAAATTAAAAAAAATCATAGTGACATCTTGAGTCTTCTAAGATAGATTCTCTGAATTTTGATCTTACTGAAAATCAACTCATGATCCTTATATGAATCTGCTCACTGGCATAGTTTAACAAAAAAGTGACTATAATTTCATATTATAGTGATCAGTTTTGTTTTTGAAAGAATGCCTAAAAGGAAGAGCAGTTCAGGTGACAATGTTCACAACTCCAAATTAACTCATTTGCTGTTTAATTAGCTGTCTCAGATACAAAGACTGCTACCATGAGACCACATCAAAGGTAAGTATCCTTGCTTTCCTGCACACAGTTGCTGTTCTGGCTCTAGCAGTCTTAAGTGGAGAGAAAGGAGAGAACAGACACTCCCCGGGACTTACCTCCAAAGGGAAAAAAGAGTGGTAATAAGTTCCCTCCCCCCCTCCTCCTCTCTAATTCATTTATCCTCTTTACTATTTACAAATATCCTTTCCTTTCTAAGAGGCTCCCTTGTAGTCAGTAAACACAAAGAAAAGAGAAGTTGGTTCTTAAACTCTCACTAAGCTCATATGTCAGAATATCAAAGGGTCAGTTTCTGCTGCCCTGGGGATATTCTAGAGAGTGATTTCTCTTGTCTTCATCTAGAAGGACTGGCAGCTGGTGAGATTGCAGCCTCTGAAAGAATGGAGTCTATTAAAAATTTCTAACATTTATATGATTCCTTTTATTCCTTTTATCCTCAAAGTGCTTTATAAACATTAAACTAATTAAGTGAAAGCAATTTGTGAATTAAGGCATACTTATAAACAACTGCCTGTCATTGGTGAGAAATATTTGTCCTTGTTTATTATTTCATTACTAGGCTTATGGGTGGCTTTTTAATTTTAATAGCATTATCCAAGACACCAAGGCCAAAGAAGTGGAAATGCTTCATGGTAAAGTGATCCACTTGCTATGCTATAAAATGAACCCAATCACCCCAATACCCATTCCACACACAGCTTAATTCATTTGATAAGAGTAACTGGAAGAGATTTAGCTAAGGGAAACTTAAGAAAAAAATCCCGTTAATCTTATCTCTTTTTATTCTCAATATTTTATGGGGGAAAAAAACCCAATAAACTTAGATTCTATGGGTAGACTATCCATTGTGTTAATACGTTAAGAAAAATCATCTAAAACCTCAAACCTCTTTATATAATGCTAAGTAGGTTAATAAGAAAAGTAGGTTTATAGAACATTTCGTAAGGAAACTTCACATGCATATGCAAAACTTTTCAAGAGCATAAATGTCTCCTTGAAAAATTAAAAGATCACTGCTCTAAATGTTACTCTTAATTTATCAAGGTTCTCAAGACTAAAATGTGTATACCCTTGCCCAACCAGGAAGATCTAGGGGGGAAAAAGGCTGAGATTAGATAGGTATGTTTTTAAGTGACTCTCTGAAAAATCCCTTCAAGAGTAAAAGCATTTTACTATAAATTTAGAAAGATTTGGAAACATTTTTTTTCAAGCAGCATGTGAAATTTTTAATTGATCGAAGTAACTGCCCTGACAATTTAAACTGAATAAGAGATTAAAATTCTTCATATACAAACCACGTGCTGCTCTTGGGGAGAAACTTGCATGAATACCTAATGAATAGCTGGGCAATTTTAAGACAATCTACTTGGTTTTTAAAATATGTGACTATGGTTAATATCTAATTGATTCCAATGGTGATAAGACAGTTAGTCAACATTTTGAATCATAGAAGAATCAATATAATGAAATCCCATTGCAAAGCCCCTGTATTTTATTTATTTTTAGTATTTTTAAAAAGTTTATTTAATTATTTTGAGAGAGAGAGAGAGAGAGAGAAAGAGAAAGAGAGAATGAGCAGGAGGGGCAGAGAGAGAGGGAAAGAATCCCAAGCAGGCTCCTCACTGTCAGCAATGGAGGAACCAGATGTGGGGCTTGAAGCCGTGAACAATTACCTGAGCTAAAATCAAAATTCAGATGTACAACTGACTGAGCCATGCAGGCACCCACAAAGCCCTTTCAGAAATACATTGCTTATACCGGGAATCAAAAAATTCATTTTAACAAGGGAATATTGACATCTGGAATAAAATTTTAGATCTGAAAAAGCTAACATGTCTAATCTCCTCATTACATAACTGAAGAAATACGTTCTCAAAGTTTAGATGCTAGCAAAATCAAATAGCAACTTTGTTATAGAAGTTAGAACACAATTATGCCAGGTGATCTTTCCACCCCACCAGATTGATCTACATCTAATTTGAGAACTCTGCAAAACAGGCACTGTTCCAGCATATTTTGCTAACATGCTACAGAAGTATTTGTGTGTGAAGAGACGCTATTTGGCACCATATATTCTAACCTTAGTTTCCTTGGGTTGTAAAAAGGGATTGTTTGTCAGTACAGAATTTTCTCTTTGTTAGGGTCTGAAAGGTGCTGATATTTTATTTGCACTGAAGTTTTGTTTGCCCTTGACTTTGTTAGCCTCTGAAGAATGCATTTCTGTTACCAATGAATCAAGAGTTTTTAAACTATTGTGTGCTAATCACTTTTGGGCAGTCAATTGAAAACTATGGACCTTTCTCAAAATAATATACTTAAGTGCCTAAAATACATTGTATATGATAACAAAGGAAACAAATTATGTTGAAATGCAATTATCAATATATTATGAAATGAAACTCACACTATAGTAGAATGTGTCCCTTTATTAATTTATTACAGTGTACGTATAATACTTACCATAATTTTTTAGTAACAGTGAATACAAACAATATATTTAGGTACATGAAACAAACTGCAATGGGATTGGAAAATATCTCTGGTTTCTATTGGTAACAGTCATAGGTGCTGCTAACTATTATGATTTCCTGCCTATATTAATAATCAAAAGAAGTGAAGAATTTTACCTAGAGATTGCTTAAAAAAAAGATATTTTTTTCTTACAAAAATCATGTACCCTTAAATTCTGACCTCACAGATCTCAAAGGTTCTCACAGGTTGAAAACCTCTATTTCTGTCGGTTTACATTTTAGATAACCCCATTTGTTCCATTTCAATTCATTTCTTTCAGGGTCTACCCTTTATCCTGTGACCCAGAATATTGCTGAAGATTTTATAACTGAACACATTCATTTTTCTAGTTCAGTTTCGGGACAATCACTGGAGGTAACATCTTTGAACAATTGATCTTATTTTACAACATTGAAGCAATTTGCTGCCACCCTGGTTAATAGCTCAAGTAGCTGGAGACATCTTTTTGCCTTTATAGGAATAGCAACATTGCTAACCAAAGCTTTTTTAGTAATGACAGCAGACAATAACACAGCTAAACTGTAATGAGTTATGATGATAAATCAGAGCTGTCTGAATATCTTATGCTCAATATGAATCTTCCCTTGCCGGCCTGTTATGATCTATGTTTCCTAACTCTGACAGGGACGACTAAGACAACTGCAGTGTTAATCTCTACCTAACCCAAATGGATCCCATGTCATCAGACACTCATGCCTGGGAATACAGATTGGTAGATTATTAGATTTGAATTAAAAAGGATGTGTTTTTCCCTCCAGGCTTCCTTATTCCTGTGTTTGTTGTCTTCAATATGGATTTTTTATGATGTTTTAACTATTATTGTTTATTATTATTATCTCATTTTAATTGTGTATTTGATGACCTTGTCATCAGGGAGGATCAGGGGAATATAATATAAATAAAATTATCCTGACACACAAAGACTACAGGTGGTGTTTAAATTTGTTTTTCTTATCTCTCCATGAAATCATAGAGGTATTTAATTTATTTTCTTCTCTTTTGCTCACTTTCTTTTCCCCCTATGACACTCAATCTAGAAAACACCTGCAATTAACATGTTTTTCAAGACACATTGCCTCCCTACCTCAAATATGTCTTTGTAAGGTAACATAATTTGTAGTGATCTTCAACTATGCATGAAAGATTTTGGTCAAATTTATTTCTCAACAATTTTCTGTCTTTTCCAGAGACAAAAATCTTTCTCAAAATATGCATTATAGAATTATATTAATAATGTCAACAATGTCAGTTTTAAATACCTTACAAGTGAGAATGTATGTGTATATACAGCAGGTAGGCTCTACAGTAACCATGGAAACAACTAGAATCCAGCAATACTTTCACAATTTACATTGCCTAGTCTGTGTTAAGGGCTGTGGAAAGAGGAATAAAAACAGCAACCTAAAATGATGGAAAGAACTAACCTTCTGTTGACTCTATGTCAAGGGCACTGTATTCATTATTTGGATCAATTATACTCTCTCAGTTATGCAGGAAATAGCATTGTTTCCCTCCATTTTACAGATGAGACAAATGGGTCTCAGAGCAATTAAATAATTTGCCTGCAGTTGTGGAGCTAGCAAATGTGGTGGGGCCAGAATTCTAATTCACAACTCTCAGATACGGAAGCCATATTCCTTGGCTATGCCAAATATCCCTTTAGATGATAGCGTTAGTTTTGTAGTTTGTAGTTCGGTGTGAGGAAATTGGGAAAGCTTTACTTGAATTAAGACATCCTCCACCCAAGGTACCACTGATTGTTTCTTGGGTGGAGGCATATCATCTAAAGAAAGCTCCATTCTAGATAAGGAAAATATTCTACTTTTAAGAAGTATTTTATTTGTGGGGTGCCTGCATGGCTCAGGCGGTTAAGTATCCGACTTCAGCTCAGGTCATCATCTGGCAGTTTGTGAGTTCGAGCCCCATGTCAGGCTCTGTGCCGAGAGCTCAGAGGTTGGAGTCTGCTTTGGAGTCTGTGTGTCCCTCTCTCTCTGGCCCTCCCCCACTCGTTCTCTCTCTCTCTCTCTCTCTCTCTCTCAAAATAAACATGAAAAAAATTTTAAAAAGAAAAAGAAGCATTTTATTTGTATCTTCTACTATTTTACCACACCTGTCCTCACTGATTTCTTAAGAGCAATGTTCTGTAAGTATAACATCAATGATAAAAGTAATACAGCACAGGAAGAGGTAAATTTGACTGAACCAGATGATGTGCATTCATTCAAAGAGCTCTGTAGCTGCCTTCCAATTGCTGCCTCAGTTGGAAACCTACATGGATGCTGCAGAAACATTATTATCCAGAGTTGATAACTTTGTTGAATTATTAATTATTACCTCCCTGTAAGGGAAAAAATTACCAATAAAAGTGTGATTAATGTTAGAATAGATTAACAGGTGGCTAGTATGCTTGTGAATAGGTAAGATAAATTGTCCTAAGGATAGAGGGAGAGAAAACTGAAAAAAATACCAGCATAGATGGATAAATATGAGGTAAACTGGGAAAAATACAGGACAATCCAGAATGATGGTTTCAACCTGATGCTAAGAATTCAGCTCAGTGTTAAAGAGAATAGAGAACGTTCATGACTAAATCCCACTGTTCAGAGCAAAGTGAAAATAATTCACTGGCTTGAAAATGCCATAGGAGACTACTCCACACCTGTTTACTTGAGATAATTGGATCAAATCATTATTTTTAAATAATTTGTATATGTTAGATATAGGAGGGATATCCTTCAAATTCAATGAGAAGACCTTAGGTTTTTCAAAGGAATTGCTATGGAAAGAACCCAAAAAAGCAAGATGTAGCAAAGCAAATGGAAATGATATTATACTTTTTTTTTTGAAAGTGATATAATTTATGCTGAATCTGACTTTCTATAAGGGCAGATACCATGTTGTAGTCACAAAGAGAATTTCCAATAACTGGTAAAATTTCTGATACATAGGTAATAGTAAGCAAATGCCAATTTAATATAAGCATAAAAGGAGGGAAGGGAGAGAAAATAAAGAAGGAAGGAAGGAAGGAAGGAAGGAAGGAAGGAAGGAAGGAAGGAAGGAAGGAAGGAAGGAAAGGAGAAAGGAAGTGTGGAAAAGAAGAAGGAGGGAGGGAGGAAGACTCATTGAAGTTTTATTTGTTGAACAATATTTCATAAGGCATGTTGTGCAGTTCATCAGTGTAAAATCTACCATTCTGAAAATATTCTACTTGTTGCCGTGGTATCAGTATCCAAAAGTCGGTCAAAGACAGATATGATTCTGAATAACTCTCTTCTGTTCCCCCTTTCAGACTCAGTTAAACTGGAACCAAGTGGTAGATTTGGTTTAAGTTCTTTTTAGGTTCCTGTGTCCTAAAAGACCTAGCAAAGTTATTTATAAGAAGGAAAATCAGAGGAGATAAAAGTAATTTATTCAAGTGGGATTTGCTCTATACCAAGTTGCAGTGGTGGTCTTCTAAAGAGCAGGGCTGCTACAGTCTTCAAAGTTTATGGAGCCATGTCCACACGTGAATTAGGAGCCCTAGCCATTTGCCCCCATAACACTGTATATATCCATTAGATTGTCCCTATCAAATTGTATTTGTCTTTCATTCCACTTTCCTAAATCTCCATTGGAGAAGAGAACATTCATGACTGAATCCTTTTGTCTACCAACCGTGCTGAAAGTTAATGAGAGCTCACTAAAATTTCATTGAAATAATGGTGTGACACAATTTAGCTTTAAATTATAGTGTCTTAAATTATGTTTAAATCTGTGCTAGTCTTTTTACAATAGGTATATTTCAAGGTTTACCAAGTCTGAAAGTATACTTTTTTTTCCTCTCCCATTTTGTGCCGTATCTTTGAGCACAAGCAGAGTCTTAAGTTCTTCGGTTCTATAGATTTACAGAATTAGTCAAGTAGATATAAACATATCAGGTGACTGAAACTAATAGTAATAGAAATAGTAAACTATATTACCAACATTAATAATCAGAGTAAACCTTTTGTGACAAAGAATGCTAATTGTTATGTAGCCAGAGGCTGGCAGCAAACTATTTGACTTGTCTTTTGCTTCTGTGAAAAATTGTGTTCTCCATACTGTTTTCCACCACCATGGTCATGTCCAGTGTCTAGATGGATGCAGATCACAAGATCTCACACTGATATCAGAACTTCTAACATGAAAAATTCTGACCAAGTTGGTGAAAGATCACCTCCTTCCTACCAATAAAATTCTACTTAGTACCACTTAAAGATACCTTCAAAATATGAGATACCTGTCTGTCAATTTGAAACATGTTCATTTTGTTTGTAAAGATACCATTGCAGGTGGAGGGGCGCCTGGGTGGCTCAGTCGGTTAAGCGTCCGACTTCAGCTCAGGTCACGATCTCGCAGTCTGTGAGACTGGGCTGATGGCTCAGAGCCTGGAGCCTGCTTCGGATTCTGTCTCTCTCTCTCTCTGCCCCTCCCCCGTTCATGCTCTGTCTCTCTCTCTGTCTCAAAAATAAATAAACGTTAAAAAAAATTAAAAAAAAAAAAGATACCATTGCAGGTGGAAACTACCACTTAAAGTGATCTATTTGCTGAATCCAATGTAAACCCAAATTGCAAAAACATGCTTCTATCATCCACATTACAGAAATATGAAACATGCAATTGTACATAACACTTCTAATTTTGTGGCTTATGCCTTTTAGATTGCATTAGGGAATAGGATTTAATAAGCAAGCAGGTTGGGTTGTCCACAAAGCATAATTAATTTTGTGTGGAGTGCCACTCTACTGTGTGCTTGCAAGTAATAATAAGAGCTCCTTCTGCTGCCAGGAAAGGCATTTTGCCTTAATTTTTATTATAATATGCACCCAACTTTCTGGTGTTTACTCTATAATTTATATTCCTTATAATCATTACCCATTTTTGTTGTTTTTTAAAGTAATTTTTATATTATTTTCTTTTTAAGGCAAAGCAGGACAATTAAATTCAGAACTTAATTATTTTAAGTGACTCAAAATTGTCCCCACTTAAATAGTAATTGCTAATAATTCTTTGTTGTAAAGCCAAAACATCAACATACTCAGAATTGCATTAATCTTGGAAATGTTTTAATTACCCAAAATTCCACATAAATTGGTATTTCAGCATATACCTTCTGAGAGTCTAACATATGAACCTTTCCATAAATGGAGTTAGTACCCTGGAGCTGATTTTGAAAACATTAAGACATTCATAACATGCATTTTAGTTTACTTAAACTCACAGAAATGCCAAAATGTGTCTTTCTAAAATTCTGCCTACAGCCTGAAATATGTCTAAATGAATTTTGTAGCATGATCAAGATTTATGGAAATATCTCTACTATTAATGACTTTTCTCAAAACATTTATACACAGCAAGGAGGAGCACAAAAGTAATTTTGCAATGAGAATGCTAGCGGTCAACTGGGGTAATTCACTAGTATTTTTAGTTGTAACAATTTAAACTATACTTCAGCTAAATTATAAGTTACTTTCTATCATGGACCTTAGAGGTCACCTGGGAGCAGATAAACTCTGAACATTAAATTCTCTAAATCTGAAATTTTATTGTGTTTTGAAATTTCATTGATGAGTCTATGGAAATCAAGAAACCCAAATGCTGAGATTAATTTTGGTGATAATTCAGGAGTAATCTAGAATACAAAATTATACTTAATAAAATGCAAATAATGACTCCAGAAAGCATCAGTGATCAACCTTTCCCTTGCTAGACATGGGAAGCTATCTATAGTTCTCTGTCTTCATGATCACTGGGACCATGTCCTAGGAGATGGCCAAAATTTTCTAAATAACACTGGTAACAATAATAGTATGTGCATATTGTATAAGATCTGTCTTTAGGATAATGTGATTCTTCTACATTTTACTGTGTAAACAAAGGTGTTAGAAAGTATAGATTTGTCAATATTAGATCGTGCATGTAGCAATCAAACTAATGGATCCAGACTTACTTTACCTTAGAGTAAATTAAGTCTAGTAATTATATATGGCAACTGATTGGCAAGGGACTGAAATCTAGCACTAAGTGAAGACCTCAGAAAATAAAAACCCAGCCTAAGTTTCAAATGCAATACGTGAAATGCAGGTAGAGCAAAAGCAATGTAGGTAGAGTGAAAGCAATCAAGAAAAGTCTTAATAAAAAAATTTATATTTGTCATACAATAAGTAAAACCAAAACTCAGTTGCTGCATTGTGGCTTTGACTGTGATATTTATAGAGTGCAACACTAGAATATTGAAAGCAGATGTGTAAACGTGCAAAAAATCTCATGAGGCAAAGAGGTAGTGATGGTTCAGATGGATTGATTTCGACATTTGTAGATGTCAAAAGGCTGGGAAAAAACGCTGTAATACAAAGATTTCAAATTGGAGGTCATTGAGTCAGTTGAAAAAAATCAGAACCTACAAAAATAAAGGTATACTTTTGAGGGGATATGATGTATTTTTACTTCTCTGTCTTAATGAACTTATAGATTATTTTCTGAATTAATATAACTGTATTTTAGGAAACCAGCTATTTTTTGAATTTTCTGAATTTGTTAGAAATGAGCAGAATAAGATGTGTTGCTATTATGTGTTGGACATCAGATATATATACTTCTCTTTTATAAAATTAAAACAAAGTAAATGTTGAGATTTAAACATCAAAGTATCTCTGAATGAAGAAGGAATATGTCCAAGAGTCACTCAAAATCTTTGCAAAGAGAATAAAATGGTGTAACATTTTATAGGTATTTGAAAAGATTGTTAATGTTAGGTTAACAGAGCTCTTACTTTGGATTTTTTGTCTCTTCTTTTGTAGTCCTAAAAAATTTGTCATTGACACAATTGGTCCAACTATTCTATTGTTCCTTTCCTTCCTCTAGTCACCATTTCACTAAATCCTATTTTCTATCTCCTGCCTTTATTTAGTGAGAAGGAAGTTTATTTTGTAAGTTATAGCCAGTGTTTCAACAACAAATATTTATTGAAAACCCAGGATGTCTCTATTATTATGCAAGGCATATGAAGGATTTGAAGAGATTAATGCTCACATAGAGAACAAGTCATTAGGGGACAATTAAATTTTGAATTATGGGATGACTATAATCATAAAAAGGGTTCAGATATGGAAGAGATTATTTGTGAACTGTTATAATCAAAGAGATCAGTGCTGAAACACAAGTAAGAACTTGGAAGATGGGAGGTGTAATATTTGGTCCACAGTCATGAGACGCATTTGCTATTGAGTAAAGCAGGAAGGACATCAAAAAAAGTATCAGACGGATCCAGGGTAAAATAAAGGGTATACTCCAAGGGTGAAAAAGAGTGGGTTTTTTTGTTTGTTTGTTTGTTTGTTTTTCTTTGTTTTTTTTGTTGTTGTTGTTTTGTGTTTTTTTGTTTTTAGAAGAGTGTTCTTAATTTTAGGAGAATTTGTTCCAGAATGGAGCAAGAATATGAGAGTAAGAGAAATAGAGTTGCCTAAAAACTTATGAAGTGAGTAGAAAGAAAGGAAAGAAAGGCCTGACAAAACCAAAATTAAAGGAATTGAAGTACAAAGTGTAACTACTTATTAAAAGTTAGGAAACATTTTTAAAAAATGGGGCACCTGGGTGGCTCTGTCAGTTGAGTGTCCCACTCTTGGTTTTGGCTCAGGTTATGATTTCATGGTTCCTGAGATCCAGAGGTATTGGGCTCTGTGCTGGCAGCACAGGGCCTGTTTGGGATTCTCCCTCCCTCTCTTTCTGTGCTTCCTGTGCTTGTGCTCTGTTCTTCTCTTAAAAATAAATAAAAGATATTAAAAAAAAGTTACGGAGTGTCCCCTGGTCACTGCAGCAGGTAGTGTTTCCGTCCCCTCCCCGTCCCCCCTACTCACATCCATCTAGAAATTATACAATTAAGGCAGGTCAGGAGCGAGAAGCAGCAGGAGCACAGCTTTTTATTCAGGAAAAGAGAGGAGGCAGCAAAGAAGGCAATGGGAACTGGAATGTGCTTCTCCCTCCATTCCTGGTATGAGACAACAGTGTTTCACCCCCACAAGGCCAGCATAAGCATTGTACATTAGGAATCTGAGTACTAACCTAGGGTTTTGCCTTTAAAAGATTCAGCTTACTGCGGTGCCTGGGTGGCTTAGTCCATTAAGCATCCGATTCTTGATTTTGACTCAGGTCATGATCTCACGGTTCTTGGGTTTGAGCCCCATGTCAGGCTCTGCACTGACACTGTAGAACCTGTTGGGATTCTGTCTCTCTCCCTCTCTCTCTGCCCCTCCCCTGCTCATGCTTACTCGTTCATTCTCTCTCTCAAAATAAATAAATAAACATTAAAACAAACAAACAAACAAACAAACAAACAAACAAACAAAAAAGCTTTAGCTCATTGACCCACCAGAATAACACTACTGCTAAGTTGTCTGGGTCACTCTGCCTCTCAGCACTTACTTCTACCTCTATTTTCTAACTCCGATTCCCAAACCCTTACCATTCAAGATTAACCATAGACAAATCAGGACATAAAAAACTTTATCCTTAACTTTGAGGAAAAGCTACTGCAAATAAGCAATAAGGATTTGATGTACTAGTGCATGTAGACGTCATCCCTCAAGGGCTGCAAGGAAATACTGAAAGAAATGTGGCAAGGGCTGGCTGATCATCATTCCAAGGCTGCATTTGCTCCAGAGGAAGTATAACAAAATTGGTAGGAATGCAGTCAGACTGCTTGGGCCAGATCTTGGCTGCTTCATTACTAGGGTGAGTTTGCTCAAATCTTTCCACTTCTCTGTGCCTCTGTTTCCTGTACTGTGAAATGGCAATGATAACAGTACTTTCCACATGGTGTTGTTGAAGGATAAATGATGCAATGTGCTCAAGGCAGAGGCGCTTTGTAAGTGCTACATAAAGATAACCGACCATTTATACCGAAGCTCATTTTTTACCAAACTCTGTACAAATATAATTTCGTAGTAAACTGAGAGTTGTTTTCATTATTATCCTCATTTCATGGATGAGACCGAGGCTTAAGAATTTATGACTTTCTCAAGAAGATGATGGAGTGCAGAAAGGTTCAAAATGACTTCACCTGCAACTTTCTCTACCCTCACTGAATCTGTCTCGGAAATCCGACGCTTAGATCTAGACACATCTTTATATTTTGGGGGCTGCAGAAACCTGAAGCAAGCATGAAGAGGAAGGCAAAGGAGTCAATATTTTACAGCTCTCTACATATTTTAGGTTGTACTCTCAAATCCTTTGTGCTCTGAAACCCTCTGTATTACCAGCATGCTGCCATCCTCCTCTTTCGCTACCTTTACCAGCCACTTCTAAACGTATTGTACCAAAAACGTCAGGCTTGTTATGTTATTGCTGTTTCTCCAAAAAAGATATGCTAAAGGCTAAGGTTTCTTTATTATGCCTATGTTAACCTAGATTTTCCTTTCCTTAGTATCGTATTCACATTTAAACAACAATGCAGTGATGTTCATATTTCAGAAAGCATGCGAGGCGAAATGAGTCTAATTGGAAAAAAGTGCTTATGATGCCTCAGAGCAGACACGCTACAGCCAAGTTCAAAATGTACATAGCTCCGTTACAGATATTCCACGGTAGCAGCACAAAAAGCGACACATTGCGTTAACACATCAGCATGAAAATACCATATCCTGTTCATAAGAGACAGGTGTTAAATTATAGGAGTGTATTTTGTTCATATGGTATTTATGTCTTTCAAGTTTGTTTGACATTCTAGAAACACTGGGACTTATGAATAAAATTGGAATCATTTCCCTTTCTTTTTTTTATTGTATTTTTTTCTCATTCCTACTTTCTATTGGGAAGACAAACAGAGGTGAATTCATTTATGTATGTTAGGAACACACACACTAATTATGCATAGGGAAACGAATTAACTAGGTGAAACACTTTTATTTTTGTATTTCCTGTTATTCTCTCTTGGATTCCTATGGTTTCAAGTGGCAGAATCCATTTAAAATATGGAATGACCATATTGCTAACAGTAAGCAGAGAATGATAAATAAAGGCATAACGGGATCTTGGAATAATAATAATAATAATAATAATAATAATAATAATAATAAACAATTTACTACTTCAGGAACACCCTAGAAATTCTAATGTGATAATTCATAATACAGCTCACTTGACAGGGTAGGGAGAAAGGTGTGGGTTTGACGTACTAAATAGCTCTAAAAGGGACTGTAGTTTTTGATACCAAATAGGTAAAATATATACTTCGACATATAAATCAGGGGAAAATTAATCAGTCATATTTAGTAAATGGCTCTTTCCCCTCTATGCATCTTAGTTCTATTTTTAATTTAATCTAGTTTTCGTTATAAATTGGATGAGTTATGTCAGAAGTGTGGGTTGGAAGAATTTTAATTAGTTGTTCCTTAGGAGAGAAATACATTGTACAGAAAGCCAATTTAATGCTGTAGTATATTCTGACATCGTGAAGTTTGAATATATATAGAACCATTATATATACTTATATATATTATATTCATATATAAACATTAATAAAGCCTATATACACTACACTAATTATACATGTTATACATACACACACACACACAAATGTTCCAATTCACATACTCTCTTTTCAGTTATGTGTACTTCACAAATTCATTGTGATTTCATTGTAACTCCCCTTACTACATTTCCACAAGTATTCTTAAAATAGTTTACTATTAATCTGTATTGTCTTTAACTTTGCTATTTTATTATTTTAATTGCTTGTGACACTTTTGGTTTGTGTTTACTAATGAATCTTATTCATTGTGAATTGTTACTGTCTATGTGTATGTGCATACATGTATGTTTGACCTCATTTTTAGTGGAGTTTTTCCATTTAGTTGGAACTGTGTCCCAGCTAGACGTGAGAGGTTCACTCAGTTCCAGTGTGCTAGATCTTTGGGGATGTCTAAAGTTCATGAATACATTTTATGTTGCTTTATTGCTTAGAGTCTCTTAAACCAAAAGGGGAAAGTAAATTCAATCCTCACATAGCTCAAGGTTTTTCATTCTCAAGGGATTCTATTTTCTGTAGTCAGAGCTTCCTTGCTATCTCCCTCAGTGTGTAGGAGAACACTTTGTAATTACACCTACACTAAGCACATTGATCTTGGGAGGTCTGCTTTGACTTTTGCTTTCAGGTAGGCATTGAAACCCAAGATCTTGGGCTATTGTGGTTCAGTGACTGTAAGAACATGCACTCAGTTGCTTAAATGCAAATCACTCTTGTTTTTAGCTCTTTTTTGTTTATGGCATGTGGAGATTCCCTTCTTAGTGGTGAGCTCAGTGGTGTATTTTACGATTGTTTTATTGTTGTTACATTTTATGCAGTACCGTAGGTGGTCGGCACAAAGGATTTACTCATATGATGTCAGCTCACCACCTTGCCTGTAACTGGAATTCCTGTTTTGTTGAACTTTTATCAGAAAGCTGAAAAAAATGTGGTTGTTTGAGGCTATCTCCTATGCTAGGAATGACTTTTAAAGAAAATTAGGGACATATTTTAGTCACTTGTGTACTACCTTCAGGATTTGTGGCATAACAGTATGCAACCACTATTTATTTCATAGTTTTTGTTACATCAGCTTGCTGAAACACAAAGCAAACAAATAAAGATAAAGCAAAAACACAAGCAAAACAAAGTCTCAGATGGGTTATTTATCGTGGACCTAAACAATAATATCTGGTAAATCATGGTTTTTGAGAAACTATTTATAATTTCCTAGTTAAGCACTAAATTAGATATGTAACTGTTTTTATTAATTGTGTCTGTTTTACCACCTACTTTCGCATCTAATGACACTAAAAATTCATAGCATACTTTAGGAAATTGAAACAGTAAAAAATCTTTATCACCTATGATGATAAAAACTAGGTGAATACAGTTACCAATGAATTTATGCTGCATATTTGAATATTTATAGATGAAATGTAAAATGTGTTTGAATGTTAATAGTTTACTAAATGATGAATATATTATTCTATGTATTTTATATCATTGTATAATATCATATATAACTCACAATAATTATCATTAATATTATTATATTTAGCCTAAGCATTTCCACTAATTTTAATAATTCTTACCTTACTTGATTTTTAAAAACCTTTTGTGTCTAAATTGTTGAAATACCACCTACTTAGACTTGTTTTCAATTTTTCTTGTGCTTTTAGATTGTAAGCATGTTGAGGGATAACAAGTGTGCCTTACTCATCCTTGAGTTTTCTATAAGTTCAGGAAAGTATTTGGATAGAAATGAAACTCAGTGATAAATAGAATTAAGTTTAGTAAAATAATCAAACCTATTTGGTATGAGACAACCTTAGCCATTACTCATGGGATAAACTGGATTCTGATTAATAGCATTTTCTGAGAAGCAGTGTGTCTATAGTCATTCACTCACATGGGAAAAATACAATTAGTGCTTTTAGTTTTATGTGTATTCATTGACATTTTCTACTGCTTCTGATATTTTCTTGTTTTTAAAAAAAGTTTATTTATTTAGTTTGAGAGAGTGTCTTTTCAAGACACTGCAAGGGGAGGGGGCTAGACAGAGAGGGAGAGAGAGAAAATCCCAAGCAGGTTCCGCACTGTCAGTGCAGAGCCTAACTCGGGGCTCAAACCCGCAAACCCTGAGATCATGACCTGAGCTGCAACCAAGAGTCGGTTGCTCAAATGGCTGAGCCACCCAGATGCCTCGCTTCTGATATTTTCATTGTGTTACTTAATCTTTTATATAAGTTAAAAAGATGTATCATCCAAGTATTCTTTTCCACTGACATTGCATTTTTGCTTCCAAAATTAATGTAAATGTTATTAGAAAAATGTAGCAATGAACTATAATAAATCTAATTCAGTTGCATTGTTATAGGTCATTATAAATCTCAGTAAAATTGTTATTTTTCTTAATGAAAACATTATTGAAAACTATGATTCGATCTCATTGTTTTGCCCACAGAGGCATGAAAAACAATATTAAAAATAAAATTATTTTTCTGTTTTGCTTGTATTTATTATTTTCAAAATCCAATTACAAAAAATTGAACTGTGATAAAGTAAAAAAAGATATTCATTTATCAGTAACAGCTTGTCCATCTCTGTAATGACAAGATTTTCCTAAAGTATAAATGTCCTGAAAAAGGAAGCTTACATTATAAAAAAATTATAAGGGTATAGAAATTGAATTTTGACTTAATAAATATTTATTGAGTGTCCAGTACAATTCGAGTATTATGTTAGATGCTAGGGATACAATAGTGGCCAGACATTTCTTCTGTTTGCAAAAAGTATAATAATGTAATGATGGAAGTATGTATAGCTTTTCAAGACACTACAAAGGCGGGGGGGGGGGGCGCCTGGGTGGTTCAGTCCGTTGAGGTCTGACTTGGGCTCAGGTCATGATCTCACAGCTCTTGAGTTCCAGCCCCGCATCAGGCCATTCGCTGCCAGCTGGGAGCTGGAGCCTGCTTTGGATTCTGTGTCTGCCTCTCTCTCTGCCCTCCCGCACTCTCTCTCTCTCTCTCTCTCTCTCAAATAAACAAATGTTTAAAAAAAAAAGTACAAAGCAGTTAGACTTTAATTCTGTTTGTAGGGGTAAGATTTCTTACTTACAGAACAATGACGAGGGATTTGAACTGGGTTGTCAAGATATTTCTGGGAGAAGAAATGTAAAAATGCACAGAGACGTAATGGTATGGCATTTCAGGTGAAATAGTGCCATATTGCTTGATATAGAGACGAATGGGGCACTCTAAGAGATTGAGTTTGGAAAAAGGGTACATAGGCATGCCTTGTAAATTACAATTTGAGGACATAAAAAAATCATAAGGAGCCTGTGTCTCCAGTTTAAAACACACTTTTAAAATCTGGCATTTGACAGGAGTTATTGATATCTAGTCAATTTTCATTGACTTTCTGGGCATTTTCATCTTATCAGTATACTGAAACCAGAAACAGAAAACTAATAAATTATTCTAAGAAGAAATCTTGGCAGTAATTTGGAGCACATTTAACAAAAATTTGGAAATATGCTCTGATAGTTATGTAGATGTCTGCAGTGGCTAACAAGATATTTTCTAGGACTGATCTAATAATATTTGACCAAAATGCATTTCACAGAATATGTTTGCTATCAGTTGACAAGGTGATGAATGTAGAAGTCTACATTTTTGTTACCTTGATTAGAAATAAGAAACACTAGTGAAATAATGTCAGCTCATTTTATACATACCTATTACAAGAATGTGTCTGCCATTAGAAAATCACCTTTTTAATAATTTATTTTCTTCATTCCTTCAATAATTTATTGAATACTTACATTCCTTGAATATGTTTGCATATATATTTGTATGGATGGGTTTAGTCTTCACTAATATTAATTTCAGAAAAAAATTTTAGTGTTTAAAATATGGGCTTTGTAATTAGGATTTCCAGAGTTTAAATTCTGGTTTTGCTATTTTCTAGGTATATAAACGAGAACAGGTTATTTCATTTCTTTTAATTTCAATTTCTTCATATTTACAATAGAGATAAATATACAATAGGGATATGTGTAACAAACACTGAATACCTTGTCCTCCACATAGCAAATGCTCACTGAATGCAGATTGTTGTTGTTGTTATTATTAGAATAGTATTATTATTATTAAGGTTATGTACAGAAAACATATTTACAAGTCCTACTGATGATCTACACCAAAAACTATATATCAGTGGAATCCAGTATTTTGTCAATCACCCATACAATAGTTAAAAAGAAAATATGCATATTTTGTCTATCTCTTCTTATCTACACTTTGTATATCTACTTACCCAATTAAATCTCAAAGGACAGCATACGATATGATACTCTGTGAAAGATACTACATATAAATTCTGTTTCAATTAGTTTTAATCTTAAAGAGCTACCATTTTATCACAGTTTATTGTATTATTATTGATATTATCTTATAATAAGATTAATGAAAATTTTACCCTGGAAGTAAGAGAAATTTGAACTCTGTTATTTTCTTATTTGTTTACCTTCCCAATATTAGCACTTTCTTTAACCTTCATTGCTTTGCAGGAATCTAATTGAGTCTACTTGGTACAGGTTATTTTAATTTAAATTAAATGATATAATATGTAAATCCAATTAATCAGCACAAATGCAAGCTGCAGCGTATAAGAGTACGCTGAAAGTTAAATAACGAATTTCTTATTCTTGATTCCGCTTTATCATTCAAAAGTAGTTCTGGAGTGTTTATAGTTGTCTAAAACACATTTAGATAGCAACACTGAAACAAATAGCAAGAAATATATTGGTCTGAATCAGATAATTATGTAATTATACAGTTATTTAGATATAATATTTAAAAAAAATATATATATATCTAGGGGCACCTGGGTGGCTCACGTAGGTTAAGCATCCGACTTTGGCTCAGGCCATGATCTCACTGCTTGTGAGTTCAAGCCCTATGTCAGGCTCTGTACTGACAGCTCAGAGCCTGGAGCTCCTTTTGGATGCTGTGTCTCCCTCTCTATATGCCCCTCCCCTGCTCACACTCTGTCTCTCTCTTTGGAAAAAAAAAAAAAAAACATTTAAAAAATTAAAAAAAAAACACCTTAAAAAAATATATATATATATCTCAGTATATGTCTTAAGACATATATTGACTTAAGAAGGACTTAAGTCCTTTTATATATATATATATATATATATATATATATATATATATCCTTCATATATATATCCTTTATATATATATATATATATATATATATATATATATATATATCATATGTTAGAAGGACTTAAGTACAATGAAGAAGAATAAAATCAGGAGAAAGAGGCTAGTAACCAGGAATAACAGAGTAGCCAGAAGTGAGGTCATGCTATCTTTGCATGAGGATAAGGCCCAGGATATTCCCTTTTCCATTTCCATATAACTTGATCCCTTGTGATGTATGACAACATAACACACTGGGTCTTATCCTGTGGTGTACTGTTATAAATAGAGGTACTGCCCCTATTTGTTACTAGAACATAGATTGCATCTTGGACCACTCCCTGCCTAAGATGAGAAAGGTATGTCCTCACAGTAGTGGTTCTTATGCAGTTTGCAGGCTGTTTTCCTGGAAAATGGAGCCATTGGGTTATCTATCATTAGAAGTTTTACTCAGTACGCAAATCATCATAAAGTACATTTAAAATCCAGTTCATTCCAAAAGAGGGCACATATTTTGAATATAAAAGTAGCCTACTACTTTGCCCCTTAGCTCCAGTCAGAACAAAGGAAGACTCCTTAATTTAATTAAGTCTTGGCTCCAGAGTCTCATTAACTCTTAAAATAGTATGTTTCAAGTATCAGAATGACAAGGTAACAAGTAGATACCTAAACCACCAGTAACTACCACAGCGTTCCCCTTGGTCCTCTATACTGAGTTGGGAATAAAGAATCAGGCCAGTGACACGTGAGTGGCTCAGTACAGTTGAGTGTCCGACTCGGCTCACATCATGATCTCACGGCTCGTGAGTTCAAGCCCCACATGGGGCTCACTGCTGTCAGCACAGACCCACTTTGGATCTTCTGTCCCCCATTCTCTCTCTGCCCCTTCCCCATTTGCACTATCTCTCTCAAAAATAAACAAGTCTTAAAAAAAAAAAAAAGAATCAGGACCCAGAATATTTATTTAATATTTGACATTCCTGTACTTAGGACCAGGATTATTATTGCATAAACCAATATATTCATGGTTGGAGTAATATAAATATCTTATTTATATTTCAGTGAAAAGAACTAAGGGGCCTCCAGAATTTAACTAGTTATGATAATACAATGGATGGGGAAACAAAAAGTTCTTTCAAAACTAAAGAAAAATAAATTCAACCCTTTTTCTTTACACGTATTATTAAAGTTATGAAAGTCCATCTAAATATCTTTTTGAGGATGTAAAAAGAAAAGCCAAAATGGGAAATGTAATAAAAACAAAGGATAGAAATCACAAAACAGGAAAAAAAACCATACAATATAGTCTGAAGTTTTCCAGTAAAATTGGTTTGGAACAGATACATAAACCAATTTGGTTCATTGACTTCTTGATGGTGTACATTTTGTCCTTTCAGATCTTATATTGAATGTAATAGATCACTATATATGAAATGGATATAGTTTTTATTAGAAAAAGAGAGAAAAATCTGGGTTTCATTAGATCTTATCAAGCTGAAACACTATGATCTTTAGAAAAATATTGGGTCTCCATGCCCAAGAAAAGAAATATGGATATGTTGGATATGTTGACTTTCAGAGTTTTTAATAGAATACATATTTAATAAATAAGTGTCCCTGTATGAAATTTCTTATAAAATCCTCACTTTTTTGAGCTATGAATTGCTTGATCTTTGATTTGGGCTTTTGCTGAAAACACAATTAAATGTTATATATCAAGTATTTGAATGTTTGCTCTTTTAATGAATTTGCTTCATTTTTTAAAATTGATTTTTAAGAAAAATCTCCTCGGAAGTCCAAACTTAGACACATTTCTCAGACAAGATTTACTTTAAACTTTACATCTTATATAATTAATAACTTGAAATCATAAAGGACATAGAACTTTTCTACACATTTACCCATCACAATAAACTCATTCTTAAATCCTTTGCAGCTAACTTTCCAACAGGAAGCAGGATTACCCTTGCAAGATGTAGGAAATTATATGAAAATGGATAAGACTTTTATCTATAAACAAATCATAAATTCTGTTATCATTTTTCCTAACCAAAGCCAAATAGCTGATGTCTTTAATAAGAAGGAATAACACTCCACAATTTTAGACAACTAGATAACTACAGATAGAGCAATGAGTGTGATGAGTTTTAAATCTCTTATCCGTTGCATAGATATGGGAATAGGGAACTGGCATGCAATGTTTAAATACCTTAAGAAAAGGAACAATGACATCAGTTTGCAATTAACTTAAATTTCTGTGCATTCTGAAAACATAAATAGATGTTCTATATTTTAATCACTGTGTTTTATTTTCTCTCAAAGCTATATTAGAATTACACTGAATAGATATATAGTTGTCACTACTGTGTAACTATAACATGAACATGAAATTAAGTTTACATATGGGTGAAAATGAATGTAATAAAACAAGTTCTGTTTTACTTTTGATACTTAGGTTATCCCTTTCTCTGGAAGTGTCTGGTTTTCCTCCACTGTGTGTGTGTGTGTGTGTGTGTGTGTGTGTGTGTGTGTGTGCATGTATTTATTTAAAGATTTAATCAATTTTGAAATATAATTACTGATTTAAAATAAGACCATAAGAAGAAACTAAGGAAACAGAAATAGGTCAGAACAGTATTAAAAATTATAAAAGAGAGAAATAAAGGAAAAATCCAGTTCTCTCAGGTAAGAAATCTTTTTTTTTTTGTGGTTATTTTTTTTTTATATATGAAATTTATTGACAAATTGGTTTCCATACAACACCCAGTGCTCATCCCAAAAGGTGCCCTCCTCAATACCCATCACCCACCTTCCCCTCCCTCCCACCCCCCATCAACCCTCAGTTTGTTCTCAGTTTTTAACAGTCTCTTATGCTTTGGCTCTCTCCCACTCTAACCTCTTTTTTTTTTTTTCCTTCCCCTCCCCCATGGGTTCCTGTTAAGTTTCTCAGGATCCACATAAGAGTGAAACCATATGGTATCTGTCTTTCTCTGTATGGCTTATTTCACTTAGCATTACACTCTCCAGTTCCATCCACGTTGCTACAAAAGGCCATATTTCATTTTTTCTCATTGCCACATAGTATTCCATTGTGTATATATACCACAATTTCTTTATCCATTCATCAGTTGATGGACATTTAGGCTCTTTCCATAATTTGGCTATTGTTGACAGTGCTGCTATGAACATTGGGGTACAAGTGCCCCTATGCATCAGTACTCCTGTATCCCTTGGATAAATTCCTAGCAGTGCTATTGCTGGGTCATAGGGTAGGTCTATTTTTAATTTTCTGAGGAACCTCCACACTGCTTTCCAGAGCGGCTGCACCAATTTGCATTCCCACCAACAGTGCAAGAGGGTTCCCGTTTCTCCACATCCTCGCCAGCATCTATAGTCTCCTGATTTGTTCATTTTGGCCACTCTGACTGGCGTGAGGTGATACCTGAGTGTGGTTTTGATTTGTATTTCCCTGATGAGGAGCGACGCTGAACATCTTTTCATGTGCCTGTTGGCCATCTGGATGTCTTCTTTAGAGAAGTGTCTATTCATGTTTTCTGCCCATTTCTTCACTGGGTTATTTGTTTTTCGGGTGTGGAGTTTGGTGAGCTCTTTATAGATTTTAGATACTAGCCCTTTGTCCGATATGTCATTTGCAAATATCTTTTCCCATTCCGTTGGTTGCCTTTTAGTTTTGTTGGTTGTTTCCTTTGCTGTGCAGAAGCTTTTTATCTTCATAAGGTCCCAGTAATTCACTTTTGCTTTTAATTCCCTTGCCTTTGGGGATGTGTCAAGTAAGAGATTGCTACGGCTGAGGTCAGAGAGGTCTTTTCCTGCTTTCTCCTCTAAGGTTTTGATGGTTTCCTGTCTCACATTTAGGTCCTTTATCCATTTTGAGTTTATTTTTGTAAATGGTGTGAGAAAGTGGTCTAGTTTCAACCTTCTGCATGTTGCTGTCCAGTTCTCCCAGCACCATTTGTTAAAGAGGCTGTCTTTTTTCCATTGGATGTTCTTTCCTGCTTTGTCAAAGATGAGTTGGCCATACGTTTGTGGGTCTAGTTCTGGGGTTTCTATTCTATTCCATTGGTCTGTGTGTCTGTTTTTGTGCCAATACCATGCTGTCTTGATGATGACAGCTTTGTAGTAGAGGCTAAAGTCTGGGATTGTGATGCCTCCTGCTTTGGTCTTCTTCTTCAAAATTCCTTTGGCTATTCGGGGCCTTTTGTGGTTCCATATGAATTTTAGGATTGCTTGTTCTAATTTCGAGAAGAATGCTGGTGCAATTTTGATTGGGATTGCATTGAATGTGTAGATAGCTTTGGGTAGTATTGACATTTTGACAATATTTATTTTTCCAATCCATGAGCAGGGAATGTCTTTCCATTTCTTTAAATCTTCTTCAATTACCTTCATAAGCTTTCTATAGTTTTCAGCATACAGATCCTTTACATCTTTGGTTAGATTTATTCCTAGGTATTTTATGCTTCTTGGTGCAATTGTGAATGGGATCAGTTTCTTTATTTGTCTTTCTGTGGCTTCATTGTTAGTGTATAAGAATGCAACTGATTTCTGTACATTGATTTTGTATCCTGCAACTTTGCTGAATTCATGTATCAGTTCTAGCAGACTTTTGGTGGAGTCTATCGGATTTTCCATGTATAATATCATGTCATCTGCAAAAAGCGAAAGCTTGACTTCATCTTTGCCAATTTTGATGCCTTTGATTTCCTTTTGTTGTCTGATTGCTGATGCTAGAACTTCCAGCACTATGTTAAACAACAGCGGTGAGAGTGGGCATCCCTGTCGTGTTCCTGATCTCAGGGAAAAAGCTCTCAGGTTTTCCCCGTTGAGGATGATGTTAGCTGTGGGCTTTTCATAAATGGCTTTTATGATCTTTAAGTATGTTCCTTCTATCCCGACTTTCTCAAGGGTTTTTATTAAGAAAGGGTGCTGGATTTTGTCAAAGGCCTTTTCTGCATCGATTGACAGGATCATATGGTTCTTCTCTTTTTTTTTGTTAATGTGATGTATCACGTTGATTGATTTGCGAATGTGGAACCAGCCCTGCATCCCAGGAATGAATCCCACTTGATCATGGTGAATAATTCTTTTTATATGCTGTTGAATTCGATTTGCTAGTATCTTATTGAGAATTTTTGCATCCATATTCATCAGGGATATTGGTCTGTAGTTCTCTTTTTTTACTGGGTCTCTGTCTGGTTTAGGAATCAAAGTAATACTGGCTTCATAGAATGAGTCTGGAAGTTTTCCTTCCCTTTCTATTTCTTGGAATAGCTTGAGAAGGATAGGTATTATCTCTGCTTTAAACGTCTGGTAGAACTCCCCTGGGAAGCCATCTGGTCCTGGACTCTTATTTGTTGGGAGATTTTTGATAACCGATTCAATTTCTTCACTGGTTATGGGTCTGTTCAAGCTTTCTATTTCCTCCTGATTGAGTTTTGGAAGAGTGTGGGTGTTCAGGAATTTGTCCATTTCTTCCAGGTTGTCCAATTTGTTGGCATATAATTTTTCATAGTATTCCCTGATAATTGTTTGTATCTCTGAGGGATTGGTTGTAATAATTCCATTTTCATTCATGATTTTATCTATTTGGGTCATCTCCCTTTTCTTTTTGAGAAGCCTGGCTAGAGGTTTGTCAATTTTGTTTATTTTTTCAAAAAACCAACTCTTGGTTTCGTTGATCTGCTCTACAGTTTTTTTAGATTCTATATTGTTTATTTCTGCTCTGATCTTTATTATTTCTCTTCTTCTGCTGGGTTTAGGCTGCCTTTGCTGTTCTGCTTCTATTTCCTTTAGGTGTGCTGTTAGATTTTGTATTTGGGATTTTTCTTGTTTCTTGAGATAGGCCTGGATTGCAATGTATTTTCCTCTCAGGACTGCCTTCGCTGCGTCCCAAAGCGTTTGGATTGTTGTATTTTCGTTTTCGTTTGTTTCCATATATTTTTTAATTTCTTCTCTAATTGCCTGGTTGGCCCACTCATTCGTTAGTAGGGTGTTCTTTAACCTCCACGCTTTTGGAGGTTTTCCAGACTTTTTCCTGTGGTTGATTTCAAGCTTCATAGCATTGTGGTCTGAAAGTATGCATGGTATAATTTCAATTCTTGTAAACTTATGAAGGGCTGTTTTGTGACCCAGTATATGATCTATCTTGGAGAATGTTCCATGTGCACTCGAGAAGAAAGTATATTCTGTTGCTTTGGGATGCAGAGTTCTAAATAGATCTGTCAAGTCCATCTGATCCAATGTCTCATTCAGGGCCCTTGTTTCTTTATTGACCGTGTGTCTAGATGATCTATCCATTTCTGTAAGTGGGGTGTTAAAGCCCCCTGCCATTACCACATTCTTATCAATAAGGTTGCTTATGTTTATGAGTAATTGTTTTATATATTTGGGGGCTCCGGTATTCGGCACATAGACATTTATAATTGTTAGCTCTTCCTGATGGATAGACCCTGTAATTATTATATAATGCCCTTCTTCATCTCTTGTTACAGCCTTTAATTTAAAGTCTAGTTTGTCTGATATAAGTATGGCTACTCCAGCTTTCTTTTGGCTTCCAGTAGCATGATAAATAGTTCTCCATCCCCTCACTCTCAATCTAAAGGTGTCCTCAGGTCTAAAATGAGTCTCTTGTAGACAGCAAATAGATGGGTCTTGTTTTTTTATCCATTCTGATACCCTATGTCTTTTGGTTGGCGCATTTAATCCATTTACATTCAGTGTTATTATAGAAAGATACGGGTTTAGAGTCATTGTGATGTCTGTATGTTTTATGCTTGTAGTGATGTCTCTGGTACTTTGTCTTACAGGGTCCCCCTTAGGATCTCTTCTAGGGCTGGTTTAGTGGTGACAAATTCCTTCAGTTTTTGTTTGTTTGGGAAGACCTTTATCTCTCCTTCTATTCTAAATGACAGACTTGCTGGATAAAGGATTCTCGGCTGCATATTTTTTCTGTCTAGCACACTGCAAATCTTGTGCCAATTCTTTCTGGCCTGCCAAGTTTCAAAAGAGAGATCAGTCACGAGTCTTAAAGGTCTCCCTTTATATGTGAGGGCACGTTTACCCCTTACTGCTTTCAGAATTTTCTCTTTATCCTTGTATTTTGCCAGTTTCACTATGATATGTCGTGCAGAAGATCGATTCAAGTTACGTCTGAAGGGAGTTCTCTGTGCTTCTTGGATTTCAATGCCTTTTTCCTTCCCCAGTTCAGGGAAGTTCTCAGCTATTATTTCTTCAAGTACCCCTTCAGCACCTTTCCCTCTCTCTTCCTCCTCTGGGATACCAATTATGCGTATATTATTTCTTTTTAGTGTATCACTTAGTTCTCTAATTTTCCCCTCATACTCCTGGATTTTTTTATCTCTCTTTTTCTCAGCTTCCTCTTTTTCCATAACTTTATCTTCTAGTTCACCTATTCTCTCCTCTGCCTCTTCCATCCGAGCCGTGGTGGTTTGCATTTTGTTTTGCATTTCATTTAAAGCGTTTTTCAGCTCCTCGTGACTGTTCCTTAGTCCCTTGATCTCTGTAGCAAGAGATTCTCTGCTGTCCTGTATACTGTTTTCAAGCCCAGCGATTAATTTTATGACTATTATTCTAAATTCACTTTCTGTTATATTATTTAAATCCTTTTTGATCAGCTCATTAGCTGTTGTTATTTCCTGGAGATTCTTCTGAGGGGAATTCTTCCGCTTGGTCATTTTGGATAGTCCCTGGTGTGGTGAGAACCTGCAGGGCACTTCCCCTGTGCTGTGGTGTATCACTGGAGTTGGTGGGCGGGGCCGCCGTCAGTCCTGATGTCTGCCCCCAGCCCACCGCTGGGGCCACAGTCAGACTGGTGTGTGCCTTCTCTTCCCTTCTCCTAGGGGCGGGATTCACTGTGGGGTGGCATGGCCCGTCTGGGCTACTTGCACACTGCCAGGCTTGTGATGCTGGGGATCTGGCGTATTAGCTGGGGTGGGAAGGCAAGGTGCACGGCGGCAGGGGGGGCAGGCTTAGCTCGCTTCTCCTTAAGTGATCCACTTCAGGAGGGGCCCTGTGGCAGCGGGAGGGAGTCAGATCCGCTGCCGGAGGTTTGGCTCCGCAGAAGCACAGATTTGGGTGTTTGCATGGAGCGAGCAATTTCCCTGGCCGGAACCGGTTCCCTTTGGGATTTTGGCTGGGGGATGGGCGGGGGAGATGGCGCTGGCGAGCGCCTTTGTTCCCCGCCAAACTGAGCTCTGTCGTCCGGGGGCTTCGCAGCTCACCCTCCCTTTGTCCTCCAGCTTTCCCGCTTTCCGAGCAGAGCTGTTAACTTATGACCTCCCAGACGCTAAGTCTCGCTTGCTGTCGGAACACAGTCCGTCAGGCCCCTCTGCTTTTGCAAGCCGGACTCGGGGGCTCTGCTTGGCTGGCAAGCAGCCCCTCCGCCCCGGCTCAGTCAGTGGAGGGCGCACCGCCTCGCCGCCTTTCCTACCCTCTTCCGTGGGCCTCTCGTCCGCACTTGGGTCTGGTGACTCCGTTCTGCTAATCCTCTGGCGGTTTTCTGGGTTATTTAGGCAGGTGTAGGTGGAATCTAAGTGATCAGCAGGACGCGCGGTGAGCCCAGCGTCCTCCTACGCCGCCATCTTCCCCTCCTCTCCAGAAATCTTTTTTTTTTTTTTAAGTATGGTTACTAAGACAACAGCTTAATGTAAGACTAGAGAATTGAAAAAAAAAAAAAAGAGTTAGTCCAAAAACCATCCTAATTATAGGTGCCAGTGAACATATTAGAGACAGGGACACCACATATCACTATGCAAAAGATCGCATCAAATATAAAATTATGAAAAGTATATAAATTGGTAAAGAACTCACACAGTACCTTTACTAATAAGGAAATCCCAAAGGAAGTATATTAGCTTATTAAAGCTGCCATAACAAAGTACCACAAAATAGGTGGCTTAGAACAACAGAAAATTATTGTCTCAGGGTTCTGGAGGCCATCAGTCCTGAGGACTATGAGGAAGAAATCTGTTCCAAGCCTCACTCCTAGTGTCCAGCGATTTGATTATGATCTTTGGTGTTCCTTGGTTCTACTTCATCACTCTGATCTTTGCCTTCAACTTCACATGGTGTTCTCCCCATGCATTCCTGCATCTGCATCCTCCCCCCCCCATTTTATAAGGACACCAGTAGCATTGGATTAGGTGCCTACTCTACTACAGTATGGCCTCATCCTCACCTGAATACATCAGTAATGACCTTAGTCTCAAATTTCGAGGTACTAGGTTTTAGGACTTCACCATATGAATTTTGGAGCAAAACAAATCAACTCAGAACATGTAAGTACATAATATATATACTCTATTCTTCATGTAATGAAAAAACTTCAAATCAAAATGAATAGTGTGATACCACTAAAAATAAATGAATATTTATATTATTCAATGATGATAAGTCATTTTCATAAACTCCTGGTGACTTTTTATGTCTCTGTTATCTTCTTGGGGGAGAAAATCTATTGATATGTGTCAAATGTCTTCAAATTCTATTTTTGGCCAAATCATTTAACATGTACAGATATCCTCAAGGAAAATTATCTTAAAAGTAGCTATATATTTTATAGAAAGACCACCAAAACACTTTATATTTATAAATATTTGAAAAATAGTTTTGAACTTTAGGGACTAGTGGAAAAAACTGGTTGATATGTATAAATATAATCATATCCAGACATTAAATAATTATAACTTTTTTTTATATTTACAATTGTGTGAGGTATTAATCTAAGCATTTTCATGTGTATTAACACAGAGAATTCTCACAAGAACCCTCTGAGAAATATGCTCTACTAACTCTCTTATTTTTGGTAAATTTTAGGTGTAAAAAAAATTAAATAACTTGTCTTGGGTGACCCAGTTTTGCAAGCAGCAGAGCTAGGGCAAAAACCCAGGCATCTGTTCCCCAAATTCATTTTCTTAACCACTTTGCTATATTAACCTCATAAACTGATATTGAATTATTTATGATATCAGGTTGTTTAAATAAAACAAAGTATAATATTGTACACATAATTTTCAATTATCTTCATTGAAATATAAGTCAGAACATAATATGCCAAGATAACAACTGTTGTCTTAGAATTGTATAATTATCATTGTTTTTACTGTTACTTATGCCTTTGGTATTTTTTTCTAATATACTTAAAATTTTAAGATGAAACAACAATAAAAATACTTCATAGGTGTTCATATGCATTTTTTATACACATTTACCAGATCAAATATGACAGTAAGATATTTGGTAATTTGAATTTTTGTTTCTCTCTAGGTAAGCTCTTATTTAATCCAAGCTTCAGGCTGCTAGATTCACTAACAAAATATAAATAGATTACATGTTTTATTTAATTAACCCAGGGTCACTATCCATTAGAGTTTAGTTTGCATATCTACCTTAAGGGACTATGGAATGGTCCAGGTGGTTCCTGTGACCTAATTTGCATATATGGCCATGGCATACGCAAAAGGAATTGCCTGTTGCCAGGTTCTCTGGATACTTGACGTTGGTTACTACCATGCAGAATTATATTCACTAGAACATTCTGGGAGGGGTGAAGAGTTGTAGGGGCTTTGAAAATATAGTGTACCATAGACTAGTAAGCAGTCAACAGAAGCCTAGCTACCCCACCAAGAATAAAAACAATCCAAGGAAAAGTAGAATAATATGAAATGCAGCAGGGTACAGAAACATGAATTTCCCCAGCATCACAGTATATATTACACTTACTGCCTGAATATTAGAGGTGTTGGTGGAGGGAGAAGGGCACAACTGAACCATAATTAGTTGCACTAGTAAATAATCAGTTAAACAGATGATTAAACAAAATCATCTTTGTTTTTGGCCTTATCAGAACTACAAAGACAAAATATGACAAAAGCAGGTTTTAATATCTATTGCTACATACCCAATCATATCTTTCAAACCCAGACATAAAAAATATTTTATTCAACATTCCTTGCCAGGAACCTGATATGTTATAGTATAATTGAGGATTATATCCCTAAAATAACTTAGAAGGACATCAGAGAAGTCCCTTAAACCTCAAAAAAAAAAAATTCCAGGTGTGCTTGGGTGGCTCAGTCGGTTAAAGGTCTGACTCTTGGTTTCAAATCAGGTCATGATCTCAGGGTTGTGAGATCAAGCCCTGTGTTGCACTGGGCATGGAGCCTGCTTGAAATTCTCTCTCTCTCTCTCTCTCTCTCTCTAATAAAATAAAAATTCCAAGAAAAGTCTAGAAAGTAACACTGCTGAGAATAAGGAAGGAATTCAGATTTTAGAGCTGAGGCCAGAAAGTGAAAGTTAGATCACCCACAAGAGTAATAATTTGAGTGCCAAGATTTTGCTGAGATAAAACTTTCTGGGTCACTCATGCCATAGAAAATTGTGCAGAAAATGCTGGAAATAATTGTTTATTATTATGAACAATGTTGTTGTTAATATTTATTAATACCCATTGTATAGCCCAGAAAGCTCCATGTACTAGAGATGTAAAAATAAAAGATCATCACTCCTCTCAAGAAATTCTGTCTAAAATAGAATGTTACACTGTCTGTGGGTCTATCCTTGCAGGGAGAAACCTAGGAACCATGAGGAACATATAAAGGACATCCACATAAGACTGGCTAGAGATGGAAGTGGCATTAGAAGTGAAGCACTGTTAAAGAAGGGTTTCTAGAAAAGGTTATAATTGAGCCGATTATACAAGAATTTCTCTCTTGCTCAGTGTTATGACTTGACTTTGTTAAATTAACATTTGTTATATCGAGCACAGGGTGCCAGATAATGAGCCAGTGTTCAGCAAAAGACCACAAGAGAAATTGAAATAGAGAAGTTTATTATTCTCAGGTCCCGGAGGAAGTACATGGCATAAAGCCACACAGGGAGATCAAGACAGAATACAGGGAGAAAGAAAGACAGGACATGGGTACGTGACTTTATTGGGGTCCATGGATGGGGGCTTTGGAGTTCCCTGGCTACAGCTGGGACGGTTGATTCAAAGTAGAAAAAGCAGAATTTTGATAAACTCCACAGAGGTCTTATTTCAGAGGTACACAAAGAGAAGACCTTGGGAGTAGGGGAGGCTACTGATCACAAGGATCATTGGGGAATTCATATCAGGAACTTATATTTGTTGTGGCTGTGCAGACTGTTATCTGGTACCAGCACTTGCATGAGCAAACTGGTATCAGTTTAAAGTCCCCACAGTCCGCTGGGCCAAAGACAATGGATGCTGAGGCAGCAATACCATGGAGTAACTTAGCTAAACTCTTGCTTTTCTCCTTATCACTACTTTAGAGAAGCTACAGCTCTATTTTTTTTTATTTAAAATCAGTAATAAATGTACAAGAAAAGCAAGGGACTCTTACGGGTATCATATAGGTAATAGGCAGAGATTTAGGTATTCTCCAAAATCTCGTATTTCATGAGTTATCTCTCAGAGGTCTTATAGGAAGGATGATAATCCTTTTGTTAGTAGCATTAACAGGGAAATCTCACGAATAAGTTTTGGGTCTTTGTGCCACAAACTGATTTTCCCTGTAGCCTAACAAGAAAAGATAAATATAACATCTACAGTCAACCTGTTCAATGCTCCTCACTGATAAGGAACAAATTGACCTGGGATCTTTTTCACTACAAATAGAGCTTTACAGGGGAATATGTCAGGTGAGTTAAAAAAGAAGAACAAAAATGTATTTATGTGAAAAGGAGAACCACAGTTATTTTAAACTTTAACTGTCATTCATTTTGAGAAACTTGTTCCACATGGATATTACTGGGTGTTGCTATTTTAACAGCGAATTATAGAGAATATAATAGAAATAACAACTTGAGCTATTCCAAATCAAAATCGAAGAGCAGAAATGAAACCATGGAATCTGTGGATTTGACATCGAAAATTGTAATTCCACCAATGTGATCATAGAAAGAGATCAGCTCTAATAGCACAATTTTGGAAGTATTTTGGAATATCTAATATGAGCTGCTTAACAGAAACCGTAAGGCCACATCACATATATGCTTTCAAATCTTTGGAAGCTTAAAAGCCAACTAAAAAAGTTATTATTGTGCATTAAAGAAGTTTCAGTGAGAGTGTTGCCTTGTAGGTCATGATATATGTTGAAAATTAGTTGACTTAGCAGGATGCAACACCCAATATTCTTATTTTAGGTAATGCCTACACACTTAACTAATTTTGTACTACAAGTAGAGGTCAGAAGCAGAGAGATTCAGAGTGGCTTGTCATGAGTGGGGTTCCCTGTAGATTTAACGTTTGTAAGTTTCATTTCTACTTTTCAATCAATGAACTGGGGCATGATATGAATTCATTATGAGGAAACAAAGATTGAAAAAATTGGATAAATGATTCCAGAACATATGCTCAGGTAACTGTAAAAATCAACTTCTATTCAAAACTCAGAAGTTGAAAAGATTGGAAAATTGGATTCAGTTACTTACATAAGAATGTAGGCTTAGGGCTTGATGCATTAAGAAGTGGGAAGAATATGAGATTTTACCCTATTGGGTGCTAACAATTTACTCTGGCACATTATTACGGATGATGACTGAAGGTAGGAGAGTCCTGGATCAGAGGAAGGACTTTATTATCTTGAGATAGTAAGCAGCATAAACTTATCTTGCACATCAGCTGTTCTTGTGTCCCCCTAGTCTCACCAGGACGACATAAAACATCCCAGATAGATGCTGTTCACACAGTAGGTTTGCAACATGGTTGAGGGACTCTGAGTTTAGTTAACTCAAATCTCTTATGTTAGGCTGTGAACAAACATGCTCAATCTTTGTTCCCTCCAGGGAGACACTATCTCTATCTTCTAAGGCCATTTCCAATACAAGCATCCTTGAAAAGATAGTCCAAAACAAAAGCAAGTGCTCCTGCTCATAACAGTGCAGAAAGGCAGGAGAGCCATTAAGAATTATCTCCCGGGGCACCTGGGTGGCGCAGTCGGTTAAGCGTCCGACTTCAGCCAGGTCACGATCTCGCGGTCTGTGAGTTCGAGCCCCGCGTCGGGCTCTGGGCTGATGGCTCAGAGCCTGGAGCCTGTTTCTGATTCTGTGTCTCCCTCTGTCTCTGCCCCTCCCCCGTTCATGCTCTGAATCTCTCTGTCCCAAAAATAAATAAACGTTGAAAAAAAAATTAAAAAAAAAAAAAAGAATTATCTCCCAAAGTGCTTCTGCCTGGGAAAATTTTAGTGCAGCTGATGTGCCATTGGTTAGTTTATCAAGTTGTGGGCATATTTCAAAATATTGAAATTTCATGCTTCAGTTTTCCTCACTACCCTTTCCCATTAGCCTGATCTTTGGCATTTCTTATGATTATCTTGCACATGTGGCCATTACCGGGCTAGCAAGCATTTTAGTGATTATGTTCTCCATAATCTGAGTAATATTTTTGGTGATTTGTATGCTCAGTAACGTCTCTAATTATTATTAAGATTGTTATTTTCTGAATATCTTAATATCTTAATAGTCATAGTTTTGAGGTTGGATTTATTTATGCCTTTATAAAGTTAAGATGTGTGTTTACCTTTATTAATTTAAGAAAAAGTAATGCAAATGAGTATAAAATATGCATGCAAGTTTTCTAGAGAAAATGTTTTATAAAATTTCCTCTTTATACTAAGAGGCTGTTAATGCATCAGGAGCAGTGAGAATAATTGTTAGAGAAGTCCACTCAAATACCACCCACATATACAATGGCTAGAATAGGACCCAAAAGATTTTCTCGGAAAAGCTTGCATACAGCAGACAACACAGCCAAGTCATAGTCATACTGAGTATTTCTCCTCCAATGGCAAGATAAAGATTTGTGACAAAAATGTTCTAACATCCTCAAAAGCACCACATTGCACAAACCACCTCTTTTAGCAAATAATACCTATATGTTGTGTGTTTGCACATAAAATCACCACAATCACAATTTTACAGATTTACTTCATGACTTAATTTATCCAAATGGTGATGGTTGTTTATTTCCCACACTGGATAGATTGAAATGACGTGCACAACTGGGTTTCAGAACTGGTCTACATTTAATTCATGGATGTTGACAGAACCTAGTGCCACACCTGAACATCCCGTGTAAGTCCTGTGTAACTCCCATCCCACACTCACTCAAGTAAGGTCAAAGCTCAATTCAAATAGTCAAACAGCTGTTTTCACACAAAATGTTTAGAGAATCTTACTTTGGATTAGGGATTGCCAATCAAGATACTTACAGGAATCAGACAATTATGATATGTCAATGAAATGGGTCAGCAGAAAAGGAAGTTCACATTAGAATTCAGTGTCAGAGGAATAGTAAGAAATGAGGGGACGTGGAAAATACACACCCTCTCTAGAGCAGAGAATCTGTTACCCAGACTCAGCCCATTGTGAGGAGGTGGCATGTTGACCAATTTTCCAATATTTTCAAGCAAAAATTAAAAACTCTATGTTCTTGCTTTTCATAGGAATTGGTACTAGAAACAGGTATCATGAAATCCTTTTATTTACTAATGAACTACTAAATTAACGCTGTTAGTCTGAAGAGACTTCAGGCTATTTCTGAGAATGCAGAATGTGTATCATGCCTCCATGGCTGGCTTCTCATGGACAGCACTGATTTTATGAATAAGGCCTAAATCATGGTAGTCTCGGGTATGTTCTCATGAAAGTTCTCTAATTGAGAGTAGAGAAAAAGGAAAAGGCTACTTAAAAGTTAAAATTAATTAGTTCACTGAACTAATATTCTCAATATTATTGAACACCATTTGGTCCCCAAATATAAAACAAGTAAGTACCCTCTTGCATGGATCCTTGCAAATGTGATGAAAAGAAAATCTGGCCCATTCATTACGCGTGGCTTTGAACCAATTCAAATGAATGTCTCAGCTCTTAAAAGAATCCATTCTCAGTTGGAATGTTAAAATACAAAGCCCAACCAATGATATACAAAAGATTATATGGTTCATTCCCTCAAAAGGATAACTACATTTAGATGTTAAAAGTCAAACTTCACTTTGGATTCAGAAAGCTTATTTTCTTTTGGCATTAAATAGGTAATCACCCTTCTTTTATTTTCCTATTATATAATGTCTTAGAAGGACTTGTAATGATTTTTACAATAAACCTTAAATCTTAATAGTGGAGAAATTAATCCCTCTAGGTATTAACTATGTAAAAAGCACTCTAGGGTTGGAGGAGGTGTTTGTTATAGGATTGAATTAATGATTAAATAATAATTACAGAATATAGTGGGTAAGGTGAATATTGCAATCAAAGGTACTTGTAAAAAATTCTAATGTAAAAAATTCTGACAGCCTTCCTGTGATTGGCTCTAAGCTAATAAGGAACTCATAGCAAACAGGAAGGAAGGAAGTCTCTGAAAGAGAACTTTAGAAAAATTAATTGTATCTGTGTTCAGGTCTTCAAAATACTAAATCTAGGATCAGTCATATGCTGGAAAGCACAGAGCAGAATACATGAAGGTAAAGTTTCTGGGGTATCACCCCAATGTCTTCTACCAGTACGCCTTCTTTACCTGCATGTCATTCTTTTTTTTCCCAATGTTTATTTTTGAGAGACAGAGCACTAGTGGGGGAGGGGCAGAAAGAGAGGAGACAGAATCTGAAGCAGGCTCCAGGCTCTGAGCCATCAACACAGACCCCAATGTGGGGCTTGAACCCACAAATTGTGAGATCATGACCTGAGCTGAAGTCAGTGCTCAACCAGCTGAGCCACCCAGGCACCCCATTGCATGTCATTCTTTTGGGCTTTAGGGGTGTGCTAACTTGAATGCCTTAGGAGGTCGAACTATATTACCCCAATAGAATGACATTTTTTACATTGCCTAGCTGGCAGTCAGAAGACAATAAATATCCTAAAGATACAGTATGATGTGATTAAGTGGAGATCAATATAGAATACTAAGTAATTTGCCAAGGAAGCTGATGCCTGCACCATACTCTGAAAAATAAAAAAAACTGCTCCTCTGGAAACTACCCTTATGCAACCAGTTATTCCTTTTTAATATTTATATGCATATTCAAATTCTCTCTCATGGCTCCTATTTAAATATGATGGTCTTGGGCGTTCTGGTACAAGATAGGGACATAGAGAGACCCTGAACTCACCTCCTCCATGGAACACACCAATTTATATCTATTTATATAACATTTCCCCCTAAAGATATGTTGAATAGCTCCTGAATAGCTATTGAACAACCAAAGATAGAACAGCAAGAGAACATCAAGAGAGGCAGACACACAGTAACAAAAGGAAACCCTCACCTCAATGCTGCAAATGGCTGTGGGGAGGGATTGTACTCAAGGACCCTGAACAGATCCTTCTGTCCCTGGGCACAGAAAAAAGCTGCAGTTTAAAAGAGCAACTCACATATAAAAGACACAACACCAGAACTCTGGCAAGAGGCAAAGGAACTGCAGGAAAGCTCTCCAGGTCACAGGGATTGGAGAGAACAGTTTCTGTTCCTATACCTTAAAAGCCTAGACCAGAGCAGGGTCTGGACACTATAATGGGTAAGTCCAATCGTCATAATAAGCTTGAGTCTACTAGCCCACACCAGTCACCCTGTGGTGCCAGGGCACAGGAAACAAGCCTTGGTTTTGTGCTTTGTTGTGTTACTGTTGTTGTTGTTGTTTTCTTTTACTTTTTAATATTTGTGGGTTTTTTTTTTCTTTTTGGCTCTGTTCTTTTCTTTCTTGTTCTCTTTTTTTCTTCTTCTTCTTTTGTTTTCCTTTTATTATTATTAATTACTTCTTTATTCTTTCTGTAAAAAGCCATGGTTTAAAAGAGTAGCTAACATATACAGCCACAGCTCCAGCCAACCAACAAGTCATCAAGCACACACAGTCTGCATAGGGGACATTATTCACAAGACCACTCCTTCAACTTTAGGATAAGTAGATCTTTTACCTAATCCATAGAAACAAACACAGAAAGTCAAGCAAAATGGGGAGACAGAGGAGTATGCTCCAAAAGAAAGAATAAGAAAAAAAATTCAGAAAAAGAAGTAAATGAAACAGAGATAAGCAATATGTCTGATAAAGTATTTAAAGTAATGATCATAAAGATCACCAGGCTAGAGGGGAAAAAAAAAAAAAAGAAATAACTCATGAGACCTTCAATAAAGGGATAGAAAATATTGAAAAGAGCCAATCAGAGTTAAAAAAAAAACACAGTAACTGAAATAAAAAATACACTAGAGAAAATCAACAGTAAATCAGAGGATGCAGAAGAATATACCAGTGATTAGGAAGACAGGGTAATGAAAAGCACACAAGTTGAACAGCTAAAAGAGAAAAGAATTTAAAAAACTGAGGATAGGTTAAGAGATCTTTTGGACAACATCAAGCAAAGAAACATTCACATATAGTGGTCCCAGAAAAAGTGGAAAGAGAGGAAGGTGTAGAAAACTTATTTGAAGATATAATAACTGACCTAGGGAGAGAAATATATATCCAAGTTCAAGAAACACTGACAGTTCCAAACAAGATGTACTCAGGAGGTTCTTACCATGGCACATAATAATTAAAATGTCAGAAGTTAACGATAAAAAAGAGAATCTTAAAAGCAGCAAGAGAGAAACAAAAGTTACCTACAAGGAAAACCTATAAAGCTATCAACTGGTTTTTCAGCAGGAATTTGCAAGCCAGAGGGAGTGGTTTGATGTATTCAAAGTACTGAAAGGAAAAAGCCTACAACCAGGAATACTCTCCCAGGCAAGGTTATCATTCAGATTTGAAGAAGAGATGAAGAGATAAAGAGTTTCCTAGACAAAAGATAAAGGAATTTATCACCGCTAAACCAGCCTCACAAGAAATGGTAAAGGGACTTCTTTAGGTAGAAAAGAAATGGTTACAAGTAGACATAAGAAAAATATGAATTAAAAGATGTAAAATAGGACAACATATACATATAATGTGGAGAAGGGAGGAAAAAGAGGAAAAAGGATGAAAGAAAAGGAAATATTTCTTTCTTTCTTCCCTTCTTTCTTTCTTTCTTTTCTTCATCTTCATCTTCATCTTCGTCTTCTTTCTTCTTCTTTTTCTTCTTCTTCTAAGAATGTGTTTATAATGAAATGTCCACCAAAGTAATATGGACTGCTATTTACTTAAAATGCTATATATGAACTTCCTGGCAACCACAACCCAAAACCTATGATATATACACAAAAAAAGCCAGAGAGAAAGCCAAAGAAAACATTATAGATATACACTGATCACAGAGAAAAAAGAGCAAAAGGAGAAGAAAGGAACAAAGAAGAACTACAAAAACAACCAAAACCAAATTTTAAAAGTGTCAGTAAGTACAACCATTTGATAATTACTTTAAGTGTAAATAGACTGAATGCTCCAATCAAAAAACATAGAATTGTGGAATGGGTTAAAAATAAATAAATAAATAACAACACTCATCTATATGCTGCTTAGAAAAGACTCACCTCAGACATAAAGATGCATAAAGGCTGAAAGTAAAAGGATGCAAAAACATTCACTATGCAAATGAAAGTGAAAAAAACAAAAAAGGTGGGGTAGCAATACTTAGACAAAACAGACTTTAAAACAAAGACTAACAAGAGACAATGTAGAACATTATATAATGACAAATAACAATAAAGAGATCCATCCAACAAGAAAATATAACATCTGCAAATATCTATAAACTTAACACTGGAACACCTAAATAATAAAGCAAACATTAATGGACATAAAGAGAGTAACTGATGGTAATATAATAGTATTAGAGGACTTTAACTCTCCACTCACATCAATGGATATATCCTCCAGATAGATAATCAATTAAGAAAACTTTGTCTTTGAATGACACATTGGACCAGATGGACATAACAGATATACACAGAACATTCCATCCAAAAAAAAAACAGAAAATACATTCCTTTCAAGTGCACATGGAACATTCTCCAAAATAGATTATATATTAGGCCATAAAACAAGCCTCAGTAAATTTAAGAATATTGAAATCATACTATACATCTTTTCCAGCCACAATGATATAAAACTAGAAATAAATCACAAGGAAAAAAATGAAAGAACACAAACACATTGAGACTAAACAACCAATGGGTCAATGAAGCCATCAAGAAAGAAATTAAAAAATACATGGAGACAAATGAAAATGAAAACACAATAGTCCAAAATCTCTGGGACACACTGAAAGCAGTTCTGAAAGGGAAGTATATGGTAATACAGGCCTATCTCAAGAAACAAGAAAAAAATACAAGTAAACAATCTAACTTTAAGCGTTAAGGAACTAGACCTGGAAAAGGAAGAAAAAACAAAGTGCTAGGTGAGTAGAAGAAAGGAAATAATAAAGATCACAAGACAAATAAATGAAATAGATAAAGCTTCCAAATATATTCTATGAAGCCAGCATTATCCTGACACCTAAACCAGGCAAAGACAAAAAACATCACAAAAAAAAGAAAACTACAGGCCAATATCCCTGATGAACATAGATGCAAAATCCTCAACAAAATATTAGCAAACTGCATATGACAATACTTTAAAAAGATTATTCACCACCATTGCGTGGTATTTATTCCCAGGATGCAAATCAATCAACGTCATACACCACATCAACAAACTAAGGATAAAAATCATATCATCATCTAGGTAGGTGCAGAAAAAGTGTATGGCAAAGTTCAATATCCATTCATGATAAACAAACTGGGGTTAGAGGCAACATACCTCAACATAATAAGGCCATTGATTAAAAAAAACCCACAACTAACATCTTCCTCAAAGGTGAAAAACTGAGAGTTTTCCCTCTAAAGTCAATAACAAGACAAGGATGTCCACTCTCACCACTTTTATTCAACATAGTACTGGAAGTCCTTGCAACAGCAATCAGGGAAGAAAGAGTAAGAGACATCCATATTGGAAAAGAAGAAATTAAACTGTTACTATTTGCAGATGGCACGATACCACACATGGAAAATCTTAAAGACTCCACCAAAAAAACTATTAGAAGTAATAAATGAATTCAGTAAAATGGTAGGATAATTAATACCCATAAATTGCTAGTGTTTCTATAAGCTAACAATGAAGTTTCAGAAAGAGAAAAATAAAAACCAACAACAACACCATTTACAATTATTCCAAAAAGAATAAAATACCTATGAATAAACTTAACCAAAGAAGTGAAATATTTGTACTCTAAAAATTTTAAAACACCGATGAAAGTAATTGAAGAGAGCACAAACAAATGGAAAGATATTCCATGCTTATGGATTTGAAGAATTAAGATTGTCAAAATGTCCATACTACCCAAAGCAATGTACAGATTCAACGTAATTCCTCTCAAAATACTAACAGCATTTTTCACAAAACTAGAACAAATAATCCTAAAACTTGTGTGGAACCACAGAAGACCCAAAATAGCCAAAGCAGTCTTGAGAACAAAGAACAAAGCTGGTGGTATCACAATTCTGGATTTCAACATGTACTACAAAGCTGTAGTAATCAAAATAGTATGTCACTGGCATAAAAACGGACACATGGATCAATGGAACAGAATAGAGACCCCAGAAATAAACCTATATTATATGGTCAATTAATCTATGACAAAGGAGGCAAGAATATACAATGGGGAAAAGATATTCTTTTGAATAAATGATGCTGGGGAAACTGGACAGCTATATTTAAAGAATAAAACTAGATTACTTTCTAACACCATACATAAAAACAACTCAAAATGGATTAAAGACCTAAACATAAGACCTGAAACCATAAAACTGTTAACAGTCCTAGGAGAGAATACAGGCAGTAATTTCTCTGGCATTAGCCATAGAAACATTTTTCTAGATATGTCTCCTAAAACAAAAATAAATTATTAGGAATACATAAAAAATAAAAAGCTTTTGCACAGCAAAATAAACCATCAAGACAACAAAAAGACAACCTACTAAATGAGAGCAGATATTTGCAAATGATCTATCTTGCAGGGGTTAATATTCAAAATATATAAAGAACTTATACAACTCAACACCAAAAATATAATCTAATTAAAACATGAAAGAGGGCCTGAAGAGATATTTCCCAAGGAAGACACACAGATGGGCAACAGACACATGAAAAAAAGTTCAACATCACTAACTATCAGGGAAATGTAAATCAAAACCACAATGAGATATCACCTCATACCTTTCAGAATGGCTAAAATCAAGAAGATAATAAACAACAATTGTTGATGAGGATGTGGAGAAAAAGGAACTCTCGTGCATTGTTGGTGGGAATGTAAATTGGTACAGCCACTGTGGAAAACAGTATGGATAGTTCTCAAAAAACTAAAAAAAGAATAGTTTATGATCCAATAATTCCACTATTTACCCAGGGAAAATAAAAACACAAAGTCTAAGAGATACATGCATCCCTATGTTTATTACAGCATTATTTGTAATAGCCGAGAGAGGAGAGGAAAGCAATCTAAGAGTCCATCAATACACAAATGGACAAATATATATATATATATATATATATATATATATATATGACTATTACACAGCTATAAAAAGGAGGAAACCTTGCCATTTGGAGACAATATGAATCAATATGAATGGCCCTAGAAGGTATATTAAGTGAAATAAGTTACCTGAGAAAGACAAGTATCATGATTCCACTCATGAATTGAATCTAAAAAAAATAAAAAAATAAAAAGTAAATAAACAGGGGCCCCTGGGTGGCTCAGTTGGTTGAGCATCTGACTCTTGATTTTGGCTCAGGTCATGATCCCAGGGCTATGGGATTGAGCCCTGCATCAGGCTCTGCGCTATAGGTGGAACCTGGTTAAGATTCTCTTTCTATCTTTCTCTCTCTCTGCCCCTTTCCTGCTCTCACACATGCTCTCTCTCTAAAATAATATTTTTTAAAAAAAATTTAGAAATGAATAAAAAAACAGAAAACAGAATCAGGACTATAAATACAGAGAACAGACTGAGGGTTACCAGATGGGAGGGAGGTGGAGCATTGGGAAAAATGGATAAAGGGAAGAGGGAGATAAGGCCTCCAGCTACGGAATGAGTAAGTCATAGGAATAAAAAGCAGAGGGTAAAGAATTATAGTCCATGATATTATAATAGCAATGAAGTGTGACAGATGGTAGCTATACTTGTGGTGAACATGGCATAAGGTATAAACTTGTCAAATCATTAAGCTATAAACCTGAAACTATTGTAACATTGTGTGTCAACTATGCTCAAATAAAAAATATATGTTAAAAAAGAAGTAATTATGTTACAAAAAAAAAAATACTTGCCAAACAAGGAAGATGTTAAAATAAAGGATCAACATCCATAGAACAAATATAATTCTCTACATATTCTTCTTATAACTATTTTTCATAATTGGTATAAAATACCAAGTTTGAGTATGCTTTCTTTTTTTTTAATTTTTTTAAATGCTTATTTATTTTTGAGAGAGAGAGAGAGACAGAGACAGAGACAGAGCATGAGCAGGGGAAGAGCAGAGAGAGAGGGAGACACAGAATCCCAAGCAGGTTTTAGGCTCTGAGCTGTCAGCCCAGAACCCAATATGGAGCTCGAACCTACACTGTGAGATGATGACCTGAGCCAAAGTCAGACGCCCAAAACCAACTGAGTCACGCAGGCGTCCCTTTAAAAAAATTTTTTTTTGATGTTTATGAGTATGCTTTTTTTTTTTTTTTACTATTTATTTATTTTTGAGAGAGAGAGAGAGAGAGAGAGAGAGAGAGAGAGAGAGAGAGAGAGAATGTCAGCAGGGGAGGGGCAGAGAGAAGGAGACATAGAATCCTAAGCAGGCTCCAGGCTCCAACACGGGGCTCAAACTCATGAACCGTGAGATCATGACCTGAGCCGAAGTAGGATGCTCAACCAACTGAGCCACCCAGGTGCCCCAACCTATGAGTATGCTTTCTTAAAGCAACCATTGTTATGTATTATACATAAATATTTAATTTATTCTTAGACCTATATTGTTTTTTTTTACAGAATTCATTGGCATATTGTGTTATGGTATGAAATAAAATTTTGTACAATTTTTTTTTACTTAAAAAAAGTAAACAAAAATAAAATAAATTTTAAAAATAAATATGATTGTCTTACTTAAAAACAAACAAACATACAAAAATACCTCCTTTAAGTCTTCTCCCTCTTCTTCAAGGATCTCTCTTTTCTATCTCTTACACTGCTTAAAAATTGTTTATACTTTCCACCTACCTTTTTTTTTGCCTTTTTGTGTACTATTCAAACTCTTCCAATGTGACGTAAATTCCCTTTGATTCACATAAACTTGTCTACTAGATCCTAATAACTTCCTTGTTTATGGTTCTTAATCATATCTCTTCTTTATAAAGTGAGCATAAAATCAGCACTCAAGGTTTCCAGGGAAACATTTTTAAAAGCTTTTGTCTTTTCCATGGAGAAACCAGTGGAGTGGACGTTGCTGGTTGTGGCTGCTCATCTTAGAGGGGTCATCTCACTTGACTTTTCTCCTGTATAATTTACATTCTCCTTTTTGTACTCAATCTTTGAAATCCGGAGTGTATTTTATACTTACTGTGTATCTCAATTTGTTCTAGGATTTCTACTACTCAGTAGGTGCATATGGCTGGTGGCTAGTGTATTGAAGGGCACGGTCCTATGCCCTGGCCTAGTTAATTCATAATATCTGTCATCTCATCTAATGTACTATTTTTCTCAAAAATTCCTTCAGTGATAGTCTAGTCAGTGTATCTTTGATATATGATGTCATAACATCATTTCCTCTCATCAATAATTCTTATTTGGTTTTAAAATTATACATTTATATGGCATGATAATTGTTTGACATCTCATCAGAGTAGGAAGTGTCTGTTTGGTTTTTTCCCCATCATTGCTTTCCCAGTGCTTAGTTTGATCTCTGAGCCCTTATAAGCATCCAAAATATATATTATATTATGAATGCATTAATGACTAAATAACTGAAAGTGTAGGAAGGAAAGGGAAACACTAGCATAGAAATGGAGTGGCAATGAAGACAAACTATGATATAAAACAAATGGTATGGATTTGTACTGAGATGGACCTAGACTTATAAACTGATTCTCCTCCTTTAGTTGGGTGATTTGAGCATGTGTCTAGGCGTTGTATTATTCATTGATGTTCAATCAAATTAGGTATGAAAAAAGCATATCAAATGATTAAAATAATTTCATAAAAATTATAAAAATACTTTCCTATGCCAGTATTTATATGGGGACTATTGAAGGTTGAAAACTCACCAAGAGGATAGCATGAGACTCTGTTAAAACTCATTAGGCACAAATATGCATGTGTAAGAATTGATTATATTCTGAGTCTCTCTTTATCCTCATCTAAGGGTATTTGTCTACTAACATATGAAGTAGAAATTTTTGGAAAAACACAGTGATTAATCAGCCTTAAAAAAGAAGAGAATCCTACCATTTGCAGCAACATGGATAAACCTGGAAGAGATTATGCTAAGTGAAATAAGTCAGTCACTAAAGGGCAAATACTATATGATTCCTCCTAATAGTCAAATTCACAGAAGCAGAGAATTGAATGGTGGTTGCCAAAGGGATATAGGGAGGAGGAAAAGGGTAAATGTGGTTCAACGGGTATAAAGGCATAAACAAAATTAATAGGTCCTAGAGATTCACTGCACACACTTAAAATTTTTTTTAAAAGGACAGAACTCATATTAAATGTTATTACCATTAGAAAAAACAACAACAAGGGGACACAAGAAATCTTTCAAAGACGATAGATTAATTACCTTTTTTGTGGTGATTGTATCACGGGTGTATGTATGTAGTCCAAACTCATCAACATGTATATGTTAAATACGTGCAACTTTTTGTATATTAAATATACCTTAACAACAACTTGTTTGTTCTTCTGAAAAAAAGTGTTTGACTTTATGTCAATGATAATGAAGTGTGTTTATTCCCTGAATCCACATGGTATAGGATTAGGAAAACACAAATTTCCTGAGGAAACAAAAAATTGTAAAACTGTATTTGTCAAAGCATTGGGTTTTATTCCAAAGCTGATTTACCCAGTGGCCTCAAGAGCCAGCATCAGGTATCCTATCTGTGCCAGGGATCTCTAAGACAACACTTATGCTCAATGATTCATTAGAAGGATTCACAGAACTCAAAAGCTATTATCCTCGCGGTTATAGTTTAAATTATAAGTATTTATAGTTAAAATCAGCAAAGAGAAACAGGCATGTGGGAAGGTCTGACAGAAACCAGGTACAAACATCCAGGTGTTCCTTCTCGGGGAGGGGGGTGGTGTTGCATGAATGTGTTTAATTCCCCCAGGAAGGATATTTAACACCATACTCTGAGTGATGTCAGTGGGAGAAGCTCACCTGAGGCTTTATGTCTAGATTTTTACTGAAGATCAGGTCACATAGGCCATGCAGCATCTGCACGACCTACAACAGCTACACAGACTCCAGACTCCTCACAGCAAAACCTACAAACACATTGCTAGCATCTACTATCTGCTCACACTGGTACAACATGGCCCACTGCCTCAGGCTTACAAAGAAATTCTATCAGGCAGAACATTCCAAGGGCTCAGAGCTCAGCAACTAGAAGCTGGCTATGGGCCAGTCCTGAGAACAGACCTTCTTGGAAATGTTTGGGATTTCACCAACACAGGCCTGCTGAATAAACAGTTTCTTGTACAATATCTAAAAACGACAGTATCTAAAACAACAACAAAATCCATGAATTTCCACCTCTAGTGTCTCTTTCACAAAAGCCTAGAACCCATTCTCAGAAAATTTCACATTCATATCTCTAAAACAATCCCAATCAGGAGAAATAGGATTTCCTGACTGGTTTTAATTTTGAATTAATATCATCTTACCTGAGGGGAATATTAAGCACAAATGGGGCTCTGTTAGGAAGGGAAAAGTAGAATTGAATTAGGCAATCATACATGTTTCCTCCAACGTAATTTTTAGTATTGTCAGTTCTTATAGAATTAAATATAAAATCATAAGCAATGAGACTATTCTTGGATTGTTTTTATAGACACACATACATATGTATATATACATATATATATATCATGTATACATCTATGCATATGTTTATGTCTGTATATAGCAATTATGCTCTACCTTAGAAGATATTAGAAATGAACTGAAATCCTATAAAAGGTTACTTTTATTTAAATGTTCTTACTGTTAAACTTTGAGCTCCTTTGCAATAGCATTTTTTTTTTCTGAATAAACCATTTTCTCGTTTTTTTCTATCCTTGCCTCCATACCTCTTTTCAATTCCCCAGAAAGTGATTGTTAAAATCTCATGAAATATTAATGCTCCTCTGGATCCAGACTCATTCATTCCCAGAAGCTTATGTTCTCTTATCCAAGCGTTTAGTGGAAACTGATGTACAAAAAATTGTCTTCTATCCTGAATACCTTTTATTTATCTTTTAATGCTTCCTACTACACTTTGTCCTGGTGACTAATGTTATCATCCAATCTAAATAGATTAATTCACTTTATATATTTCTAATCTAACTTCACAGATACTTGAAATTTTAAGTTTGACTTCAAAAAACGATCAGTGTTTCACCCAAAAAAATAATAAACTCTTTTTAAACACTAGACAGAAAATTTTGAAGTGGATCCTCAAATCATATAGGTTTATAGTAACTACAAAAAAATCCTTCATAGATTTCTTGCCAAACTGGCTATCTCTTCTATTGTTTTCTTCCTGTTATTTCTTCCCAACACTCTTGCCCCTTGAGGAAAAATTCAATTATAAGCTTTAAAAACCTGAAGAAATTAGAAGATATAAAAATACAATCTTGTGGAGGGACATATTTGATTAACAAATGAGAATGTGACAAGAGTATTTGAGGATTTTCACAGTTGGCCTCAACCTACTTGTCTAACCTATGTGGCTAACCTTTCTCTATTCCTTCCCCTCCACGTTGTACACAGGCTCATATTACCTAATTCCCTGATGGTCTATGGAGTTTTTTGATTCCTTTATTTCTTTTCAATTCCCATTTTCTCTGACTGACCTGTTCCTATCTACATTATCTCATCTGCTTGAGTGCCTCCGATTCTTTATTTAGTTAGCTCAAACATCACATTTTGCTGGGGAACTTTTTGATTTCCCTAGACAAAATCAGTGACTCCCTCCTCTGAAGTTTCACAACGCCAAGTACAAATCTCTACTAGTTTGTATCCCACATTATATACATATTTGTACCCCTTCAATACCTAGCTCAATATCTGGCTCATAGTAAATGATCAATAAATCTGTGGACTGGGAGAGTTTTAGAGAAACATGGCAGTGGTGAATATAAAGGCTGTTATAAATTAGATAAAAGAGTGATTCATATGCGTGTGGGGAGAGCAGTATTGTGACTTAGAGAAGTCTTTACAAGAAGTAACATGAAAAGGTCCTTATAAATAGAATTCTACCATCTGGAGAATTACAGGAAGAACATTAAAACAGAAAGAATTAATAGAAAAATAACTTATTTCATTAATTATATATTTTTCTACCAGTATCATAAACTCATATGGACAGCTTAAATTAAAAAAAAAAAAAAAAACTATTAAGAAGATATATTTCTCACAGAACCAAAGGTAGGCTTCAGAAATGGCTTAGGCCAGGGAATAAAATCCAGCCGAGGCTTGCTCTTTCTCTTCAAGATCAACTTTCTCTGTTTTTATAGTCTACATGTGGGTAGGATATTATAGGCGAAAGGAAGAACATGGTTTTAAGTCAGATTCAGCTTCGACCCTGAAGTGGATCAATAGGAAGCCTCAGAAAACCCATAGGAACCAAGAGCAGGCTCTTCAGTAAATATAAGAGTCCCTCTTCTCTATACTTGTGCCAGAATTAATTCACCAACTGGCTAAGGCCTGCTTTCATTTCCCAACACACTCACCTTCTTTAAAACATACATTTTTTTTCCTAACACTGATCTTGTATTTAGCCACATTTTACGAACTTACTGTGTTCCTTTAAATTCCTCCAAACCTCTCTCAACCTATTCCTAATAGTTTATTCAGGAAGCTTCTGAAAGCCTATCAACTGAGCCTCACTATCAGACCATTAACCTGGTCAACACTACACGTTGGTTAGGGAAGGCTTTCAGAACTCTCCTCTTTTTAGCCTCTGGTCATTTATCTTAATTATATGTTTTCCTTAATTATATGTGTTGATATATTTTGGCTAAGAATTTCTGTTACTCTTGGAGTCTTAAAATTCCATTGTCCAATATTCCATTGTCCACCTTACTCACATAAGGTGTTTTTGGTTTAAATTTAAAATAATTTAAAATAAATATTAAAATTTATTTCCCTCAGTTACATTAGCCCTATCTTAAATGCTCAAGCAAGAAAGCTATATTGGTATTGTTCTCCTCAAGAACATAGGTAACTCTGAATTGGGGAATGTACAGTTTCTTCAGTAAATAGTGGTGGGGAACCTGGATAGCTACATGTAAAGGAATGAAAATGGACCATTACCTTATATCATACACAAAAATTAACTCAAAATGGATTGAAGACTTGAATGTAAGAACTAAAATCACAAAACCCCTGAAGAAAACAGGTGGTACTCCTTGACATAGGTCTTGGTGATGATTTTTTAGAGATGACACCAAAAGCAAAGACAACAATGACAAACAAAAAACTAGTCTATACCAAACTAAAAAGCTGTTAGTTTTAGTTCCAGCAAAGGAAGTCATCAGTAGAATGAAAAAGGAATTTACTGATTAGGAGAAGCTATTTTCCAATCATACATCTGACAGGAGTTAATATCCAAAATATGTAAAGGACTCACAAAACTCAAGAGCAAAAAAATAAACAATTCGATTAAAAAATACACGGAGGATCTGATTAGATATTTTCCAAAGAAGACATACAAATGGCTAATAGGTACATGAAAAGATGTTCAACATCACTAATCATCAGGGAAATGCAAATCAAAACCACAATGGGATATTACTTCATACCTATTAAAATGGCTATTATAAAAAAGACAAGAAATAACATGTGTTTGCGAAGATGTAGAGAAAAGAGAATGTTTATGTCCTTGTTGGTGAGAATGTAAATTGGTGCAGCCACTATTGAAAATGGTACAGAGGTTCCTCAAAAAAATAAAAATAGAAATACCAAGACATCAAAACTAAAAGGCAACCGATAGAATGGGAGAAGATATTTGAAAACGATATATCAGGTAAAGGGTTAGTATCCAAAATCTATAAAGAACTTATCAGACTCACCCAAAAAACAAATAATCCAGTGAAGAAATGGGCAAAAGACATGAATAGACATTTCTCCAAAGAAGACATCCACATGGCCAACCGACCCATGAAAAAATGCTCGATATCACTCATCATCAGGGAAATACAAATCAAAACCACAATGAGATACCACCTTACACCTGTCAGAATGGCTAACATTAACAACTCAGGCAACAACAGATGTTGGCCAGGATGTGGAGAAAGAGGATCTCTTTTGCATTGTTGGTGGCAATGCAAGCTGGTGCAGCCACTCTGGAAAACAGTATGGAGGTTCCTCAAAAAACTAAAAATAGAACTATCCTATGACCCAGCAACTGCACTACTAAGTATTTATCCAAGGGATACAGGTGTGCTGTTTCGAAGGGACACATGCACCCCCATGTTTATAGCAGCACTATCAACAATAGACAAAGTATGGAAAGAGCCCAAATGTCTATCGATAGATGAATGGATAAAGAAGATGTGCTATATATATATATATATATATATATATATATATATATATACACAATGGAGTATTACTTGGCAATCAAAAAGAATGATATCTTGCCATTTGCAACTACGTGGATGGAACTGGAGGGTATTATGCTAAGTGAAATTAGTCAGTCAGAGAAAGGCAAATATCATATGAATTCACTCATATGAGGACTTTAAGAGACAAAACAGATGAACATAAGGGAAGGCAAACAAAAAGAATATAAAAACAGGGAGGGGGACAAAACATAAGAGGCTCATAAATATGGAGAACAATGAGAGGTTTACTTGAGGGGGTGTAGGAGGGGGTGATGGGCTAAGTGGGTAAGGGCATTAAGGAATCTACTCCTGAAATCATTGTTGCACTATACACTAATTTGGACTGAAATTAAAAAATAAAATAAAATTAATAAAAAAAGAAATACCAAAAAACGAACAAACACAAAGAAAGCTATCTAGTAATTCTAGTTCTATGTGTTTACCTGAAAAAAATGAAAACACTGACTCTAAAAGATATATGCATCCCTATGTTCATTGTAGCATTATTTACAATAGCCAAGATATGAAAACAATTTAAGTGTTCATTGATGTCTGAATGGATATCACACACACACACACACACACACACACACACACACACAGGACTACTATTCAGCCATACAAAAGAATGAAGTCTTGCCAATTACTACACTATAAATAGATTTCGAGGGCATTGTGCTAAGTGAAATAAATCAGACAGAGAAAGACAAATATTGCATGATCTCATTCATATGTAGAATCTTAAAAAAATCAAGCTCTTAGATAAAAAGAGCAGATTGGTGACTGTCATTGGGGGTGGAGAGTAGGCAAAATGAGTGAAGGGGGTCAAAAGGTACATATTTCCATCTATAAGGTAAGTAAGTCAGGGAAATGTAATGTATAGCATTACAACCATAGTTAATAATACTCTTGCATGTTTGAAAGTTGCTAAGAGAGTAGATCTTAAAAGTTCTCATCAGTAGAAAAAAAAATTGTAACTATGTATGGTGAGGGATGTTAACTAGACTTACTATGGGGACCATTTCACAATATGTACAAATATCCAATAATTATGTTGTACACCTAAAACTAATATAATGTTATATGTCAATTATACCTCAATAAAAAGGAATAGAGGGACCCCTCACTCAGCCTTTCAGTCTAAAACATTTCTGCAAGGGGGCACCTGGGTGGCTCAGTTGGTTGAGTGTCCGACTTCAGCTCAGGTCATGATCTCGCAGTTCATGAGTTCGAGTCCCGCGTCAGGCTCTGTGCTGACAGCTTGCTCAGAGTCTGGAGCCTGCTTTGGATTCTGTGTCTCCCCCTCTCTCTGCCCCCTCCCATGCTTACGCTCACTCGCTCGCTCTCTCTCTCTCTCTCTCTCTCTGTCAATAATAAATAAATGCTAAAAAATTTTTTTTAAACATTTCTGTAAGGTTTTCTTAGAAATTCATGTTGCTGCTTTGTAGGCTCACCAGCATCAAGATCACACCTGTCATATTACTTATTAAACCTTTTTAGAGGTAGGGAGGAAGGAATAGGGTTTGTAATGGTGAGGTGGTTTCTGCAGGGAGCAGGGTGTTCACATAGAGATACCTAAGAAGTACCTGTTTATATTAAAAATAAGACAATCTACAAAGGTAGTTACTTTGTGTCTTGATGTTTCCAGTTTAAATGTCTGAAGCCTTCCAAGTACATATGAGTGTTCTGAAATTATGCAAATGACTTCTGCATATATTTCTTTCTTTCCCCCCCACCTCCCATTTTATTTATTTCCTCGATGGGGTCACAGGCAAAATGCCCTTAAAATCAGAGTCCAGAGGACATCTCAGAGCTCCTCTAGTCAGGAAATTTTGTAAGTACTAGAATGTTCTTTAGGCAGTTAAAGATTGAGGATGCTACTTCTTCTGAAACAATTAAAATCTGTCTGCTTCCTCTGATAAGTTTTTTCCCCAGGGGTTGCTTGTTACTGATGATCAAGGCCAGTGTTTGTAGCTGTGTAGTCCAGATCTTGTCACTCTGTTGGGATAGAAAGGTATACTTGAAATGCTGCTTATAAAAAATGAATTTGTTGAAGCTTTTTATTAAGGAGAGAATACTTTGGTAATGTGCATAATTTCATTCTACAGGAGTGTATTGTTTTGTTTTGATTTGGTTTTTTGAAGCATTTCATTTTACACTAAATTTAAAAGTTAAATTGGTGACATATCAGTATGAAAGAAATTAAACAAATATTTTTCAAAACACTGTTTTATTTTATGTGCTATAAACAAAATATGTCACTGACACTTTTATGCTTATGGTGCCTGAGGACAATTCATTTAGAAAAGGAAAGAAGAAATACATGGGAATAAAATGCACGTTATCAAATATTCAATAACAGTTGTCATGGGCACAATTAGACAAAAGAAGCATTCAGTGAAATAAAAAGTTATATGCCTCTGTAGAAAACAACAAACATTTCAGTAGATGAGTTTAGTGGTCAAATTAAACAGGTTACAATTATAGCAAGACTAATATTCTGTAAAAGTTCATAAAGTCACCCTTGGGATGATTAAATCAAAGAGAAGATGACCAAGGAAGATTTAATTGGTTTATATTTAGCTTTGTAATTACAAATACAGAATTTGTTACTAGATGTCAAATTTTTATTTTTAAATGTATATTACCTGGCTTTGGAAAAACAGCTAAGACACATGAAAACTTCAGAAGTATCCAAGATTTAAAATTTTTATTAGTTTACTTTCCAGAGGGGCCAGGAGATAGGGAACACCACTTCTGAAGGAACACATCAAAATATCGGTGGGACAGAATACTTCCTATGGAAAATAGGATACACTAAACTACATAAAAGTGCTGCCTTTGTGTTAATTCAGCCCAGTTTTTCCCTCATTTATATGTGGTATAGTTTGTGCCTCTATAAATTGAGTCTAAGTTGGGATAAATATTCAAGTGTATGTGGAATGGCTGAAGAGAAAGAATTGCTCACATTAAATGGATACCTCGATAATAATGGAAACAGTGGTTGTGATTGTTATATATATATATATTTCAGATCATGCCATATACAAAAGTAGGAGAATGTTTCATTTTGAGGCTTCTTAGCATATGGACACCTTTTCTTTAGGTAATTCCCTATCTCGGGGATTTTGGTGGAAAGCAAAAACTATCTGCACAACTGAAGCTGAAAATGCCCTATTATCTTGTCTTTCCTGCAACTAGGCTGTGGTCACGGGCTACTTAATCCTCTTATTTAGAAGTCAATACTGCTGAGAATCAGGGATAATGGCAACATGGTGTTTCCAGGGACAGCTGTGACACTACTGTAAGTTCTGAGAGGAAGACATCATACCAAGGAAACCAAGAAATAAAGCAGATTTAAGAAGTATGCCACAGAAATAATTTGGGGTGTGTTTATGGCACAGAACCTTGCCTGCAAGGAAGTAAATAATTCTGAAGGAATGACATTGCCAAAAATATTGGATACCAGTCCTAACAATTACTTGAATAATTGAGCCTTAAAACAGTACTCTGGCCTACGCACTTTATTTTTTATTTTTTTTTTTAAGTTTATTTATTTGAGAGAGGGAGAGAGCACAAGCAGGGGAGGAACAGTGAGAGAGGGAGAGAGAGAGAATCCCAAGCAGGTAGGAAGTGTGCTGATGGAGCAGAGCCCTATGTGGGCCTTGAACTCACGAAACATGAGATCATCACCTGAGCCAAAATCAAGAGTCAGATGCTTAACCAACTGAGCCACCCCACCACCCCTGGCCTACAGACTTTAAAAAGAAGAAAGCAGGCTCCAAAAGCTACACAGTTTAAAAACATCTACTTTATATGTAGTCATGGAGGAAACAGACAAACCAGGTGATATTCCCAAGGGTCTAGAAGTGGAGCACAGAATCAAGGACTTTTCAAGAAACTTCTCCCCTCTAAGATTTTCTTTGTAGAATTCCATTATCACTATGAATCAAGGACAACTTTTGTCTCCTATACATCATTTTTTAAAGTGGAAATTTTTATTGTGCTTGTCTTGTCCCTATTACACCACTGTATATGAAGAGAGAAGTACTGGAAACTTGTTTTCATTTATGTAGATTACAAGAACAAAAACAATCTCTTCCAGATGTGATGCAGAACACTCAAACAGAGAATATGAACACTTAACTGACAACAGTAAGTAGGTAGAACTTTGGGTTATCCTCTCTGTGTGTGGGTGGAATTATGTTCTAGAGGGAAGAAGAACTCTCCATGGGTATTTGACAGCCATATTCAACACAGATGGCTAGCTGTAACCAATTATTTACATCTTCTCTCATAGACTACAGTTCCTTCTGGGAACATGCTGCCTTTAAGAATTGTATTTCCAAGCCCCGACCACTGAAAGTATGTGCAGATATAGTTGTTTCCAATGACATGGGAATGAAAGTGTTGAGTATCATTTCTAGGCTAATCCAGTTAAGAAGTTTGTCTGCTACTTCTATCCTTTACCTTCTTTATTAATTTTTTTAATGTTTGTTTATTTTTGAGAGAGTGCAAGCAGGGGAGGGGCAGAGAGAGAGGGAGGAAGACACAGAATCTGAAACAGACTCCAGGCTCTAAGCTATCAGCACAGAGCCCGACATGGTGCTTGAACTCACGAATTGTGAGATCATAACCTGAGCCAAAGTGGATGCTTAACCAACTGAGCCACCCAGGAGCCCCATATTCTTCACTTCTTTAATATTCAAGCTTTATGTCAATGTTGAGAGCAAACTGGGATTCATGAAGTGAAGATGTAAAAGCCTATGCCAACCTGAGGCTCTGAATGACTGCCAGGACTATAGACCATCTCCAACCCCACCATTAATCGGAAATACCCACACTGATATTAATCTGAATATAAAAATAAACATCTCCTGTAACAATTCATAAACATGTTGAGCTAACATTAACCTATCTAAAATGCTCTGTAACCCCTTAGAAAAGAGACATGTTAAATGACTCATTTTCCTTATTATTAGCATATGCTTATATTTTAGTATCCATCTGGCTAATAATATTGATAGCATATAGTATATTTTTTCATAAAACATAGTATATTTTTAATATTATGCTACTCACCTACCTTCAAGGATCAAAGTTTAGTTGGGAAAACAGAGCCATTGTAAGTATTGCAGAAGAAATTATTTCAAATAAGAGTTAGAATTTACTTGAATGTGGGACAAGATGGGACAATGAATGTCTAGAAGTGGGGATTACTGAACCAGAAAAATAGTCATTGATGAAGTCATGCAAAGTACTAGTATAGGTAGATAAAATATACCTTGAAGGAAAACAAAAGAAACCATTCAGAAGTAAACACTGAAGTGGTATGCCACAAAAGGGGAGCTTATAGAAGCATGGAAACTACCATCTAATGGAATCTATTGACTGGAAATTGCTGCCTAGGAATGACAACTTCTTAAGGCCTTAGGCAAATACCTGGTGGTAAATTTGATGCTGCTGTTGGCCAGCCAGGCCTGTAACCAGAAAGTTAAGTGACGCATGCATCAAGAAGAGAATGAGAACAAGCTGGGGCTCATTAGGAAGTATTTCATTGTCTGTCATCAATTATGACCTTCACAGAGAATCTTCTAAGAAAAATAGACTCTGCTTACCTTATTCCTTCCAAAACATGTATAAATTCCTCCAATCAGCTTAATCTGATCTGGAAAAGAGGATTCTGGAAAAAATAAGTTCTCAACATTAGACAGGAGAAATTGTGCGAAGTTGATAAAACAAAACCCTGCAAGGGGTGCCTGGATGACTCAGTCTGTGAAGCATCCAACTCTCAATTTGATTTCAGCTCAGGTCATGATCTCACAGTGAGATGCAGCTTCAGGTGGGGCTCTACACTGACAGCTCAGAGACTGCTCGAAATCCTCTCTCTCTCTCTCTCTCTCTCTCTCTCTGTCTCTCTTTCTCAAAATAAGTAAATAAACACTTAAGGTAAAAAAACCAAAAAACCAAAAAAACCAGCAAATATGATTTTGCCAGGTACCCAGATTTAACTTTGTTAACACACATCTGCTATCGTATCTTCTATTTTGTATTATTGGAATTTTGACAAGCCCATGATGGAGAATAAGAGAAAATTATAGAAACTCCAATTTTATTTATTATTTTTTTTTTTTGTTCACAGAATACCCCATTGCCTTTTATTGTCTGTTCTTTTGTTTAGGCATAATTAAATGCAATCAAGTGGGATTTATCCCAGGTAAGCAAGGCTGGTTAAACTTTCAAAATCAATTACTGTAATTCATCATATCAATAGATTAAAAAAGAAAAATCACATGATCATATTAACAGATATATAAAAAGCATTTAATAAACTCCGACATCAAATGAGGATTAAAAACTCTCAGAAAACTAGGTCAACTTGATACAAAATAACTACTGCTAACATCACACTTTTTTTAATGTTTATTTATTTTTGAGACAAAGAGAGAGCATGATTGGGGGACCGGCAGAGAGAGAGGGAGACACAGAATCCAAAGCAGGCTCCAGGTTCTGAGCTGTCAGCAAAGAGCCCAACGTGGGGCTTGAACTCACAGACCACGAGATCATGACCTGGGCTGAAGTTGGACGCCCAACCGATGGAGCCACCCAGGCGCTCCTGCTAACATCACACTTAATGGTGGGAAACTTAAAGCTTTTCCATTAAGATCAGGTAAAGTAAAAAAAAAAATTCCCCTTTCATCACTTCTTTTCAACATTGTACCATAAGTCCTTTTTAATCCAATAAAGCAAGAAAAGGAAATAAGAGATATACAGATTGGGAAGAAAGGCACAAAACTTTGTTCACAGATAATATGATTGTCAATCTAGTAAATCCAAAGGAATCAACAAATATTCTAGGAACAAGTAAGTGATTATGGCAAGGTATAGGATACAAGGTTAAATACAAAGTTTATTGCTGTACTATATGCCATCAATGAACAAAAGGAATTTGAAATTTAACACATAATACCACTTACATTAGTAGCCCACAAAATGAAACATTTTTGTATAAACCTAACAAAAACTATACAAAATCTATATGAAGAAAACTACAAAACTTTGATAAATTAAATCAAAGAACTAAATAAATGAAGGGATATTCCATGTTCATGGAAAGACTCAATATGTTCAAAATGTCAGTTCTTCCCACTTTGATCTATAGACTCTATGCAATCCCAATCAAAATCCCAGAAAGTTATTTTATAGATGTTGACAAACTGATCCTAAATCTTCCAAGAAGTGGCAAAAGACCCAGAATAGTCAACCCACTACTGAAGGTGGAGAACAAAGTTCTTGGAGATTTGATGCTTCCCAGCTTAAGACTTACTATAAATTTACAGTAATCAGGTGGTGTAGTATTGGGGGGGGGGAAGATAAATGGAACAGAATAGAGCCCAGAAATAGACCCCCACAAGTATAGTCAATTAATTTTTTACAGAGCTGCAAAGCACTAAAATGGACAAAAGTTAGTCTTTTCAACAAATGTAAAATAAGAATCTAGACAGAGTACTTACACTCTTCACAAAAATTAACTCAAAATGGACCATAGATCTCAATGCAAAATGCAAAAATAATACTAGAAGATAATTAAAGAGAAAACCTAGATGACTATGGATATGGCAATGACTTTTTATATACAACACCAAAGACAAATCCATGAAAGATAATTGAGGGGTGCCTGGGTGGCTTAGTCAGCTAAGCATCCCACTTCGGCTTGGGTCATGATCTCATAGTTCGTGAGTTCAAACCCCATGTCGGGTTCTGGGCTGACATCTCAGAGCCCGGAGCCTGCTTCAGATTCTGTGTCTCTCTCTCTCTGCTTCTCTCTCGCAAAAATAAATAAACATTACAAAAAGCTTAGTGAAAGAAATAATTGATAAGCTGAACTTCATTAATACTGAAATAACTCCTGCTCTGCAAAAGACAGCATCAAGAAAATTAGAAGAGAAGCCATGGAGTAAGATAAAATATTTCACATGTGAGAAAGGACTGTTACCTAAAACATACAAACAATTCTTAAAACTCAACAATAAGAAAACAGTCTGATCTTAAAAATCAACAAAAATCTTTGAAAACTCACTAAAGAAGATACACAGATGGGAGATAAGCATATGAGAAGATGCTCCACATCTTAACTCATCAAGAAAAGACAAATTAAAACAACAGTGAGCTACCACCACACACCTATTAGAATGACCAAAATCTGAAAGACTGACAATACAAAATACTGTCAAAGATGTAGAGCAAAGGAACCCTCATACATGGCTGGTGGGAATGCAAAATGGCACAGCCACTTTGAAAGACAGGTAGGTGGTTTTTTACAAAATAAATATGCTTTTACCAGAAAATCCAGCAATTTAATTCCCTTGTTATTCACCCAAAGGAGCTAAAAAGATATGTGCACTCAAAATCTGCACAGATGTTTGTGATAGCTTTATTCATAATCGCCAAAACTTGGAAGTAACTAAGATGCTCTTCAGTAGTGAATGGATAAACTATGGTACACCAAGATAATAGAACATTATTTAGTGCTAAAAGAAATGAGCCATCAAGCAATGAATAGACACGGAGGAACTTAAAGTGCATATTACCAAGTGAAAGAAGCCACTGTGAGAAGGCTGCATACTATGGTTCCCATTAAATGACATTCTGGAAAAGGCAAAACTAAGGAGGCAATAAGAAGGTCAGTGATTGCCATGAATGGTGGAAGGAACAAGGGGTATGACTAGGTAAAGCACAAAATATTTTTAGGGCAGTTAGAAATACTCTGTATTATATATTAAATATAAATATATGTCATTATACATTTATCCAGATGGATAGAATATACGACCCCAAGAGTGAACATTAGGGTAAACTATGGCCTTTGGGTGATTATGATTTGTCAGTATGGGTAAATCCTTGATAATAAAATACACTACTGTGATGAACAACATTGATAAAGGGGCAGAGTATGCATGTGTGGGGCCAGGGGGTATACGAAATTCTCTGCACCTTCCTCTCAATTCTTTTGTAAACCTGTTACTTAATTCTTTCAAAACAATTAATATAAGAAAATGGCAAGAATAGCAGAATGATTTTGTAAAATAAATGTCCATCAAAGATCTTGTAGCCAGAATAAAGGACTTTTATAATAAGAAATCATATAACAATAAAAATGTTGGCAAGATATTTAAACAGATATCCCAAAAAAGAACTTATATGAATGTTTAATAAGTCAAAAAGAAATTCTCATCATTACTGGTCATCATAGAAATACAAATGGAAACTATGAGACCTGCACACACACACACACACACACACACACACACACACACACACCATAAAAGTAAAAAAGATTGACAGAATGTGTAACCACCACATATCTTATACCTTGCTGATGAAGATTCAAATGGGACAACCACTTTGAAAATGGCATACAATTATCTTATGACACAACCATTCCACTTCTACATTTAAAAAAAAAATGAAAACTTGTGTCCACTCAAAACTGTGTACACTAATATTCATATTAGAATATTCATAGACCTGGGGTGTCTGGGTGGGTTGGTTAAGCATCCAACTTCACCTTAGGTCATGATCCCACAGTTCATGAGTTTAAGCCCTGCATGGGGCTCTGTGCTGACAGCTCAGAGCCTGAAGCCTGCTTCAGAAGCCTGCTTCTGTGTCTCCCTCTCTCTGCCCCTTCCCTGCTCGTGCTCTGTCTCTCTCCCTCTCAAAAAAAATAAACGTTAAAAAACTAAATTTAAAAAAAAGGTAAAACTATCCTAAACTAGAGCAGATCAGTTTTTCCTTGGGGCTGGGTCTTGGGAAAGGAGAGTCATTTCAAAGGTAGAAAAGAAAACTTTTCATGGTCTAGGAACTGTTTTTTGATTGTAGTGGTGGTAATCGAGCTACCAAAATTCAACATTCTTTACACACATTGGTAAATTTTATTGTATGTAATAATACTTTAATGAACAAAAGAGGGGATAAAAGCCCAAAAGATCAATATATTTCACTACATTAGCACAGAAAGGATATGAAAAATAGCATTACTTGATAGAAAGACTAACCAATTAGTAATGGAAAAGAATTGCAGTTACCACAAAATGAGACTGAACAAAAATTACAGCACACATCATATTTAATGGTGAAATACTGTCACATATCCTCAGATTGAGAACAAACAAAGACAATCATTATTACCACTTTTCATCATTTTTATTACACTGGAGACCAAAAAGTTAAGGGAAAGAAATGAAAGAATATGGATTAGAAGGAAGAAATAAAATGCATTATTTACGGATTCAATAGTGGAATACATAGGAAATCCAAAACAATGTATAAACTATTAGAATAAATAAGTGAATTTACCAAGGCCATTGTATACAAAGCCAATATACAAAAATCAATTGCAGATATTCCCTCCCGCCAAATTGAAGCAAACTTATTCCCTTAGCTCCTTCTTCACATCACTTAGAAAAAAAAAAACAAAACACAAAAACAAAACCTGAACATAACACAACAAACTTAGAAAGGCTCTAAAGACGCCCAAAGAAGAAAGCAAACAGGCTAAGGATCTTGAGACTCTAGAGACAATACAGATGTGAGTTCTCTGCTCCCTTGTGGCCTCCCATAATCCCAGATAGGCCATCATAGAAGCCTCTAACCTGGAACAGACAACACGGAGCAGTGTGGGGGGAAGCCCCAAGAAAACTTGTTCCTTCTTAGGTATTTTGGCTCCATTCCCTGTCTGACAAAAGCAGGAGTGCTCCAATTTGCCCATAGGGGTAGTGTTAGTGGGGGAGGTTCCAGTGGTGAACAGAACCTCCCCCTTTGTGGGGAATAAGCTTAGGAATTCCCTGAGCTTGTACTGATGGGTTAAAAATGCATAAAGAATTAGAAAGCCACAGGATGAACACACCCAAGTTTGGGCAAACAAGATTAGGTAAACAGGGCAAAGGTCCCTAGTATAGGACAAAGATATAGGAGTAGAAAAGGCTCAGGATGAAAGTATCAAAAATGAGGTAAACAAGATGAGGTATTCAGTGCAGAAATGCCCCCAACTTAGTACAATAGCAGAAAGCTGCTTTCACAGAACAGAAGGACCAAATTAGGTAACAGGTAAACAGGGCTATACACTGCAGCAGGGAGAAGTTGCCCAGAGCTGAGCTAATTAGCAAAAGAAAGGTGCCTTGTTGACCCTGAGATAGAATGCTCTGTTTTTCTTGTCCCCTAGGCAGGGGTGTCTGCTGTAAACAACCTTCTACCCAGTACCAGGAGTTTGTTTTGTATTGACCCAAACCCCTAACACCACATATCTTCAAAACTCCCTTTTCCCCACACCCATGAGTTAATGTTCAAGGTTTCATTGTCTCTTTGCACATGCCCATCACCCCATCATGCTTCTAAGCCTTCTGATCCTAATAAAAATGGAGCAAGGACCCTCACTTAGGGCTCTTGTCTCCTCCCGGATATTAGCTTCTCTCTCATTTTAATCCTGCATCCACTCTCTTGCTGGACAAGAGAGAACTTTAGACCCAGAGTCTATGACACCTCTTCACTCAGCAAAAATGAAGCAGAGGATGTGGTGGAAGGTGGAATAGTAAGCAATCTTTTTTCACCCTTTTCCTCTCTTGGTGTCAGTAGAGCACAGTGGGGAGCTGAGCTTATGCCCCCAATTGCAGCAGGAGACAGGTGTGAGTAAGCCTTCCTTTTCTCCCCTCATGGGTGCTGGTGGAGTCCAGTGGGAAAGTGAACATACACATTCATCCAGCACTAATAATACAGCAGAAAAATCCCTGCCTAAAATAGAGAATTAAATAAGATTCAGAGTCTACAGAATTATATAAAAATTCCAGGATACAAGTGAAAATCATTTCTCACAGTAAGAACCAGGAAAATCACACCATGAATGAGAAGAGACAATGAGCAAATGCCAATACCAAATTGAATCAGATATTGCAATTATCAGGAAAAAGTATCCATCATAAAACAGCTCTAACAAGTAATTACAAATTATCTTGAGACAACTTTTTTTTTCCATTAAAGAAAGGGAAAATCTCAGCAAAGAAATAGAAGTTATAAAAAAAGAAATAAATGAGAATTATAAAACTGAAAAACATAATAACCAAATTAACATAAGTTACTTAAAAGGAAATTAGCTTTTTACACTTCACTTGAAGTAATATTTTAATAACAGTAGACTATAGTAAGTTATGCATATATACTGTAGTACTTAGAGAACCAATAGGAAATTTGCGAGGCAATATATTCAAGAATACTATAAAAAAATAAAATGCTAAATATTGTTCAAGTAACCTAGAGGAAATTAAGAAAATCTAAACAGAAAAATGAGGGAGAGGATGAAAAATGAGAAACAGAAAAAAATAATGGCAGATTTAAGCACCAACATAGTAATAACTATATCTAAGTGGTCTAAATACACCATTTTTTAAAGTTTATTTATTTATTTTTGAGAAAGAGAGAGAGAGAGCATGCAAGTGGGGTAGGGGGAGGGAGGGAGGGAGAGAGAGAGAGAGAGACAGAGAGAGAGAGAGAACTTGAAGCAAGGTCCACACTGTCAGTGCAGAGTCTGATGAAGGGTTCAAACCTTCAAACTGTGAGATCATTACCTGAGCCAGAGTCAGATGCTTAACTGACTAAGCCACCCAGGCGCCCCTCTAAATACACCAATTTAAGGAGACTGGCAGAGTAGATAAGAAAATATTATTCAACAATATTCTGTCTACAAGAAACTCACTTCAAAACTCATTTCAGGGGCACCTGGGTGGCTCAGTTGGTTAAGCATCTGACTTCAGCTCAGGTCATGATCTCACAGTTGATGAGTTTGAGCCCTGCATTGGGCTCTGTGCTGACAGCTTAGAGCCTGGAGCCTGCTTTAGATTCTGTGTCTCCTCCTTTTTCTGCCCCTCCCATGCTCATGCCCTGTCTCTCTCTGTCTCTCAGTAATAAATAAACATTTAAAAAAATTTTAAAAACTCATTTCAAATTAAACTAGTTAGTTTGAAGGTAAAAATATCAAAACAATATATAACATGCAAACCTTAATGAAAAATAAGCAGGAGTAACCTTATTAATAGAAAGGGTAGACTTTAAAGGACAGAAAATTAAGAGAGATAAAAAGGACCATTATATAAGATAAAAGGATGGGTCTACCAGGAATAACAATTTTAGATGCATAAGTACAAAATAGCAAACCCTCAAAATACATGAAACAAAAACTGATAAAGCATAAAGAGAAAATGAAAAATTATAGTTGGATATTTCAATGTCCACCTATCAGCACCTGATTACAGACAGCAAATCAGCAGAGATATAGAAATCAGCACCATCAACCAAGAGATCTCAATCAACACATATCGAATATTCCACCCAATAGCAGAATACACATTCTTTTCAAGCATCTGTGGAACATATATAATTACATACCATATTCTGGGTCATAAAACCAATCTCAATAAATTTTTAAAAATTGTTGTGATGCCAAATATGTAATATGAGTGGAATGGAGTCAAACTGGAAATCAATAATAAAAAGCAACAGAAATCTCAAAACACTTGAAAATTATACAATATACCTCTAAGTAATGCATGCATCAATGACGTGATCTCAAAAGGAAATTTCAAAACTACAGAGAACTAAATGAAAATGAAAATGAAAACACAACATATCAAACATAATGGGATGCAGCTAAAACAGTGCAGAGAGGAATATTTATAGCAATAAACACACTGGAAAATTCCTAAATCAATGACTTAAAGCTCTTACTGTAAGAAAACAGACAAATAAGAGGAGAATAAACCCAGAGATGGGAGAATAAAAGAAATAAAAAAGAACAGAAATTAATGATATTAAAAATAGGCAAATAACTTTAAAAACCCAATTAAAAAAAAGAGCTGATTCTATCAAAAAAAGGTAAGAAAATTTATAAAAGCTCTAGTAATTCTGTCAACTATAATCCAAAAGAAGACACAAATACCAACACCAGGAATGAAACAGGGAATATCACTATATACCCTGCAGCTTTTAAAAATAAAAAAATACAATAACAAATTTATTCTCATACATTTGAAAACTTAGAATTTGGACCAATTCTTAGAAAACTACAAACTATGAAAACCAAGATGGAATAAATCATCTGAATAGTTCTCCTATAATATTAAGAAATTAAATATTAAAATTGAATAATTCAAAAGCTCTTCAAAAGAAATCTCCAGATACAAGATTTCAGTGGAAAATTCTACCAGATCTAAAGATGAATTAATATCAATTTTTACAAATTCTCTTTCAGAACAGAGGAGGAGGGAATACTTACTATTTTATGAGAGTAATATTTCTCTGGTTCTAAACTAAACAGACAGTACCAGAAAAAAAACAAAAAACAAAAATCAAAAAATGAAGAAAGAAAAAGAAAACCACTGATTTAGATGGAAAAAAATAAAATAAATATTAAACAAATCAAATCCCACTATTTATAGAAAGAATTATACAACATGGCCAAAGGAGATTTAATCCAAGTACATGAGATTGGTCATCATTCAAAATTAATATAATCCACCATATCAACAGGTGTACAAGGAAAAATCATATAAATATAATAACTGATACATAACAAGTATTTGTCAGAATCCAAGACCCACTTATTATAAACTCAGGAAAGGATGAATACAGTGAACTTCCTCAGCATGATATCGATAAAGATCATGTACAAAAAACATACTGCTGGCATTAAACTTAAGGAGTAAGACTGAATGTTTTCTCTCTAAGATCAGGAAAAAGGCCAAAATGTCCCCTGTCACCACTCTTTTTCAGTATAATATTTGAGATTCTAGCCATTGCATAAGAGAAGTAAAAGAGATAAAAGGCATTCATATTGTAAAGGAATACATAAAAGTCTCCCTATTTGCAGATGACATTATTTTTATATAGAAAATCTGAAGGAATATTTAAAATGAACAAACAACAAAAATCTCCTACAACAAGTAAATTAGTCTAGCAACTTCACAGGAGACAAGATTATACTTTTATATATTGAAAATGCACCTGGGGAAAGAAATTTAAATTATAATGTGATGTGCAATCACTCAAGATAAAATAAAATAAAATAAAATAAAATAAAATAAAATAATGAAATGAAATGAAATGAAATACTCAGGTGCACACTTAACATGTACAAGACTTGTGTGCCAAAAAATTGAAAATGCTGATGAAGTCAGAGAAGCCCTAAAAAAGTGGTGAGGCATAATGTGTTCATGGGTGAGAAGACTTAACATAATAAAGATATCTATCCCTGAAATTGGTCTATAGATTTTATACTATTCATATGAAAATTGCAAAAATGTTTTTAGTACACATAGACTGGCTAACTGTAAAATTTATATGGAAAGGAATAAGCTCTAGGCGCTAGAATAAATAATTTTTTTTTTAGAAAATTGAGGATAAATTACTCTTATATTTAGTGCTATAATATAACTATATTGATCAAGACAATGTATTAGTAGTGGAAAACTAGACATATAGATGAATGGAACTATAGAGAGCCCAGAAGTGCCCAACCAATTTTGACAAAGGTGTAAAAGCAAATCAGTGGAGAAAAGATAGGCTTTTTAACAAACAGTGCTGGAGCAAGCAGTATTGGCAGGCAGAAATATAGAATGAATGAATGAATGAATGAATGAATGAATAAATAAACAAATTTGATCTAAAATTTACATCTTACACATTAACTGAAAAGGAAATATTGACTCTATTATAAAACTATAAAATTTTCAGAAAAAAGAAGTAGGAGTAAATCTTTGGATTATGGGGTTAAGGCAAAGAATGCTTATATCTGACACTAAAACCTTGTTCTGTTAAAAAAATAATAAACTGAACCTCATAAAAAATTAAAACAATAAAATTATGCTAAGTAAAAGACTCTGTTTATAGAATAATAATAAAAAAGACATAGACTGGATGATAATATATGTAAAAAACATATCTGATAAAGGGCTAGTAACTTGATTACATAGAGAACTCTCAGAACTCCAAAGTGAAAAACAAACAATCCAATTACAATATGGGCAAAAGACATAAATGGAACTTTCACTGAAGAGGATAGACAAATAGCAAACAAGCACACAAAAAGTTGTTAAACATGATTATCTACTTGGGAAATGCAAAATAAATCACAATGACATATTACTAGACAACTATTAGACCGGCCAAAATAGGGGCGCCTGGGTGGCTCAGTGGGTTAAGTGCCTGACTTTGGCTCAGGTCATGATCTTACAATTTGTGAGTTTGAGCCCCTTGCAGGCTCTGTGCTGGCAGCTCACAGCCTGGAGCCTACTTCAGATTCAGATTCAGATTCAGATTCTCCTTCTCTCTCTCTGCCCCTCCCCCAGCTCATGCTCTGTGTGTGTGTCTCTCTCTCTGAAAAATAAATAAATATTTTTAAAAATTAAAAATAAAATAAAATAAAATAAAAATAGTGACAAATCAAATGCTTACAAGGATGCAGAGAAACTGGATTACTCATATATTGCTGGTGGAAATGTAAAATGATACAGCCATCCTGCAGAAGAGATTTGGCAAGTTTTATAAAACTAAATATACACATATCATATGACCCAGCAATTGCACTCTTGGAAATTTATCTCAACAAAATGAAAATTTACAATCACATGAAAACCTGTATACGAATGTTCAATAGCAGTTTTTTGGTTTTTGTAATAACCCTAAATGGGAAATAACTCAGATGTCTTTCAGTGGAAAGGCTAAACAATTACAGAACATCCATACCATGTAATGCTGGTCAAGTAACAATAAAAAATAATAATTATAACAACAAATTATTGATAGATGCAATGACCTGGATGAACCTGCAAGAAACTATGCTAAATCAAATGTCAAATAACAGAAGATAATACACTGCCTGATTCCATTTATATGACATTTTAAAAATAAAAATGATATTAGTGTAGAACAGATTATTTGTTGCCAGGAGTAAAAGATGGGAAGAAGAAGAGAGGTAGATTTGGCTGTAAGGAGGGATCTTTGTGTGCCATAACTCTTATGTGTCTTGACTGTAAAAATGTCAATATTTTGGTTGTGATATTGTACTATAGTTTTGCAAGGTTTCCTTGAGGGAAACTGGGTAAAAAGCACATTAGATATCTTTGTATTATTTCTTACAAATGGAGTTGATCTAAAATTATCTCTAAATAAAAGGTTTACCTAATAACTGGTTGTATTCACCATATTCAAGCAACAAATAGAAACTTACATTCTAAAATTATGTTAGTTATAATATCCATTATATTTAATGCTTAAAATATCATATAAAACTTTCACAAATTATCTACAGTGAAAACTATAAAACACCATACAGAAAATGTACAAAAATGTACTCCAATAAATGAGGGTATATACCACGTTTGTGGATTGGAGACTCAATATTTTATTAAAAAACTTTTTTTAATGTTTATTTTTGAGAGAGAGAGAGAGAGAGACAGACAGAGCGTAAGTAGGGGAGGGGCAGAGAGAACGGAAGACACAGAATCTGAAGCAGGCTCCAGGGTCTGAGCTGTCAGCATAGAGCCTGACGCGGGGCTTGAAGTCACGAACAGTGAGATCACTACCTGAGCAGAAGTCGGACGCTCAACTGACTGAGCCAACCAGGTACCCCTAGAGACTTAATATTTTAAATTTTTTTTTTTCAACGTTTATTTATTTTTGGGACAGAGAGAGACAGAGCATGAGCGGGGGAGGGGCAGAGAGAGAGGGAGACACAGAATCAGAAACAGGCTCCAGGCTCTGAGCCATCAGCCCAGAGCCTGACGCGGGGCTCGAACTCACGGACCGCGAGATCGTGACCTGGCTGAAGTCGGACGCTTAACTGACTGCGCCACCCAGGCACCCCGAGACTTAATATTTTAAATAATTTTTTTTTTCCAAATTTGTCTACTGATTCAATGCAGTAACGAATATATTTTTCAGAGATTTAGATCAATGAATTCTTTCAGACAAGGCTTTGGATATCTATATATCAGCATTCACTAAAGATGATCTAAAGGAAGGCCAACGATCAAGACCTTTCTTTCTTAGCGTTAAATTCAACAGAAATGTGTCATGTTGTTCATCAAAAGCCTTATACGAAAAGTTTTGTACTAGCATTACTGACAATTACCAACATTAGAAACAACCCAAATGTTTATCAATAGTCAAATGGATTTAAATAATTGTGGTTCAATCACATATAATTCCATGCAACTAAATGAATTAATTTCATAAACACAGTGCTGAACAAAAAATTGAGAATCCAAAAGTGCATATTGTATGTTTCATATACATAAAGTTCAAAAAGAGATGAAATTCATCTGTATTACTAGAATTCAGAATATGGGGTGCTTAGTGATGTCAGAGGAACAGGAAGGGGTTTCTGGAGTTATGATAATGGTTCAACTTTTATTCCCAATGTGGTTATATTTACTCAATGTGATCTGTTGGGGAAGTTGCACTCACGTAATGAGTGCATTTTTGTCAATATATTATTACTTTAACAAAAAAAGTTTCAGTATAAAACCTTCATGACTATGTAATTCAATAATTAAAATAATTATCAAATAGGCATCACTAGATAAATCACTGAGTTTCTTAATATTATATAACTCATCAAGTTATACACACACACACACACACACACACACGCACTTCATTTTACAATCTAAATGGCCCTGCACATTGCACATTGCCCTGTATCCCCAAAACTCTATGACTATGGATAAGTTAAACTGTCTAAAATTTTCTTACTTTTTAAAGTTTATTTATTTATTTTTAGAGAGAGAGAGAGTGAGAGAGAGAGAGCATTTGCACGAGTGGGGCAGGGGCAGAGGGAGAGGGAGAGAGAGAGTAACACGCAGGTTCTGTACTGTCAGTGCAGAGATTCACACTGGTCTAGCCCATGAACTGTGAGATCACGACCTGAGCCGAAGTCAAGAGTTGGATGCTTAACTAACTGAGCCACCCAGGTGCCCCATTGTTTCTTAGTTTTAAAAGAACCTAATTATACTGACATATCTAAAGTTCTTCTCATCACTCAAAAGCTATGTTTGCAAAGCATATAATGTTTATATAAGCTGTTTGTAAAATATTTAAAATGCAACACCTATTCAGTTTATAACTTAAAATTTTGGGTACATCAGAGAAACCTGAAATGGCCCTGTATTTAAATATATTTTAGTGCATAACATGTTGCTTGCCTTGCAGATTTAATTTAAAGGAAATGGTTATGTTCCTTAGCATGAAAGAACCATGAACTACATATTAGCTAACTTGATATGATAGTTTTAGTTCTAGGTCTGTCATAAAGCAGCTCTGTAACCTTGAACAAGTCACAAAACTTTTTTTTTGTCTCAGATTCCTAATTCCTTAAATGAATAATATATCCCCTGCCACTCAAATGGCTCATGTGTGGATTAAATAAGACAACACAATTTAAAATATGAAAAGCAGTTTACAAATGCAAATGTAGTTACTATTATTACCATAATTATTATAGGTTTTTATATCAGTCTTTATTTTTTTTAATTTTAAATGAGAGAATGTAGAATGGTCATACTTACAGATATACACAAACACGCACCTTAATTAGGCAGTGGGAAAGAAAATGTAGTACAATTTGTTTTTACTTTTTCTATTACTGAAGCTCTGCTTTGCTCATTACCCTTCCATTACTTTCCCTTCATTTTCCTCCCATGGGGCAAATGAAGATAAGCTCCTGTTGATAGTTCATGAATTTCAAGTTATATACCCAGGGGCAGGGCATTTTCGATGGAATGTTCCCAGTGTCAGAACTTCCTGCCACTTGTGCTTCCAGAGAGAACCCTGTTTAAACCTTCAGGCTAATATGTAAATCTGTTTTTGTTACTTTAAACAGAAGACTTGTGGGTATTTCAAAACAGATCTGCATTAAATAAATATTTACTCAACATTACAGATGTTAGAAGTAAGAGACTTTCCCAGGGACAAATAAAGTGAATGAGATAGCATGGATGGAGACCACATTTCCAAGTGTCTGGCCCTGAACAAGTGTCCACCAGGCAAAGCATAATGGAAAGGATTATCTCATTGTCAAAAGAACATGTGTGTGTGCAAAGAGAGAGGCATTGCAGTACAGCCCTAAAATGCTTATGGCTGTTTTCTCAAAGTATTGGGATTTCAATTGGCCTTTACATTCTTCTTTATATCTTTACACAGTTACAATGATTTCACAATTAGTATGCAACTTGTATAAACACTATATTAAGAAACTATTTTACAGTTAAAAATTAGTGCTATTTCAATAAAATTCAATATCCTCACAATAAATAGTTTTACTGATTTATAAAAGCTATTATACACACAGTTTAAAAAATAATTAAAAGTGGGAAATTATTATATGGGATCTACATAGTCTCTAGCTTATAAAATATTCTACAGGCATACCTCATAGATATTGCAGGTTTGGTTACAGATGATTATAATAAAGTGAAGATCACAATAAAGTAAATACCACAATAAAGCAAATCATATTATTTTTGGTTCCTCAATGCATATAAAAGTTATGTTTACACTATGCTGTAGTCTATTAAGTGTACAATACTACTATGTCTAAAAAGATATATACAGGGGTGCCTGGGTGGCTCCGTCGGTTGAGCGACTGACTTCGGCTCAGGTCATGATCTCACGGTTCGTGGGTTCGAGCCCTATGTCGGGCTCTGTGCTGACAGCTCAGAGCCTGGAGCCTGCTTCAGATTCTGTGTCTCCCTCTCTCTCTACCCTTCCCCCACTCGCACTCTGTCTGTCTCTCTCAAAAATAAATAAAAATTTAAAAAGTTTTTTAAAAATAAACAAAAAAATAAAAATATATATACATATACATATACATATACATATACATATATATGTATATCATCTGAGCTTTTAGTGAGTCACAATCTTTTTTCTGGTGAAGTATCTTGCCTTGATGTTGGCTACGGTGGCTGTGGTGATTTCTGAAAATAAGACAACAGTAAAGTTTGCAGCATGAATTAACTCCCTTTTTTTGAAGGGTGTACATTTTATTAGAAACCTTAAATACTCTTCAGACATAATACAATGTCTTGAGGAAAGGCTCTCATGTGGTCTCTAGTATAAACTGAGATTTTTGGATTAGGGACAAGGAGAGGGACAGCATCAAAAACGAGTGCTTAGTTTGCCAAAAAGATCTCCTCATGAATGCTCTTCAGCTAGCTTATCAGATTTTTCCATAGTTTCTTCAACGTGACCTACCATATAGAAGGGCTGTTCTGGGAGAGGGTCATATTCACCTGCTAAAATCTGTTAGAATCCTTTGATGGTCTCCTTCATACTCTCCTTCATAGGTATCACCTTCCCCATGTGATCTATGAAAACCTTAGCAATCTGGAATGGCTGACACAAAAAAGGCTGTATTTTTCTGTGCATGGGATACAGTCAACTTGTCTTCCTCAGAAAGTTCATCCATACCCAGGATGATGTCCTAGAGGGATTTTTAGTCCTATAAGATCTTTGGTACCCCATAGGCAACATCATAATACTCATTTCCAACAATGTTGGGATCCAGGATTCCAGAGGTGGAATCCAAAGGATCCACAGCTGGATAGACACCCAACTCAACAATAGCATGGGACAGTACAGTGGCAGCATCCAAATGGGCAGGGGGAAGGGTCAGTAAAATCATCAGCAGGTACAGAGGTAATAGATCCCTTCTTGGTGGTGGTGATTCTTTCCTCCATGGTACCCATATCAGTAGCCAGGGTAGGCTGACAGCCCACAGCAGGAGGAATTCTGCCCAATAAAGCAGACACCTCAGACCCAGCCTGGGTGAAGTGAAAGATGTTACCTATAAATAGCAGTACATCTTGACCCTCTTGGTCTCTGAGTATTCAACAACAGTCAGTCCATCCAGAGTTACCTTGTAATGAGCACTAGGTGGTTTATTCATTTGACCATACACCAGCGCTACCTTGGGGGTAGCATCTTTTAAGGTGATAACACCAGACTCAATCACTCATAGTTTGTCATTGCCTTCATAGGTCCTCTCACAAATACCAGAGTATTTGTGACAAACACAGAGTAACCACCATGGACTTTGATGACATTGTCGATTAACTCCATGATCAGTACTGTCTGGCAAACTCCAGCACCAATAAAGAACCCCGTTTTTCCTCCTTTGGCATAGGGATCCAGCAGATCCACAACCCTGATAGCAGTAACCAGAATTTCCTGTTCAAAACTCATCTCCATGAACTCAGGAGTCTTGGCATGAATAGGTGCAAACTTGATGGGGCCTCCCTCATCAATGGTTTCTCCAATGACATTCATGATTCTGCCCAAGGTCTCAAAACCAACAGGAATTTTGACTGGTGCACCACAATACAGGACTTTCTGGCCTCTAACTAAGCCTTCTGTACCCTCCATGGCAATAGTCCTTACAGTGCTCTCACCCAAATGCTGAACCACCTCCAAAACCAACCCTGTCTCTCTGCCTTTCACTTCCAGTACATTTAGGATGGGTGGTAGTCTCTCATCAAAGTGAAAACCTACCACTGCACTGATGACCATCAGCATATCCCCAGTGGCAGTTCCTGCCCTCAGGGAAGGAGATGTTTAGGCAGCATAGACTCTGGCAAGCTGGAGTGCTGCCAGGGTGGCCTGCAATAAGACCTAGGCTTGGCATAGCAGTGCGGAGGGGCCAAGTCCCCACAGGGCCCTGGAGGCCAAGGTAGAGGCCACACAACCTATAGAACCCAACATGGCAGATCGTGGGAGTGGACTCTAGCTTTTCTCTTCACAGATAGTTTCTCTGTAGCAGGACATGCTGTTGATACCATCTTACCCACAGTAGAACTTCTTACAAAATTGGAGTCAATCGTCTCAAACCCTGCCACTCCTTTATCAACTAATAAGATTTAGAAATCTTTTGTTATCATTTCAACAATATTCACAGTATCTTTACCAAGAATACTTTCCATCTCAAGAAACCATTTCCTTTGTTTATCCATAAGAAGTAACTTCTCATACATGAAAATTTTATCATGAGATTATAGCAATTCAGTCACAATCTTCAGGCTCCAATTCGAATTCTAGTTTTTTTGCTATTTCTACCACAGTGGAGTTATTTCCTCCATGGAAGTCTTGAGCCCCTCAGAGTCTTCCATGAGGATTAGAATCACCTTCCTCCAGACTCCTGTTAATGTTGATATTTGGCCTCTTTCCATGAATCACAAGTGCTTTTAAAGGCATCTAGAATGGTAGATCCTTTCCAAAATATTTTCAATTTATTTTGCCCAGATCTATCAGAGGAATCACTATCTATTGAAGCCACGGCCTTACAAAATGTCTTTCTTAAATAATAAGACTTGAAAGCTACTCCTTGATCCATGAGCTACAGATTGAATGTTGTGTTAGGCATGAAAACAATACATATCAATACATACATGTCATTGTGCATATCCATCAGAGCTCTTGGGTAACCAGGTACATTGTCATTGAGTAGAAATATTTTGAAATAGATTATTTTTGTTTTTAGCAGTAGGTTCCAACAATGGGCTTAAAATATTCAGTAAATCATGTTGTAAAGGGATGTGTTGTCATCCAGGCTTTGTTTTTCCATTTCTAGGACACAGTCATAGTAGCTTTAGCATAATTCTTAGGCCCTAGAGTTTTCAGAATGATAAATGAGCATTGGCTTCAACTTAAAGTCACCAGCTGTATTAGCCCTTCATAAGAGTATCTTTGAAGCCAGGCACTGACTTCTGCTCTCCAGCTCTGAAATTCCTAGATGACATTTTTTTTTCCCATATAAGGCTCTCTTTTCTGACCAACCTCTGCTACTTTCAAACTTTTCTTCTGTAGCTTTTTCACCTCTCTCAGACTTCATAGAGTTGAAGAGTGTTAGGGCCTTGCTCTGGATTAGGCTTCGGCTTAAGGGGATGTTGTGGCTGATTCAATCCTTTATCCAGACCACTCAAATTTTCTCCATATCAGCAATAAGGTTGTTTTGCTTTCTTGTCATTCATTTGTTCACTGAAGTAACACTTCTGATTTCCTTCAATAACTTTTCCTTTGCTTTTCCAACTTGGCTGTTTGCTATAAGACACCTACATTTTGGCTGATCTCAGCTTTTAACATGCCTCCTTACTAAGATTAATTAATTCTAACTTTTAATTTAAAGTGAGAGATGTACAATTCCTTCTTTTTAGTTGAACACTTAGAGGCCATTTGGCCTAACTTTGATATTATTGTGTCTCAGGGAATAGAGAGGCCTGAGGTCAGGGAGAGAAATAGGAGAACAGCCAGTCAGTGGAGCAGTCAGACACACAGAAATTTTAGTGATTAAGTTTGCAGCATTATTTGGGTGTAGTTTATGGCACCTGAAAACAATTACAACAGAAACATCAGAGAGAGGAGATCTAACATGGCTGAGAAGTAGGGGGACTTGAAGTTCCCTCATCCCTCAAACACAGCAGTCTAGAGGCTAGAGGACTTTGAATTCCAGGAGTCCAGGTTGCAGAATGACAGAGACATCTCCAGAGGTCCACGGGGACAACCTGGCAGGCCATAGGTGTGTGATTGCAAACTGGGAGAGATAAAATGGTCAGCGTAGGTATGGAGGGAAGGGATCCCCTTTTGCGGAGAGACAAAGGGAAGAGAGAGAGGCTGAGGAAGTGTATGACTATATTTGGACAAGAGAAAAACATGAACCAGGGATCATTAAAAAAACAAAAACAAAAACAGAGAAAGATGCAATTACTAACCATGGGGCTTTCTCCAGACTGGGGTCGGCTGCCCTGTTCTTGCACCTGGGGAGGAGGGGCGCCAGCCCCATGCTTCAGAGGGGCAACTAGTTCAGAGGAGCAGTCCACAGTGGGAGAAAGCAATCCCCTCCCTTGAGTGCTGTGGAAAGAAGGTACATAGCTGTTCAAAGGACAAAGGACCCACCCTGCACCCACCAGCCAGAGGCCATTTACTGGTGGAGCACAGCAGCACTTCCCTGGAACCAGGGCGCACAGAGCAGGACCCTTTAAGACAGTGGGGTTTAAATCCCAGCAAGCCCCAGGGAGGCGAGGGAGTCAGCAGAGTGGGACAAACTGCCTCCTTCCTGCCTGCATGGCACTGTAAGGAGAACCTTCAGTGGAGCAGAGTGGCACTTCCCTGGAATCAGGGCACATGGAGCAGGACCCTTTAGGATATCTGGGTTTGAATCCCAGACAAGCCCCGGGGAGTCGCAGGACACTGTGGAGTGGGAAAACAAACAGACAAACAAAAAACGGCCCACTTGCACCCACGCAGCACTATGAGGACTGTCTGAAGAGAATGGTTTGGGACACCCTGTCTGGGGAGGAGAGACTTGGGATGTCACCATTTTTCTCCCCATCGCCAACAAGGTGGGGCCTCAGTGAAAGGACAGTGGGCCCACAGTGGAGACGGGACTTGCCTACATAAAACCACGCCCCTCCATGCCTGGTAACTGCCTATCTATGGAGAGTGACCCTGACCAACCAGACAGCCCCTCCTCCAGACCAGCACTGCCACCCATTCCAAGGCACCCAGTGGTTTTCATTTTCTGATGTAATTCTTCAACAATTCTTTATATATATATTCTTCCTTTTCTCCTTCTTGTTTCTTCCCTTCTCTAGTCTGGTTATTCTGGTTGTTGGCTTGTTTAAGCAGACATATTTAATCTATTCTCTTTATACCTGTTTTATATCTCCTTTATTTTCTTCTCTCTCTCTGGATTAAGCCATATAGATTCTCTGTCTGGTCAATTTTCTTTTCTTTCCTTTTTCTCCACCCCTGTCATTTCTCTCTTTGTATGAGATAAGTCCTCTTCCACCACCACCACCACTTCCCTCTCATTGTTTTTTTTTTTCTTGTTTTAATTTTTGTTTTCCAGAGCTGCTTCAATGAACAAATCAAAGCACACCTGGTGGAGGGTCCAAAACCTCATTAAGAGTAGGGAGATAAAGCAACCAGAGTCACAACAACAGAGAGCATGTAACACACTCCAAAATACACCTCCTGAAGGGCCAGGCCATGGACAGTGTATGACCCCTCTTTAATATAGTAGTGCTTGCAGGTGCAAGGCACATAACAAGCTCTTAAAACACATAAGGGACAGAAAACTAGCCAAAATGATGAAACAGAAGAATTATTAAAAGAAATTCCAGAAAGAAGTGACAGCTCTAGAATTGCTCCAAACAGATATAAACAATATATCTGATCAAGAATTTAGAACAATAGTCATAAGATTAATTGCTGGTTTTGAAAAAAGCGTAGAAGACAGCAGAGAATCTATTGCCGCAGAGATCAAGGAACTATAAAATAGTCATGACAAATTAAAAAATGATGCAAATGAGGTGCAAAATAAACTAGATGCGGTGACAGGGAGGATCGAAGTGGCAGAGGAGAGAGTAAGTGAAATACAAGATAAAATTATGGAAAAAGATAAAGCTGAGAAAAAGAGAGATTAAAAAAAATTCTAGACCATGAGGAGAGAACTAGAGAACTAACTGATTCAATGAAATGTAATAATATCCATATCATAGGAGTTCCAGAAGAAGAAGAGAGAAAGAAAGAGAGAAAGGGGCAGAAGGTGTACTTGAACAAATCATAGCTAAGAACTTCCCCAATCTAGGGAGGGAAACAGACATTGGAATCCAGGAGGAACAGAGAACTCCCTTCAGACATAACAGGAATCAATCTTCTGTATGACATATAGTGAAACTGGCAAAATACAAAGATAAAGAGAGAATTCTGAAAGCATCTAGGGACAAATGGGCCTTGACCTACAAGGGTTGACACATAAAGGTAGTAGCAGACCTATCTACTGAAACTTGGCAGGCCATAAGGGAGTGGGAGAAAATATTCAATGTGCTGAATAGGAAAAATATGCAGCCAAGAATCCTTTATCCACCAAGGCTGTCATTCAGAATAGAAGGAGAGATAAAGGTTTTCCCAGAAAAATAATAACTGAAGGAATTCATCACCACTAAACCAGCCCTACAAGAAATCCTAAGGAGGACTCTATGAGTAGAATGTTGCAAAGACTACAAAGGACCAGCGACATGAAACCCATAGATACCACATGACAGATAAGCATGAAACCCATAGATAACACAATGACACTAAGCCCATATCTTTCAATAATAACACTGAATGTAAATGGACTAAATGCTCCAAAGACACAGGGTATCAGAATGAATTAAAAAAAACAAAAAACAAAAAAACCAAGACCTATCTATTTGCTGTGTACAAGAGACCCATTTTAGATCTCAGGATACCTGCAGATTGAAAGTGAGGGGATGGGGAAGTCAAAAGAAAGCTGGCGTAGCCACATTTATATCAGACAAACTAGATTTTACTCTAAAGGCTGTAACAAGAGATGAAGAAGGGCATCATAATATCATAATATCACAATTACAGGGTCTATCCATCAAGAAGAGCTAACAATTATAAATGTTTATGCACTGAAAATGGAAGCATCCAAATATATAAAACAATTAATCACAAACATAAGCAATCTTATTGATAAGATTGTGATAATTACAGGGGACTTTAATACTCCACTTACAACAATGGACAGATTATCTAGACAGAAAATCAATAAAGAAAAAATGACCCTGAATGATACACTGGGCCAAATGGACTGGACTGATATATTCAGAACTTTTCATCCAAAAGCAGCAGAATACACATTATTCTCGAATGTACATGGAACATTCTCCAAGATAGATCACATATAGAGTCACAAAACAGCCCTCAATAAATATAAAAGAATTGAGATCATACCATGCACATTTTCAGATCACAATGCTATGAAACTTGAAATCAACCACAGGAAGAAGTTTGGAAAACCTCCAAATGCATGGAGGGTAAAGAACATCCTACTAAAGAATGAATGGGTCAACCAGGCAATTAAAGAAGAAATTAAAAAATATATGCAAACAAATGAAAAAGAAACCACGTCCCTTTTGGGGTGCAGCAAAGAGAGTCCTAAGAGGAAAATACATTGCAATCCAGGCCTATCTCAAGAAACAAGAAAAATCCCCAATACAAAATCTAACAGCACACCTAAAGGAACTAGAAGCAGAATAGCAAAGAAACCCCAAGCCCAGCAGAAGAAGAGAAATAATAAAGATTAGAGCAGAAATAAACAATAAGGAATCCCCCCCCAAAAAAACAGTAGAATACATCAATGAAACTAAGAGCTGTTTTTTTGAAAAAAATAAACAAAATTAATAAACCCCTAGCCAGACTTCTCAAAAAGAAAAGAGAGAGGATCTAAATAGAAAAAATCATGAATGAAATTAGATTTATCACAACCAACCCCTCAGAAATACAAACAATTTTCAGAAAATACTATGAAAAATTATATGCCAACTGGACAACCTGGAAGAAATGGACAAATTCCTAGACACCCACACACTACCAAAAGTCAAACGGGAATAAATAGAAAATTTGAACAGACCCATAACTAGTGAATAAATTGAAGTCATTTATCAAAAATCTCCCAACAAATAAGAGTTCTGGGCCAGATGACTTCCCAGGGGTATTCTACCAGACATTTAAAGCAGAGTTAATCCCCATCCTTCTCAAGCTGGTCCAAAAAAATAGAAATGGAAGGAAAGCTTTTGACTCATTCTATGAGGCCAGCATTACCTTGGTTGCAAACCATACAGAGACCCTACAAAAAGGAAAATTACAGGCCAATATCCCTGATGAATATGGATGCAAAATTCTCAAGAAAATACTAGCCAATCGAATTCAACAGCATATAGAAATAATTATTCATGATGATCATGCGGGATTCATTCCTAGGCTGCAGGCCTGGTTCAATATTTGCAAATCAATCAATGTGATACATCACATTAATAAAAGAAAGGATAAGAACCATATGATCTTGTCAATAGATGCAGAAAAATAATTTGACAAAATACAGCATTGTTTCTTAACCCTCAAGAAAGTCGGGACAGAAAGAACATACCTAAACATATAAAAGCCATATATGAAAAGCCCACAGCTAATATCATCCTCAATGGGGAAAAACTGAGAGCTTTCTCCCTGAGATCAGGAACATGACAGGGATGTCTACTCTCACCACTGTCGTTTAACATAATGTTGGAAGTCCTAGCATCTGGAATCAGACAACAAAATGAAATCAAAGGCATCAAAATTGGCAAAGAAGCCAAACTTTCACTTTTCACAGACGACATGATACTCTACATGGAAAACCCAGAAGACCCCACCAAAAAGCTGGCAGAACTGATAATGAATTCAGCAAAGTCTCAGGATACAAAATCAGTATACAAAAACCAGTTGCATTTCTATATACCAATAATGAAGCAACAGAGAAATAAAGAAGTCAATCCCATTTACAATTGCACCAAGAACCATAAAATACCTAGGAATAAACGTAACCAAAGATGTAAAAGATCTGTATGCTGAAAACTATAGGAAACTAATGAAGGAAATTGAAGAAGACACAAAGAAAAGGAAAAACATTCCATGCTCAAGTATTAGAAGAATAAATATTGTTAAAATGTCAATACTACCCAAAGCTATCTACACATTCAATGCAATCCCAATCAAAATGCACTGGCATTCTTCTCAAAGCTAGAACAAACAATCCTAAAATTTGTATTGAACCACAAAAGACCCTGAATAGCCAACATAATAATGAAGAAGAAAACCAAAGTGAGAGGCATCACAATCCCAGACTTTAGCCTCTACTATAGAGCTGTAATCATCAAAACAGTATGGTATTGGCACAAAAACAGACACATAGACCAATGGAATAGGATAGAGAACCCAGAATGGGACCCACAAAATATGGCCAACTAATCTTTGACAAAGCAGGAAAGACTATCCAATGGAAAAAAAGACAGTCTCTTTAGCAAATGGTGCTGTGAGAACTGGACTGCAACATGCAGAATAATGAAACTGGACAACTTTCTCACCCCGTTCACAAAAATAAGCTCAAAATGGTTGAAAGACCTAAATGTGAGACAGGAAACCATCGAAACCTTAGAGGAGAAAACAGGCAACAACCTCTTTGACCTCAGCCATAGCAATGTCTTGCTCTACATGTCTCCAAAGGCAAGGAAATTAAAAGCAAAAATTAACAATTGGCACCTCATCAAGATTAAAATCTTCTGCACTACAAAGGAAACAATCAACAAAACTAAAATCCAACTGATGGAATGGGAAAAGATATTTGCAAATGACATAACAGATAAAAGGTTAGTGTCCAAAGTCTGTAAAGAAGTTACCAAACTTGGGGTGCCTGGGTGGCTCAGTCGGTTGAGTGTCCGACTTAGGCTCAGGTCATGATCTCACATTTTGTGGGTTCGAGCCCCACATCAGGCTCTGTGCTGACCACTTGCTCAGAGCCTGAAGCCTGCCTCAGATTCTATGTCTCCTTCTCTCTCTTCCCCTCCCCTGCTCACACTTTTTCTCACTGTTTCTCAAAAATAAATAAATGTAAAAAAAATTTTTTAAATACAAAATAAAAAAAAGAAGTTACCAAACTCAGCACCTGAAACACAAATAACCCAGTGAAGAAATGGGCAGAAGATATAGACACTTTTCCAAAGAAGACATCCAGATGGCCAACATGACACATGAAAAGACACATGAAAAGATGCTCAACGTCACTCGTCATCAGGGAAATACAAATCAAAACCACAGTGAGGTACCAACTCACAGTGTTTAGTGTGGCTAAAATTAACAACTTGGGCAACAACAGATGCTGGTGCAGATGTGGAGAAATGGGAACCCTCTTGAACTAATGGTAGGAATGCAAACTGGTGCAGCTGCTCTGGAAAACAGTGTGGAGGTTCCTCAAAAAATTAAAAATAGAACTACCTTATGACCCAGCAATAACACTACTAGGTATTTACCCAAAGAATACAAAAATACTGATTCAAAGGATCACATGCACCCTGATGTTTATAGCAGCACTATCAACAATAGCCAAATTATGGAAAGAGCCTAAATGTCCATCAATGGATGAATGGATAAAAAAGATGTGGTTTATATATACAATGGAATATTACTTGGCAACGAGAAAGAATGAAATCATGCCATTTGCAGCAATGTGGATGGAACTGGAGGGTATTATGCTAAGTGAAATAAGTCAGTCAGAGAAAGACAGATATCATAAGTTTCACTCATATGTAGAACTTGAGAAACTTAACAGAAGACCATGGGGGAAGGGAAGGGGAAAAAATGGTTACAAACAGAGAGGGAAGGAGGCAAACTGTAAAAGACTCTTAAATAAAGAGAACAAACTGAGGGTTGATGGGGGTGAGGGGGTAGAGTGGAAAATGGGTGATGGGAATTAAGGAGGGCACTTGGGATGAGCACTGGGTGTTGTATGTAAGTGATGAATCACAGAAATCTACCCCCAAAACCAAGAGCACACTGTATACCCTGTACGTTAGCCAATTTGACAATAAATTATATTAAAAAAAGGAAACATCAGAGATCACTGGTCACAGATTATCATAACAAATATAATAATTTAAAAGTTTAAAATACTCTGAGAATTACCAAAATGTGGCACAGAGTCATAGAGTGAGTAAATACTGTTGGAAAAATGGTGCCTATAGAGTTGCTTGACACAGGGTTGCTACAAATCCTCTATTTATAAAAAATACAGTATCTATGAAACACAGTAAAGCAAAGGACAATAAAATGAGGTATATCTGTATATTTTTTTCAAGCACACACAGAACATTAAAAAAATTGCTAATGTACTAAGACACAATGGGAGATTAAAAATGACAATATCACAGAGGTGACACTCTGTGATCCCAATGTGACAGCAAAAAATTATATCTAAACTCTTTTCATTTGGAAATATCAAAACATATTTCTAAATAACCAACTGGTAATGGAAATTGTAATTGAAATAAAGTAACCAATAATAGTTAAAGGAAAGTGAAAGCTTTACACATTATCAGAGAGAAGATCAAACAAAGCTCAACTTTGAGGAACATTATACCATCAGTGCACATTTATATATTAAAAAATATAAAGTATGACATAAGCATTTTGCTTACATAATCAAAAAACAGTAAAATCACAAATTCAAAAAAATGATTGATTTAAGAAAAATGACAGCTGGAACTTACAAAATAGAAACAAAATAATCAAACACAGGGCACTTGGGTGGCTAAGTGTGTTAAGCGTCTGCCTGCAGCTCAGGTCATGATCTCGCAGTTTGTGAGTTCAAGCCCTGTGTTGGGCTTTGTATTTACAGCTGAGAGCCTGGAACCTGCTTCAGATTATGTGTCTCCCTCTCTCTCTCTGCCCCTCCCCTGCTCATGCTCATGTTTCTCTCTCTCAAAAATAAATAAACATTAAAAAATTAAAAAAAAAGTTAATCAAAGACAGAATTGTCAAGACCATAATCTACAAAAAAAAAAAAGCCCATAATTTTGACTAAGAAAGGAAGAAAATATAGGTAAGTAACAATGGAATTGAAAGGAAGAATGTAGCTATATATAAAATGGAAAAAAGAAAATCATATAAAAACCTTTGTGTCCATAGTAGTAAAAAGTTAAGCAAACATTTATTAGACAAATGTATCTCAAAATATTTTTTGAAATTTTAAATAAAATCAACTTCTAAATATTAAAAATATCAAATTGGCAATTAAAGTCTAGCCACACAAATGTAGTTGTTTATCAGATGAGTTTTATCCAACCTGAGGATCATACCAAACGGTAGTATATTTTATGAATACAGATATATGTAACAAAGTACAAAGACATGAATGTCATTAATAGTTACCTGTCATTATTCTTCCAACGAAAGAAGCACAAACAGATGGAGAATAAAACCTCAGCTATATCTTTAATGTTTAATTGCCTAAAAAGAGAAAATAGACATTTGAAAAAAATAAGAAAATGTTAATGTATCTTTTATCTTTGAGTTGCATAAGATGAAGGTCAGAACAAATTTCCCCAAAATGTGCCACTTAGACATGTGAACTATTTTGAGCTGAGAGCAATTAAGACCCAGCAAACTGAAGAAAAAATTTCACCTCTTCCTAGACTACCTAACATCATTTAGATAAGGGCCTGGCCCAGAACAAGAGCTGTTAACTAAGAGATAATCTTTTTTATCTGAATGAACTATCTATCTGTATGGAAGGATGAACATCTAACTACCATTTTCTCTTCTTTTTTTGTCTTATGAATCACCCTCCTGTTTTTGAGGCCCTAGGTCTCTATCTCATTCCTCAGCTCAAAATGGCAAAAAAGCCTGAATTGTCTAGCTTGTTCTTGGGTTTCATATTCTTATGGAGCCCCACATACTATTTTTTTTCTCCTGCTAATCTGTTTTATGTTAATGCGATTATTAATAGACTGGCCAAAGAACGTAGAAAGTTAGAAGGGATTTTTCTTCTTATTCAACAGGTACATAAAAATATGTTTTGCTTTCCTGTAATTTGTGAGTTTAAAATTTTATTTAAAAGATAAATATGCAAAATAGAATGTGGATAGGAATAGATAAGCATAAACCAATGAAGTGCCTACAAAAGTTGTTAAGCAAGGTAGGGGAGTAGCAGTGTCACAGATTGAAAGCATTGTTTTTCTCCCTTATATGGCTGATGAACAGCTTGAAGAAAAATACATTTTGCTAAGAATTTCATATCATTAGGCATTCAGGCAAAGGGCAAGAAAAGAGCTTTTGTTGATCTCTAGTCGTCTTTCAGGCATTCTGTTATCCATGAACTAGACAAACATGATCTATTTAATCTTCACTCCAAATCCATAGTGAAGTAATATACCCAATACACTGGGAATATGTGGTTCAGGAAAGGTAAATAATCTGCTTATTTTCATACAGTGGGTAACTGATGGGAAAGGGATTTGAACCCATATCAGTTTAACCCCCAAATGTAGTGATAACCTGATGTTGATGATGATGATGATCATAGCTACTATGACACTGTGTTTAGTTACTGAATCGATTGCTTGCATATGTGACATCTCAATTAATTATCAAAAGAATTATACATCTTATTCTCTCATTTACACCTAAGGAAATTGAGGTTTAGAGAGATCAAATAAAGCATCCAGTGCATCACTGCCAGTGTGCCCCAGAAACACAAATAAAGCCCAGTTTGAAGCCAAGCATGGGGCATTAAACAGCGGATTGACTCTCATAAAGTAACTTAGAATCTGGTTTTAGGTGAGACAAGGCCAGATTTAATTTATCTGCCCGACACAAGGCAGTATTTGGGAGAAGTACTCTTCAAGACTTCCACTGAGAAGACCAAAAAGTCTCATGCTCTCTTTGTTCTAGAAGACACCATGGTCAGACCTCCCATGCATCAAAGTGCAGTACTGGACCGGCACAATGAATTGTGGTAAGCAGAGTGTTTTACAGAATCCATTTAACTTTTCTTTGTCTTTTACCTCAAGCCCTAACACCAGACCCTGATTTATAGTTGGCAGAAACAGTAGCGTCTTTAAGTGATATTATGTTTTATGTCTTCACACAGCTCTATCTTGGGGTCAAACTGAATGAACACCACATCACGCTCCATCTGAAGACCTGGGTTCTTTCCTGATTCAGTGAATATAGGGAATCTCTTACAGAAGGAACTCAGTCTCTCTGAGTACCAGTTTCCTCATCATTAACATTGAGGTAAGGAAGGCACTAAGGCACATGAAAATTTTATTGCAAACTGCACACTATCATTCTAACAGTTACTATAATTTTAGGAGATATTGCTTTATTTTTATCTACTTTTCTTCCTTTGAGGAGAGCTATGTCTCCTCCTCTGCCTTCCCCTCTCCTCTGCTCAGGGAAACTCTTATTTTTAAATAAAAAGCGGAAGGAGAACAGAATTGATCAGATCTGTCCAGCACCTCAGCCCTTGTTTCCGTATTATATTCCGTATAACCATCAGAGAGTCAATTTCAGAATTTCAGCTTTTAGAGATATGCAATGAGAATCTGATTGCAGAACTGGAGAACAAGTTATAAGCCAAGACTGGGAAATAATTTGCTTACAGAAAGTGGATGAAACAGAGAGGGTTGGGAGAAAAGATATAAGAGGAAAGAAGAAGGGAAGAAGGAAAAGGGGAGATAAAGGGAAGGGAGAGAGGAAGAGAGGAAAAAAATCAGGAAAAAGATAAGTATAATATAATATCAATAGCTGCCAATTATTGAGGGTCTAATATGGACTGTGCTACTTATTGTACATATTTAACTAATCATCAAAGGAAGTTCTAATGCCAGTTAATTAGATATTAGTGAATTGGTACTGATATCCTCAGTTATGTGTAGAGCAATAGGGTCACATAATCCTAACTGTTCATGTATTGAGACATCACAGAGAAGAGAGAGAAGACTCTAGGCTTCAAGCAAGAGATGGTAAGTATCAAAACAAAGAACAGGATCAAATTTGTAAGGCTTTAGCTAATTTTTGTGATAATTATATGGTCAATGTAGATGAAATATAACCACAGATTCTACAGTTGTTTATAAATGTTCATAAACGAACACTGACATAGCTGTCATAGGAATGTGTAGTTGTGATCTATCAGTTAAGGTCCTGCTGACCCTTGCAGACATATAATCAACTCTCAAAGTCTCAACATCCATCTTCTTTCTCTTTCTTCCTCTCCCCCTCCCCTGCTCTGTTTGTGTGTGTGTGTGTGTGTGTGTGTGTGTGTGTGTGTCCCAATCCCCTCCTTGTTGACCCCCACTTAAGAATAGCTATAAATAGCTATTGTCAGCAGCACTTTTTTTTTTTTATTTACCAATTCTTAAACCAGATCCAGTAGAATAGTTTAATAAGTAGACAGGGACTAAGCATGCTAGTTTTCTTGTCCCAATTCTTACTAATCACACGATCATAAGTTCATCCTCTTTAACTATTCTCCCCTTCCCCAAGTGGCTTCAGGATAGTAAGCCTTCTCATAACAGGACTAATTACACACACACACACACACACACACACACACACACACACACACACACAAAACAAAACTAAATTTGTATTCAATGTGTATTGAATATGGTGGTTCTTAAACTTTTTGTTGCTCTGATTATTGGCTGTAGTGGCTAATTCAAACATAGATTCAACATTAGCATATGAAAGAATCTTTAAGTGGCTAAAATTCCTTTGAAACCACGCAGAGAAAAGGTTTTTAAAACTTGAGGAAACAGAAATGCTTCATGGGTTTATTGCTTATGTCTTACAATTCCTAAACTAGGACCCCGATCAAGAAGACAGAGGGCAAGAAGTCAGTTTTTTCTGCTTTCTTTTTTTTTTAAGTTTATTTATTTTTGAGGGAGAGAGAGAGAGAGAGAGACAGAGAGAGACAGAGAGAGAGCACAAAAGGGGAAGGGGCAGAACCAGAGAAGGAGACACAGAATTCAAAGCATGCTCCAGGCTCTGAGGTGTCAGCACAGAGCCCGATGTGGGGCTCAAACCCATGAACTGTGAGATCATGACCTGAGCTGAAGTTGTATGCTTAAATGACTGACCCACGCAGGAGCCACTCTGTTTTCAAGTAAAAGCCACATACACACATGTGCGCACATGCACATTCATATACATATGCAATATTTCATTTTTATGCATATTTTTACGTCATAGGTTGACTTTTTCAAAATGGAGGCTGACACAGAGTTTAGGGTTCAAGATGTTTATTACAGATAAATACCTTTATTGTTTAATTTTTAAAGTTTATTTATTTATTTTTGAGAGAGACAGAGACAACATGAGTCGGAGAGGGGCAGATAGGGAGAGAGAGAATCCCAAGCAGTCTCTGCACCGTCAGCACAGAGCCTGATGCAGGGTTTGAACTCATGACCTGAGCCAAAACCAAGAGTCAGAAGCTTAACTGACTGAGCCATCCAGGTGCCCCAGAAATAAAAACCTTTAAAAGGAAAGGAGAGGACCCAGGACCCTCTCCTCATGAGGAGAAACATGAACTGTGATGCAGAACTGACAAAGCTTCAACCAACATGCAGGTGGCTCTAGAGTGACTACTGCCAGTCAGAGTGCCCCATGTCAGGTAGAAATGTTTGGATTTTTCTGCACCCACCTTGCTCAGTGACTGGTTGTAGACAACCCAAAGGAGGTGAAGAAGAGCAGAATATACTACCCCAAAATATGCCCCTTTGGCATAAGGATTATTTTGAGCTGTTCATTTTTTTTTTAATTTTTTTTTTAACGTTTATTTATTTTTGAGACAGAGAGAGACAGAGCATGAATGGGGGAGGGTCAGAGAGAGGGAGACACAGAATCTGAAACAGGCTCCAGGCTCTGAGCTGTCAGCACAGAGCCCGACGTGGGGCTCGAACTCACGGACCGTGAGATCATGACCCGAGCCAAAGTCGGCCGTTTAACCGACTGAGCCACCCAGGCACCCCTGAGCTGTTCATTTTTAAGAAACAGAAGGTATAGGAAGAGCTCCAACCAAGTAGAAGTTAATCTTTTGAAAGAGACGATTCTATTTATAAAGGAAATCTCCATTTGTAAGGATGTCTCCCTCTCTATATCAAGAAGTGGAGGGTGGCCAAATCTCTAGAAACTCTTACCAATGGAGAAGACAGTGACTTAAATCTGCATAACAGCCATACCCTTATTTACTGTGTTTTGCTTAATCTTCCATAATTGGCTTCCCTCCCCTCAACATCATCGTTTGTATTTAGTTGATGATGGTATTTAAAACACAAAATGGCTTGGGCCATTTTGAGGAGTTACTCAGTTTTCCCAGGTATCTCCCATGTATATAGGAGTTATTCATGTTATTAAATTTCTGTTAGATTTTCTGTTGTTAATCTGTCCTTATTACGGGGATGGCGGGTGTCTCAGTCAAGAACCTAGAAGAATAGAGGGTAAATTGTTTTGTCCCCTACAAATGGCATTATCTGGGATGCAGAGGCTCTCTTCAGATAGAACATACTTTGAAGGAGCTACACATGGAGGTTTGTTATGAAGTTGGAATGAGTAAAATTGTTTCCTTTAGCTGATATCTCTGTAAAACACCACTAACAGAGTTGGTGCCTATGAAAAGGGTTGCAATTCATGCATTCAGGAATATCATGACATACAGGAATTTCTAAGTCCTTTCCTTGACTGACGATTTCTCCCTTCAATATCCCCAAGGAATAAATCAGGGCAAATTAGTACTTTATTATTAGGTGTAACTCCATCCTTTAATACAAGATGCAAGTAAATTAAGCAGAAGGGATTGAGATCTTTCTCCCTAAACAACATAGGCATGAAGGCCAAGATGCAAAATAGACCTGCTTTGCTTGTCCTAAATAAAAATCCAAACCTGAATCCAATTCTTATTTCCCATCTGGAGCAAATTTGTGAAAGAGGAAAAGGAAAGCTAATCCCAGTGCTTAGAGCAGACAGATTTGAGATTTCTTCCTTGGGCATATTGGCTAGTATCATGAACACAAAGAAAGTTCATGAAGAAGAACATGCTCACATGCTCTTCTGCTATCAACTCTTTATAAAGCTCCAATCACTGCAAGCAAGGTTTCTAGACTAGAAAACCAAGTATTACCCTCAAGCTTGCCTCAATGCCAGCATTTAGGATTTAAAGGAATCAAAAAGGGAAAGGCTAAAGAAAGAAAAATTTCTGTAAAGAAATGGAACAGACCTATCCTTCCCCAAGCTTTGATTTATCTTCTTGGGCTGTGATCATTAAGTCCTTAGGGAGCACAGGCCCCATAGCCCCATAGTTATGGTGCCTTAAATTATCCTGGCATTTGACCAATAAGGATTTGTAATTCTAATCTATAAAGTTAAAAAGTAGTGATGGGATGAGGCTAGAAGAGAGAAAATGCTTCTTCTCCTTTAGAGTCTTAACTAGATCTCATGCAATTAAAGAGAATATGACTTTCTACCAGACATTTTAATAAATTGTTGTAATCTGCAATTTCCCTGAACACTCCCACTCTTCTAAGAACCTTATGCTATTATGTCACGGTTGCTAAAACTTTAAGCTCTAGGTACATTTCCACTTCTCAGAACACTCTATCTCTCCTTGTCAGCCAGCTAGATACTCTAAATGAATTATAAAGGTTAAAGATGGTTTTGTCTTTTTTCTCCTTTAGGCTGAGAGAACAAGAAGTGAAATAGGTAGAATTATGACCCCTCTCTCTGTTAATTTCTTTTCTTTTTTTTAACAGTTGCCCGTGAAGATCTTCCAGTGCCTCTGACAAACTCTCACAGAAGTGGGATTAGATGTCAAAGTAGAAGCTGCCAGGAGAACCTCTGAGAGCTGAAGTATGTCAGGTAAAGGTGGTTTATAGCTGTTGGGTCTCAAGAGGGTCCTTTTGGTCTTGTGCCCAGAGTGTGATAAAAAGCTATGGGTTCTAGCTGAAAGCTTCATGGTTGGTGATGTTATAGGCTGATACATTTTGATGAAATTCAAAAGTTCCATCTTAGCCTGAGGTCAGTCTCTTCTGAATAATATATAGCCAAGTAGATTTTTATATTTTTAACTAATATACATGAGAGAATATTTAGAAGATGGAATAGCACAGGTGCGTGCGTGTGTGTGTGTGTGTGTGTGCGTGTGTGTGTGTGTGTTGGCTCAAGCAGTTGGGAGTGAGGTGGGGACAGACAGCAGCTGTAACACGATGAGTATAAGTTGACACCCTGGAAGATCTGAACAAGCGAAATGTGGCAGCAGCTTCAGTTATCTGGTGGTTTTATGAGTTGGAAACCAGGAATGGTTCCTTTGCAGTATTCCAGTAAATTTCCATGAGTGTCAGAAAATAGAAGCTTTAGGGCACTGTACTAGATACAGATCCATGACATTGGTTGTTGAGAGTCTAGTAAACACTAGAAGCATTAAATGCTGTTAATTTGAGAGTCAGAAATCAAATGAAGTAAATTATTGTTAATGTGATAGCAATGCAGACTCCACCGTTGGTAGTGAGAGTAAAACTGCTGTGGACTGGTACTAGCAGGGGAGTCTAAGGAGGTGTACTCAGGAAAGGAAAGAAACAATTAGAAAAGAGTGGTGGCTGTTTGCCCTTAAGAAACATTGCTTCCTATTCACAGCCTCACAGCTCTTAGTGCTGCCTCAGGCCGCATGCTGAAGGAAACTTCAAAAATCATGTGGCAGTTGATGTTTGCTTATTCTTTCACATATCAACCCCTAAAACTCTATCATCATGACACAATGGAGGAAAATTAGAAACTGACCTAAGGTAAACTGAATACTTTTTTTTCTCATTCTCTCTTCCTCCCTCAGAATTTTATTGAAATTCAACTAAGACAGCAATGTGGATTTTATTTTTTTTTTTTTTTTAAGCATGAGTGGAGCTGATTTCTCTAAGCTTTCTTCAAGGGAAGGTTGGGCACAGGTAGTCAAGGTGATGTCAAAGAAAATATGCAGATGCAGGCTATTGAGAATCTGTTAGACTTCGAAGCTATAGATAAATATGTAGATATGTGGATATATAATTTCAAGAAACTACATTGCCTAATCTTACTCTTTTCCATGGTCAAAAATCAGAGGTCCCTCTATATAGATATTTGTTTTCCTCTTCCTTAAAACTCATTTTAAAGCAACATAGTAGAGGTTGAAAATGTCAGGATTATAGACAGAAGAAATTGGTTATATTGTCATTTCCTGACTTTGTGACCTCGGATAAATCACTTAAATTTTCTATTTATTTGTTTTTTTTATTTTCTCTAAATTGAGGATCAAGATACTTATAAGATTAAAACAAATTAATGTGAAGGCAATTATAATGAGTAATAGTGTAGTCAGCATTTTGTATAGTAAAAATTACTTAACACTGCACTGCTAAATAAGAACAATTTATAAGTAATATATATTTAACAAACATTAACACAAGCAGTAACTTAATAATGTATAATATTCATATTTCAAAATTTCATATAAATAAAATATTTACATAAAATTTCTCAAAGTAATCCATCTGGCAGGAATCCTAGCAGCTAGAAGAGCTTCTGATTTCTTAAAGCAGAATGAATTTATTGAATGGACACTGGTTGGCTCCCAGAATCACTGAGAGATCTTCCAACCATGATCAGAGGCTCCAGGACCAGAAGCCAAGGCCAAACTAGCTGTAGAACCAGTGTAGCAGGAATACCAACCATGATAAGGCACTATAATGCTCCAACCCACCCAGTCATCATCAACCATCACCTTGGCTCTCCCTGCTGCTGCAGGAAATTAAGTTTGCTGTAACTAAAAAATCAAGAAAAAGGATTATCTTAATTCCTGCTGCTATTTTTATTAGCTTCCAATTCATTATCGAGGATTGGTCTATCTGGTTGTAGGAACCTCACCACCTGATTCCTAGCAAGAGAGCTTAAAAAAATATCTGGTATCTTCAGCACCTAAAAGAGGTAATGCAATCTGTCATCTATCAAGACTCATAAAATCAAGAATAAATGGGTTATAAAACAGGGCTTTTGTGGTGACAGGCAAAACAAAGGAGGAAGTAAAATGTATTACATTAACAACTTCCTAATACATGTAAGTGATAGTATCTACTGTAGTCTAGTCTTTTCCTCTTTACTTATTTTTTAAGATTGATTCTCATTTGTGTGCACTAGTTAGGTTTGTGAAAATCGTCTATATTACTATATCTTTTTGTTGTTATTTTAGTATTAATTAGTAACTACAGAATTTGCCCAGTCTCATACAATTGCTTCAAATTTTAGGTACAACTTTCAACTATTAATAACTATTGAGTTTGGCTTCTTTGTTTTTCAATATATGAAATTTATTGTCAAATTGGTTTCCATACAACACCCAGTGCTCATCCCAAAAGGTGCCCTCCTCAGTACCCATCCCCCACCCTCCCCTCCCTCCCACCCCCCATCAACCCTCAGTTTGCTCTCAGTTTTTAAGAGTCTCTTATGCTTTGGCTCTCTCCCACTCTAACCTCTTTTTTTTTTCCTTCCCCTCCCCCATGGGTTTCTGTTAAGTTTCTCAGGATCCACATAAGAGTGAAACCATATGGTATCGGTCTTTCTCTGTATGGCTTATTTCACTTAGCATAACACTCTCCAGCTCCATCCACATTGCTACAAAGGGCCATATTTCATTATTTCTCATTGCCACGTAGTACAATGAGTATATAATTGTAGTACAATTGTTTATATAAACCACAATTTATCCATTCATCAGTTGATGGACATTTAGGCTCCTTTCGATAAGCTCTGTGAAACGATGGTTGTGTAATTTGAATTTCAAACTAGAAACAACAATGTTTACAACTTCAGTGACTCTTCAATGTTTCTCTTCAATGTTGTCAAAATACATGTTCATAGGTCCACTCATAAAATTCTGATCTAATAGAATCTCAAACTGACTTTGATGCAATTGGACATGCTCAATAATTTGAGGAACATGACTTAATATTGAGAGTTCTCTATCCTGTGTTCATATGGATCTCTACAATTAAGAAATTTTTATATCTTGGTTGGATTGAAGCTGCAAATATATTCTTTGTGAAGAGTGAAGAAATGTAAATCCTCTGGTTTCTAGTTATTGCTAAGTTCATGTAAGTCATAAGCTTCTGATTTTTATTATGAAGTAGGAGGAATTTGGTGATATTACATAAAAACCAGAAGAATTTACATTTATCAAATTTTTATATGGAATTGTACACAAATATCATTTTTAATAAAAACAGATCAGTCCATTTTTATATAAAGCATGACATTAATATGATATACTGCTGTCCTTAGGTTATATACCAAGGAAATCTATCATACTTTCCTCACCCTCTCTTACAATAGTGCTATAGTATTTAAGCATGAAAGAAACTCAGAATAACATCAAGGTGGTGAGATTTCAAAGATCTCAACAAGTATCTTCATTTTGAATCTTGACATATATGTTTCTATATTCTAATATCTGTTTTATTGCCTCTTATAGAAAACCATGAAATTGAAATAATATTATAATAATTTTATATGTAATTGTATTTATATTAATAGGAAAGGATAGCAAGAATCCAGTGATATATTCCTGTATTCTATTTAATGAAATTCTCTAGGTCTTTATTGTCTTTAAAGCATCGTTTCAGCATACCTCTTTAAAAAGATGATTTTAAAAAGGTTTTTGAAAGTTAAAATTGAGAATTCTTATACCCCTCTGAGTCTCTCAAGTCAATGACAGTATGTGAAAAACACCACTAGGATAGAATTTATCTGAAATGTCTCATGCTTCCACTCTAGTGACCAGAGTTAATACAACATGTTAGCATAGATGGAAAAGTTTGGGAGGTCTGCTTACCAGATGATAGATAAGACTTAGAAAACAGAAACTAGGTACAAAGATTCATTGGACTGGTAGAAATTTTATTTGGAGTTCTTATTTAAAACATAGTTATTTATTTCTTAATACCTTAATACTTCAACTCTGTGTGCACTTACTGTGGCTCAGTGCACCCTAAGTAGTTCGTGGTTGTTATCACAATGAGAAGAAAACATCAACATGAACAATGGAGCAGCCAGGAGAATAGTAACCATTTGTTATAACTTGAGATGTTACAGGAATTAGGTTATACTATTTTGTTTCTCAAATGTCTACAACAATATATTCTTTAACAAAAATAGAATGTTCTTAGCCTCTTTAACTTCTTAAACTCCTAGCAAGGGTGCTAGGTTACTCAATTAAAAAAAAAGCTTCTATTTTAATCAGTCTTGTTCTGCATCTCCTCTCTTGCTATAAGATAAATATTTTATACTTTGAAGCAGCACTCTATTTAAAACAAATGGATGATGGTCTTTCTTTGGTACCATGACAAAACACGGCCCTGTCCCTGGAATCAATAGAGGAGAAAACAATAGAAAGAGGGACATTACAATTCTGATAATGAACACAGAACCTTTATTGGAGAAGGGAAAATAAACATTTGTAAAGGCAAAAATATAGCTTCATGATTGTTTTTAAATTTGATAGTGCTAAGAAGTTACATATCCAGCTATTTGTATTTCATTGTATCTTGTTCTGTTATTTCTTTCTCCAGTTCAACCCAGATTCATAGGGCACACAGCCGGAAAGAAAATAGAAATCCGTGACTGTGGAGTTAAATGCTCAACAGATGTGGAGGTTACACAGTTGTTCTACTGATCTTCCAGGGAGAGTAAGAAAAGAATTTGAAACAACTCCAGGAAACAAGTGCTTAGGCTGAGTGTTTCCAGCACCAAGTAGAGAGGTTACATTTGCATGAATCATTGCCAGAGTTAAAACCACCAAACCGTGTAGATTTGGCCCTATAGAAAAATTGGTTTTATTTTATTTCTGTGTGGTTGTAATATTGTGATTTATAAGAAATATACATTTGGTCATTTAGATGAATATATATCTCGTCTATATTCAGTCTGCATTTACAGGTCCTGGCTCACAGCTCCCAAAACTATTGGAATTTCCCAAGTAATAAGAGCAGTGGGATCATCTTTTGCCTTAATATTTGATCTTTTGTTCTCAGTTTCTGAAAATGCTTCAGAACCATAAAGGTGACATGGGTGTCTTGTTATTCATAGAAAGCCCTTTTCCACCAAAACTGGGTTTACCTAATGAGTTGACTTTTGGAAAGGATGGGGCTGGTTGCCAGAGGAACCAAATATGAATAGAGATCTGGCACTTTCAGTCCTATGCCCTGATTTCTGGAGAGGGTAGAGGAGCTTGAAGTTGAATCAATCACCAATGCCCAATTATTTAATCAATCGTGTCTATGTTATAAAGCCTCCACATACACCCAAAACAATAGGGTTTGGAGAACATCTGGGTTATGAACACATGACGATTTGCAAAGAGTGACACACTCAGAAAGGACATGGCAACTTCAATCCCTTTCCTCATATCTGTCCTATGCATCTCTTCCATCTGGATATTCCTGAGTTATCTCCTTTCATAATAAATTGGTAATCTAGTGAGTAAACTGGTTTCCTGAATTCTGTGAGCCACTCAAGAGATTTAATCAAATGTGAGGAAGGGCTTGTTGGAAACTCTGACCTAGAGCCAGTTGGTCAGAAGTACAGTGATACCCTAGACTTGTAAATGTCATCTGAAGCCAGGTACTCTTATAGAATTAAGTCCTTGTGAGATCTGATGCTGTCTTCAGGTAGATAGTGTCAGAAGTGAGTTGAATTGTAGGACACTCAGCTGGAATTAGAGCACTGCTTGGTGGTGTAGGGGTTGAACCGTCATATTTTGGAAATTGGGACCCAGGAATTTTTAGTGTTATTCTATGATACTCTATTTGTTTTATCTTTTTTTTTTTTTTTAAACTAGATTTTATCATCGCTGTCAAGTTTAAGCTAGCCTTGGCTATACATTTATCTGAATTCTTACATTTAGTATATTTTCAGATATCTCATTGGTTTTGCTTATTTTACATTTACTTTGTCCACAATACTATTACTTAATAAAAATAGCTTACTGGAGTTTGTTTCTCTTTTGCCCTCACGCTGGAAATAGTATACGCAACTCTTTCAGCATTTAAAAGCTTAATATTTATTTTATGCCATCCTATTGCCCAACAACTTAATATTTTTATTTCTTTGTTTTCACATATGTGATATGACTTATTTAAACAGCCTAGAAAATAATATAATGGAATACAAAAAGAATTATTTTGTTATCCATATCTAATGCCCACTCTATGTCTATGCCTACATTGCTAAAATATTTAATTTCAAATTACATTTCTGTATTGATAAACCTGGCTAATTTTAGAGAATCAAAGCTTTTGAAACATAATTGTAAAAAAAATAGAAGGAAGAAATAAAGAACAAAAAGGAAGGAAGAAGGAATAAAAGGAATGAAGATGGAATAAAAGGAAAAAGGAAGGAAGACCTAGGCAAACAAAAATTAACATAACTTATGACAGTGATTTTAATTTTTTTTTTCAACGTTTATTTATTTTTGGGACAGAGAGAGACAGAGCATGAACAGGGGAGGGGCAGAGAGAGAGGGAGACACAGAATCGGAAACAGGCTCCAGGCTCCGAGCCATCAGCCCAGAGCCTGACGCGGGGCTCGAACTCACGGACCGCGAGATCGTGACCTGAGCTGAAGTCGGACGCTTAACCGACTGCGCCACCCAGGCGCCCCGACAGTGATTTTAGAATTAATGGACAGGAATCCAAAAAAACTTAGGAAACACCAACACTGATAAATATTAAAAAAATAGAAACCTAGGATCGGTCATCGCAACTTCTTACCAGACACATCTCCAGAGGCAAGGGAAACCAAAGCAAAAATGAACTATTGGCACTTCATCAAGATAAAACGCTTCTGCACAATGAAGGAAACAATCAATAAAACTAAAAGGCAACCTTCAGAATGGGAGAACACATTTGCAAATGGCATATCTGATAAAGGGTTAGTATCTAACATTTATGAAGGATTTATCAAATTCAACACCAAAAAAACAGCATAGTAAAGAAATGGGCAGAAGACGTGAATAGACATTTTTCCAAAGAAGACATACTGATGGCTAACAGACCCATGAAAAGATGCTGAACATTACTCATCATCAGGGAAATGAAATACAAGTCAAAATTGCAATGAGATATCTCCTCACACTTGTCATAATGGCTAAGATCAGCATAAGAAACAACTGGTATTCACAAGGATGCTGAGAAAGGGGAACCCTCTTACACTGTTGGTGGAGATGCAAACTGGTGCAGTTACTCTGAAAACGATACGGAGTTTCCTCAAAGAGTGAAAAATAGAACTACTCTATGATCCAGCAAACTGCACTACTAGGTATTTACCCAAGGATACAAAATTGCTGACTTGAAGGGATACATGCATACATCCCGATATTTATAGCAGTATACCAACAATAGCCAAACTATGGAAAGAGCCAAATGTCCACTGACTGACGGATGTGTATACACACACACACACACACACACACACACACACACACACAGTGGAATATTACTCAGCCATAAAAAAGAGTGAAATCTTGTCATTTACAACAATGTGGATGGAGCTAGAGTGTATTATACCAAGCAAAATAAGTCAGTCCGAGAAAGAAGAATACCATATGATTTCGCTCATATGTAGAATTTAAGAAATGAAACAGATGAACATGGGGGAAAAAGAGAGAGAGGCAAATGATAAAAGACTTTTTTCCTTTTTAAATTTGTTTTATGTTTATTTTTGAGAGAGAGAGACAGAGAGAGCGCGCACAAGTAGGTAAGGGGAAGAGAGAGAGGGAGACACAGAATCTGAAGCAGGCTCCAGGCTCTGACCCATCAGCACAGAGCCCTCCACGGGGCTCGAACCCACAAACCGGGAGATGGTGACCCAAGCCGAAGTCAGACGCTTAACCAATTGAGCCACCCAGGCACCCCAAACAACTGTTATGTATAGAGAACAAACTGAAGGTTGCTGGAGGGGAGGTGGGGGGAGATGGGTTGAAGGGTTGATGGGTATTAAGGAGGGCACTTTTGATGAGCACTGGGTATTGTATGTAGGTAATGAATCACTGGGCTTTATTCCTGAAAGTAATATTATACTATATGTTGACTAACTGGAATTTAAATAAAATCTTACAAATGTACATATATTATATATGTATAATGGACAGGAATTTAAAATAATTGTGGTTGATATGTTAAGGGCCTCATGAAAAAGTAGACAACATCCAAGAACAGATGGGTAATATAAGCAAAGAGTGACACATTTTAGGAAAGGATCTATCTGTTTATCTATCTACATATATATATGTACATATATACACATTCCTAAAAATACATATATATGTATATATACACACACACATATATATATACACACATATATACACATATATATGTATATACATATACATACATATATACACACATATACATATGTATGTATATGTCTATACATACATACATATACACACACACATCTAGGCATATCATATTCAAAGAACAGTAAAGCAAAAAAAAAAAAACCAAGAAAAAAATAAAACATTTTGCAGAAGGACAAAAATAAAAATACCTTGCACATAAAGGAATGAAAATAATAACTAAAACTTACTTCTCATCAAAAATCATGTAAGCAAGAAAAGAAATATTTAAAGCATTTAATTAAAAACAATAAGGGGGTGCCTGGATGGCTCAGTTGGTTAAGGATCCAACTCTTGATTTTGGCTCAGGTCACGATCTCATTGTTCATGAGATTGAGCCCTGCATCAGGCTCTGCACTGATAGCATGGAGCCTGCCTGGGATTCTCTCTTTCCTTTTCTCTGCCCCTCCCCCACTCTCTGTCTCTTTGTCTCTCCCTCTTTCTCTCTTTCTCAAAATAAATAAATAAACTTTGAAAACAAAACAAAACAAAACACCAACCTAGAATTCTTCATTGAGAAAAATTATCCTTCAAAATGAAGGTGAAATAAAGACTTTCTCACATAAAGAAAAAGAGAGGCGGAGGGAGGGGGAGAAGGAGGGAGAGAAAGAGGATTCTTAGAAGAAATGTTTGAAGCTGTTATTCAGAAAGTAAGAAAATTACATAGGTCAGAAACCTGGATAAACAGGAATTATCAGAGAAGGAATAAATGAAGGTAAAATGAATTATATTTTTCTTTGTCCTAATTGATCTCAACACTGACTCTTTGTTTAAACAAATAACATTATCAGTGTAATGGGTAACTGAGTGATTATAGCATATGGACAAGTGAAGTTAATGACAGCAATATCATAAGGAATAGGAGGAAAGAATTGGGAATACTATTATAAGGTACCTGCACTAAAAGAGGGGCATCACATAATAATACAGGAATCAATTCTCCAAGAATGTGTAATTATTAACATGTATGCATATATATAACAAAAGAGCTCAAAATATACTGGGAAAAAAATTGATAGGACTACAAGGAAAAAGAGACAAACCTAGTATAATATTTGGGCAATTCAATATGTTTCTTTAGTAATTAGTGTACTGATAATGTAGAAAATGAATAAGGATATAGCTAAGTAGTATAGTAAGGAAGAGAATTATTAATCAATAAAATCTAATTGACATTTATAAAATACTCCACCTAAAAACAGAATGCTTTCTCAAGTTTACATGAAGGATTCATCAACACAGACAAATTTTGGACCATAAAACACATTTGAACAAATTTCAAAGAAGAGAAATCATACAAATATTTTCCAGATCACAAATTACACTACTATACCAGAAAGTTAGAAATTCCAAAATATTTGGAGATTAAACAGCACATTTCTAAGTAATGGATTAAAAAAGAAGTTTCAGGATGCCTGGGTGGCTCAGTTGCTTGAGCACCTGACCTCAGCTCAGGTCATGATCTCATGGTTCGTGGCTTTGAGTCCCGCGTCAGGCTACAGCTCTCAGGGCCTGAAGCCTGCTTCAGATTCTGTGTCTCCCTCTCTCTGTGCACTTTCCCTACTCATGCTCTGCCTCTCTCTCCTTCAAAAAATAACTAAACATCAAAAAAAATTAAAAAAAATAAATAAATAAAATAAAAAAAGTTTCAAGGGAGAATTTTAAATATCTACAATAAAAATGATAATGAAACATCAAAATTTGTGGAATTTAGTGAAAACAGTGCTTAGAGATAAAATTATAGTATTAAATTCATATATTAAAAAAGGAAGATCTAAAAGTCAATAATCTAAGTGTCTATCTTAGAAAACTAGAGAAAGGAGAACAATTTAAATTCAAAGAAAGCAGAAGAAATAATAAAATCATAGCAAAATAAATAAAATTAAAAACAAGGAAATAGGAAAAAAAATCAATGAAGTCAAAAGTTAGTTCCTTGAAAAGAAAAGCCACGTGCGTGGGTGGCTCAGTCAGTTGAGTGTCCAACTTCAGCTCAGGTTATGATCTTGTGGTCCACAAGTTTGAGCCCCATGTTGGGCTCTGTGCTGACAGCTCAGAGCCTGGAGTTTGCTTTGGATTCTGTGTCTTCCTCTCTTTATGTCCCTCCCCTATTTGTCCTCTGTCTCTCTCTGTCTCAAAAATAAGTAAACATTAAAAAAAAGAAATGAAAGAAAAGTTGTCACTAATGATTTCATAAACTTTAAATGGATAGTAAAGGAATTATATGAGCAACTTTTTGCCCAAATAGTTAATAACTTAGATGAAATGGACCAATTTTTGGAAAGATTAAGATTATCAAAACTCACACACAAAGATATAGATAATCTAAGTAGGCTATTAAAGGAATTGAAAGAAATCACCATGGCTAGATGGTTTTACTTATGGATCATGTTGAGAGTATGTAACTTTGAGATGACTTAAACCTTTGTTTAAATATGCTTCATATGTCTTTTTTTTTAGCTTCATATGTCTTTAAAGTAATATCTATACCTCACTGTCTGACTGGAAATATTATATATATTTTTTAATGCAGCCATATTATTACTGCAAAGGGTCTCCTTAAATTGTCATATGCTAGACACTGAAGGTTTTTTGTTTGTTTGTTTGTTTGTTTGTTTTTGAGAGAGAGAGAGCACAAGCAGGGGAGGGGCAGAGAGACAGAGGGAAAGAGAAATCCTAAGTAGGCTCCATGCTGTTAGTGCAGAGCGTGATTCAGAGATCAAACTCGCGAGCCATGAGATCATGACCTGAGCTAAAACCAAGAGTTGAATGCTTAAACAACTGAGCCACCAGATGCCCCTTGACACTGAAGTTCTTAAGTAAATTTCAGTCATTGTTACAATGTAGACAAATGATGATTAGTTGAAGATGCACCAACCCAGATTTTGAGAAACCTCTGAATTCATGGCAAAGTTGCTAACTGGCACGTTTGTTACTTCTAAGACTCTTTAGTACTGTCACAAATTAAGGGTTGCTTTCTCATTTTATGCTACTCCTTCCCCATCCTTGTAGCTCACCTCAGGCCTACCTCAACAGGAAGTTCCTGCCAGAGTGAGGCTCTGTTCTTGTGGGAAAATAGAGTAGTATTCCCCTTACACCTTCCTGAATGCCACTCCATCAGTTTCCTCATCTTTTCCAGCCTCTGGAGGCAGCCTACACTACTTGGCTTCCTTCCTCCATTTTCAAAGTCAAAAATGGAAGGTTGAGTCCTTCTCCTAGCACATCACTCCAACGTTGCTTCCATCATCACATCTCATTCATTCTATTGTTGACAGCATGTTTTGTTTTTGACCCAGGTGCCTCATAGCTCGCATAAACTTCCATGAACTATGGCAGATGATTCATTATCTTACAAGTAGGGTAAAACCTCAGATTCCTCACAGTTCTTGATATTAAAGGGGCTCTCTAGCTTTCATTTTAGCTTTCAATTGTTGATTAATCACATTCTTTCATTATCTTTTCTCAGTAAACATATTGTCCCTAGCAACAGCCACACTGGTTTTATTTAGCTCTGTATTCTGATGACATAGAGGGATGCCCAGAACATACTAGGTTCAGAACATTGTTAAATAAATGCATGAAAAAATGTATTATATAGACTCATTCTGAAGCTAAGAAACTTTAACACAAAGAAGAGTGCCAAAAATATATGAACAGAATCTTATCTTTTTCCACATAGATCCTTGAAAAAAGGACACAGTCCTAGATAGTCAAATCAGAGATTTGGAATGGCAAGAATTTAGCATCCAGCTATAACTACCTTCCTCACTTATGTCAAGGGTCAATTGGCCTATGCAATGTCTTTGGGTGTGAGTGATAATGATGAAGTAAAATTGCTCAGCTACTATATTAGGGCTCTCCAGATAAAACAGGACCAATGGGATATATACATATATAAAGATATTTACTATAAGGAATTAGGTCACATGATTACAAAGCTGCTACATCCTGAGATCTGCATAGTGACTCAGTAAACTGGAGATACAGGAAAGCTGATGGTATAGCTCCAGTCTGAGTCTGGAAACCTGACAACCAGGAGAACTGATGTTGTGGTTCCAGTCCAAAGGCTGCAGACTCATGACCCAGAAATAGCTGATATTTTACTCAGAGTCTAAAAGTAGTAAAGAGCCCTTGTCCCAGTCTGAAGTCAGACATGCAGGAAAGATCCTCTCTTATCCAGGGCCCGGACAGAGAAGGAGTCAACGTTTTTGTTTTATGCAGGCCTTCGACTGATCAGATGATCCACATTCACATTAGGGAAAGCAATCTTTACTCAGTCTGCCAATTTAAATGCTAACCTCGGGGCGCCTGGGTGGCTCAGTCGGTTAAGCGTCCGACTTCAGCTCAGGTCACGATCTCGCGGTCCGTGAGTTCGAGCCCCGCGTCAGGCTCTGGGCTGATGGCTCAGAGCCTGGAGCCTGCTTCCGATTCTGTGTCTCCCTCTCTCTCTGCCCCTCCCCCATTCATGCTCTGTCTCTCTCTGTCTCAAAAATAAAAATAAAAGGTTAAAAAAAAATTAAAAAAAATAAATAAATAAATGCTAACCTCATCCCAAAACACCAGCACAGAAACTCCCAGAGTAATGTTTGACCAAGTATGAGGGCACCTGTAGCAAAGTCAAGCTGACACATACATTAACCATCATAACTACCTATCTGGTGATTCATGGGAAAACTTTTGGGCATAAATAAAGAGAAAAGTACACCCTGTGTACTTACAGCTCTGCTGTTGTACAAACTTTACAAAACAAAGGCCAAGAAACAAAGGCTATCACTTTCAGGAAGACTTCCCTACCATGACTGACAGATACCATTTCTTTCTCTTCCCACGATTCTTATCTGTAGAAATAATATTCTATTTAAACAAAACCTGGTTCTTTATGAAAATCCTTTGCCAAATCTTGGCTTTTACATTAGTCTTTTTGGAAAAGATTACGACACTGATTATTGATATTTTTTTACTTTCTATTTTTTTATTTTCTGGTATGAAGCAGAGTGTCCTGCACATAGTAATCCATCAACAAATGTTTGTTAAGTAGGTGAAAATATGATTATAACTAAATGTTTCTGTAAGGAGAATAGAGAAACAGGTAAAACAGCCTGATATTAATCCATCTTACAGAAGGAGAGGGTACTGCCTAAAGATGAGTCCGTATTTAATATAGTAAAACAATAAACTTGAACAGTTACACATCCTTTCACTTCAGCTTTAACCTTTATTCTGGAACAGAACTGAACTGGATATGCCAAAGCTACTGTTTCTGTTCAAACACACCCTTGGTAACTATGCACTCTCCTTTTAAAAAGCGTATCTTTGAAGACACATCTTTCACAACCCTGACACAACAATCTAACCAGAGTAGAAAATATAAGCACTTGGGTTTCAGAAGCTTTCACAAACATGCACAGAGGACGGTACATGACATCCTTTACGCTACTCAGAGAGAAGCAGGTCAACAGCGGCTACTCTTGCATGGTGTGGAACTCTGAGCAAACACTGATTTCATGTGACTCAGCCAGTGTAAGAATGTTATGTACTCACAGGTAAAATGGTTGAGGAAAAGAAAACCAAATAAAGCCTGCAGAAAAGATGACAGCACTTATTTATATTTGATAACCTCTTAGCAAAGCTGAGCAAAAGCAGAAAAAAAACCCTCAAAAAGACAACTTTCACAAAACACAGGAATGAAAACATCAACAACAATACAAACTGCTGCACACATGTGTTCCAATTTGTCTTTTCATTCAAAGCATGTTTTTGAAGTATATATTTTTCTTTCCCCCCTTACATGTAGCTGCCAAGATAATTTGACTTTATAAGTACAATGAATACTATTTATTGGCCAAGCACCACAAAAACTATATGAAATCTCCAGAAAATAGAGAAAAAATAAATTTAACACTGATCCTAAACATTCTACAAATTCCTTTAGGTTATTTGATACTTGTATTCTTATTTTTTTTCTTTTTCTCCCATACATAACTAAACATGTGCATGATTTGGACAATCTACTTTTTGTTGTTCAATAATAAAAATATTTTTTGTTGAGTTGATGAAGGAAAGATTATCTTTAATCTGATTTTTTTTCCTATTACTGTATGGAACTATTTAAATTAGTACATTAATTATAATACTTAAATCTTACTGTAAAATGACAAATCATTCCAAATATTGGATTTATATATTTTTCTGAGAGAGTTGAGGCAATCATTGGGTAGATCCAGGTGAATTCGGTAATCTGAACATCTCCTAGTAAATTTGGTCTGGAATCACCAATTCACTGGATATGATGTGGTCAACTATTTAGAAGTTCCAATTTCCGAGTAAAATTTTAATGAATCAGCAAGTACTTTTTATGTGCATACTTTTCAATTAGCAGCTGGCAGAAGTGGGTAGAATGTATTTATATATTACACTATGGTTCTGAAAAGGATTGGAAGCCCTTCAATTGTTTAAATCAACAGAAGCAGTTCCATATGTGTAAGTAAAATTTCTTTTTGTTTGTTTGTTTGTGCCAAAGAAAGAGGGATATGGGGAAGTAGGACACAAGAAAAGGAGGCAATGGAGGTTTGAAAAGATGACAAATCTGTGGCTTCAGGCTAACTTTGCATGTCTTTCCCCCGCAGTGTGGGTCAGAGGGGCTTCCTGTCTATGGCATAAACTGCCTCTTCACTTCTTGGTTTATGGAGTCAATTCGGATTAAGCCTCTGGAAGCCCAGAAATAGAAAAGCATTATGAACAATACAAAGAAAATACAATTATCTATGTACACAAATATATATATAGCATACACTTTTAATATGAAGAAGTATTAAGAGATAAATGTTGAAGCTAAGACTAAAATATTCTCCTATGTGCTATCGGCTGCTGGCTTCCTAAAATAACAGTTACAAATCCATTCTGCTTTCAACAGGTGTTTTTAATCAAAATTCTCATATGATTTATCTGCTAAGGCCTTTCTGGTAAAAGGAAAGTTGTTTTTTATCCACAGCTTCTTTGAAGATCCAGGTTTAGGCACCTAGGATTCCATTCTGATTAAAAGTAATACATGGAGGGTGTGTGCATGTTGTGTACGCATTGTTCATGATAACATGGCAGGTAGCTCCACATTTCTCTTGATACATTAGGCAGGACTCACCACAGGAAACCAAGGAAATTTATTTTTACTTTCCTTTTAGGTTTGTTTAGACAACAGTATTCTTCCTGTGTATTCAGAAGACTTATTGCTGGTTATAGGCCTACCAACTGCCAGGAGCATTTAAAAGATTTTCAAATGGCCTTACATTGACTTTAGGGTATTTGTTAATGCCCTTGTCAATCACAAGCTTTAAAGCACTTTCACTGTGTGGCGCTCAGTGGCTTCTCTCCTTCACTGCCTTCACTATTTCTCCGACTCTCAGTGTTTTTTCATGAGGAGTGCACAGCTCCATGAGGTATGACTTTATATAAAACATTTGTATTTTTGCATTCGATGTAATATTTAGTGGCACAGAATTTGCCTTGATCATTGAGGGCTATTTCCCTAGCCTTTTTGCTATATAATGGAAAAGAAAAAGTTCATTATCCAGAGATTTATAATTTTACTTTGCATTTGATATTACATTTCTGCTCTAACCTCTGAACGTTCTATGATGTACTGATTTCAAAAAAAAAGCACTGTGCATGAACAATGGAATGTGCATTTTAAATTGTATGGTAATTATCTGGTAATATCTTCTTGGGCTCTTTTCAATCAATGTTTCCTTCCAGCATATGACTATTGTAGGAATCTGCCTATTAAAATTCAAATTAGGTAACAAGGTGCAAATTGCCTCATGAATGTTTTTTTTTCCTCTTTTGCAAATTCTTCTTCATGTTTATAGCTCTCACAGTTGCTATACTTTCCATGATGCTGAATTTTCATACGAAATTATCATGCAGATATGAATATGGTAGTTCTTAAATGAGAAACATGCACATTTCCATCATGTTGCCTTTGAAATGGAAACTCAACTGGTTAGCACGTTAACTAGAGCATAAGAAGCTAATTAAGAATCCTCCTAAATCCTGAGGATGAGTTTAGTAGGGAAATATAAGTCAGTTTTCAAAGTTCTTAATATCACATAAGTGAAGTTTTTGATGGGGGCAATGTAGTAATCTCACTCCTGGGGCTTATGGATGTAGCCTGACTAAGTTGCTTATGAAAATGTGATTTCTCAGGGCTTTGGGCAAATTTGATTTAAGGAAAGAAGCCAAGGAATTTTTGATACAGCGCTGAAATGACAGGTTAATATTATTGGGGAAAAAGTGGAAATGTACACTTTTCCATTTCAGTATTTTGATTTTGTCAATAGGATTGGCACTATAATTATCTCTGGATTAGTCACAGGCCTATATACTTGTTAAAAGCGAATATCAAGTAAACTATAACTTGACAGGAAATTTGTTTTAAAAGATATGATGGGGAGGGGGCGAGAAGTTCACACAGAGAAGAAGTCGAGCGTTTTAAAACTTAACTGCTGAAACTTAATATTACTTTTCAAAAGATGTGGTTGATAAAGACAGCTTCAGAGAGTCTCCACTTCCTCAAGAACCAGGAAGTTTCTAACAGTAAAAATATCACCAGTCAAGCCCTAGGAGGTTCCCAGACTCTTCCTCCCTTGGGATTTAACCCACTTTCCATCCAGCACATGGCCTGTGACTCCTTCTAACACAGCAGAAGGACAACAGAAAGTATCTGTTGAATGGAAGGATATGAAAAGCTTTCTTCCTGCTTCTTTCTTCCATTCACTGATCTATCACTCCACTTATCGATCATAACCATAACCATCTACTATGGTTACGCAACTCATTAGGTAGGTGAAAAGTGTTTGCTGTGTTTTGTTCTTCTCTTCGTTTTGTTTGTTTGTTTTCTTAAACTGAAATTTGTTCCTCAACAGCAACGGTCACATTTAAAGATTTCAGTGAAAACAAAACAAAACAAAAAACAATAAAAACAGAACAAAGGTAGGCCAGATGAACAGACTATGACAAAAAACAACTATATATAGTTAATACAGTTTTTGGAGTAAAACATAGCTCCTTAATTTTTCCCCTACCCATACATTTTCCTATATATTTAGGATAAAAGTTGTTGAAGAGAAATGTAATCATTTTAAGGCAAAGTACAATGCATATTCAAAATATATATATAAAAAGAGTCATTCCTTGAGGAATACTAGATATAATCTATAGTAGCCACAGATATATAATACAGAACTATGAAAACTTTAGAGCACACAGAAAATGAAAATTCTTCTTTTAGGAATGTAGTCCAAAGATATGCTTATTTGCACAAGATGTATACAAAGAATGATTAGAGTTGCTATAACAATGTTTTTAATGGCAAATTCTGAATAAAAATTAAAGGTTCAGCAAAAGGGGAATGATGATGGGATTTTAAAATTCATAATCACAGCATTTTCCTTTTTAAAAAATACATATGCCAAGCTAAACTTGTCCCAAACTCTACACATTTTTGTTTTCAAAATTATGACATGAACACAACAGGGATGATAAAAGGCAAATACGTGACAGATTAGACAAAATTCCAAAGTGACTATGAACAAAAATATCTCTCTGCTTCTCAGTTTCTACATTTATAAATTAAACCCCATTCTTTGTCTTTGCAAGATTACAGTGAAAATTGAATTATCAGCATGTCAACTATGTCATACTATGTTTGGAATATGGTAAGTACCATAATCACAGTAGGCTCAACAAATGGTCATCTTACATTTTTTTCCTTTTAAATTTTTTTTTTTTTTTTTTTAAATTTTTTTTTCAACGTTTTTATTTATTTTTGGGACAGAGAGAGACAGAGCATGAACGGGGGAGGGGCAGAGAGAGAGGGAGACACAGAATCGGAAACAGTCTCCAGGCTCTGAGCCATCAGCCCAGAGCCTGACGCGGGGCTCGAACTCGCGGACTGCGAGATCGTGACCTGGCTGAAGTCGGACGCTTAACCGACTGCGCCACCCAGGCGCCCCCCTTTTAAATTTTTTTAACGTTTATTTATTTTTTGAGAGACAGAGAGTGACAGAGTGTGAATGGGGGAGGGGCAGAGAGAAAGGGAGTCACAGAATCCCAAGCTGGCTCCAGGATCTGAGCTGTCAGCACAGAGCCCGATGCAGAGCTTGAACTCACAAGACACAAGATCAAGACCTGAGCCGAAGTCAGTCGCTCAACTGACTGAGCCACCCAGGTGCCCCCCATTCTTTTCTTTTATAATGCTTGTTTAATAAAAAACAAGCACTACTATATTAGCTTCATTCAGATTAGTGTATGATATAGTAAAAATAATAACAAATCAAAAAATTATCGTTGACCTCTGTTAGGGAATTTTTTTCTATTTTGCCTACCTATATAGCCCAGTAGGTGCTAAGATATTTAATTAAATTCAATTAAATTATTGACTACCTGTAATTTATTCTGCATTTTGCTAGGTGTTGGAGATAACAGAGGTGAGTACTACAGAGATTTTTTGGGCACTATAAGAGAGGCAAATAAGTATAATGCACTGAAAAGTATAATATAGAAATAGATACAAGTCACAATGATATCACAGAGGAGGGTCTGCTTAACTAACCGTCTTGAAGAATGACAGAGCAGTCTTCCCAGAAGATACGACTTTTCAGGTGGGTTTAGAAGTTTAACCAGATGAATAAGGAGGCAGCAATTGCTAGCCGAAGGTCAAGACACAGAGAAATCCATGTAAAATGCTTTTACATTTGGAGGAATAGTGAGCATATTTCCCACAGGAGCATAATATAAACAGGGAATGGAGAAATGGGCAATAGAGACTGAGAAGGAGGCTAGGGTCAGTGTTTGGAAGACCTTCAGGAAAACCCCAAAGCCCTCTTATACAACTACATTATATATTTTTTTGCTTCCTTTTGAGAAGCAGATGTGTTTAAAAATGTCTGTTTTTCTTAGGATGTTCCATTAAGAACTCTGTGACCCTCTTCTGAAAGATAAACTTTGCCGAGAAAATAGAAAATGTACAGTCTATAGCATCTCTGTGCAAAGTCTCCTTGTTTGGAGATCAGGCTGACTTGCCTTCTAAAATTCTGGTAGAGAAGATAAACTTGCCCTTAGTTGAAAAGATTAATGAACAGATGGCGTTGCTGTCCCATAAGTCTTCCCTAAGGGAAATAATAAAAGGGGTCACTTTTCTCCCCACCTGAGGAGCCACCTGGAAGTAACCATATAGGACTCGGTAGAATACAAACTCTTCTAATACTGACCCAGTGAGCCTTATCAGCCCTCTGGAATCTGTGTGACTAATATTGGAAGGCTCTTTAGCACCATCATGGATCGTGGATAATAAAAAAAAAAAACAATAAAAACTGTTCCCTGGTCTCCCTCCCTCCCTCCCTCCCTCCCTTCCTTCCTTCCTTCCTTCCTTCCTTCCTTCCTTCCTTCCTTCCTTCCTTCCTTCCTAATAACTTCCCAATCCCTTCATTGTTATTGGTTTGTTTAGGTTTTCTCTTCTGGAGTCAGTTTTGATAATTGCATTCAGGAATGAATTAAAAATATGCATTACTACTATTTGCCCATCTTACAGTCCTTGAGGTTTATATTTTATATCTGCACTGCTCTCTCCATGTGTCCATTTTCCTATCTATGGGAAAAAAATCCTACTTTGCAGGCTTCCTGGCTCAATATCCATTTGTCGTCCACTCACAGGTTAGAGAGTAAGCAAGCTAGAATCAGCATATATAGCATATAATATAGTGCAAAATTTATTAACTCCATAAGACAGGATATGGGTTTGGTTTTCCTCAACAAGATTTTACATAGATGAATTAGAATTAACTTTTATTGTTTCTATATAGTTATGTTTCTATTGTTTAATTGGATACTCTTATATTGTAAGTAGAAAAATATAACTATGTTGCCATCCACTGATCCACTCATACATTATTCAACATACATTCAGGAACAATATTTTGTCACATATAATAAAAAAATGACAGTTTTAATTAACTACCTTAAAAATTGATAATAGGAATATCTTCAAACAAAAGAAAATCTCCCCCTATGACCATGGAAAGTTATGACTAAGCCACTTCAGATCAAAATAATTGACGTTGTGCAGATGACAGAATTATTGCCAGTATATATAGTGGCAGTATATATATATATATTGAACAATCCATGATCAATAGTTATTGAACAAATAGCTATGGATAATACTTGAGGTAAACAGCATTAGCACTTTGATTGTTTCAGTCTGCTATGACTTGTAGAGGGCAGGAACATGTTAAAATTTTAGCCTGAAAAGGCAAAGCTGGAAGGCCTTAAATCTAGTGAAGAACTTTTATTTCCGTGGCACTTGGTTAGTACCCCTCTGCTAGACCGCGACACCTGTTCCCCCTCGATTTTTACAATGAACTGATAAGTCTGGTCTCCTAAAAATGGATTTCTTTACTCTTCCCTGAGTCCCAGTATCGTCAATACACCTTGACTCCATGTTTTTAACTGTTTTATTTTATTATAGATACATCTATTGCAAAATCCAGCCTTTTGCCATTGTTTTACAATGTTGCATTTTTGTGATTAATGCTAATTGGTTTTAATGGATTGCTTTCCAAATTTAATTCATTCTTATTTATAAAATTGGTGCCAGGTTGCAACCTTGTATCTCTATATTTCTTATATATTATATTTCTACGTCAGTGTGGGAAACCAAACGCAAATCTGACAAATTATGAAGCCTTTCCAAACTCAGCCTCCCATTAGAGGTTGACACACCCTAAAGCGATGAACAAACATAAATCTAAAAGATAGCTACTTCTCTACAGCTGAGAAATATAATCAATTTTATCAAAGGTATCTCATAATATAGAGATTTTAAGGCAGAGAAAAAAAGTACATAAAGAGACAAATTTTCCCATATGTTGCTACCCCCAAACCCAGTCCTCTAATGCTTGCTGCAAGCAATTGAGTGGCTGAACAGGTCTAGAGAAATTATTGGCATTCAAGTACTCCTTTATAGTACCAAGAAGACTCATATCACGCCCAGGTAAGCAGGAGGGGAACCATGAAGATTCTATTAAACAATAATTTTTGGTGAAAATTACAAATGTTAACAGGAGAAAAAAATATACATATGTGTGTGTGTATCACTATGCAAATATTTATAATATGCAAATGATAGAAAATGCAATTTTGAAGGAGACACCCTAGGAAAAGAAGACGTATTTGTATAACTTTGAATTCTCAAGGAAATTTTTAATGAATTCAATAAAATAGATAAAAGGGGAATTGGAAGAGTTTCAGAATTCACTTAAAAGACAAATACATCAACACTGCTAGCAGCAAAACTTACAACAAATAATGTAGAAAAACAAGTGGGAAACTGCTGGAATTGAAGGCACTGTAGAAGAAACAAATTAATGAAAAATAAGATAATGTGCATGGAGGATAGATGAGGCTAATCCATCAAATTCGTAACAGATGTAATTGCAGAAATGAACTAACAAGTAAATCAGAGAACGTATTTGAAGATATGAAAGAATACTTCGTTAAAATGACGGACAATCAAAATGAAATTATTATTGACAAAACATTATTAAATAATCTCATACCAGACATGGTGATAAAAATATTAAATTTCAGGAATAAAGAAAAAAATGGACACAAATACAAGTGAAAAACATAGAAATTACCTGTAAATACTATGGCAAAATATCAGGCTCACCTCAGACATCTCTAGGCATACACCATTTTGATGAGGTGATTTTGACACAGCCCTGTCCACAGTCCTCTTTTGACAGAGGGACATTCTGAATTAGCTTAGAAAAAAAAATAGGTTAGTGTTATTTATTTTTTAAATTGCCTAATGGGTAGAACAAACACCTTTTCCATCTTAAATAAGCATCCCATCCCTGACTCTGCTTTATGCATGTATCATTAAGATTGTCTAATTTTCTCTTTGATGTCAAAAATGTCAGTGGTTTGCTAACATTTCATTATAATTTTGTTTTTAGTTTGTCCTGACATTTTCCTTAGGTTTTCTTTATGTATTTTGTTGCTTCCTTGTTGCATAAAATTCGTTGTATTTATATATTTTTATTGTATTGTTCCTTTTGACAATTAAAAAGTTACTTTGTCTATTTTGATGCTTTTTATAATGAATTCAAATTTGTATGATTTAATATCCTGACCCAGGATTTTATCTTACCTTTTGTATTTATTGTATCTTTGAACAGTATTTACATTCAGCCTCCTTAAGACAATTTGTTTTTGGCAAGTCTCTTACAATCTTATATATTTTAAAAACACATTCCAAATGTTTTCTTTTAACAGGTATACTTTTTATTAAATCTTTTATCTCCTGTGTTTCTGTAAGCTTTCTATTTTTGACATTTTTTTCTTTTAAAGTTTGTTTCCTATTTTATTTCTTTTCTAATTTTCCCTACAGGCCAACTTTTTTAAATCACATCTTCCTCACTCAACCCTGCAGCTGGAGAAGAATAATTGCTATTAGTTTTGTTTTGTTGTTTTTCCTCCTCCTCCCTCCTCTACCTCCTCCTCTTCTTCTTTCTTTTATCCATCTAAACTCTGAAAGTCTTATAGCCACTGTATTTCTCAACTTTACAAACAAAACAACATACATTGTACTTAAATTTCTCATCTCATTTTTTTTTTCGCATTCTCAGGTTTGTATGCTCAAGTGTTTACTCCGTCTTTTAGATCTAAAGTATTGTTGTTATTGGCATTCAAGTACTCTTTTATAGTACAAAAAAGACCCATATCATGACCAGGTAAACAGAGATGGGACCCATGAAGAATCTAAGCGATAATTTTTGAAACATTATTTCAAAAATTATAAACTTTAATAAAGTTTTAAATGCAATTCAAAGTATATTTCTATTTATCTCGATTTTAAAATGTAGTCATTGCACAATGGGATTTTATTCACACAATTTCCTCTCCAATTAAGAATTCCTTTTTTTAGATAAAGTACTGTTACATTTTATATATGGTTATATTCTACTGACAGCAAGTAGGATGTAAATTGACCTCAATCAAATTGCTATTGAAAATCCCTTGAATTACAGAATTATGAGTAATATATATTCCATTATCTCCTATAGAGGGTCCAAAGTTCTTATTAGGAGTACACATGCTATGTAAGACCTGCATATGTGAAAGAGATTCAGTGTAATCCAAGTCAAATATTATACTATTATTTACTGAGATACGTATTTTTTCTTTTTTTTTAAATTCATTTTACTGTTTATTTATTTTTGAGAGAGAGACAGAGTATGAGCAGGGGAAGAGCAGAGAAAGAGGGAGACGCAGAATCCAAAGCTCTCTCCGGGCTCTGGGCTGTCAGCACTGAGCCTGAGCGGGGCTCAAACTCGTGAACCTCAAGATCATGACCTGAGCCGAAGTCGGACTCTTAACTGACTGAGCCACCTAGGCACCCCTACTGAGATATGTTTTAACCAGGTCTCATTATCTTAGTTTGAAAAACTATTGTGGAAAAAAAAGCCTCTAAGTAACTAATTTCTGTATTTTACATGATTGAGGGTATTATTCACCACACACATACTACATTATGGGCATTTCAGTTATTACATTTAAAGACTAGGAATCATGTAACTAATCATGAAACTCGCTTTCTCTTGGCTACTTGGATTTCACAGACAAATTTATGGCAATTGATTGACACACTCTTGTCCAAATATACATTTTTATCTCTCTCCTTTATTCAATATGTATTTGCATGAGTGTCAAATTTCTCATCTAATTATTTTTATTCATTTTTATTATCATCTGATGTATATTCTTTGTCAATCAATGTCATTTAGGAATAAGGTACAGTATAAGTTAATAGTAATCTAGAGCATCTATTAGTTGTGCATCACACTGGGAGGCAAGCTGACAGATCAAAATCTTAAGCAGTGTAAGATTAAGTATAAAACTAAAGGTTCTAAGTGATATTGAAATGTAATAAGAGGAAAATTCAGACTGTTGAAGTGGTTAGAAAAGACTTCAGGGAAGATGTAGAGTTTAAGCTTGGTTTTAAGAAAAGTAGGAAAAGTATTTTTACGTTAGAAAAATATACAAAGGAAAAAAAACAGAAAGGCATATGTGAGGACTGGTTAAGGAGGCCATCCTACTGGAATAAAGGTTCCTGTAAGTAAAGAAGGTAAGAAAGTTAAAACAGACATGAAGACAAGAAAATGTCAAGATGTTGCTATCATTAAACAACTATGAACTTCATCCTGCTGGCACATGGGTGTTATTGGTAATTGATACAAATAAAATTGACATTGATGAAACTAGTTTTAAAAGAAAAAAAACCTATCTTGTAGTAATGTGTCCAACAGATTAGATAAGGTTGCAGAGATAAGGAAGTCCATTAGGAAACTATTTTGATAGTTCAGGCATGATAACTAACACAGGATAAAAATTTTAGTACGTGTTCATCCAATAAATTAATGAATGACATAACAAAGGAATGGACAAGAGGAAAAAGGAACACCACTTAATAAGATGACTGTGAAAATAATTACCAATGATGAATTGACAAAATTGGAAACTAATTGCAAAAGAAGGTGTAAAAAAGATTAGCGATTCGGTTCAGATGTTTACAGTGTTTGCAAAAATATGACAGGCAAGAACAGTAACACCTTTACTGAAGATGACTGATTTGATATTAATTACATTGAATTTGAGCTGAAAAAAATCCAGATGAAAATATATTTAGAAAGCAAGATTACAAGGCAGAGATTTTGTTTGTTTGTTTCATCCAGATTTATTTCAAGCAAGTAAAAAAGTACATGGCACATAGTAGGCACTCAATATATATGTCTTATATTAAATCAAAATGGTTAGGCAGGTGTGACTTGACTGAAGTTCACAATAGACATTATGTCTGGTGATAATTATGTACATTATCTACATAAAATAATATTGAAAGCATTCTTCTGAAGTGAACTTAAATATAGCAATACCATTTTAATAGTGTACATTTATTGAAAATATGATTTATTCTCAGAATCTACTATGATCTTATTGGATTATCTTACTAAATATTCTTGAAAATATTTGAGCAGAGATTGAGATCACCACAAACCCATATTGAAAGACACTCCACAGATTTAAATGAAAGAGAAAGAGTTTCTGACTCACAGTTTACTGGGAGGTTGTGACCTGTTGTGTGTGTAACTATTCCATTCATTCTAGTTTAAAAATATTTTGGTATCTGTTCAGTGTTCCCTTTGTTGTATGTCTTTTCATTAGAAGCATAATATAAGAGAAGAATAGAGATCAATTAAACACAAAGAGCCTGAGGAATTACATGGAGAGCTTCTCTTCTCACTATTATTAAATAGAAAATAGTTCATTGAATGTATTAGATCCTTCTAGCTTTCAGCATATTACTGGAAAAAGTTGGCCTGAGAGTATATACTCATAATAGTTACATGCAGATCTGTGGAATAAAAGCAGGATGAAAAAGGGATATTTTCACTTCATCAAAAAATAAGTATGAGCAAATGGTATTTTCTTGCTCTTTCTCATAATAATCCACCTCTGATTTGGGAAATATTTATGAGATCTATAAATTGTAATTACTTCATTTTTATATGTCCTGAAAAAAGAGAAAAATAAAAAGGAGATCTGATCCTGCTACTGTTGTGTGAACAATTTAACCTCAAAATTATATAGTTACTACTTTTCCATGATGTTTTATTGATTTTCTTTTGGTTCAATTTCATTGATTAAATGAGACAAAACATGGTATTGAGGTGTGTCTCATTAATGTTTTCATCAAGATTGGATAAAGTCTAAATAGTACAGTATCTTCCAGCCTGAACAAAGCCCTATTTTATAGGAGAGTTACCTCTTTCTTGCTTGTTTTCTTGCTTTCTTGCTTTCAAGGGCTGGTTGCTTTCACTTGCTTAATATTTAAGTACAAAAGTGATGCATTTACAGTCTCACCTCCTCATAAATAATAAGTAATCAAAATAAATATTTTAATTAAAAATTGCCCAAGTCATTATAGGTCCATAGTAGCTAAATGGTATTTGAACAAGAGAGAAAAAGAAAGGAGAGAGAGGGAAAGGTGAAAAAAATAATTAAAAAGAAAAAATTTGATCATTTATCAATTGGTCTTAGTATCAAATAAATACTTAACATTCCCTTTTATCTATGGGACTTTCTGAAGAGTCAAACTATTCTTATGTAACATAAGAATTTATTCCACCATGCATAAGAATCCTATACCAGGATATGAATCTGTGAATTTTTTTATGGCCCCAAACAACAACAAAATTGTCCAGATGAAGGCGAATGGGTGTCTGTCAGAGATTCTGAGAATTAATCCAGGAATCTCTAAATTTAAACTTTCATGAAATATGCCCAGTTCAGATATGAATTACCAGCTCTGTTATCATTTCTTATCTTTCAGGTTGTTCCTTTACTTAAAATGTTGTGATCATTAAAGACAAAACAAAACAATAACAAAAAGCAACAAGTCTAGATTCTCCTCTATTATCTTTGTGATACTGATTTGTTTCTTTTTACTTTTGCTTTTTTTGTTCTAGATTTTCTTTTTCTTTTTCATTTTTAGATTTTATGTGAGGTGCTTATATACCACTTTTTATTCTCTTTAAAATTTTTTTTAATGTTTATTTATTTTTCAGAGAGAGAGAAAGAGTGAGCATGAGCGGGAGAGGGGCAGAGAAAGAGGGAGACACAGAATCTGAAACAGGCTTCAGGCTCTGAGCTGTCAGCAAAGAGCTGGACGTGGGGCTTGAACCTGAGGACTGTGAGATCATGACCTGAGCCGAAGTTGGACACTTAAACTGAGCCCCCCAGGCTCCCCAACCACTTTTAATTCTTAATCTACTTCTCATAAAAGCAAAATCAGGAAATAGTTTTGATCAAAAGTTGCATATGATCAAGAGTTTATTTCGTATTAAATAATTAAAATTTTGAATACAGCATACTGATCTCTCCTCCTCTAGCTTCTGTTTCCCCTATTCCTGAAATCCGCATCTGGTTCACTCCTACTCATGCATACCATATTTTTCTATAGGCCACTTGGTTAAATAGGGACCTCCATTCCCTCAGATCGCTTTTCCCATTGGGTTCCTAGTTAGAGCTGGCCCAGGAGCAACATATAAGAGATTAGAGAAGTGAAAGTGAGCTAACAGCATTCCCATTCACCTGTCTTTTTGAGTGCATATAGATGGCAGAAGGACTCAGAGGTGCCTGGTGGATTCCAGCTTGTTCTTGCTCTCCTCCGCTCTGTAACCAGCTTTTCTATCCAACTGTTGACAACCTGATAACTAACAGTGACCACAGATAAAAATAGGTAGAAGTTACACAGAAATAAGAGCTTCCTCTCAAATTCTTTAGGAATGTCCCTTACAGCCCTCTTAGCTGGTTACATTTGTATATCTATACTAATATTCACAAACGACAAAACTATAGTTAGATTTCTTCAAGCAAATCACAAGTTTTTATACTAGATGTACCAGTTAGCTGAGTCATGAATATAGAAACTATACAGGTATTTCAAATAGGAATGGATTTAACCCTGGAAATCAGAGGTTTGCCTAATTGTTGGAAGAGCCAGGACAGTGAAGATCAGAAAGCTCCTGGTAGATTTCACAAAACTGGAGCGTGTAGAAATTGTAGAAAATTGCCATTTACGTTCTCAGTGGCCTACAGCAACAAAGTGGATGACTCTCAGGAGGGCACATGGAAGTGGCTGGCAAACATTTACAAGTGACATCTGCCAAAGCCATATGCCAGCTCATAGCTATTGGCTGAAGAATAGTTACTTCCACTTTTCTTCCATTTCCCAAATATTTTAAGAGTACCTCTCATTGGTAGAAATAACCATACTGGCAGGAGATAATGACAAATCCACTTTCCAAATTCTAGTTCCTATCATGCATGGAAAGCTTAGACAGAAAGGGTGTTACATGTGATATCGTGATTGCTTTTGATATACAAATCTATTTAGAGTCATTTATCTCCTCAAACCTCTACCCACAATTTCGTTTTTCCTCCTAATGTTATTTTTTTTTGGTCTATTGGTAAAATTTAAGGTTCTCCTAAAAGTGATAAGATTATACACTTTTATTGTGTCACATATATGCTATTTTATTTTTAAATAATAACCAACTTTTCTAATTATTCTCTTGAAGGAAAGTTACAATACACACATAGAGATTTGAAGCAGCATGTGTGAAAAACATCTGAAAAAAATTAAAGTTTCTGGACAGATGTTATAAGAGTCTTGTAGAAAAAGCTATCAGCATTACAATCCCAGTTCTAATTTACTTTACATCAGGCATTTAAATTTATTATCTTTAGGCCATATGTTCCAAATGAAGCTTGGTTCTATATTCATGAATCAGTTGACAATGAATAGTTAAGTTCTGCTAATTCAGAAAGGTGAAGTTGAGTGAGCTTATTTAAATGGTAGAATATTTGTAACTACAAATTCTACATACCATCAGAAAACTTCCAAAAAAGACCTGCCATATGTTTTAAGCCGTGATGGAAATGGTTTAAAAAAAACCTGCAGCTTTTATGCAGCTATAGTTGAGAATATCTTAGCATTTCCATTAAAATTCTATTTTCAGAGTTTTCAGCTTGGCTCTAAAATTCATTGTAGACTAAAACTTAACATGTGAAATCTAAGGGAATATTAAGTAACAGAATATGTTACAATAATTAAAGGGCTTCAACATTTTATAAGTCTTCAATACATTAGCAGTACAGTTAGATTTAACTTATTAAAAAAATTCGTGCCCCATGGACTATTGGTTGAGGCTAACTTCAGTGTCATAATGAACTGCCAGTATGACAGCATACCAGTCACACTCTTCATGAACATGGCACTCTACTTGCTAGAAAGAGCAAAAATGACCTCAGGTTGAAAAACTGGGAGTGTGAGGCAGCATTCCCTGAACTTCCAAAGACCTCAGTTCTAAAAGCCAAGGATAGGTTCCAGGTTGTCTGAAAAGTAGCCCAAATGGGAAGTGCTGTGCTATCAGTGAAAATTTAGAGATTGGGTACCAAAACACTTAGGTAGAACCTGAACAGAGTTTAAATAGAACTGAACATATGAACCAGAGACTCCTTCCAATTGAAGGAGTCAGTGAAGATCATATAAAGAAGATCTTTCCATTTGTGATATAAAGCATGATTCTCTCCCCCAACAGCCACGTCAATCAGAGTCAGTTTGGGTTATCGGCTGAGAAAGCCTGCAGAAGAGACCCAACTCCTTTCTACAGCATGTTCCTAGGAATACATTCCTAGAGGAACCTTGTTGATCCTCCTAGGGCTTACTTTGGGTTTAAGGGGTAATGCAGAAGAGTGGAGAGCTTCTGTATTGTCAAAGTCACATCTGAATCAGAGAAAGCTGTGTTTGAGCCTTGGGTTCTGCTATTTTCAGCCTGTGTGATCTTGGGCAACATGATAACTACTTTAAATTTCAATTTATTAACCCATAAAATGGGTTGATAATATGAACCTCAGAAGTTTTTAAAATTAGGATTAACTAGATAACTATAGAGTACCAACAATGTGTTTATCACATATCAACATTCAATGAAACCTAGTTGTTGTTACTTTACATGTACGGAAATCAAACAGTGGTTCATTCACTGGAATCACCTAGTACCACTATTCCAGCTATGATCAAGAGGAGGGTCCACCATTACTTTTGAATCTTCTTCTGACAGTGATTATCACACCCATAGATAGCAGGAAGGTGATGAGAAGTCACAAGACCAAAGTATAGTACTTCAGGATTAGAACCAAATTGAATGTTTTAGAAATATTATTACTTGATTTAAATATTGATCTTTCAGATCCATCCAGTTCTAATAAATTTTTGCATTACCTTAGTTCATTCAGTAAACATTCATTAAGGCCTTGATGTAGGCCAAGTTCTGTGTTAAAAACTGGTGAGAAAAAAAGAAATAAAATATGTTTCTTGTTCTCAAAAGCTTGGAGTTCGAAAGGTAAGGCTGATAGGAATCAAATAATCCTAATAGTGTGAGATAATGGCTGATAAAGTCAGATGCAGGATGCATTAATATTAGATTGAGATGTCTGGGAAGGCTTCTTAGAGAATGTGATGAAACAGGTTTTAAAAAAGAAAAGAAGTTGAGTGTATGAATAAAAGGAAGGAGAATGTTTTAGTAACAGGAAGAGCATATTTAAACAAGTTATGAGAGCAAGAAATAATTTAGTTTGGAAAAAGTCTAAAATTCTGGTAGTAATCCATATAGAAAGAAAGGTATGCAAGGAAAAGTCAGGAAGGGTTTTTCCTAAATCATATTTGGAACCTATCACAGGATTTTAAGTAGATAACTGGTAGAATGCATATGGAGTTTTCATTTTGGTAGCAGTATGAAGGATTAGATTGTACTCAGTGAAATCAGTTAGGAAGCTATTCAATTATCTTAATAAAATTAATAAAATTTAATAACACTTAATAAAAAGTGTTTACTAATTGTATAATACTGGGAAAGTTATTTGGTCTTAATTGACTTTTTAAAGCCTCTGTTTCCTTAGGATTTTGTAAAGTTAAATACTAACAGCAACAACGACAATAACAATACTAATAACAACAGGGTAGGCCATATTACCTCCTAAAGACTGATAATAAAGATTCGATTAGAAAATGTTGGTGAAAGCATTAGGCTCTGTGCCCATATAGGAGTTGAATGTGCTTGTTCACATTTTTCATTCCAAGTCACATTGGCTTATGTGGAATAAATACATGGAGGTGAATTTTTGAGTTGTTGGATGTTTTGTTTGTGATCATTTTGGGGATCTAAGCAGAAAAGGGTGACAAGTGATAAATATCTACATCTCCTCTAGGGTAATGATTTGCATACTTTAATGTGCTTAAAAATCACCTGAGTACTTTGGTAAAATGCAGATTTGCTAGAGTGTAAATTCGGAATGTGCAAGTTTGGAATAGGACCTAAGATTATGCATTTCTAAAAAGCTCCCAGGTGATGTTGATGCTTCTGGTCCATGAACCACCTTTTGAATTACAAGGAATGCTTGTAATTTTGTCCATGTTCCTAGCAGGTGAAGAGTCAGATTTTAAAAAGCAAATGCAGGAGATACAGAATTAACATGCTGAAATGCTATTGTGACTCAGTGTGTAGATCAGGTTCTATTCCACACAACGGTTTTCATCTTTTCCCCTTAAATATAAAGCAGATACTAATTCATTCAGATGTGATTTCATTACAGACTATTTAATTTCAAGATGTGAGTGAAGACATTCACTGATTATTTTATTTTTTAATCACATTCTCAAATTAAACATTTCAAAGTTCTCTATTCCCACACACTCAGGGGCTTTGGGTGTAGACTAGACACTGGCTTCCCTGGAAGGAAGGGGCATCAGGTGAAATTTGAAGACGAGAACATTTAGAGGTCACAACTGGGAAAAGAGATAATAATGTATTCTACTACCTTTCCAGAAACTTGGTCAGTGGCATGGAATTTTACATAGAAAGACCCACTAGATATTTTCTGAAGAGCAAAATTGTCCCCGTCAGCAATTGGACAGACTGTTAGGATAATGCCTTTCAACTACCTTTAACTTAGGATCCATTTAAAAAGAAGTATTTTGTCCCATGGGATGTTTTGCTATTGAGCATTCAGAGGACTCTTAATTTCCAGGGAGTTAAGAAAGAGATATCAAATAATGATTGCGAATGAATAAAATTGTATTTGCTCAAAAATACTCCACATGCAGTTGTACAACCAAGAGATTAGACATAACTCAACACTTGTTTTCATTTGGATTAGAAATATCTTATAGGAATAAAAAGTACATATTCTGAAGCAAAGTCAAATCAGATCTGAGGCTTGGCTTTTGAAGCAAAAGGCAATGCTTCTGTAGAATTGACCTCATAATTTGATTATAATTTTTTTATATTTAAATACTTTTTAATTTTAATTTAACTTTAATACTTTGTTTTTAATATTATTCTGCAGGCATAGGGGAATGGAACAAGAGTGAGAGACAGAAGTACAATGCTTCCTGATGATTAGAGCATGTTGGTGGCAGCTTATTAAAGACAACTAAACAAGACAATATTTTTAGGCAATATAGATAAAGCCAAAATATATCTCTCATTTCAGGATGGCCAGGAATTTTCTAAACACTAGATTTGAGAAGCATTTTGTAAATCATTAGTGCCTAAAATGAAACCTGATAATGCAGAGAATGACCTTCTCACATCAGCCAAGGTCATTTAGTACATCATCCAGACTTAGATTTTTATTTAAAAATATATCGAAAAATCTGAAGTTTAAAATCTCTTTTTATGCTTTATTTGTAATAAAGATTCAAAAGTTATCAGTTGCAAAGAAGAGAAATTCAATGTTTGGATTAAACAAAATGTGCCATTTCTGGAAAAATTGCCTTTTCTTGTCTATTTTTTCTTGTTTCATACATCTGTGCTTTTGTAAAATAAAAACTAGTTAGCATGGCAACTGGAGAATCACGTGTGCTATCTCAGAGCTAAAATACTTGTTTGAGAAATATTATGTGTGCTATTTGTTTGAATGTGTATAATATTACATTCAAGGAGAAAATATTTTATAGGTACCATATCATAAAACTATTCAGTGTATTTTGTTTCACTATTTTTCCAATAAATAATTTATTGTTATTTGAACAACATATTTAATAGTACCCGTGAAGAAAACCCAGACAGGAGAAAATAAATTGAAGGAGATTAAAATTTAATATTCTAGATGAATCAAATGACAACGGAAGGACTCTTCCTTTTAATAAGGGAAATAAGTTGTCCTCCTAAATATGATGATATTATAGTAAATAAAGATATCAAGCCATGATTATAAACTAAAAAAAAAAAAGCTCTAGAAGTTCCAGTATGTACCATAAAATTGCTACTCATTTTACCATCATTCTATTATTCAAAATGTTTTATGTGACAATTTAACTTAAACATAAAGGGGACAGTTATGTGTTCAACTTAACCAAACTTCTAGGAGGGATAGAACAACTAGTCCTAGGGATGACTAAACCATGGTCCTACACATCAAGAGACTCTTCTATTAATTTTTGATTGTCTTTTAAAATTATCTTTATCCTGTGCTACTTCCATCCTTCACAAAACAGGATGCATCATCCACATCTCAAGGATTTTACTTTTTCAAGTTTCAAACTAGAGACAAAGGGTAGTTTTTTCTGCGAGAGGAAAAATGCTTCTAGGAACATCCTGGGTATGGTACTCTATTCTTAAATTCTTTATCTAGAGTAAAAACGGCTTAGGAATAGAAACAAAGGATTGAATGGCCATGAAAGCTAGGAGACTCATAATGTAAAGGACAGCTATGACCCCCAGCCTGATACATATACACTCTAATTTTCCAGAAAATCAACACTGAGTTCAGGTCTGTCTTCTCTGAATTAAGCAAGAATATTGCTTACATATCTCATATTCATTTAAGGTGTATTTTGTGCAGATTTTCTTCCTTGGCCAGGAAACACGTCTTCCACACACAGTAGTGTGCCTGCCTCCATCATCATTTCTATAGGTTTTCTTTACCATGCTCTAGGAGGAACTTAACACGTCGACATTTCAAAGTAAATGGATAATGGAAGGCTTTGCCAAATAATTGGGTGTGTCTTGCAAGAACATTGCAAGAAGGATATTGGCAGTGAGGAAGTATATCTCAAAGATAAGGGCTTTTTCTTCGTCCCTGACCTAAAGCTTTATAAATCACCAAGGACTATAAAGATCTGAATTAGAGAGAAGAAAAGAAAATCAACTTCTGTTGCTCACGAATGTAGAGGCAGGCATTTGTTTGTCCTTGCCAATTTCTCATCTTCATCTTGTCTTTGTTTCTGTCTTATGTATTCCTCTACCTCTTCTGGATGGTATATGTCTAGCAAAATCCAAGGAAGATGTACACATAATGCAAGGATTTTGACTCAAGATATACTTAGGATCTATAACCCAGACAAGTTAAATGACACCAAATGATACTACTAAATAAGTCACATCTATAATTGAGAGAATTATGGTGAAAATGCTTCCTCACATTTCTGATATGTATAATTGCTACATATTAAAATTAAGCGCATTAACCAGATCAAGTGCCTTTCCTGTGAGACCTTTATTTACCCACCTTATTTATTCACAAGTCAAACAATTAGAAATATAAATACTTACAAGGGCTGTTCATTTGATAGGACTTTAGTAGCATTATCAATGTCATGATTGTGATCAGCACCATAATTTATAGATATCGAGTGATTAAGTTACAGGGGCCATGCCAGACACTTTCCATACATTATTTATTGTACACCAAACTCCATAGGAGTGGTTATGATTACCCATGTTTCTCAGCTAAAGAACTGTTAACAGTGTTAGATAAGTTATAGTAGAACATAAATTGTATCTACATGTGTAAATCAAGTAAAATTTTCCAAAGTGGTATCTGTCTCTGGTAATGGAAAGGAATTTAGGATAATAAAAAAAAATATTTGATGGTAACTAAGTGGTCGAAGGGGATAAAGTTCACATACATCCTTTTAACCAGTGTGAATGCAGGAAAATATACCATTACTTAATTCTGACTTCTCTGTACAAAATGGCACCCAACTGGGCAACTGACACAATGCAGTCATGAACCACTTTCTGCTATCTGCAATAAAGATGCTGATAATTCTCTTTTTAATTTAAAATTTACCAACAGAGTTAATGTATAATGTCAGTTAATGTCAGTTGTAGTGAGCAATAATACCTCCTACCTCTGTCTATGTCTTTCTCCAGACCCATCCCCTTTTATGCTGGAAAAGAAAATGTCATAGTTTGTAATTCATGTTGTTAAATTTCATCTACAAAAATTAAAATAAGAGTCTATAGAAAGTCTTTGTCCTTAATATAGAACAGTCAATATCAGGCTAAATTATATATACGCTCTTACCAAGTGTTTTAGGCTGTGTAAAAGTTGTCTTTGTTATTTAGAATCATTTTTTTTTATGACACTGAGATAGTTTACTTAGTGCAAGAACCTCAGGAATTATTTGTTTGTCTGGTCCAATTTCCCAAGGCAGTTTTTACATAACATTAATTCAAAGCAACATTAAAAGTGGTCTTGTTTTAAAAGGGGAGGCATGATTCCATGGTAAAATATCTGCAAAGCTCTGGATAAATTTTAAGGAAAATTAAAGAACCCCCAGAGGTTTTCATATGTTAACTCACTATTAGTTTCAAAAAACAGACAGACAAACATAAGGTGCTAAATTTCAGACTAAATTAGCCATGGATCTCATCAGCCTCCCATTTTCTCTCATGGGATCTCTTGCAGGACTGATATTCCCTGAAACATATTTTGAAAAACACTCTAAGAACACCACTATAAATATTGTTCTCCAAATACCTACTATACTTTGAAACAATATAGCCTTTGTTCACAGTATTTCTCCAAGTCTGTAATATTTTTCTGCTCTCCTTATTTTCCAATTTCCTTTGCTCAACTCCTGTTCATTCATGAAGGCCAAGATCAAATATCACCTTTTCTATCAAACAGTGTCCTTTAACTCTCTTGGCAAAATATAATAGCACATTTCAAATATGTTTATTATGACTCTTATTTTTATAAAACTGTCTCATGTTAGTTCCAGGAGGAGAGGGAAATTTTTTATCTTCTCTGTGAGTATTTTTAATTTGCTAGGCAATAAGAAAATGTTTAAAGCAAGGAATAACGTAACCTAGCATCACAGCAGTGTTTTGGAGAAAGAGCTCTGGGAGCTAAGTGTAGAAAAATCGTGCTTGCGTAACTGGTTAGGAAGTAATGGCAGTCATCCAAGTGAGAAGTAATGTCAGCCCAACAGAGTGTGGTAACATTAGAAATGGGAAACAGGAATAACAAATGATGTGGAAGATACTGATGCACCTCACTGGTAGATTACAGTGCAGGGATAATGATCTGGGGACACGGGAATGGGAGAAGTTAAAGATGATGTTGATGTTCCTCATCTGGGTTTCTTGAAATTTAGTAGTCCCATGAAGTACAATTAGTGATCTACTTTATATCATCATGTACAGGAGAATAAGGCCTTCAGAAAAGATATAAGGAAAAGGGAAGAGTTGTGAGTTGTAAAGGTTTAGAGTCCTACCTGTACTCTGAGCACTGGTGGAGAACATCTCAAGAAAGGATGTCTTTCACAGTTTTTCTAGGATCAGCCCTGGGGTATCCTGAAACAATCTGGAAGCCAATCCAAAAGCAGCGATTATAACTGATACAGTTCTGTTCAAGGTTTTGTTTTTAGTCAGTGCATGTGTTGTTAGTTTGTTGTTGTTGTTAATATAATTTATTGTCAAGTTAATATGTAGTGTATACAGTATGCTCTTGGCTTTGGGAGTAGATTATCATGATTCATCACTTATATACAACACCAAAGGCTCATCCCAACAAGTGCCCTCCTCAATGCCCATTGCCCATTTTCCCCTCCCCCACCACCAATATTTTGTATATACGTAACCACAAAATAATTAAAATAACAATAATGAAAAGGTAGTACTGCCTAGTACAAATGATTAGAAATCCAGGGGCACCTGAATGGCTTAGTTGTTTAAGCATCCGACTTTGGCTCAGGTCATGATTTCACGGTTTGTGGGTTCAAGTCCCACATCAGGCTCCGTGATGACAGCTCAGAGCCTGAAGCCTGCTTTGGATTCTGTGTCTCCTCTCTCTGCCCCTCCCCTACTCATGCTCTGTCTCTCCCTCCCTCTCTCAAAAATAAATAAATATTAAAAAAATAGAAAAAAAAAAGAAACCTAGTCGTACTATTTAAATTTGAAAACATTTGCATTTGCCTCAGTTTAATTTTAAAATTACAAAATTTATTCTATTTCTCAAACTTTACACATGGAGATAGTATGCATGTGTGTCCTTTGGATCACAGAAGAGAGGAATGCATCTTGCAACTCACTCTGTTCCCAAAACCAATTCTTCACTAAAAATAGGCTGAAACCCAGATGTAGTTGGGATCTGTTGGCTACTGCCTGAAGCAAGAACTCCTGCTCTCCAGCTTTGGAAAGCAGCTGTCAAAACGCCCTTGGCCTATTTACATGTGTGTATGGTGTGTGCAACAAGCCAATACTGTTTAGAACGGCATGATTCTAAACATGCTGAGTATCTCCTTTCCTGGTGGCCATGTCTAATGTCAGATATCACAGCATATAGGAAACTGCAGTTAGCCTCATGGGAAAGCACCCTCCCTTGTCATTTTCAGAACAACTAAGATGGTCCTGACAGAAAATTCTCTTTAATGAGTAGAAAAACCTTTTTCTTTGCTATCTTGTTTAATACATGAAATGACTTCTGCTAGAGAAGAAATGTAGGCTCGTAGACCAAATTAATTTGCTTAGTCGAAAGAAAAGCTTTAAAAGTGTACCCAAATAAATTACTAATTAATGTTGCAACAGTTTTCCTACATTGTCTCTATTATTTTTATTAAAAAACTGTCAGGACGCCTGGGTGGCTCAGTCAGTTAAGCGTCCGACTTTGGCTCAGGTCATGATCTCAAGGTTCAGGTTTGTGGGTTTAAACCCCACTTCGGGCTCTGTGCTGACAGCTCGGAGCCTGGAGCCTGCTTCAGATTCTGTGTCTCCCTCTCTCTCTGCCATTCCCCCACTCACATTCTGTGTCTCCCTCTCTCTCTCAAAAATAAATAAACATTAAAAAAATTACCAAAAAACTGTCAAGTTCATTGTTGTTGTTATTGTTGTTGTTATTATTATTATTTTGCATATATCTTCCCATGATATGGCTAAGTGCCCATTGATTTCTAGGACTATTGTATTTTCAATGTGGATGATAATTTTTAGTAATAAAAAATGGAAGAGCATCTATTCATATTTCTAAAGATTTTAAGATATTGTTGGTTAACAAAAGAAAATAATGGCTAGACTGTATAGGTAAGTGATTACTGGCTAGCATTATTTATTATATTTCCATCAATATATAATTATAAAACAAGATGAAACTAAAGGCCCAGGTCATTCTCCCAATAAATATAATTTTTAATTATTTTTAAAAAGTATTAACCTCAAGAAATTGCTTTCTACCAAAAAAAGATTTAATAGTGCAAAATACTAAAACTTCTGTAAGTTCAGTTTTTCCCTTAGAAAACCATCATTATAGGATTGTATGAATGAACCTAAAGGCCAAGTCATGCATTTTGAAGTTGCAGACTGAGCTGTAATAACCTCTTTATTCAGTTTTTAAAGTAAAAAAAAAAAAAGAAAGAAAACGAAAATACTCAGATTGTATTCAAAGGCTTGTGTTTCTAAACTGAAAACAAAACATGATCTTGTCATTATGAAGTTTCCAGTTTTAGATACATTGAGTGCTATCAAATTGCATCAGAAAATGAATCTTTATGCATCATTATATACAGAATTAAATAATGAGAATAAAATGTTTCTTTATGTTCCTTTATGATTTTTGAGCAAGGAAGTGAATTTTATCAAGCATTCCATCTTTTTTTCCATTTTTTAAAAAACTCTATCTCCTTGCTGATGTCATTATATCTCATCTCTGTGTAGTCTACCTAGCTTGAATTTAACACCCCTTTACTGCATTATTTTTCTTTAAATTTTTGCAAATTATATATTCTATATACATATTCATACTTGCTTAGTTGTTGTTATCCTTGACTTAAAAAATATACATATGATGGTTATGTTATTAAGGGGTCATGTATTTATTAATATAATTTTTTATATTCACATTTATATAAGAATTTGAATGATTTAAATAAATTTCAAAAATAAAATTGACACATTTGTTGATACATGTTTTCATAAAAGATCATAAGACTCAAAACAATACAAAAATCTGAGTCCATCCCCCCTACTAAATGAAGTGTCTCCAATGATTTATTTTGCTTTCTTGATCTCTCAGTTGCAAAATGTGTTTGGCCTGCATTTGTTACTATACTTCTAGCTACTATCTCTACACCTGTTACCCCCAGAATCTATGTCTGACATCTTCATTTGTTTTCCATGAGTTTTTCCTCTATGAATAGTGTAATTCCACTAAAAGAACAATACTTAAGTCATACTTTTATATTTATCCCTCCAAGGGTCCTATGAGTCAGTTGATCTGTCTTTTTGTCCTTTTTCCCCCACACACTCTCTTTTCTAGTCATTTATCAAGTCCTGCCAGTTTTCCTCTTTGGAGTTTTACATAAACTGTCCTTTACTCTCTCCCAGACCCACCCTCTTCTACACCCTCTTCTACTTTAATCAAAGTTACCATCAGATCATCCTAAGGCTATTGCAATTATCTGCTAATTGAACTCCCTCCCTCAAGACTCTCGGTAATGCAATTCATCGTATAAAGTATTGCCTGATTAATCTTCTTAAAATGGTGTTGTGTTCATGTCAGACCTTACTTGAAAATTTGCACACATCTCTATAAAATTCTAATTCTTAAGTCCCACATTGAAAAACCACATAAATTGGCTGCTTCCCCCTTTCATTCAAAATCTATTTACTGAGTGCTCAGTAGATGCAACTTACAATTCTTGGTGCTAAGGATATATATAGAAGAAATAAGACAAAGAACCTACCATCCCAGAGAAAATATACCAACAAAGTCTTGCTGCTTAAGCACAGACTTTATTTCCCCGCTTCTATACTAATGAATGGGCAATGTACATTCCTCCAAATTTTCTTCACAGAGCAACTCCAGTTCTGCCCTCTTGTGATGCCTTCTATTGACAGAAGAAATGTTCACTCTTCACCCTCACGTTTCTCTAGAGGGGAGGAAAAGTCTTCTCTCCCCCTCAATCTCCCTCCAGGTAAAAGGTTTTGAAGGTGCCCTTCTTTTATTTTTTTCACAGCTCTTTACTGAATCTTCACCGTGAGAGGAAAAGTGATTTACCTGATTCACTGGTATATATAGAGAAGAAATGAACCTGTATGGCTCAATTCCTTTATACTTTTCTCTCTCTTGCAGCAGGCTGCTCTCAAGTTAGTCTACCTCTTCTCTCCTTTACAATAACTAACCTGTCCCTAAATGGAAGAAAGATCTGTATTTGTTCAACTGTGCCTGATCCTGAGCAGGAATGTTGAGTAAAGGGGGCGAGGAGTGTCAGAGAGTGTAAGGGGGTATCAGCCTGCTTCTGTTAGCAGACCTAGTCTCCTCCTAGTATCAGCCTTACAACTATTAACAATTTGATCTCTTTAAGTCTGACTCCTTTGTCCATTTCTCTTTTGATTTGCCCATTTACGTGATATTGCTTAGGACCATATTTTTATCTTTTAGGACTAACAGAATGTCGTGTACATAGTATTTATGTGTAATGGGAAGATAATTTTGCTTTGGGAAAAGGGACTCTATAATGAGTTCCAAAGTATCTGGGGTGCCTCCCAAATATAAGGTAATTGACTTGGGGATTAAGTATATTTCAGATTTAAATAAACCATGAATGGAAGGCAGATAATTCATAGCAAGTAAGAGTAAAATGTGAAATAAAACAAAAAGAAGCATGTTCATGGGAGAAGTAAGGAGATAGAAAAGGGAAGAAAACTAATCTTTCCTGGATTTAATGGAAAATTAGTTTGCAGTGTTACTCAAATTATAAATAGATTTAAATTTTAGCAGATTAATTTCAGATAACATGGCAGAAGGAAATAGTGCCCATCAGAATTCCATGTATTCCTGAACATTTCTTACCTCTTAAGATGTTAGAACCATCTGATTGGCCATGGCCAATGGACTGTGCATATAAATGGTATATGCCACTTTGGGCCCAAAGCAGTTTAATGTTGCTATGTCTCTTCCATTTCTGTATATCCCTGCCTTGGTGACCAAGTGTTTAAAAAAATCACAAAAAATGGAGTTATAGATCTGTTCACTAGATGGAGGAAAACTCTGGCTACCTGCAATGAATACCATGATTGAGAAATAAACATTTGCTATGTTAAGCCACTGAGATTGGTTGAGATGATAATGTTGAATCATAACAAATATAAATTGATTGGTAAGGGATTCAGAGTAATTATAAACCAAATTCTATGTTATTCTGACAATTTTCTGGTCATAATTAGCATTACTGAGTAGTATCTAACTCAAGTAATAATTTATTGTTTGAGCAACTCCTTTTCAGAGGGCTGAGCAAATGTGTGTTGTGCAAATATATTCCACAAGAGAATCCTGCAATGGGACCTCCCCAGGAGTGAGGTGTTACTTAATTTATCTTGTGGGAAACAGTTACAGAGTACATGGCTGTGTTCTGTTGGGAAGTAGTCTGTTAGAATGAATAGACTAAATAATCTCCCAGTACTTTCAGATTAGAAAGCAGTTGGAGCATTGATACAAAAATATACAGTGAGAAGTTAGCATTACCAAGAAGATACTAAATAAGCCTTCCACTTGCATTTTGCAGATACACCTTCTCAGAAAATGTGGAATTTCAGTTAGTCTTTCAAAGAGACATGCCAGGATTTTTGAGGAAATGAATGTAGGAAGAATGGCAAACAAAGATTCAAAAATAGGTGAGAGTAATTTCAAAGAACCATGAATAGAACAGTTTGGTTGGCATGTGTGATTGCTACGGAGGAACAGAGAGATCAATTAGCCTAAATAGGATCTTGAGGTCAGAATTTGGGAAATATTAGCAGTTTGAACTTTGTTTAGAAATATATACAGATAGGGATGCCTAGGTGGCTCAGCCAGTTAAGTGTCTGACTTCAGCTCAGGTCATGATCTCATCGTTTGTGAGTTGGAACCCCGTATCCGGCTGTCTGCTATCAGCACATTGCCCGCTTTGGATTCTCTGTCTCCGTCTCTCTCTCTTTCAAAAATAAATAAACTTCAAAAAAAGAAATATATGGATATATAAAAGATTCTGAAGCAAGGAATTACATGTATTATTACTCTCTTTATTTGTACTTACAGATTGCAAGAAATCCCTGTTTCATTTTCCTGAAAAAGTGATTATAAAGAGATATTGTGTATCTCAGAAAATTGTTTAGGGACTAAATGATGAACCTGTCTCTGGGTTGGCCTCCCAGAACAAACAAGAATCATGGTGTAGAAGAGGTCTGTGGGGAAGCAACTACCACCAAAGTTTTAGCATGGTTACCTTTTCTGGACCAAGAAATCAACCGAATTGCTACCACTGCTTTTCATGCCTATGTGTCAGTTCTGCTTCAGGAAAGGTCCCTCCTGGTCACTGATGCCTCCAGGGCCAAATGTCTCCACTACTTTCTTAACTGAAATATGCTTGGTGTCTGAGCCCTAGTTCTCTTACTTATGAGTCAAAATTTCCCACCAGTGAGTGTGATTGGTGGATTCTGATTCACAGGCCTGTGCCCTAACTGCACAGAATAATGGGAAAACAATTTTCAGACGTAGGGAGACTGCTACTAAGAGATAGAAAAATCCCCAAACATAAGCAATATGTTCAAAAGGGCCCAAGGATAAATTTCATAGGTATTCCCTACATATGTTCACAGCTATATCTATTAAAATTAATCTTATGGAGGTTAATGAACAATAAAGGAAAAAAAGACAAAAAATGCATATTTGTTAAGAGACTATGGTAGTATTCTCTCCTTCCCTACCACCACCACCTGGCAAAGCAACAAGGATCATAAAAATGAAGGCTGAGAGAATAGAGGATGCTAAGTAAAGTCACATTTAAAGGTTTAATTAATAAGAATAGACACTGATTGGACTATAGAATGGGACCAGAAAGAAAACAGTGTCCACATCCCTAAAACACTGATCTTATGTGTACAAAGGATAATAGCACAATACAAGCTAATTGAAAATTCAGTAGGAGGAGGTAATTTGGAAGAAGAGGTGTTGATTTGAGTTTCAGACATGCTGAGCTGGGGTGGGGGTGAAGTAGCATATGCAAATTATAAAATGAGTAAATTCAAGAAGATTGTGGAAAACCTAAAGAAGGCCATTATTCTGGGGGGCCTGAGTGGCTCATCAATTAAGCCTCTGACTCTTGAACTAGGCTCAGGTCATGATCTTAGTTTGTGAGTTCAGGCCCCTCATCCGGCTCTGTGCTGATGGCATGGAGTCAGCTTGGGATTCTATCCTGCTCTCTACCCCACCCCCACTTGTGTGTGTGTGCGCGCGCGTGGTGTGAGCTCTTTTTCTAAGTAAACTAGAAAATAATTTTAAAAAAAGAAGAAAGCCATTATTTGGATTAAGTTTCTAAAAGAAGATCTAGTTTGAAGAAGCCAAACAACAAGATGCTATTTAGTTTCAGCGGCACAAATAAAGGTCTAATTTCACTCTTTGAGTTGTGGAGATTCATTACAGTGTTACATTGATATACTGTTCTCTAAGTCCATTGTGGAGAAAACAGAAGAAATCAGTTCTTTGGGAAGAGTGTGAAGGCTATAGACATCAGACTGGGCTATCCCAGTAGAATCCAGAATGTCTGCTGAAGATCTCTGAAATAGGAGACAGAATTTCTTCCTATCTGACTTGATCTAGAAGCAATAAAAGTTGAAGCCATAAGATGAGAGACCATGATCTAAGTGAGCTTTTATTTTTATTTAAAAAAAAATTTAAATATTTTGTATATTTTTTAGAAAGAGAGAGACAGAGTGCAAGTGGGGGAGGGGCAGAGAGAAAGGAAGACACAGAATCTGAAGCAGGCTCCAGGCTCTGAACAGTCAGCACAGAGCATGATGAGGGGCTCGAACCCATGAATCGTGAGATCATCACCTGAGCCAAAGTTGAACATTTAACCAGCTGAACCACCCAGGTGCCCCTTGATCTAAATGAGCTTTTAAAATCATATTCCATATTGTAGTTCTTTAATTCTTCTTAAAGACTGACAAATTTTCATAAAGTTGCATGTATAATCTAAGAAAGCCACTTTTTATGCAGAAGAAGCTCTCAGGATTGTTTGCAAAACTCTACTTTAAACTGCAAACTACCTCTTAGTGGAAAATGATCTAAATATTCTCCAAGAGTAAGAGAGAAAACTCTAAGCTTCCTATTATTTTCCATGTAAATCCTGGCAAATATAATTGGTTTCTCCATCAAAATGAGCCTGAAACAACAAAAGAAACTACTTTTTCACTGACTGTTAGAGAAGTGACCCCTTAAGTCCAATATTGTCCTCAATTTAAATGCACTAGTGACCTGTTTAATGATATAAGATACAGTTGTTGTGGTCATTATCCTGGGTTAGCCAAGAAGAGAGAAACAGAGAAGGAAAAACATATTCTTTAAAGCAGCTGTTCTCTAGTAATTTGGGGATATTTATGTCACTAATTCTAAGGCACACATAGATGTATACAGTTAATAGCTGACTTAAAGATCTGTCACTGCAAAAACTAGGGCAGTGATACATTTTATTAAAAGTAAAAAATAAATGACTAGATGCTTTGTGTTTCTGAAAAGAAAATAACTAATTATGTATATCAAGGCTTCTGAGATAAAATTCTTCAGAAGATGTATGGGTTTAAAGAGCTAGCTGACAGACAACTCTTCTCACGAACCTAAGCTGAATAAATAAGCTCGGTAAAAAGACCCATAGGAATAGAAAGCTTAATTTGTGGAGCTAATATGTAAGTCCTAAATTGGTCAGGTTAGCTTAATTGAAATGGTGACCATGAAAGCTTTCTGCTTGTTTTAACAGACTCCAAGTGTTAATAGAATGGACTTTGCAAAGTATAAACTTTAAGGGGCGCCTGGGTGGCGCAGTCGGTTTAGCGTCCGACTTCAGCCAGGTCATGATCTCGCGGTCCGTGAGTTCGAGCCCCGCGTCAGGCTCTGGGCTGATGGCTCAGAGCCTGGAGCCTGTTTCCGATTCTGTGTCTCCCTCTCTCTCTGCCCCTCTCCCGTTCATGCTCTGTCTCTCTCTGTCCCAAAAATAAATAAACGTTGGAAAAAAAAAAAATTAAAAAAAAAAAAAAAAAGAAGAGGCTTGTAAAGTCATTGGAAGTTAATAATTAATTGGGCTTTACTCTCTCTGGAATTAGTATCCATAGTCAAAAATAGATTTGGGAGCAAGAAAAGTAGGTAGAAAGTGTTGGTTTCCATTAAGGACCACACTGTTTTTAAAATAATAAATTCAGGCACACAGTAACTTAAACATTGGCTTTTGCAAAATACCTGGGCACTTGACTAAGTATTACTAATTTTCCATTTTTTCCAACCAGTAGGCCTCTAGTAGTAAAGTAGGTGCTTAGGATAGCATCATGTCTTCTGCTGATCACTAAGAATCGTTTTCATTGGCATCACCATAATATGGTTATTCTTTCTGTTGAGACCATTGTCAAATATTTATTGAGCACAAACTTGATGCAGGGCATGCTACCAAGAATGTACACAGCTATAATTCCACTGATATGCATAGGAGGAATTACCCTTTAAATATGACTGCATTGCTTGCACAATATTGACTATACTGCTTTCACAACATAGTGACTATATTATAGCATAGTATAGCAGTGCAGATTACTATACGGCTTTTCATAAATTGCATTTTATGAGAAATTTGCACCCAGGCATACCTCTCTCAGCATCTTTGGGACAATCTCATACAAAGACTGAGATTTTATTTTTGCTGGTAGTTCCTTTTTCAAATATTTGGACCAGTCTGGTTATGGTTCTGATTTACACACAGCTGTTTTCATTTCCCAGTTGATGTCAGTGACCTTGGAATCTCTGTTTAATTAGTCTGAACATTTGGCTTCTGTGGGAGACAGAATGATGCCACACATCCCCCTTCCCTCCTCCAACTCTACCCTTATCGCAAAAATGTCACCATCTTAATCACTGGAACCTGTGAATATGTAGCCTTGCATGAAAAAAAAAGGGATTTTGCAGAATTGATTAAACTAGACTTTGAGATGGAGAGATTATCCTGGATTGTTAGGGGAGGCCCAATGTATTAATTCTCATGGCCCTTATAAGAGGGTGGCAAGAGGAAAACAGTCATAAAAGGAGATGTGAAGATGAAAACAGACATTGGAGTGATGGCTTTGAAGTTGGGGAAAGGGGCCATGAGCCAAAAATAAAGAGGGCCTCTTGGGGTGCCTGGTGGCTCAGTTGGTTAAGCATCTGACTTCAGCTCAGGTCATGATCTCACAGTTCATGAGTTCGAGCCCCGTGTTGGGCTCTGTGCTGACAGCTCAGAGCCTAGAGCCTGCTTTAGATTGTGTCTCCTTTTCTCTGCCCCTTCCCCACTCATGCTCTGTCTCTCTCTCAAAACATTTAAATAAACATTTAAATAAATAAATAAATAAATAAATAAATAAATAAATGGAGCCTCTAGAAGCTGGGAAAGGCAAATAAATGTGTTCTCCCCAAGAGTCTCCAAAAGAAACACAACCTGTGGAGCATTTTAGGTTTAATACATTCAGAAGAGTAAGAGAAAAATTGTAACTCACTACATTTGTTATAATAGCAATGGGAAACTAATACAGTCTCTAATAGAAGAAGAAGGAATTATATTGTTTTTTATTTAGATTTTTGAGATAAATTTTATGTAACGAAATCACAGATATTAAGTATATAATTTGATGACTTTTGACAATTTCATACTTGTATCATCACCATGCAAATTAAGATATGGATTATTGGATTAATGGATTAATGGATTATTTCCATTCCCCCAAAAGGTTATATCTTGTCCTTTCTGATTACAAACCGGTCCCCATCCCCCCCTACACACATACATCCTACCTCCCAGGCAACTACTGTTTGTATAGTCTGATTATCTGCCAGCTTAGATTGAGTATGACTGTTCTTGGGTTTTATATGGATGAAATCATACAGGATATACTCATTTATGTCTGATTTTTCATTCAACATAGTTTTAAGATTTCTTGAATTCTTTTACATTGAATATTAGTATTCCCTTTTATTCTCTCTATTGACTTTTTAGCTGTTTTTTATTGACTTTTTAGTGTTTTTTCTAGAGATTGCAGTATGTATGTCAGTGTATTTTATTTATTTATTTATTTATTTATTTATTTATTTATTTATTTATTTATATCTTAGTCTATTTTAAATAAATTTTATAATACCTCATTAATAACATAGGCTATAAAAGCACAATTCCATTTGTGTCTCTTAATTTTTATGTTGTTACCATACAGTTTGTCTCTGTAACTTATAAACCTTACAATACTTAACTAGTATTTTAGCTTTAAACCCTTTAAGAGATAGCATCTTCAAGTTCTTTTAATATTTTTTATGATTCCAGACAAATTTTCTTACCTTTTGTCTGCAAGTGTCTTTATTATGACTTTGTTTTTGAATGATAATTTTAATGTGACAGCTTAAAATATTTCTTATGTACTTTACAAAAGTCTTTAGTACCTTAAAATTGTAATTTTATTGTCATCTGGCTCCTATTGCTTTTTATAAGCAGTCATCCATCATTCTTACTGTTCTAAATATAATGCTACTTTTTTCTGGTTGTTTTCAATATTTTGTTTCTTTTTCTCTTTATCACTACATATGTTTTAGTAGTTTGACTCTGACATTCCTCAATATTGTTTCCTTCATCTATTATAATGGAAGGCTCCTCAACTACCTCGATCTGTGGGTTGATATCTTTCATCAGCTTTGGAAAATTCTCTCCTTTTTTCCCCTAGGATTTCAGCTGCACTTTTGTTAGAACATCATATTGTACTTCAAGTCTCAGAACTTCCGTTCACTTTGTATATTTAATTATTTCTTCTTGTTGACGTGGTTTGATAATTTCCATTGACTTGTACCAAGACTTGCCCCGTCTTCTGTTAAACTGCTGAATAGATTGGTCATTCCTGATATTATTTTACTGAAATTCTCTATGCGTTTGCACATTTCATTGTCTTCTAATGTTTGTGTCTTTGTTTATCTAAGGAGTTTCATGTCCCCTGGTAAGCACTGTTGTAGCTAATCCTGTTTGCTTGCAACTATGAGCTCACATTTTTCAAATCAGTTGGAGAAAAAAAAAAAATGTGTCTTTCTGAATGGAGAAAGGGCCTTGGATCAAAGAACATCACAATTGTACCTCTGAAATCATTTATGTCTTTCTGACTAGTCTATCTCCAGAACTGCTGTAACCATCAGTGAAATTTTTCTAAGACATGACAAATTGTGTGCTCTTATGCTTTAGTTATAGCTAGAGTTTTAAACCAAAGTTGTCAGCTTTCTGTATTTTTGTAATTCTGTGTGTGTGAACATAATGTCACTTCCTCTCTAAAGAAGTTAGAGTTTAACAGTAGTCTGTTTATAAGTACAGATTTCTTTCTCTTTCTCTCAATTGTTGAAGATTAATTTGTCATAAAGATCTATCATTTTTGCGAACTACAGGCATATCTACTGAAGCAGATCAGCAAAGGGTAGAAAATACAGGAAATACTTCTAGTGACTTACATTGAATATCAACAAATGGAAATCAGTATCTGGTGATAGAAAGAGTCTTTTACTGAGACACATCCTATTAATGACATTCCAGATGCCCATTTCTCTCTTTTCCTTATTAACAGAACTGCAATTTTAGAATGAGTAGCAATATGTCCAGGCTACAATATATATTTTTTGGATTCCCTTGCAGCTGAAGGTAGCTACCTGATATATTTTGGGCCCATGAGATTTGTTTATATCTCTGTAGTTTTTAAATTTATATTTTCTAAATTCTTCTGCTCTCCACCTTTTTCTTTTCCCAATTTTGTCACCACCCTTCTTCCTTTAGTTAATCAAAAAGGAAAGGATCTTTGCTATAGTTGAAGTAGCCATTTTGAGATCATACCTGAAGGGATGAGAAAATCACAGTAATCTCTGCCTTTATAATCTTGAACTGATTACTCTAGGAACTCCTTATTTCTACTTTTCTTGTTTAACAAGAAAAATAGATTCTTAATTTGTTACTAGGAGTTGAATATCAGTCATAAGTAACGTATTTGTCTAAAGATACTTAAAATCTTATAAACATATTAGAACCAAAGCCACAGGAAAAAAAACTAATAATACAATGAAATAGCTCATGCTGAGTTTAAATTGAATGGCACTAATATTAATTGCTACAGAGATTAATAGAGTTCTAGTCATGGAGCAAAAACTCATACAGAAATAAGAATAGAGGCAAGCACTGAAGTTAAAAAAAATAAAACATGTAAGTGGGGAGAAAAAAATATGGTAGTAAGTACCAGTAGAACAGCATGAAAAAGTATATGGGAAATGATATTTATCATTGGACATTATGTTTTTATGACACATCCCTGTAATGTTTCCTGTTGAATATTTATTTTTCCTTAGTACTTGACTACAGGCAATATGTTATATTCATCTGTGCTTTCTGAGTGCTAGTAATGTGCCTGAAACTAGATAATAATCAATTTTCTTTTTGCAATTTTTTTCTGTTTGTTTTTAGCTGGAACTTGAGAAAACTGGAGTTGTATTTTGGGAAAATAAATAATCATTGGTTTAATAATACATCAAATAGAGGAAAATGAATCTTCAGTTAGGAAATACATGTAATATACCAAGAATGAGATTAATATGCCCTGAATTAGGATAATGAAATAAAGAATATAAACAAAACAAGTACATGCAAAATTAATGAAGGACCAATGTACAATATGGTCACTACAGCTAACACTGCTGTATAAAATACAGAAAAGTTGCCAAGAGAGTAAGTAAATCGTAAGAGTTCTTATCACAAGGAGTTTTTTTTCCTTTTTTCGTTTCTTCTTCCTTTTTTTCTTTTTATTGTAACTGTAGGAAAAGACAGTTGTGAGTGGAACCTGTTGTGGTAATCATTTCCTAAGATGTATAAATTGAACCTTCATAGTGCACACCTTAAGCATTTATAGTGATGTGCATCTATTATTCGTCAATAAAACTGGAAAAATAAAACTGACAACACTAGAAAAAAAGTATCAGCAAGACAAGTACATATATGGAGAAATAAAAGATTTTCCTCAATATTAAAATTAGGAAACCTAGGTGAATAACAACATCCTTTGCAGATGTTTCACTTTGTATATGCTAAATTTGAGGGTTTGGACAAGGATGTTCAGATAGAAGTGATCACAGATGTGGGGTGCCTGGGTAGTTCAGTCAGTTAAGCATGCAACTCTTGATTTCAACTCAGGTCATGATCTCATGATTCATGAATTCAAACCCTGTGTCACACTCTGCGCTGTGTCAGCATGGAGCCTACTTGGAATTTTCTCTCCCTCTCTCTCTGCCCCTCTCCCACTCATGTGCGTGTGTGCATGCCCTCTCTCTCTGAATAAATAAGTAAACTTAAATAAAGAAAACAGAAGTGACCAAAGATGTAAAATGAGGCTTTGGGAAAGGCCAACTTAGAGACATAGCTTTTAGATGAAATTGTTTAAGCTACTAATGAAGCTGTTTTGCTCAAAACAGTTTTATGGTCTTATTCTACAACACATAAAGTACAACCTCTTGTGAGATGTTAGTGAAGGAGAGTCTCTGATAGTGACTGAGAAGGAACTGATAGAAGTCTATAAGGAACCACAGTTGAAGAGTTTCAGGGGGGAATTAAGATAACAAATGGCTTAGAAAAATAAAAGGAAGTTAGGTGGTATTCAGTAATAATAAAAGAGATTCAGTAATAAAAGATAATTCTGTATGATTGAAGAAAGAAATTTTAGTAATTGTATGAGAGAAGAATTTAGACTTCATTGTGTCAAAGAGTGTGTGGTTCATGAGGAAATGGAAGCAGTGAACATGGGTTATTTATTCTTTGATGAATGGGGTGGTGAAAAAGATAATGATATGAGGTGATGCCTTGAAGGTATGTTTGTGTCAAGAACTGTGAAGGGTTTGAAAATTTACTCTATTTTCAAACTAATAACCTAACTTTTCACAGTTTCATGGATGCTGGCAGAAGACACAGACTCCTGGATCAGAGACAAAAGTACTATTACTCACAGCAGTAGCGGTATCAGCAGAGTATCATGTGTGTGAGTGCGCTGAGCCACAATTCTCACAGACAGCCAGGTGAGGTGCCAGGTGAGATGTCTGCACATGGAATGGGTTAAAATATATGAAAAGGAGCCAGAGTGTAGAGAACCTATATATAACAGTCCATTAGCTTATTTGACCTTTGCCATGAAAGAGACAGTAGTACTGTTATTACACTGCACAGTAAAGAAACTTTCTCTTTGCTCCAGAGGGAGACACTATCTCTTTCTTCCAAAAAGCTATTTTCTATACAAACATCCTTGAAAAGGTAGTCCAGAACAAAGTCAATCAATGCTTCAGCTTGCAAGAAACGAAGAAATGGGAGAGATCCCTGGAGAATTGTCTCCCTATAATTAGATTGGAAAATAAAACTTTAACATGTGAAACTGTAGAATGTTTGTTAGTAGAAAGACAAAATCTCTAGTGAGAACATTTATTAATAACAGAGGAGAGAGAAATAATAAAATACTTGAGGAAATACATTGGAATATAGTCAAGCAAACAGATAGTAAAGTGGCATTGCCAGACATGGGTAGATTTGGAGATATTTTATTCCGGAAAAAAAAAAGATTTTCAGAGTCATGTCAATATTTACAAAAAATTAGGAACTGAAGCAGTTTTCTGTGAGTTAGTATATGTGAAAAAAGATAATGGTTTCAATTAGAATATATGACACCTCCAAATTATTTGACAAACTATGACACAAACAGAAAATTAGACTAGTGGACATCATGTGAACTCAACTGCAAGAAATTCTCTTTGTATTGTTGTGGTTGAATTTAAACACAATAATGCATGTTACTTTCATCAGACAGGTTTCTAAATAAACACAGATTTTATCGGTAGTTCCAATATAGCTTAAAATGGAGAGCTAAGTGGTTAAATGTGTTCAGTTACTGAGTCACACGCACACACACACACACACACACACACACATACACACAAATAGAAGATACTTGTACATGAATAGCACAATTCAAAGTCAGGGAGACCACAAAACAGAATTTTACTGTTAATATCTTTATATTTTGACAATCATTTGTGTTTAGGTTTATTTATGGGAATATAGGTAAAATTAGTTGAAGTGGACCCACCTGGGCATTAGTCCCAGTAGTTAGGTGGCTGTGTGGTCCCTGAATTGAAGCATTTTTAATTCATTTATTACCTATTTTGTTTAATTTACAAAGTCAAGCAAAGGGGAATAATTTGGAAACCACTTAATCACATTACACGTAAACCTAAGGGCAGATTTATCAAGCAGTTAAGTTAAACTTCCTAACTATTTATTGACACATTCAATTATGAGGTGAGCTTTAACAATTGTGGTCTCCTCACTAGAGTGTAAGTAAGAGAGAATTAGTGTTCCATTTCCACTTGTTCTTGGCATCTTAACCAGTCAGTGTATCCACAGATCATGGTGGAGGAAACCTATAAAAGCCATTAAAGCCTCCTGCAGACAAGAGCTCCTATATCTATTATTCTCCCTATACCCTCTGTGTGGGCTCTCAGCTTACCAACATATAAGCGGTATTCTCAGATGTCAGACCCTGTCTCCCTGTCCTAAGTTTCCTATCATATAGTGTCAAGACCATATGTTTTGTCGTCAATAGTTTCTCTTACCCACACCTCTTCCAATCCCATGACTTCTCTCATTTTCCTGGGATTCAAGGTCACTCAGCATTTCCAGTGAAAGTCTTCAATCATAACTTTTCTACTGCTTGTTTGTTGTACCCCCTATTTTTCCTGTGTATACATGTGTTTAGATCCATATTCTAAGATCTCTAAACTTTTGAAATCCTGAGACAAGTGATTGTGCATATTGTACATATTTATGAAGTAATATTGTAGCACAGTTTCAAAAGCTTTTAATTTATTCAACAATTCTTTGAAGGCTCTGTTGATTTGGCTACAAATTCTCAAAAATACATTTTATCTTTGCAGCCTATCTGTCATATTCTATACATTTCAATCTTCATGCTTCTTTGGTGCTATGTGTATTTCTGTATTTCTATGAAGAGGTTTATCTGAATCAATCAATCTCTCTCTCTTCCGCCCCATCACTCTTTGCTGATCTGATGGTCTACTATTTAGCTGCCAGCTGCCAGCATCCAAGTCATCTATTTTCCAGGTTCTACATTCTCTTACCTACTGTTTCTTCAACTCTTTCCTATTTGTTATTTCTGACTGAATTTACTCAGGATGATAATAATTACTAATTCTCCCATGAAATATATTATGAAATTGGAGGAAAATGCCTAGCTCCTAGCAAACAAAAACCTCTTAAATAATGTAAGCACTCTGTCTTTGTGCTGCTCATTTGTTTCCCAGCTTGATTTAGACTCTCCAGCAACCATACACAATTTACTTCAAAGACATTAGACAATCTCTTTGTGGATTTACTAAACACATGCCTTGTCCCAGGACTGATAGTATTAAAAAAAATAATAATAAAGTTTAGCAACCAATACGGTATAGGAACCAGCCAATCTAGAAAAGGCTGTAGCTAAAGCCTAGAGCAGAGTCCTGCAGGCTACCTGCCATGACACCCACTAACTCTTCAGTTGTAGTTTTGTTGGGAATGTGGAATAGAAGGACCTCAACAGCCAGTTGAGGGACTGGCTGCTGCCAGAAGTGATTATTTGCAAACCTATCAGAACTATTTCAATATTGTAATTGCTAATGTCAGGCTAATGAATGCTGGCTAAATCTTAATTCTGCCCTTAACCCCTTACTGCTTATTTCTTTCCAGGAAAAATTTTCAAATAATCTTGTTACTATTGTCCAAACTGTCCTAATGGCAAAACTCACCTGGACCTTATGTTAATATTTAAATACCGGGGTCACACTACTGCCCCTCTAAATCAGAATCTCCACGGGAGGCATCTGAGCAGTAAAAGCTTCCACAATCCCTGAAAGTGACACTTATCCTTATCAACTTCATGAAACAGTGGTCTACTTGATGTGATCCTCACCACAACTTCACAGCTTGGTCAGTACAACCTTATGAGGTCTATTTACAAAAAAGAACCTGAACCATGTCAGGGTTTCATAACTTGGTCTGTATTAGAAACCAAGTCTTCTGTTTCGAATTATAATAGTCTTAGGATAATTAGATTGGATTCTTTCCCTGCACTAAAGAAGTTTTTTAAAATGGTACAATTTCTCAAGTTTTGTGTTTGTACACTAATTGGTTTTTTTTCTTTTCTATGTCATTTTTAAATTTTATTTCAGATTATCTATTGAAGGATCATGTAATATTAACTGTATTTGTCTACTTCTTAAAATCAAACATAAAATATTAGCCTCATTAGTAAAATATTAGGAGCAAAATTTTTATCTTCAAGTGTTCTTCTAATAACAAAAGTTCCTTTTGTAAGTGACAATTAATACAAAATAGGGGAATTTAGTTTCCCTAAAATGCACATGAAATCAAAAGTAAAATGGAAATAGTATTGGAAAATAGTGGCTATTTTTAACCATCTCTCTCTGTATCACTTGTTTCTCCTAACAGAGTACTTGTTTTATTGGTTTGTTTTTTGGAAATAATATTGAAGAAATTTTTGTCCTCTTTGCAAATGAGGTTAACCCCCTGAGGTTAAAATATACTTTCTATCAGTAGAAAGCTGGTACATGTGAAATGTATACAAAGAATGAAAAACATTAACTGACAAAGAACGAATGAATGAAACCAGGCAAAATAATATGTAATATGAAGACTATGGCATCTCATTCACTGAAAAACCTGATGGTGACTTGGAGAATCCAATCCAAGTGACTCTGCCAATTAAAAAAAAAGAAAAAAAAAGATTGCCAGTCCATCAATTATGCTGGACTGAGGTGAACTTCCTGATGGAAAATGTGCTTGTTTGGGTATTAACTAGACCTTCTATGTAGAACTGTATGTATTGATGTGACTGTTAAGCTTGAATTCCTGGAAATTAGGAATCTATCATTAGGGTCTATGGGTCATTTTGTATCGATAAGGGGATTAGAATTTAAAATTGGGCCAAATAATATATGGCTGTTCCTGAGGCTCTCATTCTTGACTTTGAAATAAAAAGGAGTTTAAGGGACTAAACAGATGGGCAAATCTGCCAAATGTTTTACAGACTGCTGGGAGATTTATGTATATACAATGCTAGGGCAATTGAGAATTTGTATGTATTTATTTTCTGTAACTATTCAATACAATTTTCCTTAAAATTAGCACTTTGAAGCACATGCTAGCATCACTGGCATATTCCTGAGCTTCTTTGAAAAAAGTTAACTGACAAGTATCTCTGTATTTATTGATAAGCATTCCAGATGCTTCCTATGCACAGTGATGTTTTAGCACCACTGGTCTAAACTCATTGAATCAGGGGCTTTTCTACAGAACTATTGTTTTAAAAAATTTATAAACAGAGCTCAGTGATTCTATGAGCATGCAACATTATCATGTGATGTGAAGAGTACTGAAATAATTCCTCTCCAAAAGACAGGCCTACTATAAATCTACCACAAAACCTGAAACTACATTTTGTAAGATTTACTTCTTCAGATCAAATAAAGCCATCTTTACATATCTTCTTCTACTAAGCCTTCTGTTAAGTGTAAGTCAATATCAATAAGTTTGATTAAAATAATGTTAACCCTTTACTAAAAGCTTTCATCAAAAATCTTTCCCCATAAATAGCAGAGAGTAAAGCATCAAGAGAACAATGTTGTGATGCTTAAGACAGAACACAGTTACACATTTCTACCAATATTATACTTGCAATTTGTCTTTTATTGTAATCATCTATGTCTACATGTATGATCGTACCTAGTGACTAATAAATTCTTGAAGGGCAGGCACCACTTCATTGATCTTCCTAACTCCAGGCTTCAGGGCTTGCTGTACTGCTTGACACATGATAATTTATTGTCTGAGAAATAAAACTTTTATAAAAGAATTAAAGTAAAAGCATGGGTTAATTTGGGGGGAAGGTTGAACTACTGGGAGAATAAGGTAGTCTATGTCAAAAAAGAAACCTAAGAAATCCAAGGTAGGATGAAAATAGGAGAGAGGAGAGAATGCATTTAGGTTTCTTTGCAATTCTGTCAGAAGTCAGTACTTCTTTCAAAAATATGCTTCTGCCTCTGAACCTCATTATTTTAAATAAATACATAAAATTTGTGTGTGTGTGTATACATGCATATACATGTATATGCATTATGCTGTATGCACAATAGCATATGATGTGTGTGTATGCTATTGATAACTGCATGCTTTTCCTCTGTATTAAATTTTATGATTGCTTAAGCAGTGATGGCTTTTTAAAACATGCACGTATTTCATTTTATAAATAAATTAAGTATTTATGTATAAGCCATTCACAGTTTATTAATGTTTACAAAACACCAAGGTAAAACTAAAGAATTTGGAACTAAATAAGTTATTTTTTAAAACATCACACAGAATCTTTGACTAAGAATTGACTAGAAATCATTAAATGAGTTTATAGTCTAAGATCTACCATTTACTTATAAGATCTTATATTGGTGAACAAGTTGATGGCCATGACCATACTAGTTGCCTAACTGAATCCACAGACTTATTATGAAGTTGGAAAGAAGCAATGTGTATGAAAACATTTTGCATAAATAAAAAAGTGTGTGTGTGTGTGTGTGTGTGTGTGTGTGTGTGTGTGTGAGAGAGAGAGAGAGAGAGAGAGAGAGAGAGAGAGAGATAATCGATGTCAAATATTAAAATTACAGCCATAGGTTTCCTTTGGGCTCTTAAGAAAAGTCCTTGAGTAGCATCCAAATTTGACATTCAGTCTTTTTTCACCTATTTTCTAGGTTTTGTCATACTAGTAGTCATACTAGTGGCCTGAACAAGTGATATAAAATCCAAACAATAAAAGGATCAGGCATTAGACTTAAGGTTTGTTAATCATATCTGTTCATGGTTATTTGCAACTGGCTTTGTCCCAATCCTGTTTTTAAACCTCTGAAAAAGTGCCAATCACTCTTTTAAGTTCAAATCATTTAATTTGTTAAGTAGTAGGGAGAAAACAAGAATTAAATGCTACAGAATTCAAATGTTGTTATAAAATCCTGAAAGTCTAATTCTGATAACATAAGCATAATCCTGTCTCTACTTTCACTGATATAGTAAGACCATGACTGCTATTTCTAAAATTTTTACATACTTATTGATCATTGTGTTAGGCTGAAAAATGACCTCCCCAAAGGACAAAAGGATTCCTATGCTCTACTTTCCAGAATCTGTGAATGTTACAGATTAATTTAAAATCTTGAGATGGAGAGATTGTGCTTGATTATCCAGGTAGGCCAATGTAATCACAAGGTCCATATAAGAAAGACATAGGAAAGTCATGGTCAGAAGAGGAGATTTGTGCTTTTTTAAGAGTTCAGCTTTTACAGATTCCATATGTAAGTGATATCATACAATATTTATCTTTCTATGTCTGACTCATCTCACTTAGCATAATGCCCCCAAGGTCCATCCATGTGTTGCAAATGGCAAGATTTCTTTATTTCTTATTGTTGAATAATATTCCATAATTGGTGTGTGTGTGTCTGTGTGTATGGGACCATAAACATACACTTATATATGTAAAAAACATTGTAAATATATATGAAATATTTTCAATAACCCTGCAATGGACACAGGTGTGTAGACATCAAGATCTTGATTTCAATTCTTCTTGATATATACCCAGGATGGGGATTGCTGCTAATGCTATAGTGGTACTGGTAATATGTAAATGTATCAAATCAATGTATTATAAACCTTAAACTTACACAATGTTATCTCAAAAAGAAAAAGCAGATATTGGAATAATTCAATTTCTCACTGCAGGGGTGTGTGTGGGGGGTCACAAACCAAGGAATTTGAGCGGCCTCTAAAAGCTAAAAAAAGCAAGGAAATGGATCCTCCCCTAGAAGCTTCAGAAGCAGTGCAGCCTGGTTAACACCTTGATTTTAGAGCTTCTGAGTTCCAGAACTGTAGCACAATGAATTGGGGTCACTTTAAGCCACTATATTTGTGGTTGTGTGATAGAGCAACAATAGAAAACTAAAACAGTCATAAAATACAGCCATAACCTAATTTCTATTGAAGAAGAAAAATGTAAGTAAGCAATGGTTAAGAGTTTAGTCTATGGAATCAGAATGCCTGTATTTAAATCCCCTTTCTATCACTTACTAGATGTATTACTTTAGCAAATGTTTGCTTGCACAGGAGGAATAATAATAGTGCCTACCTCATAAGATTTTTTAGATTAAATGAGCTAATAAATTTAAAGTTTTCATAAGATCCAAATCATCATTAATCATTTTATTATTATCTTTATTAAAGTTATGATTCTCATTTACTTATTATGTAAATGAAAATATCTAAGTTTGTGCTCTGGCGTGGCCATTTGATGGAGAAAGTATCAAAATGTATTTTACCAAATCTCTGCTTTTTGGAATCCACAATCATGAGAGAGAGGTAGAAATTACTGCACTGCAGGATGGAAAATTGTGGATGTCATAAATGTTTTTCTTTCTTCTCAATACCCTGCTTCTGAGTCTAGCAAGTTTGATAAATGGTATATTGTGTATCTGCCCTTGACTATGGAAGCATCTCAACTGTAGTGTAATTTTGACCCAATTATATACGTAAAATTCCTGTTAATTAGAAAAATAAATGTTATTTTGGAAGAAATAAAAGGCATTTGATTTTGCTATGTGTTGGATTGCCATCCGTTACTCTTTCCACTATATGGTAAGTTACAATCTCTAACCATCCATCATCACACAAAATTGTCAGATATGGAGTCATTTCAGTTCTACTGCTTAGTTAAAAGCAAAACAAAACAACCAACAACAATTATGTTTTATACCTGGTGACAAACCACCTCTTCTGGTAATAGCTCTCATATTTTTTTAGAATTATGAAGTGACAGCTCAGGACTGTACATAAAGTGTCAGACAAAAAAACAATAATAACAATATGATCCATGTAGCAATTTTCCTCTAAAATCAACCTTCATAATGCTATGATGGATTAAACAGGTACCATTTTCAGATGTCATCTATAAGAGGAGGAACATTCAAAGATGTATGATCCACAGTAAAAAAAAAAATGAAAGAAAAACATCATTACCATCTAAAAAAAATTTAATGTGCACATTTTGTTGCTTTGATTTGTTTTGCATTCAGTGTTATACTTCTTAGGGACCAAAACAAAAAGTGGTTTCTGGTACCTTCACCCAGGCAAGATGCTGGACTATGTGTGCTGATCTCCATTAGCCAGCACTCTACATAAACATCATAGTTACACAGATTAATTTAGTATTTTCTCTATCTTTCTGGAGACACTGCCTATAAGAATCTATGTATAAAACTATTATTTTGTTTGAAATTAATGGAACAGCATGAATTAGAAATAACAAAATAAACCAAAATATTAAGATCACCACATAAAATGGGAAAACTCGGGAATTCTAGATATTTCAACTTGTGTCTTTGGCTATGTAAAATTCAAAGACAAATGCTCACATAAATTTGTACACTTATTTTTCCAACAAATACTCTTAATTTATAAATGCATGTATGTTGTATCTATTTAAAAGATAAAATTATGTCACTACCGTGCATAATCGTTAACAGTTATTTGATATTTATTAAATATCATTTGAATAATTCAGACGATAAAACTATTTTAAATGTCAATATTAGCAACAAAAAGTTACATTCTCCTAAGAGCACAATTTGTGACCAATTTACCTATTTTTTTCCAATGTATCTATTTTAAGGAATTTATTGCATTATAACCTTCCCTGAACTTCTAGATCTTGGTAATGATTTTTCAGACAACATTAAATTCATTCTTATAATATATTCTCCTATTTTTTTCAGGTAAATGACAGAGGATAAGACCCTGGCCCAAAATGAAAACATTTTTCATAAGGAATCATACAGTACAATGCTATATACCAAATTTAGGCTGAATATGGTGGGTTTCTCGGACACATATGTATCCGGGGAGCAGATTTTGACAACTCAAAGTCATATATTGACAAACCATGGATAAAACATTGCCTTCTAAAGTTTAGTACTTTTGAGTTAAAACAATACAGATATGTGCTAGAATCTTGTAATATTGGTGTGTTTTTAGTTGCAAATCACAGAAGCTGGCTATAAATTATCTACAACAAAATAAGTATTTAAAAAGGATTTTGGTAGAATGCACAATGGGTTTTAAGAATGCAGAATTGGATATTTAAGGTAGGAGATCCTGGATCCTTAAAGATCCAATTTTAATTGGACAGGAAATTCTGGATGGCAATGGCATTAGTCTTATAGTAGGAGGCATGAAGTCTGACAGCCTCTTCTAGAATGAAATGGAATTGAGTGTGTTTATATCCTTTTGTGGCATGCTCAAGTTTCTGATTCTAACTGACCTTGGTTGAATCAACGTTTTTTTCTTTTTTTTTTTTTTTTTTTTTATTTATTTTTGGGACAGAGAGAGACAGAGCATGAACGGGGGAGGGGCAGAGAGAGAGGGAGACACAGAATCGGAAACAGGCTCCAGGCTCTGAGCCATCAGCCCAGAGCCTGACGCGGGGCTCGAACTCACGGACCGCGAGATCGTGACCTGGCTGAAGTCGGACGCTTAACCAACTGCGCCACCCAGGCGCCCCGACCTTGGTTGAATCAAGAGCTCAAACCTTGCTATGGGCAGAACAGTGCACATAGTTAAGAGTCTCACCATACTGTATAGAAGAGAAAGGAAATTTGTACATGATTAGGAGGGAGGAATGCTGCTAACAAATAATCCCCTCCCCCAAATCCAACTGTGTGTTACAGGTTTATTCTCATATTTTGACAATCTTTAAAATTTCATAGCTAAGAATTAGGAAACTCAAATATTTCCTTATTTATTAAAGTCTCATCAATGCTATATATATAGCAGGAAATGGAGTCACTGGTGTGGGTGGGGGTGGGGTATGAGTAAAAGAAGCATTTTTTAAAAAAAAAATTTCTTTTTTCAACGTTTATTTATTTTTGGGACAGAGAGAGACAGAGCATGAACAGGGGAGGGGCAGAGAGAGAGAGGGAGACACAGAATCGGAAACAGGCTCCAGGCTCTGAGCCATCAGCCCAGAGCCCGACATGGGGCTCGAACTCACGGACTGCGAGATCGTGACCTGGCTGAAGTCGGACGCTCAACCGACTGCGCCACCCAGGCGCCCCAAAAGAAGCATTTTTTAAAGAATAAATTTATCTGAAAACATACAATTTTAATAAGTTCTCTTTAGGCTGGATTGAGAATTAATTCTGAACTTTTTTATCAAGCAAGAAGCTGGAAATAAATCAAGCCTCCTATATTATGCCCCAGACACCTGCCATCCTCAGTTGTGATAGATGTATATTAAATTGTTTGAATTTTTACTTAAATGCAGTTTAATACAGAATTTAAATTATATAAAATAGAAAATAGCTCTAATTGCATAATGCATTATCTTAGCGAATAAATAATGTATAATTCACTGTATCTATAAGTGACACCAACAGAACTTTAATAAATTTAATTGTGCTACTCCCACCCATCAGTAATTCTATAATCACTTGAAGTCTAACTCTTCATGAGGTGAAATTATTTTAAACTTTTCATATGGTGACAAACACAGACCTTTTTATTCTCCATTTACAAAATGACATCTGTTCTATTTCCATTTTACTTTTTCAGAATGAGGTTACTTTAGTATTTTATTTCTTATTTTGTCAGATAGCTTTGCCAAAGATGGTGAAAATGCAGTCCCTGAAGACCAAAAATTACAGAAATGTAGACATAATGCTTTACATATGGTAGTTATGTACTTAACATTTTATATTAAGTTATTTTAGACATCTATTTCCCTTTATATTTTTTAACTCAACCAAACATAAGTTTAAGCAAAAAAAGAATCAAGCCACTTAGCAAGTAGAAAACTATTATTTTAAATGGCAGTAACAATATAGTATTATTAATATAAATCAGTCTGCTCAACTGATCAGCTAAATACACAGTCTGTAACTCTTTTATTCAGTAACAACAAAAGGAAAAAAACAAAAAACAAAAGTAAAACTCTGATCAGAGATATGTTGCTATTGTTATCTGATTACCTCATCATCCTCTCCTTCACATTATCTGCTTTCTCTTAACTGACATGCAATGTCCATGCAGACACCACACAGGTACACATCTGTATACACACACACACACACACACACACACACACACACACACACACACACTGGAGTGTGAGGTTTGATGGTGTAGATTCTGATGTCAGACTCACCTGGGTTTAGAGCTAGCTGTATCGTTTACAAAGCGTGCAACCTCAACTAAGTTACTTCTCTAAATCTTGGTATCTTCATTTAAAAAACAAAGAAAGGCATGATGCATATTCTCAATAAGCGCAAAGTGCTCATATTGCAATCATTGTTATTGTTGGTACCGCGCTGTGATATTAATATGTGTCCATGGTTTATCCTCTGTATTCAAAAAGTTTATTCCTAATCATAATCAGATACAAACATCTTGTTGGGAGATCATTCCTGAGACATAGCACATACAAGAAAAAGTAATTATAAAGACTAAGATGAATCATAACTTTGATAAATCTTGAGACAATTCTGTCATTAGAGCTACATGTTTCTTTTTCACTTTAATCTTTTCTTACTTGCTTAGTTATTACAGAAATCAGAATATGAGAAGAGACTCAACAGTACTACTCATGACTCTTGAGGAATTTTAACAAATAGGGTTAGATGAATCAAAGCCCACAACACATTTTGCTATATTATTACAATATATTATTTTCATTCATTTGTGTATTATTTACCACTGCAATTAATTTAGACTAAAACTTAATTTATTAATATTTTAGTCAACAGGATCTTAGAAAGATACAATGTTATATCAAGAAATTACCTAGCTTTAAACTGTGACCTTACTTCCAGTTTCCCTCCATTTCTTTATGAAAATGCCTGATGTCTGACTGCAAGTTAGACAACACAAGAGTCAGCATTTAAATAACAAATGTCAGTCCCTTCTATCTCTGACTTGAAGAATATTCCCTGTAGAAGAGGAGACTGCATATTTGCATATCTGAGCTAACGGCACAAAAACTTGCCTCTGTTCTGGTCTCAAGCCTTCAAGTTTAGGCTCCAGGCTAGAACATTTTTAATTCTCACTCTTTTTTATAAAAAATGAAAAAATAATCTTAAGCAAGAGTAGTTTAGGAGAAGAAACACAACTAGAAATCAGAAAGTCTGGTCTAGTCCTCAATCATGTTCAATCTATCTTGGTAACTATGAGCAAATAAAACAGCCTGTATGTAAAATGAGAAAGTTTGGTTAAACTATTTCTAAGCATCACTCCAGTGTTAATGCTTCTGGGGGAAAAAAATCCATCACCATGTGTTATGTTAATCTAATTAATATTTTTCATAACACACACATGGACACCATACACACTCTACATGTACATTTATATGTATACTTATAGATACACACCCTTTCTCAATCTCTCTCTCTTCCATAGCCAAATATGGAAACCCAATACTCCAATAGTCTTACTCTTATTAAACAAAAGATAAATCTAAAAGGATTTGTCATCAGATCAGGAGGATTCTGTGGAAGATTTATCTCCCTGGGGAAATATACATGCCAATGATAGAATTCTAGGTCTGACTTTGCATGGTGATAAAATGTCGATTTGTTTTTTGCTAGTAAAAGAAAAATGGAGTAGAGGTCATTTATCATCCCGTGGAATGAAAAGTGCTCAGCAAATGCTTAAGTAAAATCCCTCCTCCCCATTTAAGATACAAGTTCTCCTAAACCCACAACTACTTTTATTATTGATTTTTATCTTCCTTGCCCTCAAGAAATAACAAGAAACATGTTCAATTCTTGCCAGGGGGAAAATAGAAGAAAAGTAACATCAGCAATCTATCCTACTCTGGTGAAAAGATTGACTTGATGACCTAATTGGCCCTTCCTGACACTAATTTGTATGGCTGACAGTTAAAACACCTTGTGCTAGGTGGAAACCAAATTGAGCACTATAGTAGAGACAGAAACACCAGCCAAATTGAAAGGTAAATTAGATGTGCTTGTCTGAGTCTGAATTTGCCAGGATTTTTTTATTGTATCTCTATGGCAATGTGTAATTCCATCCACAAGAAGGTAAAGAGGAAGTTAGAAGGGCCATCAGGAGAGGAAATAAAGTAAATTCTTATTGATCTTCAAAGGAAATAAATACCCCATTAGTCTGCCTCTTAGATGCTAAACCGTGAGATGTCTACTACACAGGTAGATAATTTCTGGGTTATTTGAGCAAGATAAACTTTCATGATCATTCTACCAAACTCATAGCAGAAATATATTGAACAGTGGACACCTCACCTTAAATAGCTAACCTGACCAACATGGCTAAAAGACGCCTACTTGCATACCCAGCAGCTGGAAATTCAGATATTGAATTGAAAATGCCAAACTCACAACCCAAACTATAATAGCAGACTTTTGCTCTACTTGTGGATTATATGGAGAGGATCTGAAGCTGTGTTCCCCTTTTTATTTCACTCTCCTAGGTGCAAAGGAGTAGAAGTTTGAGTGAACTATGTCATTGTTTTAAATGCATAAAAATAATAGAAATATCCAATATTAGTTATGTTCTACATTTACATATATTGCCTCATTTCATTCACAAAAGAACCTTCAGAGGAAGGTACTAGTAATATCCCCCTTTTACAGATGAGGAGACGGTGTTTTCAAATCTGAGTCTACTTGAGGTGCCTGGGTGGCTCAGTCAGTTGAGCATCTGACTTCGGCTCAGGTCATGATCTCATGATTTGTGAGTTCGAACCCCACATCAGGCCTGGTACTGCCAGAGCCCACTTCGGATCCTCTGTCCCCCTCTCTCTCTCTGCCCCTACACCACTCAAACTCGCAAAAATAAAGATAAATTTTTAAAAAATCCGAGTCTACTCAACTAGTAAGTAGTATAGACGGTTTTAAAGCCCAGGCATTTTGTATCTAGAATCTGTCATTTTAAGTATTCTACTATTTTGGCAGAATAGGATTGTAATTTATACAAGGATTATACATTAATACTCTCAGTTGCAGAATATTTTAGACAATAACTGCTATTATATTAAAGATGACTTTGGTAACTTAATTAGAATTCCATTAACCACAATTTTGTTTCTGCATACCAGCCCTGTTATACCTCCATGTTTCTACTGAGATTAAAAATCAGATTAATTAATATTTTGTTGACAAGAACAGGATCTGTGTTATAAACCACAAGGAGCTGAAAGAGACTATTAAATAAAGCAAACAAACAATGAGAATAAAACACGCAGATAAAAACAGCCTACCTTTCCTGTGGTAGGTGAGATTCAATAGGCATATAAAAGGAAGAAGGGCCAGGCTTACCCATTTAGATAGATAAAGACCATTTTCAGCCCTGAGAAGGATATGGGAAAAAAATTGAAGAAACTTAGGAAGTAGAAGCTAGACAGGTTTCTATTTTTTTCCTAACAACTTTTGCCATTATTTTATTTTCTTTCCACTTAAAACATTAACAATATGGAATTGTCTATACTCATTTCTTTTCCTAGTAGGATAATGAAGATATCACTAGATTAAAAAGTTCTTCTCTTAAAAAAGTAAAATCTGAGGCATCTCAAAAATGCTCAAATTTGACTTGTTATCAAATCCATCAGGAATATTCTTTAATAGAGTTTACCGAACTTTAGTCATTAATAAATTCCACAAGCTAATAGCATCAGTGACATGCCCTGCAAATTTTATAGCAAAAAGCTATCAGGCAATGGACAAGGGAAAATAACTTCGTCATCTGTGCTTCACACTGTCAAAGGAAATGCTTCAGATGCAAACCTCGGGGTTTGCATCCCTATCTGAACAATACTGGCTGGATGAATTGCAAATTTGCACAACAGTTCTAGATAGAACTGGAAAATAAATGAGTTAAAGCGTATTAATTCAGTTTCTACCCATTAGAAATTCAAAATGTGTACAATGTTCAATGACTACAATTTAAAAATATAAAAGGAAATGAAGAAAACATTGCCACAACTAATATCAATTCATAAGCATTCAACTTTGGCAATCAACCTTACACATAAACTAATAATATCAGTATATGAAGAACGACACTCATGTTTGGGTAGGGATGGTACTTTTGCACAGGTCTAATGAATCTGTAACATTTAATGAATACATGCAGTATGTGTACAGAATGTGAAAGCTATAAAAGTGGAAAAGAATGAATGTAGACGGTCTCTTCACTTATGGAAGTTATAGTAAGACATGTCTTCATAATAAGATATTGATGAAAATATAACCCAAGTGTCCTGAAAAAATCTCCTTGTCAACTCTGCAAAGCTAAGGGGAGTTCATCAAATAAGCCAACTCATTCTGTCTAATTTGAGCCACTATACTATAAAGTATACCTTCAGCATGTAGGCTCCCCAAGGTCAAGGCTTTGGTGCCTCACTTTGGGCTAAATTCTCTGTTGCCAGAAAAAAAAATTCTCTGTCTCTGTCTCTAGATGTCAGATTCATATTCTCTCTCATTCTGTCTCCATCTCTCTCTGTCTCTCTGTCTCTCTCTCTGTTTAAAGATGAATGAGAAGGCAGGCAAACAAATTTACACAGATTGAGGCTTTCTCAAAGGAGAAAGAAGCACATTTTTACCAATTCAGTCTGAGGCAGAGTGAGTCAGAGTAGATTTCTAGTATAACGAACCATTTTGCTCTCAGCTTAGACTCAGTCTCTATGTTGCAGAACCGAGCATCTCACTTTAATATTATACCACTTTATATTGCTTTGTGTTTATCTGAACTAAGACAGTGGTTTCCCAGAATGATATATATAGTTTGCTTTAAGTTTAGCTACATAATGGTAAGCATTCTGTAAGAATCAAATACGTCTCTACACCAAAACTGAGAGTCTTCCAGACAAGGGAAACGTAATTTTAAGCTTTTACTTAAAATATATAATACTGGAAAGATCATTGTTTCCCAACTGTACAACAGCTACATAAAAAGCTGGATGGTGTACAAACCAAAACTTCTTGAACTCAGGGTAACAAAATAACCAAAAGTCTACAGAAAGACAGGGTCTTCCTAAGAGAGACAGGACACAGTACTTACTTACCTGGGGTGGATGCAATAAGCCGACAATCAAGAAAAAAAGAGTTCTGCTAATATTTAAATAATTTGTTAAATATTGAACATGGGCCAGTGCAAGAGTATATGAACCCCTAAGTGATAAAAAATACATTAAAATAATTTATGTCCATTTGTAAAATTTCTCCTCAGACCTTGAGATGTGATCATGACAAAAGCTGGCATCAAAGTAGTAGGAGAGCCCTCATGATGTGGGGCAAGGGAGGAGGACTTTCATGCAGGACAGGTATAAAGTCCCATTCAACACAGAAATACAATTCTAGAGATTCCCAGTCAAAAAGCCAGAAAATAAACAAACAAAGAAACAAAAAAAGGAGTTACCTGACCCAGCAATTTCAAAATCCAGCTGGGAAAACATTAGGTTTCAAGGCCTGGGAATAATACTCTGTGCTTCAAGGTTACACCCACTGTGCTTATTGCTTTGTTCTTGGAATCATTCATTCTTTTCATGAAGGATAGCATGCTCTTGCAGCTTAGTAATCTTATTATCTTGCTTCATGCCTGTAGAATTTTGGGAGTCTCACAATCTTCAGTGTCCCCCTTAGTTCCTCTTAGTACAAATTGACGGTATTTCTGCTTGTCCAAAACTTGCAAATACCTTGTGCATATCCCATGTATGTCACATGGATTCATTATGTTAGACAAAAGGTTCTTCCATAGATCTTTCCTGATAATCCCATATCTATTTCTAGCTTCTACTGAGATGGCTAAGGGGACCTACATGTCACACATCTAATCTCACAAAGTTTTCTGTGTGATGAATACACTGTCTTTTTAATCCTTCTGAAGCATTACAAAATGATTGCTAGCCACACCTTTGTTCTCTCTCCAGAGAATCCTCTCTTGGCAGTAAATTAATTTTGATAGGTTTTACAACATAGATAGCCTGAGGATTTCCCAAATCATCAAGTCCTGGTTCTCTTTTGCTTAGAAGTTTTCCCCTCAATTTATCTCCTTACCCTCTGTATTTTACAACAGGCAGCAATAAGAAATCAGACCACACCCTTGATAGATTGTTTGCAAATCAGTGGGGCAGAAACCTCACTTGCAGGAGGAACTTGAACACAACCTCTGACCGAACATAAAATAGGCTTCTCTGACCCACAGGTGATTCCTAGGAATCCAAACTTGTGAGTACTATCACAGTCATCCCTGACAGTTTGGAATAGTATATACATGACCAAGTCTGTGCCTTTTCAGAAGGAGTCAGAGAGAGAAGTTCCAGGATAGAACTTCCTGTCTATATGCAGGACAAAAATCAATAAAGACAACAACCTACAAAAAAAAGGAAGAGCAGTGTTTCTCTTCAATGTTTTAGTGTAAAGAAGGCATTCAACTTTTCCATAATCCTTGCGTCCAACTGTAATTGGTCTTGTAAATATAATGAAAGATCCAGGAAATATAATGCTAAATGCATATATTGAATTCATTTATCCTTTTCTAAATCAACAGCTAACACATATAACCATGGGTAACAGTTCATGAGAGGTTATCAGGACCACAGAGATTATGTCACTCTTTTAAAGAACATAACTTAAAGTCATTCCAGTGAATACTTAACTGGTGCACTAGTTCTGGTATCTGAGTCCCTGATATCACTTTAGATCACTGATAAAACAAGTATATATACTTCAACCTTTGGTATTCTTTGACTATTAAATGTAATTATCTCATCAGGTATTTTCAAGTTGTCTTTGTTGTTGTGTTATTTTTTTCCCTAATTAGTTTTTTTTCATGTTTCATACTGTTTTTCATCTGGTAATATAGTGCGAGTTTTCACACTTTTATGGCATTCATCACCGTGTAAAGGGCTTGATTTTCTCATTAATCATCTTTCATGTTTTTGTATGCTTTTATTGACTTTTGCTTTAAAACATTCCTTTCAACATTCTTTAACCAGAATTCCTATTTTGTTGACATGATTGTTACCTAATAGTTTATTTTTCCTAATACTAAGGTGTTAAAATCATAATATCATTTCTGATATCACACAGCTTAAATAAAAAATAGGTGTTTTTTTTTGCTTTATTTTGAATACAGCATACTAAAGTGAAACAGGGCTCATAAAACCCCATGATTTGAACTACTTTTATGAAAGCTTCTGATCAGATTTAAGGGCAGGCATAATCCTAAATATTGCTAGTAATTAGGTAGAAATGATAAATGTAAAAAATTTCTTTGTTGTCTTTTAAAAAAATATTGTAACTTAGAATATTGAAGGATGAGAAAGTGTAGGGCAACAGGAAAGTACAATGGGACATTCCGAAAATTCCTGGTAGCAAATGGCACATTCAGCTTGGCTTCAGACAGCACTCCTGCAGGAAGTGCACAAAGCCTAGAGAACAAGGCCTAGAGATCCCTTACCCTTCCTCCCCCTTCTCAACAGTCTTTCTGAAAGAAGACCAAATGGATAGTTTTCAATATATCCCTTCTCTCTATATTTCTGCTTGCAAATAACTGGGCTTTCTTAAATATTTTCCCCATGATGATATTAGCAATATCATAGATACTGATATGATAGAGCAATGATATTAGCAACAAGCATAAGGATACAGCATAAAGTACAAAACCATTTCAGTTTGCTCAGGTTTGAAGATGTTCCTAGGATGCAGATCTTCAGTGCTAAAACTGAGGAAGTCCTAGGCATTTCCCCATGAATTAGGAAGAATTTGTTATGCTTAACCCAATACCATGTTAAAGGTGACCTCAGGACTGGGTGCATGCTGTGTCCCAGATCTCAGCACCAAAAGATGATATGTGTCAGATAAGGCCATCAGAAAATTCTCAGAAGCAACATACCCAAGTATCCTTAGGGATTAATATAAATGGGTTAAACTGCATAAAATATTTAGATTCTGTCAAAACCAAATAAAATTCTGCACTCTTATTTTAATAATCAGTTAAAAGTTCTTGATAAATCACTTGTTCTTCATCACTAGATTAAGGAATCTAGCCCCTCCCACATCTTCTAAAAGCCTTCACGTGGTGTACTGTGAAGCATCATGGTCATGATTAGTGGATGTGGATCAGAGCAACTTTGGAGGCAGACACTGAGAGTTTGGATGCTAGCTGCAAAAACCAGTATCTGGGAGGTATGGGAAGTTGCATAACCTCCTTGTGCCAATTTCTTAAGTTTTAGTCATGCATGTTTCATAGCAATGTTGCAAGAGGTTAAAGCATTAATATATGCAAAGAATTTAGAACTGTCCTGATTCATAGTGAGAATGAAAGAAGTAAAAGTGTTATTTACTTCCCTATCCTGTCACTCATCACTTAACAAATATCTATCAACATACATGGCATGCCTTTTTTTTTTTTTTAAATCTCCAATGCCTAGAAAAACACCTGGAACTTAGAGTTGATAGCTACTTATTAAATGAATGAGTAATGGGGTGTTGGTTAAATGATGAAATTTAACCAAGTTTCCTCAGCCTATCATGATATACAGCCTGAAATGTCACTCTAAAGAATGTCACTCTAACACATGACAAATAGTGTTGATTTAGACAGATTCCTTTTAACTATTTCCCAAAGAAATAGACTTTAGGATGGCCGGTGGAAAGGATGTGACTAGTAATACTTTGCTAGAATATTAAGCTATTGTACTGATGGACATGGATTCTGGGAGCCCAAGACCTGATGTCCCCGTCAGGACTGAAGATATATTCAGTGCCAGTTGTCAAGCTCCTTCGGGAGCTGCCCTTGCTTAAGAAACTCCCCTCCACCCCCCGCCCCGCCTTACAAAACTTATGCTTCATTCTTGAGACAACCTTCTAGTGACTGATACACATTGCCTCAAGTCAGGAGAATTCTAAAGGGCCATCTCAGCTTCAGAGTTTACACAGGACTGGTCAGGGTTTGTGGTGAAGTACAGATCCCAAAATCTCTCTGCCCATTCTTTATTTCTTCTCTTCTCTTTCAGTACATTCCTTTCAACAAAAAGGAGTTGTGAGGCTTAAATGGGACAGCTTAGGAAAAATTATTAAATAATGTTTCTGCACATGGTAACTACTCAGTAAACATCAGAAATTTCCATTTCTATTATTGGAGAAAACCACTTATTCTATATAAGAATCCATGTAGCTTTCCTCTTTGAAGGCTGATACATCTAGCATCTGAAAATTTCTATCAGGAGACTTACTCTTTATATTGAGCAATCCTGCTAAAAATCTTCAGGCAATGCTTTCTGAGTCAAAATCTCTTTCTCTGCAATAACATGTACCCATTTTCTTCTATAATTACCTAAGATAAACATAATCTTTTAACAGCTTTTCACATTGTGTCTTGGATAAAGAGAAACTTTTCTTATTACCTCTAAATTACTATATACATCCCTAAAACACATTATAGTTGCTTTGGTGTTTATTTGTTTTCTTTTGTTTGGAGCTCCCCAAGTGATCATGACTAATTCTCTCCTTTGCTTGCTGGTAGTAGACTGGAGAAAGAATCTCCTCAGGGGAAAATATATCTCTTTTTCTTATATCCCTTGCATTCCTAGTATATATAGTGACGAATCTGCAGAGTCAGTATTAGTCTCTGTTCCAGCAGAATGAAAAGACCTTATTAAAGATATTAGTTATAAAGAGTAGATCGTCTAATACTTTAGTCAAGATCTTTTTTGTTACCACAGATGGAATATATGAACTTCTTCCTTTTGGATTTGAGTGGCAACTTAAAATGCAGTGAGCTGAGAAAGTGAGACAGGAAAGTATGTAACGAACAAGGAGGGCCTCTTATTCTTGTGGCCACACCTTTTTGAAGAGACAATTTCTCAGGACCACAATGATATGGTTGAGGCAAAAATTTCTATTGGACAGGATGCTCTAATGCTTCAGACAGATGGGCACTCTTCTTCTTTTTTTTTCCCCCATGTAATTCCAACTTGCTCCCACATGCCTTCATTATTATAGTACTCCCACCCTGAATAGCATAAGAAATTAAAAGAAAAAAACTGATACCCTGATAATGATAATGTTGCAATTTTCTCACAATACTTTTATTCTTTTAAATCTCCACTAGGGCAATATAATATATTAAAGAGTAAAACTTAATGCAGTAGTATATAGGACATTCTGTGAAAATATTGCCTTTTAGGGACCTTTAACTTGTAATATTAGGTTTTTATGGAAGTTTGCAAGGGACAATGGCATATACCAACACCTAAAGCACATAAACACATACTCTTCACAAACAGAACTGAGCTTAGGAATAAGCTTAGGAATAAGCTTAGGAATTCCCTGAGTTTGCACCCAGGGGTTAATAAGACATATAGGAACAGAAAACCCCAGGATGAAAGCATCCAAAATTAGGTAAACAAGATTAGGTATTCAGGACAGAAATGCCCCCTGACTTAGTACAAGAGCAGAAAGGTGCTTTTACAGGAAGGAAGGACCAAAAACAGGTAACAGGTAAACAGGGCTATAGACAGAAGCAGAATGAACTTGCCTGGAGCAGACCTAATTACCAAAAGAAAGGTGCCTTGTTGACCCTGAGGTAGATAGCTCTGTCTTTCTTGTCCACTAAGCAAGTTTAGGTAAACAGATGTGGTGTCTCCTGCCTGCCATAAACAACCATCTGCCCTGTGTCAGGACTTTGTTTTGTATTGACCCAAACCACTAATACCCTAATACCACCTATCTTCAAAACCCCCTTTCCCTCACACCCATGAGTTAACGTTCAAGGTTTCATTGTCTCTTTCTGCATGTCCATCACGCCTGTAAGCCTTCTGATCCTAATAAAAACAGAACAAGGACCCTTACTAGGGGCTCTTTTCTCCTCCTGGACATTAGCCTCTCTCACATTTTTATCCTGTGTCCGTTCTCTTGCTGGACAAGAGAGAACTCCAGACCCAGAGTCTACAACACAGAACCACATAATCACTGCTTCTTTGGCTGAGCAGATCACAAATACAATAATGAGTTGATGCTGCGTTTGTCAGAGAAAAGTTGATGTGGTGTATGGATCTACTCTGTCACAATGATAGCTGGCGGGTGCACCCTACCATTTAATGAGCTAGAGTAGAATTATTTCTTAGTGCAAACAAACTACCTGAGACCAAAGGGAAATAAAATTTAAAACAAAAGATAATGGAGAAAAGTAAATCACCATTGCTTATTATTTTTCATTTCCTTTTTTCTTTAAATGGCTGCTTTAACTTGGCTCAAAATACATGGCACTTGTTTTCTGTGCCTTTGTCACAGGGACTGACAGTTTGCTTAGAGCAAGGGTATCAAGGCCGAGTTACTGAAAAGTAATATTTTATGATTCAGAAAGAACAAGTATGATGTTTTAACATATATTTCCAATTTCATACCTTGTATGAATTTTTGGAAATCAGTAAGCACCTCATGTCTCTGCTTTGACATTTTGTTAAATGCAGCCTGCAAACTACATGTCTCCTGAACATTGTGGGAGTGGAGTCTGGTATAATTAGTGCTCAGTAGTAAAGAGTAACACAAATTTGAAAAAATCTCTGACCACTAGCACATGTAAAGCTTATACTATCATAAGTCATAAGGTACCATTCTAAACTGCTATTATGTGCTAAGAACACCAAATACTGTTCTTTTACCAGCATCTCTGGTACAGTGTCACCTTGATTTCTTTTTTTTTTTTTTTCATTACTCTAGACCTTCCTCATGTTGCCATGCATAAAATATCTACTAAAGGACCAATGTTAGCAGGAATGGTTTCACAAATGCTGTTGCTATATATGTTTACTAGGGACTTAAAAAAAAAACCCTACATATTTTAGGATTATTCTCTGTGCCCAACTGGAGAATTGATTCCAAAAAAGGATAAGTTTCACAGGGCTGATTTTTACGGTATGAATTATCAGCATTATGTTTCTTCAAATCCCTTTTGCAGATAAGAAAGGTTTCATGCAAACCTCTGAAAGAAAAGGAAAACCTATACATACTCCTAGAAATAAGTGATAAGGGCAAGTATTTAATATGACTCCATCGAAAGCAAGTTACACGGTCAGGGGGTTCAGAGCACTCTATTAAGGATTTAGGAAAAAGTACACTCTATTTTGTAAAGAACACATACACAAACACAGTCACACACACAAACACACAAGTCTGCATGAAAAAATAGCTTGAGAAGCATTTCAAATATATTCCTAGGAATGGTGTATATTTATTAAGATGTTCAGTGGTAATTAACAAAAAATTCCAGTCATACTAACCTGAATCTCTGTTTTTTAAATGACATTATTGGCACACCTGAATGAAAACTTAATTCACAGATGGATCCAGGAGCTTAAATAATGATATCTGGAGAAATAATCTTTCCCACTAGGCTGATTTATTCTTCTTTGTGCTTTGCTTTCATTTTTAGAAACATATTACAATATGATGGGCCCTCAGTACTGCACTCCTACATTATCATGGTCTATGTATGAGAGAGAAAGATATTTCTCTCTTCTCTAGTTTCAGTAGAAGTACTTGACTTGAGTCAAGTAATGACTAATCACCTACTGTGGATACAGGTTGGAATTTGGTAACAAAGCCTGGATTTATGCCCAACTCCAGATCTAAGGTTCAATCCATTCAATCAGGTCCAAAAGAACCATGGGATCTAAAAATAGGAAAGGGGATTCTTGAAGATAATTGGGAGTCCTGTTATCAGTACAAGTGGAAATGGTTGCATGTTCAGCAAAAACTATGGATAGCTCTTGCTTCTGACAATGTAATAGGATGCAAATGTTTCTGGTTAGTTTACTAAAAAAGAATTGTATGAGTTTCAAAGCACTGAATTAATTCAACTAACTTATTTCTCCAGAAATGTTGTAACTGCCCTCTCATCATCAAATTCACCTCAGTTTTGCGGGATTCTGTTATTTCATGACTTCATTCCTTTCTTGCCTGTGAGTTGTGTTATCTAGACAGAAAATTTCAAAGATCAGTTTTGTGGTGCCGCAATTTTGAAGTAAGTAATTCTAATTTAAGTCAGCAACATTCAATGATTTACTTAGAATATTTTAGGTACTGAGCTATGCATTTTGTCAAATATAAACATTTTAAGTCTCAGTTCCTGACTCAATAGCTCGAAATCTAATGTAGAGAAAAAAAAAACTATGAAATTCTGAAAGGTAGAAGTGTCAAAAAGCTGTATGAACTTTGTCAGACTTTTCTTTAGAAATTATACACATAAGTTTTTGCATATAACATAAAGAGTAACTGATTTGGTACAATACTAATGCATAAAGATACAGACTGAGGAGTAAATAAGAAATCCCAAAAGTCACATAAATATATTTGAGAATGTAATATATGAGAAATGAATTCAAAATTATATTTATTTAAAATCAACATGTAAAATAGTTTGGGGAAATGGACCAGAAACTTGAAAAAATTAAAGACGATATATTTCATGACATGTAATATAAATTTGAAATGAATCTAAACTTGAAATATAAAAAATCCAAAAACATTAAACTCTTAGACAAAATTATGAAATATACACATATATATTCATAGATACATAAATACATATATACATATTGTAGTGAAGAGGTTGTTCTAAGTACAGCCTAAATCCATATATAAATTAGTTATATATGTATATAACTGAGAAAGTCAATGGTATAAAAAATAAAAAGAAGTATAAAGCCCACCGTAATCAAAATCAAATTATAAACATCATAGTAGAAATATTTGTCACTCGTGCCTCAAAGAACTAAGTTTTCTAATATATAAAAAGCTCTCCTCAAATGAATAAGAAAAAGGCCATAAGGAAGACATACAGGGAGAAGATATATAATGACATAACTGCTCCAAATCATAAGAAAATATTTCAGTTTCCTCAAAACCACTGATATTAATTAAATTATAATAGTATCTAGTAATTTAAAAAACAGTATTCTACTATAAGTCTAAAGATTAAAATAACTATATAAATACTGTATTCTAGTTAGTGAATTTATTTCTCACAGGGCTAAAGGACAACAATTCTAAAATGCTTTATGCATATGCTAGGACTGAGCAAATAAAATATATTATAAATGATGTGAGCCATATTCCTTGCTATCACAGATAAAAGTTACAAATAAGGAAAGGTGGAAGGCTAAAATAAACTCTCTGATGGTGCTGAACTGGAATCACAGATGTAATTAAGAGCTTGTGACTTCTAAATATATGTATTTAAATATACACATGCATACGTAAAAATGGATGCAAATATCTGCATGTGTCTCAGTGTGTGTGTACATGTTAGTAACATACATGTATTTTATAGCTCTGTTCACTGAGAGGGCATAGAAGCAATGATATCCCAGTGGCAATGAGCACACTTAGTACTCTAAATAATAATCTTATAATAAGAATTAGGGCTCCTTAGAGAAATGAGTGATCCAGTTCTGTGTCAGGGAACATATAAGATGAGCCTGCAACATTTGTGATTTCAGAAAATAGGGAAGAACTAAAACAAAACAAAACAAAACATAACAAAAGTGGGGCATGTCCAAAGTCATAGGAACCAACATAAAAGATTTCCCAACGGCTAATCATAAAAACAAAAATGGAATTATATAATAATTCATAGAATAAAACAAATATTCATGATTTTATATTGATGCAAATAATTAAACAGAGAGACATAATGACTAAATGCAATGCAGTATCCTGGATTGGGTCCAGGAGCACAAAACATGCATTTATGATAAAAGGCGGGGGGTGTAAAATTTGAATAAACTGTGTAGATTAGTTAATAATACAATACCAATCCAATATCTTAGTTTTGATAATTATTCTGTGAATATGTAAAATGTGAACACTAGGAGGAAATCAGTGAATGATAAATGGGAGCTATCTGTTCCATTTTTGTAACTTTACTGAAATTCTTAAATAGTTTCAAAATAAAATGTTTAAAAAAGCATAGTTCAGAAGAGTGTGATAGTATGCCCCTACCTTTTTAAAGTATTAGATATAATTTAAGAAATCTAATACATACACAAAAAGTAGGATTGCTATGTTATGAAGAAATGTACTCCTGAAAAGTTACTGGTGTCCAAAGAGGCATATATCACAATGAACTGAGATAGTGATTCATGGCATCATGGAAAAAGTGTCAATTCCAAACTGAATATAATTCTACAATGTGGAAACTAGTGGATTAGACTAAGGAAAAGAGGGCATTAGAGATAGAAGGAGTAACAATGAGAGCAATTTAGAGGTGGGTAAGAAGACATATTTAGTTAACAGGAACTAAAATTTTTAGGCCAGAACATACAAAAGGATAGTGGAAAAAATATTCTATCTTTAGGAAATCAAAAATATAGAGGCAAAAGCTACTTTACATTAAAATAAACAAAAAAAATGTAACCTTTGGAGAACAATGTGTACTTGCAGATGTGCTTTATAATTTTCCATAGGTAGAAAAAGATAAACATAATAAAATTGAATGTGAGGCTTTTAAGATACATTAAAATTCTTTTATTCACTAAGTAATCAATAGTTTCTAGTTCTAGAAGGCTTTGTTTCATGGTGTGTGTGTGTGTGTGTGTGTGTGTGTGTGTGTGTGTGTGTGTGTGTATGTGTGTATTTCTAAAGCATCTTATTTCAACTCTAGCAACAATAGTCCAAAATTGGTATTATCTATACTTTATAGATAAAAATGAACATTTTGAACACTTTAAACATTTACTCATTTGCCATCCTGCCAACAGTTGGGAACAGAGTTGGTCTGAAAATCACACTTGTCAAGTTACTTGTTCAATACTCTGTTCAATACATTATGCTTCTGTCTGCTTTTTAGAAACAGAAACAGAAACACCTAGAAACAGCCCACATTTTTAGAGAATAACATTTTATAATCTCAGAATTTAAAAGCTGAAATACCCTAGAGATGAATTAGTCCAGCTCCAAAGTGTCATAGCTCAGAGAGTAAGCACCAGCCTAAAGGCATGCAATTAGTTACCATTATTGGTGACCAGACCCAAGTTTTTTAGCTACTGGCTCCTTCTTCTATGACAAATGATTTATTTTTCTGAAAGCTGATATAATAGAAAACTAGAGACAAAACTAAGACATTTCATTAATGTACTTACTGAAAAAAAAACAATTTGTAAACAAAAGGATACCTATAAAATAGCATTTATTTTTTTAAGATAAAATTATTCAAATCAAGTTATCCTAAGCTATGCCATTGTCTAAATCTGTAAGTGGCTAGTTCAGTTCTTATGGTCACATTGGAGTAATTAATATCTACAACTATAGGCATTGTTAACATGTCATAGCACAAATTCTAACTTGAAAAAGAAGGTTGGAGAAAAGTGAGCATATACTGTGGCATTATGTGGCAGCGGTCATAACAGCAAGAGTCCTTCTGAAACTATTCACTCAAGAAGAAAACTTTAACCATTTCCTCTTTGTTAAATCAGAAGACAGGCTTAAACTAAACTAGCGCAGGACATCTTTAAACCATCAACAGAATTTAGAATCAGTGAAACATTTGACAGGAAAGAGAGCAGATTGGCATAGTAAATTGATCTGTGTTTCAAGGACAGAATTATACTCATGCCGCACTCAAACAGTGCAGACAGGTCACGGAAGCATGTCTTTGTAAACACTGGGATGTGGGATGTGGGCCAGTTACCCTCCCTTTCTCCTCCTTTTCCTTCATCTCTTTTCCTTCACACTTCTCCTTCCTCCTCTGTCCTTCTTCCTTCTAGCCACATCCCCATGTCTTGTGCATTTCTCACAAGCTGCAGTTAACCTAACACTGAGAAAGACATCACAGTAATCATTTCTGTAACCTTCACAGTGCCATCACCCAATCCCCACTATTGAGATGTTTAGAAAGCATGGCGTGAAGCTTGATAAGTAAGGTAGCTCTTGAAAGAACAAGATAAACTCATGCAGTTTCTGTCTCAAAGAAGCATAATTATATATCGAAGGATGACAGTCACCCTGTAGGTAAAACTCAGACTAAACAATATAAGTAAAGCAGACTTGGACAGCTGTGCACATTTTCCCATCATACTTTTTTTTTTAGTACAGTCTTCAAGACGTGTTGGAGACAAATATGGAATTTCCAGTTTCTTCCAATTGCTATTTTGATATAGACATTCTCAATGACCCTTACATGTCAAATAACATTTTCCAAAAAGATAAGTGAAAACAACAACAACAACAACAACAACAACAGTGAAGTAAAAGATAAAACCAAAAAAGATAAAACCAAAAAACAGTGAAATAAAAATGAGAATGATTTCTTAGTAGTGAACTTATTGGAACATTTTCTAAAACAGGCATAATGGTAGAGAAGAAACACTAGTTAACATAATGTGTTTTTCTCAAACTGATTACAATAAGCACGTACATATCTAGGAATCTTGTCCAATAAGTGGCCGAATAACCTAATTACATGTCCTTATTCGTTATTTGCTCAGGTTGGGGTGTCATCGACATTGGGAAGATCAAAATAAAACCAGTAGTTTCCAAAGATAATAATGATAAGAAGAATATATGAAAATAATATATTACGCTATTATGCATTATATATATATGTTCTATATAATATATATTGTTGTGGCTGAGCCTGGGTGGCTCATTCAGTTAAGCAACCGACTTCAGCTCAGGTCATGATCTCCTTGCTCATGAGTTCAAGCCCTGCATCAGGCTCTGTGCTGAGAGCTCAGAGCCTGAAGCCCACTTGAGATTCTGTGTTTCTCTCTTTCCCTGCCCCTCTCCTGCTTGCAATCTGGTCTCTCTCTCATCTCAAAAGTAAAGATTAAAATAATATATATTGTTGTATATGTTGTATATATTATATATTTCTCCTATATATCTCAGAATAACTACATCCACGTTACTATTTTAAGAAGACATTGTGAAAAACCATACATCATTGATCAAAATACCTACACAGACTTTACTTGGGAATTGATAAACTACACAACTAGAGCAATATTAGGTTGTAAAAAGTATAGAAGCAGAAGGCTCAACCATTATAATACTAATGATAATGGCTGCCATTGTCGAATGCTTACAATGTGTTTGCCTTCATTCTAAATGTGGTTCATGGCTTAACTAATTTAATCATCACAATAACACAAAGGAGGAGGGGGAAGGGGAGGGGGAGGGGGAGGAGGACGAGGACAAAGAGGAGGAGGAGGAGTGAGGAGGGAGGATTAATTTATATCCCCACTAATTTAACAGTGTGATCTGATCAAGTCACCTAAACTCTAAACATCTGTCCTCTGACAGAGGATTAAAATAATAAATTTTCAAAGAACATTTACACTTATAGGAAAATACTCACCATATATTACATCTGAAAAAAAAGCAGAGTACAAAAACTAAGTATATTTTTGATATATAAAATATGTGTGCACATACATATTTATTTGCATGGTATTTTCCCCTTGCCCACCATTTGGATCCTTGCTAATCCTTCCAAAATCTGTCTTAGGTCACTGACCCTGTAATGCCTCTGCCACAGCATTCCACAATCTGGACTACCAGTAGTGACAAATCCATCAAGTTTTACTGAAAAAGATTATTTATTGTGTTTACTGATATCCAAATCATAAGTTAAAGTAACTGAAATCACTGAATGTAATTGACAAGAAAAATATGGATTTAATGTCTAGATACAATATTGCACTATATTTCTTCTTTTTTCATTTTTTCTTTGTATCATTATTACTCCACAGATCTAGTGTCTGTGGACTGTTCCTTTAAATTTCTTTTCATATAAAGAAAATTGGGATCAATGAGTGTATTAGTCCATTTTTAATTGAATGTTAAATTTTGTATTTGATTTGTGCCAAATGAGAGTCAATGACTGAAGAAAATGTCACTTTTTGCTAAGACTGGCTTTTTAGCAATGACTTATCACTTTTGGGTCATATGTAAGCCAGAATGCCATTGAATTGTCTCGTTTTTCTCTGTTGAAAGATAATAATGCTTACTTTGCCTTTCTCACAGAGCCCCTAGATGATCACACTGATCATATATGTAAAATTATACTGAAATGTTGTCTACTTATTTTAGTCTGGGTGCTCTTCTCCATGGACACAAAGACAGGACTAAATATACAAAGGTTTTACTAAAGGAAATTCCTGCGAGAGAAAATGAGGAGGGGGTTGGGGAAAACTGGGACATTCATCAGACTGCAAGGTAAGAGTGAGACTGAGGGAGTAAGGCAGATGGAAGTTTTCTAGACTGCTATGTAGGTTCAGAAAGGTTTGGAGGTCTCTGGGGAATCTTGTGTCAAAATCCCTCATCAGAAGACTACCATGTCTCCAGGAAAGCGATCTGCTTTGGTATCTCCACAATGCTCCATCAATGGCTGGGGAAAAACTCATGGGAAGTGGTCTTACTGTAAATACAGGGATGGATCTCAGAACTCAGCAGCTGTAGTCCATGGCCAGTTAGGCTGTCTATATATGCAAGTCTGAAAAGTACATTCCTATGACCACTATAGTACTCAAGCATTTATATTTACAATTATGGTCAAAGTTAACATGTTACATTTGAGTGATTGGTATTGATGGGTTTAGGACAGCTTCTCACATTTTAGCATAACAGTTTTAGAAGTGTGTTTGGTGTGTTTCCTTTGCTTTTTGCTTAACCCGTAGAAAACAAATATATTTTTCTGAAGAGTTATTGCTGAGTACTAAATTATTGCACAGACTTGCAATGATACGTGATGAGGAAGAAGAAAGGAAAACTAAATTTAACATCTTATTTTCTTAAACCTCCTATCTGCTACCTTTGAAGTCCCATAAATATTCTGCTTGATGTGAAATTACAAATGGAGAAAAATGAATATCATTTATTCACCTCACTATATTAGTTATTCTATAGCTTCAGGGAAAACATCCAGTTATTATCTTCAAGAAAATTTTCCACATCTTTTTCATTCTCTCCCTTGATTATTAAAACACAAACACAAGCAGTAATATGATTTGAATTATATCTGTACTTTTCAGGAGATTCTAAATTCTTATGGTAAAGCAAATCTTTGAAAAAAAAGAGCAAAAACGAAGCATACTAATACAGAATTTGTTTTCTTTGTCCTTTGTTGCTGAGACTTTTATGCATGATGCTGTCATTTGTAAACATTTTAAAACTAAAAACAGAGAAAGAGATATAATTTCACAGCATTTAAGTAGAAGCATCAGAATTCTCTCACAGTAGAAAAAAATTATCCAGTCCATTAGAAAATACCTCCATTTTTCTTTTAAAGAGTTCAGTTGTCTTTAAACTAGAGTTTAAAAGAGTACATATTAGAATTTATCTTACTCAGTAATCAATAATAATGCCTACTAAAATTATAGTTTGAAAGAGATTAGGATAAAACTTTTGGTCTCTCTGAATCTGTAATAATGAATAATTTTCCATGAAACAAATAATTTTACGAGTTTCCTTGGTAACAGAGGCAGTAATAGATGAAAATTATCGCTGTTAAGCAGTCTAAAACACATTACCCTTAAGATCATGATACCAAGACCCTGCCTGGGAAACTAAATAAATTTGCAGGGCATCACTGTGTGGCCCTGTAGTTTCACATATGGTCCTTGGGTCACTGAGGCTACCTGAAGGAGATTAAATGACCAATAGACTCATCTACTTGACAAGAGCATTCCAAGCCATGTATATGTTTTACATTTCTGACTTCATCCAAAATTTCCGGATCTGAGTAACAGTTTGCTAAAAGTACTGAATGAATTATAACTCAGAGCACCTCATTCCTCTGATCAAAAATATTCATTGGTTTCCTTAGCAATTAGAAGGAGCCAAACTCATTAGAATGCCCAAAGGCCATATATGACATGTTCTTCAATTATTTCTGCAGCTTAATATCATAACACTTTCTCTCTTGTTTTCTTTATTTGGACTGAATTAAGCTTCTTATAATGAATTAAAAGAGTTGCACACATTCTTTTTCAGAGAATATATATTTTATTGTCTATAATTGCTCTGGTCTTCCTTCAACAGGCTGCGGTTTGATCATTCAGGTCTGTGCTCAAATACCATTCAAATGTCGTATCTTCAGAGATGTTGTCCCTGACCAAGTTATCTCAAATGCTTTCTCAGCTCCTGCCCAATATATATTTTTCCTTTGTCTTAATATTCTGCTTTATTTTCTTTATAGCACTTACCACTAAATGAAATTTATTTATTCTTCCACTATAAGAACAAGAGCACCTTGAGGGTTTTTATCAAGAAATGATGCTGTATTTTGTCAAATGCTTTCTCTGCATCTATTGAGAAGATCATGTGGTTCTTGTCCTTTCTTTTATTGAAGTGATGAATCACATTGATTGTTTTGTGGATACTGAACCAGCCCCGCATCCCAGGTATAAATCCCACTTGGTTTTGTTGAACAATTTTTTTAATGGTTTGTTGGATCTGGTTGGCTAATATCTTGTGGGGGATTTTTGCATCCATGTTCATCAGGGAAATTGGTCAACAGTTCTCCTTTTTAGTGGGCTCTTAGTCTGGTTTTGGAATCAAGGTAATGTGGGCTTCATAGAAAGAGTTTGGAAGTTTTCCTTCCATTTCTATTTTTTGGAACAGCTTCAAGAGAATAGGTGTTAGTTTTTCTTTAAATGTTTGGTAGAATTCCCCTGGAAAGTCATCTGGCCCTGGACTCTCGTTTTTTGAGAGATTTTTGACTACTAATTCGCTTTTTTTCCTGGTTATGGGTTTGTTCAATTTTTCTATTTCTTCCTGTTTCAGGTTTGGTAGTTTATATGTTTCCAGGAATTTGTCCATTTCTTCCAGATTGCCCACTTTATTGGCATATAATTGGTCATAATATTCTCTTATTATTGTTTGTATTTCTGCTGTGTTGGTTGTGATCTCTCCTCTTTCATTCTTGATTTTATTTATTTGGGTCCTTTCCTTTTTCTTTTTCATCAAACTGGCTAGGGGTTTATCAATTTTGTTAATTCTTTCAAAGAACCAGCGTCTGGTTTCACTGATCTCTTCTACTGTTTTTTTTTTTTTTTTTTTTTTTGGTTTTGATAGCATTGATTTCTACTCTAATCTTTATTAAGGAAACAATCAGCAAAACTAAAAGGCAATTGGCAGAATGGGAGAAGATATTTGCAAATGACATATCAGATAAAGTGTAGGTATCCAACCTTTATTTATTTTTGGGACAGAGAGAGACAGAGCATGAACGGGGGAGGGGCAGAGAGAGAGGGAGACACAGAATCGGAAACAGGCTCCAGGCTCTGAGCCATCAGCCCAGAGCCTGACGCGGGGCTCGAACTCACGGACCGCGAGATCGTGACCTGGCTGAAGTCGGACGCTTAACCGACTGCGCCACCCAGGTGCCCCTAAAGTGTAGGTATCCAAAATCTATAAAGAACTTATCAAACTCAACACTCAAAAAGCAAATAATCTAGTGAAGAAATGGGCAAAAGACATGAATAGACACTTCTCCAAAGAAGACATCCACATGGCTAACCAACACACGAAAAAATGCTCCACGTCACTCATCATCATCAGGGAAATATAAGTCAAAACCACAATGAGATATCACCTCACACCTGGCAGGATGGCTAACATTAACAACTCAGGCAACAACAGATGTTGGCGAGGATGTGGAGAAAGATGACCTCTTTTGCACTGCTGGTGGGAATGCAAACGGTGCACTACTAGGTATTTATTCAAGGTATACAGGTATGCTATTTCGAAGGGGCACATGCACCCCCATGTATATAGCAGCACTGTCAACAATAGCCAAAGTATAGAAAGAGCCCAAATGTCCATCGATGTATGAATGGATAAAGAAGATGTGGTATATATATATGTATACACACACACACACACACACACACACACACATATATATACACACACATACACAGACACATGTATACATACACAAAATGGGGTATTGGGAATCAAAAAGAATGAAATCTTGACATTTGCAACTATGTGGATGGAACTAGAGGGTATTATGCTAAGTGAAATTAGAGAAAGATAAATATCATATGACTTCATTCATATGAGGAATTTAAGATATAAAACAGATGAACATAAGAGAAGGGAAGCAAAAATAATATAAAAACAGGGAGGGGGACAAAATATATGAGACTCTTAACTATGGAGAACAAACAGAGGGCTGCTGGAGGGGTTGTGGGAGGTGGATGGGCTAAATGGGTTAGGGCCATTAAGGAATCTACTCCTGATATCATTGTTGCACTATTTCATAACTAACTTGGATGCAAATTAAAAAAAAAAGAACATGAGTACCTTGAGAGATATTCATCTTATCATTAGATCCTAAAATAGTGCCTATAAACAGTGCTACAAAAAAATAATCTTGCCGGTATTTGGGAAGAAATTATTTGAACATGCAGGGTATTACACCCTTATAATTCAGTGTGAATTAAATTCAACTTAATAAGCTGATAAACTAAAAAACCAAAAAAAAAAAAACATGATGTTATATTAATCCCCATCATGTATTACTTACTTCAGATGATAACAGAGGAACTTCTGGTTATCAACCTAGACAGAAACTCCCTTTCAGTTTTTCTTTCTTAACATGGATTTATTTATGACACAATTTCTAAGATACTAGAAATAAAAATAAACAATGTACTGATCCATGTGATTGCATTTCAGACAAGCTAATTATCTTGCATATCTGTAATCCTTACTTGCATATTGATTGCTTCTTGAGAATAAGATTGGCCTTTGACATATTACCAACCATATTGCCCATTCAGAAAAAAAAAATCTATTCCATACAAATTGGTATAGGTTACCACACTTATTTTATGAAAAAAAATGCAAAGTACAAATTAAATTTTAAATAGGACCTTTCTTCCATGTAATGAAATTCAGAGCTCTTTTCTCATATTGTGTAGCCATCAGAATCTAAAAAGGACATTGCCACAATAACCCATAATGCATGTGGTGCTTAGTTCATTTGTCCACACCAAATAATCCACAAGAAGAAATACATTTTATCTCTTTCTCCACCTAGGTAACAGTCACATGATCAGATATGTTCCCTACTGCAGCATTTATTACCATGCTTGATTTCCTGCATATGCTTTTTTTTTATCCACTAGATTGCAAGCACACATAAACAGTGACCATGTCTACTTGTCCACATTATTTTAACCCTTGTTCCTAACAGAGATCCTAGCACAGCAGAGGTACTGAATAAATATTAGTTGGAAGACTGAATGAACTAGAAAAATGACAACAAATACTAAACATATTTTGATTGTAACAATAATATGTTGACCTATACCTTCCTTAAGATATACTCTGAAAATTACATTAAATGTCCCAAAATGTCCCTGAAAATGATAGTTGGTATCATTTGCTATAGTGGTAAGACTAAGATGAAATTGGTAAGAATTTTAAAAGAGGGATTTCATTGATAGGAAAATCCTTTGATTCCTGGATGATACCTAAATAATTATTTAGATTATTTAGATACTGAAATAATAACTGAGGCCATTTGGTAACATCTATTTGTAATATCCTCTGAGAATTCCAAAGTTGAATGTATTTAGTTTCTCTAAATAGATGGACAACCTTTTTACCATTGCCACTAGATATTGTAAGATAAAGCTTGACAGCCAAGAGGTATTGCTTACAAAATTATTGCCAATTGGAGTTAGTTGTATATAATTACAGAAGGAGCTGGACCAGGTTTTGACTTTGTTTGATGTGATCTTAATTTTTCTTACGAATCATTTCCACTTAATCAATGGGGAGAAAAACACTGAAACATAACATGGTTACAACACTCGATTATATATACACTAAAATATGATCTTCAATTGGAACATATGTTAACTCTAAAACAATATCTAATTCCCTTTAATTTTTCACCAGATATCTCATGTGTCTTAATTTTATTTAATATCAGGGTAATTTCTGGTCTGTATGATATGGAAAAGTCTTGCTTCTATGCACAGACTCTGCCATAAATCAATGGAAACAATAGATAAAATATAAAAAGAGATTTCTGTTTCCAATTAGGATGTAGAAACCCGTAAAAGAATGCCATTCTTAAAATGAAAAAATTAGAAGAACCAAACAATCTACAAAATCATAATTTTTCTTGAGTTCATCACAGAAAAAATTCAAAATTCTTTATTCCAAGGGATAAAAATCCCTTCCATGGAGAGGAGTACCTCCTTTTTAAAGCATGGGGGGGGGGGGCGAAAGAGGTGACTATCATAAATGTAAGATAAAATTGGCTGATATTTTTATAGAATCTTTAAAGGTCAAGTGTAGGCTAGCATATCAATTTTGCATAGCTGGGAGCTCCAGAAAGAAAAGAAGTTCACAATCAACCTCAAGATATTTTTAATAAGCCCCCACCAAGAAAGACTGGGGGTAGGACATAGATCTGAGGAGAGATGCTGTTTGGTGGCAAAGATGTGTAGGATGTGATTGAATGCCACTGGAAGACTGGCCTGAAGCTACCTGCTTCCCTAGACACTTCCTTCAAAGGAAATAAAGGCTTCAAGCTGATGGTGAAGGGACAGTGAATTGTTTCACCTACAGGGCTCATACAAAATCCACTGCCTGTTGTGGAATGGAAGGGTAAAATTGCTTGCCTTTTGGAGATGGGTAGAAAACACTTCCCAAAACACAAACTAAGTGGTGATTCATTGCTCATGAGTTAGAGTAAAAGGAAGAAGAAGAAGAAAAAAGAGAAAACATTTCTTTCCCTAGGCCCAAGATTAAGCATCAACAACAAGAAGAGATGTGCTCCTGCTAATGATGGGGAAGAAAAAAATTCCTCCCATGGAAGACCAGTCATAGGTAGAAGACAGAATTTAGCTGCAATGGACAGGTGGGGAAGGAAGGCTGAGTAATCTCTACACCTTAGGCCCAGGTACACAGGGCCTGCCTAAGACCTAGTATGATCCAGGAGAATAAAGAACACTTCCTGGTCCCATTGAGTGGAGTAAGCAACAATAAGACTCCCTTCATGGCACATATGTGCAGTAGCTGCTGAAAGTTCAGAGTAGATGGGAACCTTAAGAAAAAGTCTCCCCACACACCCCATTACAATCATAAGGAAATAAGCAGCCCAGCAGCAACTGGTCTCATTAACGCCCAATGGAAAAATTTCAGCCAGGTATCATACTATTTACCCCATTTTCTACTATTCTTCCCCACACATCATCTGTTACTAGGTCAAAGTTGTAGATACACAAAAAAGCAAAAACAAACATATTTTCAAGGTAAAGAATAATCAGCAAAACTAGATTCTAGATATATCAGAGAGGGAGTACAAAATGATTGTGATTAATATGACAAAAATCCAGTGGAAAAGGTGAACAGCATACATGAAAAGATTGAAGATTTCAGCAAGGAGGTAGAAACTATACCAAAAGTCAAAAGAAAATTCTAGATATAGAAATATAATATTCGAGATGAAGAATTCCTGTGATGAACTCAAGAGAAGACTGGTTACAAGTGATGAAAACAACAATGAACTTGAAGGTATGTTGAGAGAAATTATGCAAGCTAAAACATAATATATATAATATGTATTATGAATATATACATTAATTAATCAAAATTAGAATATCCAAGACAATGAGATGCAACACAAATTTGATCAATCACCAAGAATTTTCCAAATTAATAAAAAATGAACAGTAGACACAAGAAACCCAGAGAATACTAAGCAGGAGAAAAAAAAATGCTGATACATAGTAGCCAAAATGCTGATTAAATTATGCATATATACATACATACATATATATGCTGGAAAGCATCCAGCAAAAAAGAAATATATAAAGAGGAACAACACCAACAATGAAATGTAACAGATTCCCCTCAGAAACAATGCAAGCTATAAGACATGAGATGGCATTTTTAAACTATTGGGAAAAGTATTTAATTCAAAGTTCTATATCCTTTGAAAATGTTTCTGAAGTTGTACTGATTTCTCTGTGTTCTGTTTTCTATGCCATTGATTTCTGCTCTGATGTTTCCCATTTCTTTTTTTTTTGTCTATCTACTTTGAGTTTTATTTGCTCCTGTACTAGTTTCCTTCTTTCCTTCCTTCCTCCTATCTTTCCTTCCATCCTTCCTTCTATCCTTCCTTCCATCCTTCCTTGTATCCTTCCTTCCATCCTTCTTTCCATCCTTCCTTGTATCCTTCCATCCTTCCTTGTATCCTTCCTTCCTCCCTTCCATCCTTTTGCCATTTTTTCCTCCATGAAGGTATTGAAGAGCTGATTTCAGATATTTCTTCTGTCCCAATACAGACATTTAATACTATAAATTATTCTCTACTGCTTTGGTAGTAATTTTAATATATTTCATTTTTATTTTCTTGTAATTAGAAACATTCTGATTCTCATTTGATGTCTCCTTTGACTCATACGTTATTTAGAATTGTGCTATTTCATTTCCATTTATTTGGCTATGTTCCAGATCTCTTTCTCTTTCTGTATGCTATTGACTTCTATTTTAATATCAGGTGTCAGAGAATATACTTGGCATGACTTGAATCCTTTTTAATTTATTAATAATTTATTATTACAAATATATTTAATTACCAAGTGCTTAGAGATTTTCCTGTTATCTTCTCTTACTAATTTCTAATTTGATTCCATTGTGGTCAGACACCACTTTTAGTGTGATTTGCGTTCTTTTGAATTTGGTGGGGGAGGTTGTTTTATGACTAGAATATGATCTATCTTGGTATGTGAAAATAATGTATATTCTGCTGTTGTTGGGTGAACTTTTCTATAAATGTAGTATTAGATCCTGTTTGTTGATAGTGTTATTAAATCCTTCTATATCCTTGCTTATTTTCTGTCTAGTTGTTTTATCAATTGTTGAGAAAGTGCTTAAGTCTCTATAATTGTACATTTATCTCCCTTCTATCATTTCTATCAGCCTTTATCATATTTGGAATCTGTTCTTTGGTGTATAACATTTAGGCCTACTCTGTATTCTTGCTGATTGATACTTATCTTTTTGAAATAGCCCTTTTTGTCTCTAATAATTGCTTTGTTCTAAAGTCTATTTCAACTGATATTCATGTAGCTATCCTTGCTTTAATTTGGTTCATATTTGCATGATATGTAATTTTCCATTCTTTCATGTTCAACTTATCTATATCAGTATATTTGAATTGAGTATAGTTGGATCATGTTTTAATTTTATCGACTCTGCCAATCTCTGCTTTAATTAATGTATTTAAAACATTTACATTTAATATAATATTGATATATCAGGGCTCTGCCATTTCATCTTTTTTCTATTTGTTATCTTTGTTTTCTGTTTTCTGATTCCTTTTTCCTGACTTCTCTGGGTTATTTGAGTATATAGGGGCATTTTACAAGATGTAAAGAAATAAGCAAAAAATCTTATTATATTCACTTATGTGGTATGAATTTTGGTTCTCATCATTATTTTGTACGGATACATATTTCCATCTGGCATTGTTTTCTTTCTACCTGAGGGATATTCCTTAAATTTCTTTGCATTATGGGTCTGGTGGTGATAAATTTTTTCATCGTTGGTGTTGAAAATTTTTCATTTACCTTTTTATTGAAGAAATTTTTGCCTGGTAAATAATTCTGTTTTGACAGGCTTTTGCTTATCCAGAACTTTAAAGATGTTGTTCAACTCTCTTCTCCCTTGGTATTATTCTTGTTTTGGGCTCCTCTGTTCATAATATGTCCTTTTCCAACTGCCTAGATGGTTTTCTCTTCACCTCTGGTTTTAAAAAATTTGATTATGATACGCTTTGGTGCAGTTTTCTTCATGTTTGTTTTGAGAATATTGACATGAACATCTGTCTGTGAATTTATGATTTTCATCAAATTTGGAAAAAAAATTAGTAATTATTTCTTTAAATACCTTTTTTCTGTCCCCTTCCCTTTTCTACTTAGGAGACTCCAATTACAAGTAGATTATGCATGGGGCACCTGGGTGGCTCAGTCCATTAAGCGTGCAGCTTCAGCTCAGGTCATGATCTCATGGTTTGTGGGTTCTAGCCCCACGTCGGGCTCTGTGCTGACAGCTCAGAACCTGGACCCTGCTTCAGATTCTGTGTCTCCCTCTCTCACTATCCATCCCCTGCTCATGCTCTGTCTCTCTTTCTCTCAAAAATAAATAAACATTAAAAACTTAAAAAAATCATTCACTTAATGTTTTCCTGTTGGTAACTGATATTCTGCTCATTATTACTTTTTCTCTTACTCATTTTTCTTTCTTTTGGTATTTTATTAATATGTTTTCAGGTTCACTAATTCTTCTGTACTTTGTAATCTGCTATTAATCCCACCTAGTATATTTTTGGATAATATTTTAGTTTCATCTCTAGAAATTTAATTTTTTATATCTTTCATGTCTCTACTTATCTTTGAACATAAGGGATACAGTTACCTTAACTATTTTAATTTCTTTGCTCAATCTAACAACTCTGTACCCTATGGGTCTGTTTCAATTGATTGTGTCTCCACATATCTAGTAACATTTTTTAAATTGAATACCATATATTATAAATTTTACTTTTTAGAATAGTGGACATTTTATATTCCTATAAATATTTTGAGCTGAAGTTCAGTTTCTTGAAAACAGTTTGATTCTTTTATTCCAGCTTTAATATTTCTTAAAAGGGAGTGGGTGAGTTCTCAGATTGGGACTAATTATTTCCCTCTACTCAAACATTACCCTTCTGTTTTCTCTAATCAATTTTCCTTGAATTATGAAGCTTTCCAGTGCTCCTCGGAGGAAAGCACTATTATTGTCCTTGTAAGAGCATATCAGGGATGTACTTTAAATCTTTGTGTTTTTTTTCCCCCATCCTCAGGTAGTTTCCTCACACAGATATGTTTTCAGTACTGTGTTGAATACTTGAAAAAGGACCTTTTCTACATCTCTGCAGTTCTTTATCTATATAGCCCCTTCTATATTGTGCTCTGTTTACTCACAGTGGAGTAAAGCTTGGATACTCTTGGTGGTCACTCTTATTTTTTTTTATGTTACTCAGGGATTACTGTCCTTCATTGACTGATATCTTAAAAACAATTGGTTTACGTATTTTTTTTTTCTGTTTTTTGGCTAATTCAGGTCGATAGAGGAATCCCATCTCTATTACTATGTTTTTATGGGAGCAGAAATTAACATTTAAGGTTTTAATGCTTGTTACATTTTTGCTATATTTTCTTGTTATTTTGTTAATTAAACATTATTTTACAATGTTGTTAAAATAATAAATCAGCTTTAGTTAGGAGATAGACCTCAGATGCTCAAGTCTATGTTATAACAGTTGGTAGGCATAATAAAACACAATCATCAAAACATCATGTTGTCATTGTTTAATAACTGATGGGACCATGACAGCATCTCAGACACCAGAAAACATGAATATTCATTGTGATTACTTTGGATCACATTGTGACATCAGAATGAAGCTTCAAGGGTATGCTCTTTCCAGTCTTTTGACTTTAGGGCAGACAGCAGTGTCAAAACATTACCATATTGTGATAGAATGCTCACCTGCTTCTTACTCCCTTTGAAATTATTATCAAGTTTTGGAATAGGCTGTAGTCATCACACTTAAGCTTTGGATATTGAACTTGTGAACAGAATATTAGCAAACAAGCTAAAGAAATCAATAAGCAGTCAGCAAGTTCAGAAGCTGTTATATTGGACAACTTTAAGGTCAACTACTGTTTCATTAACAGAAAATTTCACTAGAGTATTAAAAAATGTTCAAAGAGCTCTATTTTTAAGTGGATTAGTAGTTTATCTTCATGAGGGGATATAGGAAAATACAGAGTTTCTCTCTGTCTCTATGTCTTTCTTACTCACTTTGTATTTCTGAATGGCCTGGTTCAGTTTGAATAGGATTTTTTGTGGAAAACTGACATACAAATAATTTAGCTACATCATTTATAAGAATGATAAATTTTTATCAGATATCAAACCACATCTTTTTAAAATTATAGGATTTTTATTCTTCATGACTAAAAAATATCTCTCTCTCTCTGTGTTAGGTACAATAATCGTCCACCAAATTGATCTACGTACTAATCCTTATAACCAGTGAATATATTTTCCATCTGGCAAAAGAGACTTGACTGATGTGATTAATGTAAAGTATTCTGGATTATCTGTTGAAGCTCAATGGAATCACAAGGATCCATATAAAGGAATGGATGGGAACAGGAGAGCCAGAGGCAGAAAAGAGATATTACAATGTCAGAAGTTAGAATAATGCAAATGCTAGGAGAGGCCACAAGACAAAGACTAGAGGCACCCTCTAGACACTGAAAAAGGCAATTTTCCCCTACAGCCTCCAGAGAGAAGGCAACTTAAGTTTAGCTCAGTGAGGCTGGTTTTAGATCTTTGACTTCTAGAACCACTAGAGAATAAATGTGTGTTGTTTTAAGCCCTTACATTGCAGTGATTTGTTACAGCAACAACAGGAACCTAATACACTCTCTAGTGAGGCATCGCTTTTTACTCTGTCTTATAGTTATTTGTGTAAAATAATTTTAGTCCAACAGGCGATAACCTTTTTGAGGTCAAATATTTATAAACGCCATGTTGCTTAACATAGTACCTTTCACCATGTGTGCTCTAAATATAAAATGTAATCTCACAACCAAACAGACCCAGATGAAGGAAGGTCCTCAATATGTAATAATCCTAACTGTAAAGAAATAAAAAGATTTGATGATGAATGATGGATGTAAGAAGTGAGAATATATTTAGTACTAGGTAATAGCTTTCCAACATTTTCTGAGACCATCTTTCTAATATTTTGGGTTTGGATTGGACCTATCATCTCAAGCCAAAACAAACAAATAATAAAAATGAAAATGTTACAATACCTGGGCCAGAATATCACTATTTAGGTAGTTTTAATGGGAAGGTATAAATATTAAGGGTTTTCTTCCATATCTTTGTGGTTGTAGATGTCAGAAAAGAAAATAGATCTGTAGTAGTTGGGAGATTTAGGCCTCCTGGTTTTAGAGAAGTTGAAGAGAATTTTCTAAGAATCTAGCTTATGTTTAAGAGTCTTTCATTTCTAAGGTGAAACTATAGTGTGTGAGGTAAATGGATCTTCTTTTCTTTTTGATGAAGGGATAGAGAAGCTGCCATGGGTATGAAAACTTTGGTGGGGGGGTGGGGGAGGTCAGGAAGAGAGGGCTTTATTTCACTAAATACAGCTTTCAAACATATCTTGGGAAGTTATCTAGAAGGAGAGAAGTTGAGCTGCATATTGAAGTGCCCAGGATTGCATAGAAATTGAATTGCAAGTCACAATTACCCACCCTGCTGCTGCATAATTGTGGTTTATCTTTTCGTTGTGGAGCTACACTGTGTGGACACCTCTTGTAATGTTCAGGGAACCTAGTGAGGGGATGGTGAGAAATCTTCATATCCAACTTTAGAAGAGGCAGAAATGAATAAGTCACACTGGGAATAAAATGGAGTAGTGGGATCCCTGTGATTATACCTTGTATAATATACAATTTAAATGGGGGGAAATCATTGTTAAGAGATTTCTCCATTGGGCCTCTCAGGTTTCTGCATGTCTTGTAAGCTAAGACAATGAAAGCTTTTGACCAGACCAACTTCTCAAGGATTTTTGTAGAGTAAATGGCCTTGGAAGATAGGGAAAGTGTCTCCCTCCAGAAAAAGGCAGGTTTATTTGATGTTTAGAATAATATCTCCCTACAGGGCAAGATCTGGGCAGGTTCTTGTGCAGCTTCTTTATAAAACGTTGGGGTTTCCGAGTGTGTAGTATCTACCTGTGTGCTCCTTGTTATCCTTGTGAGATCTGAGGGGACAAGAACTGGCATGAACATGAAGCTCATGCTGTTTGCTAGGTAGTGAGTAAATAAATCTTCTGTCTGACCCCAAAAAATCATGTCTTCTGCCAGCATTCATAAAATTATGGCAAACTTATTTGTTACTTGAAGTAGGGAAAAATCTCAGAAACTACACATTCTACTTAGTTTCTAACATTCAAGGAGGTTGTTTTGTTATTGTTAAATTAAGGATTTTCATACTCATTGATTTCATTTAGATCTAAAATTTCATGCTTCTCTACTATGACACAAATTGAATGAACATGCAGACTGATTCAGTAGTTCTCAAAATGTGTTCTCTAGATCATTTTTTATGAGACTTTCTGGATGTATCTGTGACGTACATATATCTTTGGGTTACACAGCAAACTTACTGTAACAGAATCTTTCAGATTAGGGTGCAGGAATCTATCATTTAAAAAAAAATCTCCTCAGGCAATGACAGTGTTCTCCAATGTTTGCGAAAGGCTGAACTGTGGAATGTAAATGGATAATAAGTAATATATGGCCATGTATTTCTCTTTCTGGTTGTTACCTTATTTTGATGTTTTAAATTAAACGTTGTGGTTTATTGGGAATCATTTCTTAGAAAAATAGATTTGTTTAGGAAAAAAATGGATTAGTGAGAAGGAATTATCAGCTCTCCAGCTCTGTCAAAACAAACACTAGGCTTCACACTTAAAATAATTCTTTCAAGTTTCTAAGCAGTCTATAATAATACTGTCATCACTTTATATTTTTAGGTTTGCAAGTTCAGCTCTTAAAAGGTTGATTGTAGGATTTCGGATTTTTTTTAAACCATTGTTAATTGCATCTGCAGTGGGTACAAGGTTTCTACCAGATCAGTGTTGCTGACTTGTCTGTTTGACTTAGAAGCCAACACAATAGCTATTTAGCAGTAGGGATATTCAAGTAAGGGATATCAGTATTCTCTGTTAATCAATCATTAAATTATCCTTTTAAATTGCTAAAAAAAAAAACTAAAACTATAAAATTATTGCAATAGAATAGAAAGAATGTGGCTATGGATTAAATTCTGGTTCTTTCTATTTTTGATTCTGAGATCTTAAGCAAATGACAAAATATTGTGTTTAGAATTTTATAAAATGGTTACAATTAAATTATATGATCTAAAATATAGTTTTAGTTACATAGTTCTTAGGAGACATCAGTTTCTTATTTTAATGGTCTATGTGGCAAAGTTCACAAACATTAAGCATGATGAATTAAACACTCCTAAATTATTATAAGATCTACATCTTCAATAAGGTTTTAAAGAAACATACACCAAAATACATCTATACAATTAGATGCTTTCATCATGGGTATTAATTCATATCACTCTCTGGTAAATGGAACATATACCTTCAAACATATACAGACACACATTCAAAGATTCAGCATATTTTCAGATCTAATTTCTCCCTAAGGGTAATTTAGAAATAAAAATTTTCCAGGGATTTTTAGTTGGGCATAAAGCTTCAACCAATTTGGTAGCGTTCTTCTGTCTCCCATAGCCTTTTTAAGTCAGCCTTTAAGTTCTGAAATGGAGTTATTTTACTGCCTTGCATTTTCTACTCTGACTTGGACAAACGGTGCCAGATTTCTTTTGATACTATTTGCAACGTCTGTTTCCATAAATCCCAAGCTCATAAAGTCTTAAGGGAGACAATACTCTTAAATAATCTATTTCTAAATCTTTTGAAAAGCTTAAAGGAATAGATTAAATATAATAGTTTCAGTGACGGACTTACAATATTTCCTACCTCTGTTTAATATCTTAATTTAGTAAAATGTTTCTGTGGTTATGTAAATGAATTTGCAACATCTTCATAAAAAATAAGTACTATAAAGAAAAGGAAGAAGGTACTTTTACAAATATAAAATCAATCCATGAATTAGAGTTTAACATAATCACAGAAGTTCACTTTTAGATGTAAAAATCTCTCTCAGATATCCAGAAAATGTACATTCTGTGCTCTACAGATATAAGAATATAAGAAATGTATCAATTGGAATTAAGTTTGGCTACATAAAAAATATAAACCTCTGGTAAAGGACTTAAACATGATTCCAATTTAATCTTTGGCATTAAAGAGATCCAGAGGTCTGTGTCTCACAATTGATGTGGGCTTCACATATTTTAACCTAACCTCCTTTCATCTCTCTGTCCTGCCTTCTTTGGCCTGTGTCTTCCATCTCTGTTGCTAGAACCTGCCATTATACGAAGCAGTAGAAAGGAGGCAGTTTTTCTTTTAAGGGGAAAAAAATCCTTACTGTCACATTATACTTCTGTTTATGCTTTATTGGGAGAATTTAATCTCATGGCCACACTTAGTTACAAAGCAGAAGGAAAGCAGAATAGTGACTTTTATTTCATATAGCAGCGTGACTAATTAAAAATAGGGAATCTGGGGTGCCTGGGTGGCTCAGTCAGTTGATCGTCTGACTTTCAATTTTGGCTTGGATCAGGATCCCAGGGTTGTGGGATTGAGCCCCTCATCTAGCTCCGTGCTGAGCATGAAGGCTGCTTGGGATTCTTTCTCTGCCCACCCCCTACTGCCCCTCTCCCCCACTTGCACTTTCTCTAAAATAAATAATAATAATAATAATAATAATAATAATAATAAATAAAGGAAATCTGTTACTACACTAGTATCCTTTATCCATGAAGGATATATTCCAAGACTCCCAGTGGATGCCTGAAAATGTGGACAGTACTGAACCCTACATATACACTGTTTTTTACTGTATATACACACCTATGATAAAGTTTAATTTATAAATTAGGTGCAATGAGAGATTAACACAATAAAACTAGCACAAATTTCTTTTTCTTTCATTACAGTTTCACAGATAGATTTGTTCTTACCATAGAATTTAGCAACCTCAGCATAGGAATTTTTTTCTGTATTAAGTCAAGATCTTTCAGTTTTTCACTTAAAGGAAGCATTTCACTGCTTCTCTTAGGTGTATCCAAATGGCCAGCATCACTACTTCTGTACTATGGGGCCTTTGCTTGCTTATTTATTTATTTATTTTGCATTGAGCTTGATTATTTTGTCTTTTTAAAAAGTTTTTATTTAAATTCCAGTCAGTTAACATACAGTGTAATATTACAATATAGTTTCAAGTGTATAATATAGTGATTCAACACTTTCATACATCACCCGGTGTTCATCACAAGTGTACTCCTTAATGCCCATCACCTATTTAATCCATTAAATAAAGTAACACAAGCACTGTGATACTGAGATCACCGATCTGATGATCAAGATGGCTACTATGTGACTAATGGGCAGGTAGCACACACAACATGGATATGCTGCACAAAGGGTTGGTTCTCATCCCAGGCAGGATGGAGCAGGAGAGTGCAAGATTTCATCACACTACTCAGAATGGTGCATAATTTGTTAATGATGTCTGGAATTCTCCATTTACTATTTTCAGACTGCAATTGACCATAGGTAACTGAAACCATGAAAAGCGAAACTACAGATAAGAGGGAACTACTGTACTGAGAGGAGTCATAGCTGACATAGGGCAAATTGAATCCAATCTCCCCTACAAATGTAACATGAAATCACTGGTGGCGGTGTGGTGGTGGGGGGGGGGGCAGTAAATGAACAAGGTGATGTATACATGTTTCCTTACTGAGACTTTTTAATATTTGGAGAAATTTCTTCAAAAAGTGTTTTTTTTATTTTGAGGAGCTTGGGTGGCTCAGTTGGGCGAGCATCAGACTCTTGATTTGGGCTCAGGTCATGAAATCATGGTTTGTGAGCTCCAGCCCCGCATCAGGCTCTATGTTGTCAGTGCTGACCCTGCTTATCTCTGCCCCTACTCTGCTCTCATTCTCTTTCTCTAAAAATAAATAAATAACCTTAAAAAATAGATTTTTTTTAAAATTTTTAATTACTGGAAATTTTATATGCCTGGTGGAAATAGTACCTTATCTCAGAAACAAAACAAATCAAACAACAACAAAAAAGTCTTCTGAATAGCCTTAACTCTCTTATTTCTTGGATATGCAAACAGAGGATGTCACCAACAGCTTGATATATTGCTGACGTTATCTGAAAAAAATGTTCATTTTTTACTTTAGTAAAAGTTTACTTTTACTTTAGGTAAAAACCTAAATAGTGTATTATCTAAGATAATAAATTATAAAACACTACTGTCTCTTGATCTAAATTTACTCTGAGATAATTTACCCCAACTCATTATAAAGCAGGAAAATGAGGAAATGAGTTGTTCTAATCCCATATAAAGATTCTGGTCTCCTGAGACTGGTAACTTTTATCTCCCCATGTTGAATTTTCAGCTGATGAAGCTTCATAGCCTCTTTTACTCAATCTTTCTCCATTCTCCTTTGCTTGCTATCTTTGTCTCTCTAATGATATATATCTAATGGTATACATCTAATGGAATATATGTCTCTCTAATGTATTTCTGGAATTTGAAAATGAAGAGATATTTCTTTTCTGATATTCAATGCAAGTATTATTGAATACACAAAGTAAATGTCAGACTATAAGCTAGGTACCAATAAATTCCTTTATGTATTGATGTATATATGTATATATGTATGCATGTATGTATTTATTTATTTATAATTTAAATCCCAGTTAGTTAATATATAGTGTAATAATGATTTCAGAAATAAAATTTAGTGATTCATTATTTACATATAACACCCAGTACTCATCCTAACAAGTGTCCTCCTTAATGCCTCTCACCCATTTAGCCCAACACCCCCCAACACCCCACCAGCAACCCTCAGTTTGTTCTCTGTATTTAAGAGTCTCTTATGGTTTGTGTCCCTCTTTGTTTTTTATATTATTTTTGCTTCCCTTCCCTTATGTTCATCTGTTTTGTGTCTTAAACTCCACACATGAGTTAAATCATAGGATATTTGTCTTTCTCTGACTGATTTATTTCACTTAGCATAATACCCTCCATTTCCATCCATATTGTTGCAAATGGAAAGATTTAATTCTTTTTGATTGGTGAGTAATATTCCATTGTGTGTGTGTGTGTGTGTGTGTGTGTGTGTGTGTGTACACACCACATCTTTATCCTTTCATCAGTCAATGGACATTTGGGCTCTTTCCATAATTTGGCTATTGTCGATAGTGCTGCTATAAACTAGAGTGTATGTGCCCCTTCAAACCAGCACTCCTGTGTCCTTTGGATAAATACATAGTAGTGCAATTGCTGGTTTATAGAGTAGTTCTATTTTTAATTTTTTGAGGAACCTACATACTATTTTTCCTTCCATTTCTATTGTTTGGAACATCTTCAAGAGAATAGGTGTTAACTCTTCTTTAAATGTTTGCTAGAATTTCCCTGGAAAGCCACCCAGCCCTGGACTCTTGTTTGTTGAGATGTTTTTGATTACTAATTCAATTTCTTTACTGGTTACAGGTCTGTTCAAGTTTTCTATTTCTTCCTGTTTCAGCTTTGGTAGCATTGGCAGTCTATATATTTCAGGACTTTGTTCATTTCTTCCAGATTGCCCAATTTGTTGGCATATAATTGCTCATAATATTATTATTATTTGCATTTCTGTGGTATTGTTTGTGATCTCTCCTCTTTTTTTTAATTTCTTTTAAATATTTATTTTTGACAGAGAGATAGAGCATAAGTAGGGGAGGGTCAGAGAGAGAGGGAGACACAGAATCCGAAGTAGGCTCCAGGCTGTGAGCTGTCAGCACAGAGCCTGATGTGGGGTTCAAACTCACAGACCGTGAGATCATGACCTGAGCCGAAGTCAGATGCTCAACCTACTGAGCCACCAAGGTGTCCCGATCTCTCCTCTTTCATTCGTGATTTTATTTATTTGAGTCCTTTCCTTTTTCTTTTTGATCAGTCTGGCTAGGGATTTATCAATTTTGTTAATTCTTTCAAAGAACCAGCTTCTGGTTTCACTGATCTGTTCATATATATATATATATATATATATATATATATATATATATATAATTGATTTTGAATTATAATATATGTATAGAATTGATTTCTGCTCTAATCTTTATTATTTCCCTTCTTCTGATGGTTTTGGGCTTTACTTGCTGTTCTTTTTCAAGCTCTTTTAGGTGTAAGGTAGGTCGTGTATTTGAGACCTTTCTTCCTTCTTTAGGAAGTCCTAGATTGCTATATATACTGCATCTCAGAAATTTGGGCTGTTGTGTTTTCATTTTCATTGGCTTACACGTACTTTTTAATATCCTCTTTAATTTCTTGGTTAATACATTCCTTTTCTAGTAGATGATCTCATACTCCAAGTATTCACAGTCTTTCGAAATTTTTTTCTTGTGGTTGATTTTGAGTTTCATACAGTTGTCCGAAAATATGCAAGGTATGAGATCTTGATCTTTTTCTACTTGTTGAGGGATGATTTGTGGCCCAGTATGGGATCTATTCTGCGGAACGTTCCACTCAAAAAGAATGTGTATTCTACTGCTTTAGGATGAAATGTTCTGAATAGATCTGTTAAGTCCATTCAGTCCATTGTGTCATCCAAAGCCATTGTTTCCTTGATGATTTTGTTCTTGCATGATCTGTCTATTGTTGTAAGTGGGGTTTTGAAGTCTCCTACTATTATGGTATTATTATCAATGAGTTTCTTTATATTTGTGATTAACTGATTTATATATTTGGGCACTCTCATGTTGGAGGCATAAATATTTACAATTGTTAGATCTTCTTGGTGGATAGAACCCTTTATTATGATATATGCATTATAGCTCTTCTTCATCTCATTACAGTCTTTATTTCAAAATCTAGTTTGTCCAACATACGTATGGCTACTCCAGCTTTCTTTTGATGACCATTAGCATGATAGATGGTTCTCCATCCCTTTACTTTCAATCTGCAGGTCTATTAAGGTCTAAAATGAGTCTCTTGTAAGCAGCATATAGATGGGTTTTATTTTCTTATCCATTCTGATACCCTATGATTTTTTATTGGGGTGTTTAGCCCATTGACATTTGAAGTGAGTACTGAAAGATATGAATATATTGCCATTGTGTTCCCTGTAGAGTTGGTGCTTCTGGTGGTGTTCTCTGGTCCTTTCTAGTCTTTATTGCTTTTGGTCTTTTTGTTTTGTTTTGTCTTTGCTTCACTCATGGAGTCCCCCTTAAAATTTCTTGCAGGGCTGGTTTAGTGGTCATGAAGTCTTTTAGTCTTTGTCTCTCTGGGAAACTCTTTATCTCTCCTTCTATTTTGCATGACATCCTTGATGGATAAAGAATTCTTGGCTGCATATCTTTCTGATTTAGCACGTTGAATATATCCTGCCACTCCTTTCTGGCCTGACCAGTTTCTGTGGATAGGTTTGCTGTGATTTTAATCTTTATTTCCTTACAGGTTAAGGACTTTTTGCCCCTTGCTTCTTTCATAATTCTTTCATTGTCTGTGTATTTTGTGAATTTGACTATGATATGCCTTGGTGATGGTTGGTTTTTGTTGAATCTGATGGAAGTTCTCTGTGCTTCTTGGATTTTGATCTCTCTGTCCTTCCCCAGATTAGGAAAGTTTTCTGTTGTAATTTGCTCACATAAACCTTCTGCTCCTTTTTCTCTCTCTTCATCTGCTGGGACTCCCATGATTCATATGTTATTTCTTTTTAATAAGTCACTGAGTTCTTTTAGTTTTTTTTTATTGTGTTATTTTGCCTGTTTCCCTCTTTTTTTTTTCCTGCCTCATTATTCTCCATAAATTTATCTTTGAGATTGCATCTCAGCTATAGCATTTTTAGTTTTGCCCTGACTAGGTCTTACTTCTTTTATCTCCACAGCAAGGGGTTCTATGCTTTTTTCAACCCCAGGTAGTATTCTCATTATTGTGGTTTTAAATTCTAATTCAGACATCTTGCTTATATATGTGTTGATTAAGCCCCTGGAATTATTTCTTCCTGTTCTTTATTTTGGGGTGAATTCTTTCATTTTGTCATTTCAGAGGAAGAAAAAAATTAATACAATAATAAACAAAAATTAAAAAATTAAAAACAAAACAAAAATCAAATAAAGGAAGCTAGATCCTAGAGATGTTTTGGTCTGCTTGTTGAAAGAAGCTTGATAGAATAGAGAATAAAAGGGAAAGAAAAAGAAAAAAAAGGAAGGAAAAAATTTAAAAATTAAAAAAAAACTTGTATAATAAAATAAAATGAAATAAAGAAAAGAAAGAAAAAAGAGAACAATTTAAGCAAAAACAGAAGCAAATAAATTGGACAAATAAATGATCCAGCAAACTGAAACCCAAATGAAGTTACACCCATTTTTCCCTAGAACTGAAATTATGAAGCCCTGTATCATTGGTACACTAAGCAGGGGGAGTCACTTCTGCTGGTCTTCTAGGAGATGTGCTTGAAGGGTGGAGTTGGGCGGGGCTTGATGTAATGGCTTAGCTTAGTAGGGTGGATCAGTGCGGTGGGCACGCGCATGCACAGGAGAAGTGGAAACACCTTCACACATCTCCCTAGTCTCTGGCACAGGAACTTTTGCTCTCTCCTTGACTCACAATTAAGCACCTCTCTTTTGTTTCAGGCCTCTGTCCACTCTCCTCCTCTACTGTCCACATCCAAGCTGTCCACCCGCCAGATGGTACCTCTCTCCAGAGTTTAATCTCAGATGGGGTTGTGTTTTTAAAACCCCACATTTCAGAGACCCATGTGGCTTGGACCCGCCTACTCTCTGGGAGAGGGTCTTGTTGAACAATGCCTGGGTGCTGGCTTGTCCCAGAAAACTTTCGTGCAATTGTGCAGCAGCAGAAATTCACAGGTTATGTCAAATCACAACACACAGATGGTGCCAGGTTTTACTGCACTCTCGCTTCTTCACCCCAATACCAGCAAACATGGCTTCTCTATGTTGTCTTCTGGGACCTTTGGCTGGGGAAGGTTGTATGGACTCTACCAAATGCACCCCAAGCAGGGGAACCACTTCTCCCTCTGTGGCAATGGAGGGAGACCCCGCTGTCTCATCCTCCCCCAGACCCCGCTGCCTGATCTTAGGGATTTTTCCTGCTTCCTCACCAGAGCACTGCCAAGCACTGAGGTCTGGAACTTCAGATTCTGTGCTCCACAGTTTATAGCATGCTGGTGGTATTGAAACCCCCTCCTTTATTCCTGTCAATGGTTTGGGGGAACAGATTTCTTGTTCAGTCCCCTGCCAGCATTTTCACTCTTTGTCTCTCTTTCTTTCTAGCTATTTTTGGAGGAGTGCTTTTTTTTTTTTTTTTTTTTTTTTGCATCATTCCAATATGCCACACTCTCCCCATTTCTCTTTCTCTGTCCTCTTTCCACAAAATCATCTCTCACCCTTCAAGGCTTTTCTCTCTCCCAGTACACCTCTCCACACCATGTACCAGCTTTCTGTGGTTAAAGTTATACATATTGTTGGATTAATCCTCATCAATTTCCTAGGTGTTCAAAATGGTTTGGTGTTGATCTAGTTGCATTTCAGGGACAAGATAAGCTCAGGGTCTCCAAGCTTCTCCACCATCTTAACTCCCTAGGTGACAATAAATTCTAAACAAACTTTATAAAGCAATATGGAATAAAGTAGTGGAATTTATAATCCATATTTTCTTTTATGGAGTAGAAATCAGTGAAGAATTTATTTGCTAGTAACAGAGACCTATATTAGCAATTGATTAAAATTTTGGTGTTTATTTTTCTCTCATGCAAAATGAAGACAAAAAGTAGTTAGATCAGGGCTGGTGCAGTGGCCCTACAATGATGACGGTGTCCCCAAATCTTTCTACCTTTCTGCTTCTCCACCTATAGCATATGTCTTTCTGCACAGTGTCCTCATGTTTGCATTAGATGAAACTCAAGCCATCACACTCTCATTGCAAGTAGAAGGAGATGAAAGGGAAAAGGAAATTGATGGTTGAATCAGCCCAAAGTAGGAAACTTTGTTGGAAGCCCCATTAAATAACTTCTAATCACATAACCTGAGCCAAAATATTGGTTATATGCCTACCCTTTTCTCTAAGGCAGCTTAGGTATATTCTTTTTCAGGTGGGTATATCACCCCTTGTGAAAGCAGTGTCTTGTCTTTAAGTATGAAGAGGAGACTAGACACTGAGATTTCAGTCAGAGTGTAACATCACAAAAACTTCCAAGAAATATGTGGCATCTACAGAAGCCCAGGATTCATGGCACAATTAATAAGTGCTTTGGATGGTTACAATAGGGAGGTCAGTAGAAACTGGAGTTATTTGGGAAGTTAATGGGTTTAAAACGGCTTTGGAGATTGTAAGAATGGGATGGGCAGAGAGAAAGATCATTTTACTTAGGTGAATAGATTTAGCAATATGACTAATCCTCATTTATCAAGTAAAAATGGGTTAAAAATGAAATTGAAGGGGTGCCTGGGTGGCTTAGCCAGTTAAGAACCGATTCTTGATTTCAGCTCAGGCTGTCATCTCACAGTTTGTAAGTTTGAGCTCCGCATGAAGCTATGTGCTGACAGTGCAGAGCCTGCTTGGGTCTCCCTCTCTCTCTGCCCCTCTCCCTTTCACTTTCTCTCCCTCTCTCAAAATAAATAAACTTAAAAGATAAAATAAAATTTAAGGTTACTATTATGGGAATGGTTTTATAAATAGGAATTTTGAACAAAAGAAAAACATAAAGCGATTTATTTTTAGTCAATATTCTTATTAACAAGCCATTCAATTCAGATTCCATACCTCATTTTGGTGTAGAAGAGAACGTTGAATCAGGCTGATTAGATTACAAGCATAAGAGAGATGACAATTATAAAATCCAGAAAGCTCATGCCAGATTAAAATCAGACAGGCAAGTACATGCTTAAAACTGGAAGCAGATCATTGGTAGTGAGTCAGGTGAATATGAACTTATGTCCAGAATTGAATATGAGATGTAAATATCTGCCAACATGGCTGGGATGCTTGGAATTTCTGTTATTAGATGTGGTCTTCATTGTACTTGTATGAGGATCTTAGCTGAAGTTAACTGCACTGGGGACTAGGGAAGTAAAGTTAAATATTACCTTCCTTCTTGAATCCATGATATTCCTAACATAGTTCTCCAATTCCACAAAGCTAAAAAGAATAAAAGTTTGTGCATGACTAAGAGCTAAGGGAAATAAGTTTGAAATGTAATTTTAACATAAATTTTATTACTAAGTTCTATATATTGAATAACTAAAAACAGTAATAGGTATGGTATATCATTTGTTAATAAATATATTTGTATCACTTAGATTTCAAACAATTACAGATATGTTATATGAGAACGCTATACAAATAATTTGTTATCTCTGATATAAAAAGGTGACATTTAAACCCATTTGTGGTATGTTGAATAGTACACAAGGGCTTGCTGGAGGACACTAAATTATCATACACAGCTGGAAAAAGTCAGAGATAGTTTTTTTAGACAAACTGGAGTTTCTGTAAAAGGCATATTTCTGCCTAAGTGCATGAATAAGATCTGTTCCTGACCTATATGTGTCATACCTAACAATTACCTAACAAAGACAATAAAAATAAATGTGTGTGTGTGTACATGTTGTATAAAATGAGAACTATAAGGAAAAATAAACCTTGGCAGGTCATTTTGTGTTATCCAATTCAATTTCAAAGCAAAAAGCCTGTCCCACAGAACAAATGAGCAATTCAGCTCAACTTGAGTCCAAGTCCCTATTTGTTAATGGGAATAAGTTTCAACAAAACCAATACAAAAACTTGGACTCAATGTAAATAATGGAGAGTCATTAAAAACTCTTGCACAGGATGGTAACATAATAAAATAGTTCTACAATAGTTATTTAGGTGGCTGTTGCAGTTATGAAGTATGCTTAAATGAGGTAATGCTGACTTGCATGGTTAATGACAACCTGTATTTGGGGGTGATGTGGCATTCCATGGAGAAATGCCATGAATATAATCATGGGCTAAAAGACTTACTGAGAATCAAGACTAGAATTAGAATTTGGAGGGGCACCTGAGTGGCTCAGTCAGTCAAGTGTCCAACTCTTGGTTTTGGGTCAGGTCATGATCTCATGGTTTCGTGAGTTTGAGCCCCTTTGGGCTGTGTGCTGACAGTGCAAAGGATCCTGCTTGGGATTCTCTCTACCTCTCTCTCTGCCCTTCCCCCACTCACTCTGTCTCTGTTTCTCTCAAAACAAATAAATAAAATTAGAAAACAAAGAATTAGAATTTGGTGAGTTCAGAAAAAGCTGAGAATAAAGGTAGAGACTCAGACCAATTCTTAGAAAAATACATAGGTGAAAAATCCCATAGTCAAAGACTCACCACCATAGGTAATAAATGATTACAGACAGTCTAAAAGGAAGAAAAAAAGAAGATAATATATAGAAAATCCTAAATACTACACACACACACACACACACACACACACACACACACACACACAGTTAGGGCTAATAAATGAACTTAGCAAACTTTCAGGATACAAAATTAAATACATAAATAAGTTGCATTTTTATATACTAACACTGAAGTATATGAAAAGGAAATTAAAACAATCACAGTTACAATGGCATCATAAAATAAATACTTAAAATATGATAAAATACTTAGGAATAAACTTAACCAAAGAGATGAAAGACTTGTACAGTGAAAGCCATAAAGCATTTATGAAAGAAATTAGGGCATATACACATAAGTGAAAAGATATCCTGACTTTACGGATTTAATACTGTTAAAAGTAACCCATAGAACTCAAATTTATCTATAGATTTGATGTAATCCCTACAAAAATCCAAATGGCATTTTTTATAGAAATAATAAAATAATCTTAAAATTATTATGGAATCATGAAGGACCCTAACTAGCCAAAGCATTTTGAGCAAAAACAGAACTGGAGGCAACACATTTCTTAATTTCAGAATATACTATAAAGCTATAGTAAACAAACTAGTATAGTACTGGCATAAAAAAAAAGATATTTAGATCAATGGAGCAGAATAGAGAGACTAAAATAAATCCACACATTTATAATCCGCTAATCTTTGACAAGGGTATGAAGAATATAAAATTGGGGAAGAATACTCACTTCAATAAAATGATACTGAAAAACTGGATGCCCTCATGCAAATTAATGAACTTGGACCCTTATACCATATATATATGGTTTTTAATGCAAAAACATCCCAAATAACCTTATTTTAAAAAAGATAAAGAAAATATGCATATATATATAAATATATATATATATATACCATATATATATACCATATATATATATAAATTTTATCAACTAAAAATGTATTAAAAACTTAAATAAAAAAGATATTTAGATCAATGGAGCAGAATAGAGAGACTAAAATAAATCCACACATTTATAATCAGCTAATCTTTGACAAGGGTATGAAGAATATAAAATTGGGGAAGAATACTCACTTCACTAAAATGATATTGAAAAACTGGATGCCCTCATGCAAATTAATGAACTTGGACCCTTATACTATATATATATATATATATATATATAGTATATAAATAGATATATATATAATATATATATATAAATATAAATACATATATATAAATACATATATATACCATATATATATACCATATATATATAAACTTTATCAACTAAAAATTTATTAAAAACTTAAATATAAGACACTAAACTGTAAAACTCCTAGAAGAAAATAAGGGGAAGAAAATAAGAAAAATCTGCTTGACTGTGGCCTTAGCAGTGATTTTTTGAACATGACACCAAAAGCACAAAATAATAAAAGCAAAACTAGGCAAGTGGGACTAAATAAAAATAAAATTTTCTGCATAGTAAAGAAAAAAACAACAAAATGAAAAGACAATACATGGAATAGAAGGAAATATTTGCAAACCATGCATTTGATTAGTGGTTGTTATCCAAAATATAGAAGATTTTTAATGCAAAAACATCCCAAATAACCTTATTTTAAAAAAGATAAAGAAAATGAACAGACAATTTCCAAAGAAAACATACAGAGGGACAAAGTATATAGGACAAAAAAAAAAAAAAAACACTCAAAATCACCAATCACCAAAGAAATCAAAACCACAGTGAGATATTACCTCATATCTGTTAGGATAGCAATTATATAATAATAAAAAAAAAACACTGTACACACACAAAAGATAACACTTGGCAGAAATGTAAATTGGTGAAATGATTTTGGAAAACAGTATGGAGGTTTCTCAGAAAATTAAAAAATAGATCTACCATATAATAATCCAGTAATAACATTCCTGGGTATTTACCAAAAAAAAAAAAAAATGAAATCACTAACTCAAAAAGATATATGTACTCCCACGTTCATTGCAGCTTTATTCACAATAGCCAAGACATGAAATAACCTAACTGTACATGGACAGATGAATGGATAATGAAAATGTGGTATATACATAGAATGAGATATTACTCAGCCATAAAATTAAATGAAATCTTGACATTTGTGACAACATTGACAGAACCTGAGGGCATTAAGCTAAATGAAATAAGACAAAGACAAATATTATATAGACTCACATATATGTGGAATATAAATAAATAAATAGATAGATAGATAGATAGACAGATAGATAGAATCTGATCTGCTATGAATAGATTCAGAGAACTCATTGGTGGTTGCCAGAATCAGGGGGTAGGGGTGGGGTGAAACAAGTGAGGAGATCAAAAGGTACAGAAGGTACAGACTTCCAGTTATAAAATAAATCATAGGGATATAACATACAGCATTGTGACTATAATAATACTGTATCTAATAATACTGTACTTATTCATAGGTGACTAATTTTGCATCCTAAGGGGCATGACTGAGGTCATTCCATACTAAAGTTTGACCTGATGCTTGAAGTCCTGTTGATTATAGCTGAGATACTACATGAGACAAATACAACAGATTTTGCACCAGTTTCTGTTGGTTAGATTAACCAGTGATTGACAGAGTGCTTTACTTATGTTGAAAATTTGAGTTCTGCAGAGAACTTACAGGGCAGAGGGGTGGATTGCTGAGAGAGTTGACCTCCTATGAGCCTTGAATGCCCTCACCAGTTCTTGCTGGGTATGTCAAGAATGCAAGGCCCTGACTGCCTTTTACCTTCATCATGTCTCAATTTGAGACTCTGAGTAGGAGACATGCCCCAAAGAGAAGGCTTGCTTTTCTCACTATAAAAGTAAGTTCTCCCGATTCAGGGGTTCCTTCAAGTAATACGTTGACTAGTGCGCAGGCTGTTTACATTACCCTGAGGGTCACGGGGGCATTGGAGCCACTACAGACCAAAATAATTTCTGGCTATTGCTCTTGATATGAGTAATAAAATTCTTTGTGTTCCAGCCAGTACTGTTGTGGCTTCTGCCAGGATCCATGAAACAGTAACAGGATAACTTAGATTATAAGTAGAATAAAATTTCAGACCTTTGTAGTTCTTGTCAAAAAAGTTGTCTGCTCTACTGCTTCTTGGCAAAAAATCTATCATTGGTAGAAAGGTTCAATGATTTCTAGCTGACTATGAGTTTCAGAATATGAATTTTTATACCTGCTTATTGCTATTTTGGGTTTTAATAATTCAGATAAATCACTGAACTTCTTGATCCTTCATCTTTTCCCTCAATAACAGAAAATGTATAAGTTGAGTTTTCTTAAGTGTTTTGGCATGTTTGGATTTAAGACAACATTGTATATAAAAATAAAGAGCAAAATTTTCACTATAATAGAATTCCTATAGTCCTTCATCTCCTTTTATTTCTCTTTATCTTCAGCCTCCTCCACACATTCTCTATGGGCTTTACGAATCTTAGGATATGTCACTAAGATAGAAAACTGGAACGTCAATATCTCTAAGATAAGCAGAATAATTTTTAGGGAAATTTTGATGGAAACTATAATAATCTACCTCAGGGGTACCTGGATGGCTCAGTAAGTTAAGCATCTGACTCTTGGTTTCGGCTCAGGTCATAATCTCATGGTTCATGCATTCGAACTCCGCATTGGGCTGTGCGCTGACAGCACAGAGCACCCTTGGGATTCTTTCTCTCCCTCTCTCTCTGCCCCTCCCCCACATGCATGCTCTTTCTCTCTCTCTCAAAATAAATAAACATTAAAAAAAAATCTACCTCATACACATGGAATTTTAGGCCACCAAAGTGCATCCCTAATTAAAAATACTTTTATACTTTGCTGACTATAGACATAGTGGCAATATTGTCCATGCTATTCCTTAACAAAAGGACAAGAAGTATGATGGAGATAATTGTCTCAACTTTTTCTTTTTAATGGAACCTACTTTCTTTTCTTTTTATGCCACCCTTCACCAATCATACATACCTGGGGAACCAGTATGCACATGCGTTTATCTGGAAAATTTCTATGTCTGGGGATGTCTCTGAACTTATATTGTTTTTTAATTCCATTTAGAAATTGAAGGCAGAAGAATCATGTTTTGATTCTCAAGATCACTGAAATTATTTGAACTCAATAGTTTTTGTCTTTTGTATGACGATGATACTTCCTTATGATGTTTTTTTATAAGAATCAATTAGATAAATGCAAAATTAAGTATTTCATAAAATACAAAGTGTTAATTTCCCCAAAGTGTATGTATTAGATTCCTAGGGATGCCATAACAAAGTACCAAAATATGGCTGACTTAAAAGAATAATTTATTCTTTCACAGTTCTGGAGGCTAGATGTTCAGCATCAAAGTGTTGGTAGAGCCATGCTCTCTCTCTCTCTCTGAAGTCTCTAGTGGGGGATCATTCTTTGCCTGTTCCAACTTCTGGTAGACTTAAGTGTTCTTTGGCTTGTGGCCTCTGCCTGCATACTCACACAGCATCTTCTCCACCTGTGTCTATCTTCTTATAAGGACACCCATCATACTGGATTAAAGGTCCATACTACTCTAGTATAACTTCCTCATAATCGAACTACTTTCATCTGCAATTATCCTATTTTCAAATTATGCCATATTCTAAACTATTGGGAATCAGGACATCAACATATATTTTTTGGGTACACAGTTCAACCTGTAACTGTCCACCTCTGGATCCCTAAAATTTAAGTCCTTTCCCATATGCAGAATACACTCACTTGTCCCACCATGCTGCAAAGCCTTAACCATTCCAGCATCAACTCTAAGTTAAAAAATCTCATCTAATATCATCAACTCAAAATCCCAAACTTTATTCTCTATATCAATTATGGATGAGACTTGAGGTTGATTCATCCTGGAGCAAAATTCTTCTTCCTCTCTTAACGTGTAGAATGAGATACTAAGTTATTTGCTTCCAAAATATAATAGTAGAGCAGGCATATGATAGATATTCCGTTTCTAAAAGGGAGAAATTGGAAGGAAAACAGGGTCATGGATCCCAAGCAATCTCAAAACCTAGAGGAGCAATTTCTATTAGATGTCAAGACCTGAGAACAATCCTCTGAGCTTGCGTGTGTGCCTCTCAGCCCACCAGGACATTGGTTGTGCCTTCTTATCCCACAGGGAGAATTTCTCTTCATCACTGTATTTCAAGGATATCCCAGAAAGGGGCGATTGTGGTACAGCTGCCCACTTTCAAGTGCTTGTACATTATGCAGATTCATATGTAAATCATTTCCAAGACTTTCTCCTCAGTCAAGTTATTAGAACTCCCCACAAGACCACAGGTGTGGGCTGGGAGAAAGAAGGGAATGTAGCAGATGTGGGAACCATGGGCATTTGAGCTACTTTTTTAATGTAACTTATCTGTGTCTTCAGGACCTGCTTGAGCCTGATCTCATACATAGCACTTCCATTTTATGACAGAGTGCAACTATGCATGCTCAATTTTATGACTTGGTGAATTAGAGAGCAGCCAGTTTATGATCAGTTCAGTTTGCAAATGCTTACATGGTTAAGTTATTCAGCCTACTAAGTTCTAGCACTGAAGGTTAGAATTTCAGCATGTCTTTTTGGGGGCCACAGTGTAACCTATAGTATCATGGTAATTAATGATAATAGTAATTATATTCATTTTTACTGTATTATTTCTATCTTCACAATGTTGAACTTGTGTCAATACAACACTAGCTTTATCTTATTCTAATGACTTGATTTTTATTTATTTATATTTATTATTTTTTTAAGTTTATTTATTTTTTTTTTTTGAGAGAAACAGTGAGAGTGTTAGGGAGGGGCAGACAGGGAGGGGGAGAAAGAGAATTCCAAACAGGCTTTACACTGCCAGCACAGAGCCTGACACAGGGCTCAAACTCAGGAAACCGTGAGGTCATGACCTAAGCTGAAATCAAGAGTTTGACACTTAACCCACTAAGCCACCCAGGTGCTCCTAATGACTTGATTTTTTTAAAAAAAATTAACATTTTTTTACTTGTTATTGAGAGACAGAAAGAGACCGCGTATGAGCATGGGAAGGGCAGAGACATAAAATCTGAAGAAGGCTCCAGGCTCTGAGTTGTCAGCACAGAGCCCATTGCAGGGCTCGAACCCATGGAGCATGAGATCATGACCTGAGCTGAAGTCAGCCACTTAACCGACTGAGCCACCCAGGTGCCCCATAATGACTTGATTTTTAAAATGAGATAACAAATGCTATTTTTAATCCACCAGGTGCAAGTATTTACTTTTGCTGACAAATCAGAGTAAATAGAAGGTCATGTGCAGGTGTCATCCCAAATTCCAAAGTACTTAAATTAAAATAAGTGCCTATTACTACTGTCATTTATCCATTGACACAACAGATACTGATTAGGGTCTTAGTATGTTCCAGACATGATTCGAATGTTTTGTCATGGAAATGAACTAAACAAATAAGTCTCCTGTTCTCATGGTTTCTATAGCTGAGGGGAGACAGACAATAAACAAATACATTAAAAATATATAATATTAATTCAGGTCATGATTGATAAGTGTTGTAAAAATAAGAACACAGGGTTTAAAAGAGATAGCAATTGAGTTGAACACATTATGAACATAAGCATTGCATACTGCATATTACTATTTTGCATATCATGACCCTGAATTTTCACAGCATTTTAAAAATTAAATTTATAAAATATAAGTATCATATTTCATTTTGTCTGGTGAGAAAATTGAGGCAAGAAACTGAGTTACATCTCAGTCGTCCAAATAAAAGAAGAGCCAGGAATCAAGCTAAGGCTTGTTTTACCTCAGAAAGACTGGGCTTTCTCAAATCCCACACTACATTTGTATGGTAGTTTACATTGTGTCTAATATGGAGAAGCAACCAAAGAGAATTCTGCAGGAATATACTTGTTGTGATATATTTACACTAATCTTTCCTTTTTCTAACTCTTACCATTTGTGTACACAAGTAGTGCCTTATTAAAATCTGTTTGTTTCTATAATTGTACATAAATCCTTTCATGTTCATTTGCTTTACTTCTATTAAAACTGTATGTTTTCATATAGGCACAATAATTGGAATTAGATGAAAAAAATATTTAAAAATGTCTTATGGGTTATGGCATCAAAAATGCCTAAATCCTCCCCTTGACTATCCATGTATACCAACCTTTTTTTTTTTTTTCAACGTTTATTTATTTTTGGGACAGAGAGAGACAGAGCATGAACGGGGGAGGGGCAGAGAGAGAGGGAGACACAGAATCGGAAACAGGCTCCAGGCTCTGAGCCATCAGCCCAGAGCCTGACGCAGGGCTCAAACTCACGCACCGCGAGATCATGACCTGGCTGAAGTCGGACGCTTAACCGACTGCGCCACCCAGGCGCCCCTACCAACCCTTTTAAAGTCCCTGATAAAATATATGAATAGAGGAGACAGGTAGAAGGAAATAAATCTCTCTTGGTTGTTGTGGCTTCATGCCAAATGCCATAGGGACAGCCTGTGCCTACATCTAACTGAAGTTTAATTGACTTACAAAAAGCATACCATAAAATTCAAACTAAATTTCAGCTCTTATAACACTTATTTCAAGAAAAAGCAGAATATAACCACTATTAAGACTCAGATGATATAATGTAATTAATGTAATACCTAAGGTAAAATTTGATTCCCCATCACATTAAAAAAAAATAACTTATTGTATGGGGAGCAGAAAAGAGAGGAAAGGGACTATTACTAAGAAAGTATTTTTGCCTCATGGATGAACTTAAAGATGTACAAAAATAACTATGCATCCAAAAAGTTGTTCTGGAGCAATTGGATGATCTCATATGAAAGAAAGATATATACTAATGTTATAGGGTATACAAAAATTGGTTGAAAAATTGACCATAGACCTAAATGTTAGAGCTAAAACTATGAACACCTTAGAAGAAAATGGAAGAGTAAATCTCAATTATCTTGTGTCACTCAACAGTTGCTTAGATATGACATTAAAAGCTTAAGCAACAAAAGAATAAATAAATAAGTTGGGCTTTAACAAATTTAAAAATCTTTTATATTTCACCATCAAATATTGAAAATATCCTTCTCAAATTCTTCCGAAAAATAGAAGAGGAAGAGACACTTCCAAACCCCTTTTATGAGGCCAGCATTGTAAAACCAGATATGGACACCACAAGAATAAAATTACATGTCAATATCCCTGATAAACATAGATGCAAAATCTTCAACCAAATATTAGCAAACTAGGGGCGCCTGGGTGGCTCCCTCAGTTGAGCATCCAACTCTTGATTTTGGGTCAGGTCATGATCTCATGGTGGTGACTTCCAAAGTTGGGCTCCATGCTACATGTGGAACCTGCTTAAGATCTCCCTCTCCCTCTCCCTCACTCCTCTCTCTCTCTTTCTCTCCCTCATATATATGTGTGTGTGAGTGTGTGTGTGTGTGTGTGTGTGTGTGTGTGTGTGTATTAGCAAACTAAATGCAACAATATATAAAATAGGAACATACACCATAGTCAAATGAGATTTATTTCAGGGATGCAAGGGTAGTTCAACATCTACTAATCAATCAACATGATACACCACATCAACAAAATGAAGCATAAAAATCATATAATCATCTCAATAGATGCCAAAAACAGCATTTGACAAAATTCAACATCCATTTATGATCAAAATTCTTATCAAAGTCATAGCCAACATGGTATTCAATAGTGAAAAGCTGAAAAACTTTTTCTCTAAGATAGAAACGAGACAAAAATGCCCACTGTTACCAGTTCTATTCAAAATGGTATTGAAGTCCTAGCCATTATAATTAGACAAGACAAAGAAATATATGGCATTCAAATCAGAAAGAAAGAAGTAAAACTGTCACTATTTGCAGATGACATATTATATATAGAAAGCCCAAAGATTCCATCAAAAAATGGTTGTAATAAATCAGTTCCATAAAGTTGTAGGATACAAAATAATACAAAAAATTTATTGCATTTCTATATATTAATAATGAAATGTAAGAAAGAAATTAATAATTGATCCTATTTACAATAAAATCATAAAGAATAAAATTTATACCTAGGAATATATTTAACCAAGGAAGTGAAAGACTTGTACTCTGAAAACTACAAGACATTGGTGGAAAAAATTCAAGAAGACGTAAATGGAAAAATATTACATGTTCATGGATTAGAAGAATTAATATTGTTAAAATGTCCCAACTACCCAAAGCCGTATACAGATTCAAGGCAGTATCTATCAAAATTCCTATGGCATTTTTAACAAAACTAGAACAAACAATTCTAAAATTTGCATAAAACCACAAAGGATCTTGAGGAACCAAAGAAAGCTTGAGAAAGAAAAACAAAGCTGAAGATACGATGTTTTCTGATTTCAAACTATATTACAAAATTATACTCATTAAACAGTATGGTGTTGGCATAAAACCAGACACACCAATGGAACAGAATAGAGAACTCAGAAATAACTCCACATGTATATGGGCAATTAATTTATGTGAAAGGGGCCAAGAATAAACAATGGGGAAAGTACAGTCTCTTAAATAAATAGTGTTGGGAGAACTGGACAGCCACATGCAAAAAATGAAACTATACTATCTTACACCATATAGAAAAAATTAACTCAAAATAAAGATTTGAATGTAAGGTTAGAAACCATAAGACTCCTAAAAGAAAACATAGATGGTAAGCACCTTGGCATTGGTCTTGGTGATGATATTTTAGATCTGACTCCAAAAGCAAAAATAAAGTATTGTGACCACATCACATTAAAAAGCTTTTGTACAGGAAATAAAATTATCAATAAAATAAAAGACAATCTACTGAATGGGAGAAATATTTGAAAACCATATATCTGACAAGGGATTAATATCCAAAATATATAAATAGCTCATACAATTCAATAGCAAAAAACAATCTGAGTAAAAAATGGCACAGGAGCTTAATAGACATACTTTTTTTCCCCTAGGAAGACAGATGATCAATAAATATATTAAAAAAATGCTCAACACTTTGATGATTAATCAAAGAAATGCATACCAAAACTAGAATGAAATAGTAGGTCATACCTGTTAAAATGACTATCACCAAAAAGACTAGAAAATAACAAATGTTGACAAAGATATGAAGAAAAAAGAACCCTTGTGCATGTTGCTGGGAATATACATTGGTGCAGTCACTATGGAAATCAGTGGCATTTCCTAAGAAAATTAAAAATGGAACTAATATATGATTTAGCAATTCTGCTTCTAGGTATTTCTCCAAAGAAAATGAAAACACTAGCTCCAATAGATATATGCACCCACCATGTTCTCTGCAGCATTATGTACTATAGCCAAGACATAGGAGCAGCCTAAGTGTTTACTGATGGATGAATAGATAAAGAAAATACCATATATAGAAACAATGGAACACTATTCAGTCACAAAAAGAGACTGAAATCTTGCCATTTGCCAAAACACGGATGGACTTTGCGGGCATTATGTTAAGTGCAGTAATTCAGACAAAGAAAGACAAACATCAGATTATGTCACTTATATGTGGAATCTAAAAAATAAACAAATAAACAAAACAAAGCAAAACAAAAAATTAAGCTCATAGACACAGAGAACAGCTTGGTATTTGGGGGGAGGGGATGGGCAAAATTTTTAAGAGGCCCAAAAGGCACAAACTCCCAATTATAAAATAAATAAGTTATGGGGATGTGATGTATAACATGGTGACTATAGTTAATAACATTGTACAGCATATTTTAAAGTTGCTAAGAGTAAATCTTAAAAGTTCTCATCACAAGAAAAACAAATTTATAAATGAGTAAGGGATGAATGTTAGCTAGACTTATTACGGTGATCATTTCACAATATATACAAGTACTGAATCATTATGTTAATGCCTGAAACTAATATGTCAATTATATCTCAAAAATTGAAAAGACAAACCAGGTAATTATTATTTCCAGTTCCACGTGTAAGGAGTTTAGAAGTTGCCAATACATCCTGAAACTAAGTAAAAGTTGGACAAACGAAAAAAAATCAACAAGTTTTCTTGGATTTATAAGAGAAAGAGGACATAGGGCAAACCACTGCCCCAAATATTAGACAGATGAATAAAAGAAGTCACAGCTTACCAGAGGAGCAGGGACTCGAGCAGAAACATCCATGGAAGCTAGTGCAGGAGTGGAAAAACCTGAAATATAATGTATGAATTCCTGGAGGTTCACTGTGAACAAGTCTGAGAGTTAAAAACTCCAGGGGAAACTATCATGCTGGGGGAGGGGAGGCTCACAATATTGTGAATGTCAGAGAAAAATCCCTTTATGCTTCAGGCAGGAAAAGGGGAAAAGGAGCCATTTTGAAATACCCCAGAGTGCTTTGCTCTTTTTAACAAGATCTGCCTTCAGGGGAAAGTAATTAACCAATACCTAACCCATTGGGGAATTAGAGTTTAACTGACCTGAGGAAGGAAAATACTCAACTCAAACCCACTCTAGTCAACCTGTCCCACCTGAGGGGGCAGAAAAAAAAAAAATGAGAAACTCCAGTGAAGTCCAGAGGCATAGGTCACTAAAATGCTTTCCCTCCCCTCACATCACACCACCATAGTTAACAATCTATTTACAAGAGTTCCTTTCACCTAAGACATCAAGTCTGCCTTTCAAGAAAAAAATTACAAGGCATAACAAAAAGGAAAAAACACAATTTGAGAAGACAGAGCAAGTATTAGAAGCATATATGATAGGGATGTTGGAATTATAAGAGCAGGAATTTAGGACAACTATGATTAATATGCTAAGGGTTCCTGAGGATAAAGTAGATGATATGTAAGAACAGTAGGGTGATGTAAGCATAGCAGTAGAAATCCTAAGCAAGAACCAAAAATAAATGCTAGAGATTAAAAAAAAAAAAAGAAGAATGGCTTTGATGAGCTTATTAGTAGACTCAACAAAGCTGAGGAAAGAATCTCCAAGCTAGAGGATGTATCAATAATCTTGAAAAGCAAAAAACAAAAAGTAGGAGGAGAACAACACAGAATAGAATATTATTCCACAGGGACTGTAGGACAACACACAGGGTGTTTTACACCCATAATGGGAAGACCAGAAGAAAAAGAAAGAAAGAATGGAACAGAAGAGATATTTGAAACAACAATGACTGAGGATTTCCCAAATTAATGTCAGGTACCAAACAACATATCCAGAAAGCTCAGAGCACAAAGCAAGTTAAGTGCCAAAACAGAAACAAAAATCCACAAAGAAAAAAATAATACAAAACAAAAACTACACCTAGGCATATAATTTAAGCTACAGAAAATCAAAGATGAAGTCCTGAAAGAATCCAGAGGAATAAAACATCTTACCCATGGAGGAACAAAGATAAGACTACTTCTTCCAACAAGAGCAGAATACATATTCTTTTCAGGATCACATGGAACATTCATTAAGATAGACAAGATTCTGGGTTAGAAAACACACCTTGACAAATTTTAAAGAATAGAAATCATACAATGTCTGCTCTCAGACCACAATGGAATTGAACTAAAAATCAATGACACAAAGATAAGTGAAAAATCCCCAAATACATGAAGATTAAACAACATACTTCTAAATAATATATGGATTAAAGAAGTAACTAAAGAGAAATGAAAAACTATTTTCAACCAAATGAACACAAAACTTATTAAAATCTGCTGGATGCAAAAGCAGTACTTAGTAAGAATTTTATAGCATTAAATGCATATATTAGAAAAGAAGAAAGAGCTACATTTCCACCTTAGAAGCTGAAAAAAATAGCAAATTAAATCGAAAGTAAGCAGAATAAAAGAAATAATAATGGGTGCAACTGCATCTCAGAAGACCTGGGTTGTGAGACTTTCCCATGCTTGATGGCCTAGCTTCCCCCACCATCTATGTCCCATGTACCCCCTCAGACCTCTTCAAGGAATCCTTGCCACCTAGATTGGACTCAGACATTTTTGCCTTAAGGCCACAGTCACTGCCATGCCCAAGAATAAAAGTAAAGGAGGTAAAATTAGACACAGAGGTAAGAATGAGAATGCATCTGAAGAGAGCTGGTATTCAAAAATGATGGGTAGGAATATGCTCAAATAATCAAAATGTTGCAAAATGGACAATTAGCAGTGTTTTTATGGTATTAAGAGGTTATGTTACCTCAGAGAGAAAGTGAGAAAAAGGTTTGGATAAATATCTCAGACATTATATTGGTTGGTCTAGGAGATTACCTGGATAATGAAGCTGATGCAATTTTAAAACACAGTGTAGATGAAGCTAGAAGACTCAAGGCATAATGAGCTTCCAGAGCATGCTAAATACAATAAAGTAGACACATTTGGTCCTGGAGATGATGACAACATGCACATTGGCAACACTGGAGATGATGAAGGAGTTGTGATAGTATCTAAATCGAACTCAACACTTTATGTTCCAATTTTTCTGAAAATTGTTCTACACTTTGGAGTCTGGCTATGACCCATTAAAGAAGATAAAAGTTTTATTAGCATCAGAGCAACCTGAAAAGCAGGATGATATTTTCTAAGGTATTTATGTTTCATTAAAAACTAGTAATGCTGAATATCTCAAGTCAAAAGTTAAAGCCATTTTGTTCTTTTGTTGTAGTGGAGTTTATAGGTGAAGACTATATCTTCTATTTAAAAAAGGTGGGATATACATTGCTGCTTTTTCTCCTTTGACCACTCTAGTATGTGAATGGATATTTTGAGTCAACCATTTGCCCTACACTCATTATGGATTATGATAAAGCCCTAGTTTGACTGGCCTGTTGGCTAGATGCCATCATTCTGTATATTCCGGTTCCTAGAAGATCCCTTGAGATTCTGATACAATGTAAGGGAGGCAGAAATATGCATTTTAAGTAAAAACGATGACTGTTTTACACATTTAAGTCACAAGTGGCTATCTTTATACTAGTTTTGATGCGATGCACATTCTTTTCATGATCTCATTTTGAGATGATAAACATATTAACACAAAAGCATTTCTGAAAGTTTTTAGAACCTGGATTTTAGTAACAATTTTGAATTTGTAAGGTTAGCAGTTGGACATTAGGTGACATCCATTATCTTTGGAGATATTAATATATTTGTTGACTTTTTTTCTTACTGTTCATATGAAATTTAACAAATAATAAAATATGTTTTGTTCATATGCATGTATGCATAAATTTTTTATAGAACAAAAAGTATGTTAAAGTCTCATTTTATTTTCAGAAATCATATACATATGAGCTACAATTTTGAGTGCTTTATAAATAAATCACATGTAAATGAAAATATAATTTCCTAAAAACTTATAAAACTTAAACCTTTTTCAAACAAGGCCTAAGTGGAGCAGAGAGGAGGGAATAAGAACTTAATAAAAAAATGGTCTGAAATTCCTAATGGAAGAGCTACAGTTGAGAAAAAATAAATAAAAAAATAAAGGCAGGGGCTCAGTGGCTCAGTCAGTTAAGTGCTGACTTCAGCTTAGGTCATGGTCGCATGGTTTGTGGGGTTGAGCCCTGCCTCTGGCTCTGTGCAGACAGCTCTGAGCCTGCAGCCTGCTTCAGAGTCTGTGTCTCGATCTCTTTATCTCTCTGCTCCTCCCCTGCTTGTGCTGTGTTTCTGTCTCTCTCTCTCTCTCAAAAACAAATCAACATTAAAAAAATTAAAAAAAAAATAAAGGCAATGTCAAGCTACAGAGTTAAAAAAAATAGAAATAATGGAATTAGAGTAGAAGTCAATTAATTGAAATAAGAAATCAATAGAGGAAATCAAAGAAACCAAAGGCTGGTTCTGTGAAAAATTGAATAAAATTGATAATCCTTTAACCAGGCTAACTAAGAAAAACTAAGATAGAATATAAATATTAGTATCAGAAATGAAAGAGGGATATCACTACAGACCCTATGGACATTAAATGGATAACAAATACTATGAAAAGGTCTACACCTACATATTTGGTATACTGGATGAAGTGGACCAATTACTTGACAGACACAATTTGCCACAACTCACACAAGAAAAACAGACAACCTGAATAGGCATATATATATATGTAAATTGAATATACTTATATATAATATATATTATATATACAAGTATATTATATATATAAGTGAATTGAATATATATATATATATATATATATATATAGTAAATTGAAATAACAATTGATAGCCTTCCAAAACAGAAAGCAGATGGGTTCAGTGTGTATTCCATAAAACACTTCAGAAAGAAATTATACCAATTCTTTACAATATCTTTTAAAGAACAGAAGTGGAGGAAATATTTCCCAAATCATTCTATAAAGACAACATTACTTTATTACCGAAATCGGACTAAGACATTACAAGAAAATAAAACTACAGACCAATATCTCATGAATGTACACACAAAAATTCTCAACAATATATTAACAAATCAAGCCAAGAATCTATAAAAATAATTATACATCATGACAAAATGAGATTTAACCGAAGAAGGAAAAACTATGATCCATTCATCAACAGGCTAAAAAAGAAAAATCACATGGCATATTAATTGGTGAAGAAAAAAACATTTGACAAAACCCAGCACCTATTCATGATAAAAATTCTCAGTAAACTAGGAATAGATGGAAACTTCCCTAACTTGATAACGAATATCTACAAAAAGCCTAGTGCTAACATCATACTTAATGGTGAGAAACTCAAAGCTTTTCACTAAGATCAAGTAAAAGGCAAGGATTACTCCTCTCACCACTCCTTTTCAACATCATATTAAAAGCTCAACAGATTGAAAGAAAGAAAGAAAACTGTGTTTGCAGATGATATGATACACTATAAAAGTAAAAAAAATGATTCTCCAAAATTCTGGTGCTAATAAGCCATTATAACATGGTTGCAGGATACAAGGTTAGTGTACAAAAGTCAATAATTTTCATATGTACAAGCAATGAACAAGTGGACTTTGAAAGTAAAAACATAATACCATTTACATTAACACCACCAAAATCCAAATACTGAGGTATAAATATAGCAAAATATGTATAAAGTCTATCAAGGAAAAACTACAAAACTCTGACAAATGAAATTAAAGAAGAGTTAAATAAATGAAGAGATATTCCATATTCATGTATAGGAAAACTCAGTATTGTCAAGATGTCAGTTCTTCTCAACTTGATCTGTAGATTCAATGCAATTTTAAAGCAAATTCTGAGCAAGTTATTTTGTGGATATTGATAAACTGGTTGTAAAGTTTATATTAGGAGGCAAAAGACCTGGAATAGCTAACACAAAATTAGTGGAGAACAGACTGATTACTACACTATGTGACTTTAAGACTCACTATAAAGCTACAGTAATCAAAGCAGTGTGGTGTTGGCAAAATTAAAAACAAACATCAGTGGAATGGGACAGGTTACCCAGAAATAGAATACCATACATATAGGCAACTTATCTTTGAAAAAGGAGCAAAGCGACTATAATGAAGCAAAGGCAGCCTCTTCAACAAATGGTGCTAGAACAAGCGGACATCCATGTGCAAAAAAAAAAAAAAAAAAAAAAAAAAAAAAAAGAAAAGGAAAAGAATCTAGATACAGATCTTATGCCCTTCATAAAAATTAACTCAAAATTCTTTATAAACCTAAATACAAAATTATAGAACTCCTAGAAGTTAACACAGGGGAAAACCTAGATGACTTTCAGGATGGTGGTGATTTTTTACATACAACACCAAAGGCATGATTCATGAAAGAAACCATGATAAGCTATACTTCATAAAAATTAAAAACTTCTGCTGTGTGAAAGAAATTGCCAAGAGAATGAGAACACAGGCCATAGACTAGAAGAAAACATTTGCAAAAGACAAACCTTATAAAGGACTGTTATGTAAAATAAAGAACTCTCAAACATCAGCAATAAAAAAACCCAAACAACCCAATTAAAAAATGGGCCAAGGACCTTAAAAGCAATCTCACGATAAAAAGATACATCTATGGCAAATAAGCATATGAAAAGATGTTCTATATCATATGTCATCAGGAAAATATAAATTAAAACAACAACAACATAACCTTATGTACCTATTAGAATGGCCAAAATCCAGAAGATTGACAATGGCAAATGTTGGCCAGGATGTGGAGCAACAGAAGTTCTACCACTGCTTGTGGTACTGAAAAATGGTACAGCCGCTTTAGAAGACAGTTTGTCAGTTTCTTACAAAACTAAACATACTTTTACCATACAATCCAGCAGTTGGGTTCCTTGATATCTATCCAAAGTACTTTAAAACCACGTTCACACAAAAACCTGCACATGGATGTTTATAGCTGCTTTACTCAACATTGTCAAAACTTGGGATCAACTAAGATGTCCTTCAGGGAATGGGTAATATACAGTGGTACATTCAGACAATGGAATGTTATTCATTAATAAAAGGATATGAGCTATAAAGTCATTAAAAGACATAGAGGGATCTTAAATGCATATTACTAAGTGGAGAACTCATTCTCCTCTTGCAATGTCACTTCGTACCTCCTTCCATCAAGAACTATTGTCATTTCCCTACTCCTTGAATATGGGATGATCTTGCTCTACCCTTTGGCCAACTTCACAGTAGTAAATATGATACCAGGATAGATTTGGGGAAAAAAGCTTATACACTAGAACTTGTCCTTTTTTGCTAGTCTTAGTATCATCCATGCTACCACTGCCATAAGATACTCATGCTGGCTCACTGAAGGATGACAGAGCACATGAACAGAGGGTCCTTTTATCCCAGCTTCCTCAGATGAGGTCATGATAAACAAGCCAACCCCAGTACACCTATCAGCTGACCACAGATCCATGAGCAAGTCCACTTAGAGATCAGCCAAACTCATTCCAAACCAGCCTAAATTACTAACCTGAAGAATTGTGTTACACAGGAATGGTTAATATTTTTTTAAAATTTTTTTTCAACGTTTTTATTTATTTTTGAGACAGAGAGAGACAGAGCATGAACGGGGGAGGGGCAGAGAGAGAGGGAGACACAGAATCGGAAACAGGCTCCAGGCTCCGAGCCATCCGCCCAGAGCCTGACGCGGGGCTCGAACTCACGGACCGCGAGATCGTGACCTGGCTGAAGTCGGACGCTTAACCGACTGCGCCACCCAGGCGCCCCAGGAATGGTTAATATTTTAAAACACTCATTTTGGGAATGGTTATTGTATAGGGAAAGCTAAATGATCACAAGGTAACATATATACAATTCACTCTGTGACTGGAAGTATTGAGTTCATTGTGTGTATTAATTTGCTTAACTTTCACAACAATGCTATAAGGTATTTAAATCAAAGTACTCAGATGGATTGAAATATTGTAGGTCACATAGGTAGTAAGTGGTGAAGCAAGACTTGAACATCAGTATTACATCTGAAGCCATGTTCTCAATTGCCAAATTCTATTGCCTTTTTACAGAAGGACCCTAAATGCAAAATTGTGGGGAATGGGGAGTCCAAGACTAGCTATTGGAAATTTATGTTTCAATAACTTTTAAGGTGGGTATTTTTCTATTCACAGAAAAATCTAACCTTTTTTAAGTGAAATCTAATCTTAACTAATACAGAATTTGATACTCATACTACAGTGCTACAAGTAACAGCACTTAAGCATATGGCAATGGATTAGTACAACTTGTCATATATTGGGTAGGAAGGATTAGATATTAAAGTGTAATAGTACTTGCTATTAAATATCAGAATATGTGGCACAAATTCAAAGGCAGATCATATGCTAAAAAGGGATAAAACGCTAAAATTATTAAAAATTTTAAAATATAGTTATTCATTAGTTATTTATAGATGCTTACTAGAGAGCAATACTCAGACTAGATTTACCAGCCAAAAAGCAGAGTTGAAAAAGGTTACCATTCTCCCATTCTCCCTAGGAAAGCAATCTAGGCCTGTGGTAGACAATTTTCATTGATTGAATGTCAAATAATATATGGACTCAGAGGGCAAAATCAAATATGTTGGTACTCCAAACCAATGCCATTATTAATGGTGGCTCTCAAAACAAACTTCAGTGTGACAAGACTATCTCCCCCAGCCTATTTCAGATATATTTTATTCTCTGCCAAAAGACCAGATTAAGTTTCCTTTTCCACCCAAGTCTAATGTTTCAGGTATTCTCAAAGTCGTTTACAATAAGCAAAAGAGTGATAAACTAAAGACAAGTCTTCAAGTTTAAATTAACATGTATAAACAAAATTTGGCTGCAATTGCTTGAAAATGGAGAGTCCTAGAAGGAAATTGACTGGACACCTGTTAAGTTTTTAGGGAAATTATACTGTCAAAACCAGAAGCATTGCCCAGCAAATCTTGTAATTATTTATACCATAAAGAAATAGCAGGTCCAATCATAGGCCAACAGGAGACACACTATGAAAGGTGAAACAGCACATGTGGGTTGTGTTATTCATTGCCATGCTCAGAGAATCTCTCATAGAAGGGAGTCTTTTCTATGTTTTCCCTGTAAGAAGAGATAAAAGCTATGGCCAGTAACTGCTGTGTATTTCCTACCACCCATTTATCATTTCATTGCATTTGTTCTGTCCCTACACCAGGTGAATAGAAATAGAAATATTCACAGAATTTTAAAAGGCAACCCACAGAATGGGAGAAAACTTTTAAAAATAAATATAAATAAATAAATAAAAGTAGAAGCATGATAGGCAGTTTAGGGCTTTTATTTATTTATTGCTATTTTAAAAACATTCTTCCATTCTGTGGGTTGCCTTTTCACATTCTTTTGTTGTTGTCGTTGCTTATTTATTTTGAGAGAGGAAGAGAAGAGAAGAGAAGAGAAGGGAAGAGGAGAGAAGACAAGAGGAGAAGGGACAGAGAGAGAGAGAGAGACAGAGACAGAGAGAGAGAGAGAGGGAGAGAGAGAGAGTCCCTAAGCAGAGATTCACACAGTCAGCACAGAGCCCAATGTGGGGTCAAACTCATGAACTGTGAAGTCATGACCTGAAAAGAAATTCTACAGGAATCAAGAAATCAAGAGTCAGACTCCTAACCCACTGAGCTGCCTAGGCACCCCCATTCTTCTAATTTTAAAGTACTCTGTTATTCACAGACAAATTTAACACTAACTAATCACAAAAAACCATGCTTTCTGAAATCATCACATGCACACACACACACCATGTGCAGACAAAATCACCACCTCCATAAAGTCAAGTAAGTAATTTGTCATAAGCTGTAAGTCAAGTAATTTGACATAACTTAATAAATACCTACTTTGCAATGTTTCTGTCTTTACCTGATGCTATATAAGAGAGAGAAAAATATATGGAGAAGTATCTAACAATTGTAAGTTATGCGGTGATAGAACAAATAAACATAAAACTACTAAAATTTATTCAGGTATCTATTAAGTCAAAAATATTTATTGAGTACCTCCTATTATGTAACAGGGATATTAGGCTACTATAAATGTGGATGGCAGTGAAGAAAACACTCAAAAGGCTCTGCCCTCATGAAACTTTTATTCTAGTGAGGGAAGCAGAGATAAACATGATAAATACTCCATTTCAATGATTTCCAGTCTACATTTTAATATCTCTGGAAATGTAATGCATCTTTCACCATGACATGACATTGTTTTATTGGCAGCATTTTTTCATAGTACTATGTAAAATAACATTGCAGCTTGTAACTGAGAATGCTTTTGAGTTAGTAGGATAAAGTAATTAAAATGCGTAATTAGAGAAAAAACTAATAAAAAAGGGACTAAAAATTTGAACAGAGTAATAATGTGATTACTAATAATCATGTGATTTTAGAACAGCTAATAAACATGATATTTAGTATTCCTATCTGATATTATCCTATCTGATATTTAGTATTAACTTCTAAGGAGAAAACATAAAGCAGAGAGTTGGCGGGGGAAGGTATTGCGATTTTATATAAAATGGGCAAATAAGGCCTCCATAATGACATAATGTTTTTGTATGATTTAATGAAGTGAGATTGTAAACCATGAAGACATCCGAGGGAAGGTCACCCAAGGCTGATGGAACAGTATAGACAATCTAAGCTGGAACCATGCCTGGCTTTTTCAGAAAAAAACAAAAGCAAAAACAAAAACACAGTGACCTATGTGGCTCCAGAAGAAGGAATAAGGGAAACTCCTTATAAACAGAGTTAATGGAGGGCCAGTTCATGTAGGGGTCTTATAAGTCAGAGTAAGGACTCTGTATTTGTTTCCTCTATTTTCTCAGCTAGGTATTTTATATTTATCTTAAAATATTCATGATCAGATTAATTATTTGAAGAGTGTCACTGAGGAAGGTATCAGAGATCTTAAAAATTTTCTGGTCATGGATAGTTGTCGAATATAGACAGCATTTTCCTCTATGTCATTCCCACTGGCACATACACAGATTGAATCTTGACATAATTCAGTTGTCACATTGTGAATTTGGGGATTTCAGAAAGCCCGAAGGCCTAAGAATGCTATTAATGATAAGCCTTGAATTGCCTAAGAGAATATATTCACTGGAATCCATGGTCAGGATGATGGGAAAGGCATATATGGATATACAGACCCAAAAGTAAAACAATGGAGTTATCCAAAGATGCAATCTCATACTATTGTCTCTGGTTTAACTTTAACATCTAGCTCCCTACTAGAATATTTAACTATTATGTTCACGTGATTCATTCATTGTCTTTCGTACATTGCCTTTCAACTGCCCTTCTGAGACAATAAAGGAAATTCAAGAATTTGTGACTTCAGCATTAGAAGTCACCAGTTTGAGTATATGAATAAGCAAAAGATTTTCAGTAAGAAATTCTAAATTATGCCATCTGATCACCAGGGCTGTGATTAAGGCATTTCTAACTTCATATTGTTAATTTTTTCATACTAGTAAAGAATTAATTTAAAAACAATTTTATGACACTTTGGTTTTTTTACATCAATATATTTTTCAAATATGACGGTTTTATCACATTCATTAAAATAGTAACATTTAAGTAAAAGCGGGGGGGAGGCCATGTCATAAGAGATTCAGACTCTAGTCAGCTTTTTCTTTTCTTTTTTTGCATGTGATATATAAATTTCACTCTTCATGTAAAGAAATCAGAAAAACTTCCAGTTCTTTAGATTGCATTGTGTAGTTTAGTGTATATAGTTTAAATACAATAATCATCTATAGAGTATAAATCCAGTGGCATAAGCATAAGACATTCATGCCAATGAAAATAACCAAAATGTGCATTTAGTCCTGAGATATCAATGTCTTCTTCTTTATCATATGTAATCAAGTTATCAAATCTTTTTTTCCCTCTCAGCTTGCCCATTCGTTCATGCATTTGACAGAGTCAGGGAATTGGTGTCATGTTAAAGTCCTTCTGATACAGAAAAAAGAATGTTTTCATATTCACTTAGAAAAAGAAAAGAAATCTATCTAAAATGTTTTTGAGCCTCTGATGTTGAATCTTCCTCTTTTACAGATAGTTTCATTGTTAGGTTGCTTCCTGTTTTCTAAAAGAAAGCCTAGCTGCTTACTCATTCAAACATCAATTCACTTTTGAAGTGAAATGTTGGTCAGAGGAGTGACCAAATAAATGCAAACTGCAACAGATCAGCTTTTCTTTGTCTCATCTCCTTCTGTAGTACAATCCCTTTGCTACCTTCACACTTCTATTCTCTACTTTCTTACTCATGATCCAATAGTCATTCATGTTCCATTTGAAAGGAATAAAAAGAAACATAATTTTATGTGATTAAATATGCCCAATTACACTTTGAATCCACTAGTGGATAATTTCTTATAAGTGCTTTAAGAAATCAATAATCCAAGTTCATAATTATTACTGATTCTATCAGTGAGCTGCTTTTTAAAATGTAATGAAGGGATGTCTTTCTACAACTGGGCAAGAGACAAAGCTTTGACTTATAACAATAAAAGGAAAAAAAACACCTAGAAATGATAAAAACTGTCATTGATAATGCAGTTTCTCCCTCATATAGGAATCAGTGTATTTTAATATTTTAAAAGAGCAAATATATATGAGATAAAACAAGTTATGACTATATGAAAAGCACGTACAATATACCATTACAAGTAGCATGTGATAGTTTCAATAATTGGTGGCTTTATTTTGGAATTTTTACTGTATTGAAATATCAGTTGAATTAACTAAAGACATTTTGATAGTTGCCCATAAAGTCTAGTCATAATTGGATTTTATGGAGCATTCTGAATGCTAACAGAAAAACAGATGCAAATGGTTTTTAAGTAGACATTGAAACAATTGACGCAATGCAACTACATGTATTTTGTAGCATCATGCTTAATTAGAAGTGGAAATCATACAGGACTTGTGGGAAAACATCACCTGTAACTTGGATTAGCCTCTGATAGTACTTGAGATGTTGAGTTACCAAAACTATAGCAGCATACTTTTTTTATATGCATTTGGGGTTCTGATTAACTTCTTCTTTTTCACAAGTAATGACTCTGATACTCAGAAGTTTCTTCCCTTCCTGATCTTCCTGTGGCTCCTTATCCTTTCTTGTTGTCCCTCACACAAGAGGCTTTTCTAAAGAAGTAGGCATCCTCCCATGCCCATGTCATAAAAATGTGCTGTGTAGAGGTCTTGTGTGCTTTATAAGGAGATAATCACAGGAAATATACAGCAAACATTTTTGTATGTATCCAACATTTTCAGATGGCCTAGCCTTCTTTACTTAACAATAGATGTTTTGTTCAGTGGACTTGAGTTTAGGATGACATTCTTTGAATTAATTCAAATTTTAAACTATAATTTTAACCTTATCTGAACTGTTATAAATTTGATCTATAAATATCAGCCCTAACAACCAGAAAGGAAACAAACATTAAAATGTATACCTATTAATATTTCTATAAGATGCGTGGGCCTTGTAAGAATTTACAGTTATGGTAACACATTATGTATTGTAAAAAAATGACCAGATAAACATTCACTTTATATTCATGCAAACAATATTAATTGTGCATTTACTCTCTGTAAAGCACTGGGCTGGCAATTAAGAGCAATAACTGGGGATAGACAAATGAAAATGTTTAATAAACCAAAGTTGTGGCTTATTAAACACATTATAGTAGAGTTGATAAAAAGGACATATGAACAGTGAACCAGATAGAGTGGTAAGGATGTTTAATTTGGAGATGACTATAGCAAGAAATAATTTTAATTAATATTTATTGAGTAATTACTATGTGCCTAGAATAGTGCTGTATTAGGCTAAATATGTGAAATTGCCAAAGCAACTGCTTTAGACACAATAAATATGAATTTGCCTAAAGTCATAGACATGGTAAATTGGGAGAGCTGAAAATATCAGTAATTATGTCTAAGTATACATTTCTTCTATTCTGGAATTAAGGTTTAATAAAGGGTATATTCAGGAATGCTTTTTCATATTCAGTAAAGCCTTGGTTTGCAAGCATAATTCATCCCAGAAACATGTTTGTAATCCAAAGCATTTGTATATCAAAGCAAATTTCCCCATAAGAAAGAATGGAAATTCAGATGATTCATTCCACCACCCAAAGGTATTCATATAAAAATGATCACAATACTGTAATATAATACAAAATCATAAAGAAAATACAAAATTTTAATAAAAATAAACAAATTAACCTGCACTTACCTTTGAAAACCTTTGTGGCTGGTATGAGGGAGACTAGAGAGAAGAGGGTTACTGTGGAGGACAGTTTTCACTACCACTAACAGAATCACTGGTATTTACTGGCTCAATGGAAGCTTTTTCTTTTCAGTGCAACTTTAACAAGAAACCTATCCAATGACACTTGCTTGCTTTGCCTCCTTTGAGGATTTTGGCAAAATGTGACATTGCATTGCTGTTCAACAGATTCATCGCTTGCACTGCTACAGCCTTATTTGGTGGTGCTTTTCTACAAAATTTTGCACAGTTTCCTTCATTTTACATATCTCCCTAATTTCATTTGAAGTCAGTCCTCTACCCTATTCTCCTCCTACTCTGCAGATGAGATGCAGCTGTAGACTCAGCCACTTGCATACCTGGTTTGTGCTTCTCGATGATTTCCTTCTTAACTTCACTGTAATCATCTCCTTCTTACCACCTTTCTTTTCAATTTTTTTCTGTATGGGGGCCATTATATATGCTTGCACTCCAGTACAGTATTAATAAACTCTTGTCATATACCGTGTTTAATGTAACTGGAAATAAAGCAGCAGAGGAAAGGGTCTCTATCTGCAGGCCAGCCTGACCTAGAATGAAGCAAAGCATTCCTAAGTTTATGCTTGTATGGAAAAACAAAGGACTGTCCATAGGTGCTTTGAAGCGACAAAAATTACACTAGTGCCTGGTGCGGGCACCTTCTAACGTTCTGAAAAATCACTAATTTCTGCCAAACACCACAGCCTGAGACCGAGCATCTGAGCATGGAAGATGATCACCCACAATCCCGCAGTGAGAGAGAGAGAGAGAGAGAGAGAAGGAGAGACAGAAGAACGACTGGCTCAGTTGTGATCCTGTGACATACAGCATCAGGTACTACTCTTATTGCAAGGCATTGTTCATTTATCAAGTTAAAATTTATTAGAAATGTTTGCTCATCTTGCGGAACACTTGCAGAAGTTACTTGCAATCCAAGGTTTGCTGTATACACAAGATTTGCTTCTTTATATAAAACACATTTTTCCTTGCAGGTATTAAATCTGTAGACTTAGACTCCTCCCCCTGCCTTTCCCAGTAGAAAAAACTCTGGGTTTAAAACATCTGATTTGTTTCCAATTATCTCAAGGGCTGTCACAAAATTCTCTAAACCAAATTAATTTTAATTAATTTTACTATTTAAGAACATGTAAACTATAGTGCTTTCAGAAAATGAGGCAAGGTGTCATGAAATGATGACCATAGAGCAAGGTGAGGAATCAACTGATGAAGAATGCTTCAATCAGAAGAAACAGCGTACTCAAAGGCTTAGTGGAAAAAAGAGACAATGACAAGTTTATGAAACAGAAAATAACATCAATCAGATTTCTGTGGAATTCAAAGGTGAGACACAAAACTAAATAGATAAGCGGGAGCAGATCATGGAAAGCCTTAAACATCTTGCTGGAAAATTAACCTGTATATAATAAAGGAAACAAGGAGCTTTTTGAGGAAAAGAACCGTAACTATGTGTTAGGCATCATGGAGAGCAAAGGAAAACCATTCAACTTGACCCATCTGCTTGAAGATTCGCAATGATGTGAAAACAAAGGAAAAAAATAGTAGAGGATACAACCATTATTAACTATTAACTAGTTACCAACTGTGTAGTGTTAAAATATGGCATGCTTTAAATTCTTAGCAGTTGACTTGGTTGTGAATGGCATCCTCCTAGAGTTAGAAAGAGGAAAATAGCCTGGAAAAATAGTCTTTGATGACCTGGCTGATTTGCTACATGTTCAATATCAACAGCATTTGGTTGAACACATGGGTTTAAAGTAACTAGACTAAAACTGGTGTTAGCATATATAGAGTGTTGACCAGTGTGTGCTGCATGTCCACAAGAGGTATTTTTAGAGATAGGAGCTAAAGCAAGAAAAGAAAACTAGATGTGTATGTATGTGTGTATAGATGGATATAGAGAAAAATACGTAAATAACTCAGTTTGGAACTCTGAAAATCCTCTGAATTTAATATGATTTTGAAATCTAAGAATATTTGAAAATGTTTTGTAAGGCTGCATTAGGTTACATAAATGTGCCCTATTAAATGCATATTAGTCAGAAATAAGCCTCATAAGGAAATCTAGGCTAGATTTATTCAAAATGAAGTCTCAATGCAAAAAGGATTTGTCTTGCTAAAGAACAAACTGAGTACAGAAAGTTAGGTGCACCAATGAAAGAGTTAAAGTAATTCAAAGAAGACAATGTTTCTTTAAGTTGTTCAGGAATGTTTTGAGATCTCAAAGAATCATAAATAACAGGGAAAAGACTATAAATGTTTATAGAACTTTATCAAATCCCTGTGTGGTCAATGGTAGAGGATAAGGCATCTCTCACCAGAATTTTTCTTACTCTATACCCATCATATTTAGATTACATCAAAATATTGACATTTCTACCTATTATTGGGAAACTAGTCAATAGATTTAAAATATTAATGGGAAATTTTGATTCAGAAATAGTGTTACAGGTTTTTCCTTTCCCTTCCATCAAAAGCTAATTTTCAAAATCATAATATGTGCAGAACTATTTTAGGCAGTATTTCAGTGGCTGCCTGCCAAGTGTAAATTTAAAATATAATAATAAATAAAATATTTCATTTCATTTTATTCTTCAAGTATCAGGAGTTTAAACATTCAAGAAAATTCTTTCAAACTAAGCACTATTATTCTTCGGCCTTTAGTATGGTAGATAACAAGACACCAAATGATTAAATCAGTTTTATGTGTGAAATACTGTTTGTTCTATCCAAGTCTTGTTCATATGTTAAAGGGTAACTAAAGTTATCGAACTTCAATTATGCCTTCCTTAAAGACTTTAACCTAATTGATTTCTTACTACTCTGAACTATAGGATAATTTAAAAAAAAATTTAATGTTTATTTATTTTTGAGAGAGAGAGGCAGGCTGCAAGCAGGGGAAGGAGCAGAGAGAGAGGAAGACACAGAATCAAAAGCAGGCTCCAGGCTCAGAGCTATCAGCACAGAGCCCGATTTGGGGCTCAAAACCACGAACTGTGAGATTATGACCTGAGCGGAAGTCAGCTGCCTAACCCACTAAGTCACCCAAGCGCCCCTGGTAGATAATAACAAGACACCAAATGATTAAATCGTTTTATGTGTGAAACACTGTTTGTTTTATCCAAGTCTTGTTCACACGTCAAAGGGTAACTAACTAAAGTTATCCAACTTCAATTATGCCTTCCTTAAAGACTTTAACCTAATTTATTTCTTACTATTCTGAACTAATAGGATAAGTTTTGATTCCACAAAATTTAGCCCTGAAATATATTCCATAAACTACGTTTTATTATGGTCAACTGTCTTAAAATTAAGAATACTTAGCAGGGTTAAGCACATTGCAAATCCTAAAAAATGCTTGTTGATAAACATTTTAGCTTGCCCAATATACTATAGAAGCTTTGTGATCTAATCACGGACATAATAATGTCGTTCCCTCTTTATATCCATTACACTGAATGAATGAATGAATGAATGAATAAAACTGATGATTCTTAGTCCAGGGTTATGGGGGAGAAAAAGTCAAGGATTACTTCAGAATTTTGATGATGTGGCAAAGAATCAAAGAGTAAAAAGAGAAAACAGTGAGGAAGTGATTTTTGGAAAAGGTGTTTCATTCTGCATTTTTCATGTTTAGTTTATACACATATGTATTGCCAATGGAAGTTTCCAGTAAGGCAATTTTAAATTTAATTGTTCTTTCTTTTACCATCAAATATTAATCGCTATCATTTTATGAGAACTTAAAAACTTCAGGTAGTATACCTGAGCTTTGTAAGAGTTTTATAAAACATTTTACACTTAATTTTAAAAAATATTGTTAAACAGTTATCATGATACCAGTTTTAAAGGTTAATAATCATGCCAAAAGCTTGTCCCAGTTCACATAGCTGAGTGGGAGATTCATGATTCTTGTCCACATATATCAGATTACAAAACCTATGATCTCAATAACCTTATTCTATGTCACTACTAATTTATTAAGTAAATGAATTTTTCAGACATTACACAATGAGTTGTAAATGCAAAGACAAATAAAAATGGTCTTTGACATTGGCTAGGAGTAAAGAAACCAGGACAAGATGCTATGTAATCAGACACATGCATTTGCAGACATATGTACACTATTCTAGAAAGGAATTAGCATATTCTGATGGGGCACAGAGAAGATCAGGAAAAGTAAGGACTTGGGGTATAGTTCATACTTGGCAACCAAATGAACAGTGATGATGTGAAAGTGACTATTTCCGAAAAAAAGAACCATACTAATGGAAGAAAAATGGCAGTGGACAGGAATTTGGAGAAGAGGGAGCAGACCAGCAGTCCAAGAAGTGAGGGAAAAGAATTAATATTCTTTAAGTACCTAGATGTAAAACTTACCATATCATTTCATATAAATAGTTTTCTCTTTCAATTATTAAAGCTATAGTAAGGACTAAGTGTTATCACTGACATTTTGCTTATGAGAAAACTAGGGCTTAAAGAGGCTGAGTGAATTGACCAGGACACAACTATTAGGTGATGGAATCAACACTGCTACTTGCCTTTGGTTGGATAAAGGTCACACATTCCCTTTCCACTGTGGCCACTGTAAACTCTGGAAGCATCTTCTATTCTCAGGTATGCCTGAATTATCAGGGGATAAATACAAGCAAGAGAGGAAAACACCATAAAAAGAGCAAGAACGTCTGATTGAAGATCTCTGCCTAGAACCGAGATACCACAGCTGGGGAAATAGATTTTTAAAATGCACTCTGAAGAGGATAGTGTAAGTACGTGCATGTTTTGACCTTGATCTGAGTGAAGCATTAAAACAAAAACAAAATGTGCAAATAAAAAACAAAAAAAAATATAAGAAATTCCTTAAACACTACACTGCATATGGGATACGGAATTTCTAATTACATTCTGACAAAATCAGTTCATTCATTTCTTTTTTAAAAAGTTTATTTATTTTGAGAGAGACAGAGAAAGAGAGGGAGAAAGGGAGGGAGGGACAGAGAGCAAGAAAGAGTGACAGAATCCTAATTTGGAGCCCAACTCAGGATTTAAACTCACGAAACTTGAGATCATGACCGGAGCCAAAACAAGAGTCAGACACGTAACTAATTAAGCCATCCAGGCACCCCAATTCATTTCCTAGTTATACGAAATATATTCTATGTAATTTTATCTTGAGAGGAATAGATTTTAATGTTCATATATTTCCATTTATAAAGAGTTCAAGAGAATATGATCATAAATTAAAATCACATAACCCACAAAAAACACAATGAGTAAAGTCAGAAGAAAGAAAGAATGAAAGAAAAAAAGAAAGAAAGAAAGAAAGAAAGAAAGAAAGAAAGAGGAAAGAAAGAAATGCATAACATTAAATGTGATATCAAAAAAAGAAAGAAAAGATGAAAATGAGTAGTCTACACATACACAACTGAAGAAGTAGGGAAAATAATTTGATAATACTAGAAGAAAGATACAATAGAGATTGAGAAAGCCAAAAGTTGGATCTATGGAAAGTTTAATAAATATGACAGATAATTGGCAATATTAACAAAAAAGGAGGAAGGATCAAATAAACAATGGGAGGAAAGAAAAATGAGGCATGATAGTTATGCAGCATAAATTAAAATCATGATTTTATGAATATTTTTAAATCTAAAACTTAGTTAAAATGCACAAAAATTAATCAAGTAGCACTAGAAACTATGAATAGTTTTGTAATCATTAAAGTAACGAACTAATGACTCTATAGAAAACCACAAGCTCAGAATGTTTTATAACTACTACTGGCAATACGACAGGAAAGAAATAATTCCAGTATTACTTAATTCTTCCAGAATACAGAAGAGGAAGTTTTCTTAATCTATTTTATGAATCTAATAAAACATTGTTAAACATAGAAAATACACACATACACACAGAGGACAGTACAGTAAAGGTAAATAGAGGCAAAATACTAATCAATGATTTCAATTAAATATTTTAAATCATTAAGTTTTGTGATGCTTTGTGATACAACAAAAGACAATTGCAATTAAATGGTTGAAAATTTTATCTTTGACAAAGAAGGCATTGTAGAGAGGTGGAAAAGGATGAACTATTATATGTAGTACAGAATCTTTTTTCAGATAAAGTAAAACTTCCTTATGCTAGCTACACAAAATAGTAACAGATGGATTAAGGATTTAAGTGAGAAAGGAAAACTAAAACTTTTTGAAGAAAATATTAAAAAGTCAGATAAAGAAATAACATTCATAATACAAATAATTAAGAATTTGAATTTAGAATAAATATAAAATAACATTCATAATACAAATAATTAAGAATTTGAATTTAGAATAAATATAAAATAACATAAGTAAATATAAAGTAAAATAAAAATAAATTCTATAGGGGCACCTGGGTGGCTCAGTTGGTTAAGCGTCCCACTCTTGGTTTTAGCTCAAGTCATGATCTCATAGTTTAGTGAGTCCGAGCCCTGCATCGGGCTCTGTGCCTATAGTGCGGAGGCTGCTTGGGATTCTTTCCCTCCTCTCTCTCCCTGCCCCTACCTCGCTTCTCTGTCTCTCTCAAAATAAATAAACAAACTTAAAAAAAATTAAAAAAAATAAATTCTATAAATGATAATAACCCAATAGACAAACGGACAAGAGAGTTGAATAAACATTCCACCAAGAGGATATACAAATAAAAAAGAAATATATGCAAAGGTATTCAACCTCACTAGTAACTAGAGAAGTACAAATTAAAAGCACAGATGTGGTTCAGGAAGATGGCGGCGTAGGAGGACGCTGGGCTCACCGCGCGTCCTGCTGATCACTTAGATTCCACCTACACCTGCCTAAATAACCCAGAAAACCGCCAGAGAATTAGCAGAACGGAGTCTCCGGAGCCAAGCGCAGACGAGAGGCCCAAGGAAGAGGGTAGGAAGGGCGGCGAGGCGGTGCGCGCTCCACGGACTGGTGGGAGGGAGCTGGGGCTGAGGGGCGGCTCGCCAGCCAAGCAGAGCCCCCGAGTCTGGCTGGCAAAAGCGGAGGGGCCTGACTGTGTTCCGACAGCAAGCGCGACTTAGCGTCTGGGAGGTCATAAGTTAACAGCTCTGCTCGGAAAGAGGGAAGGCTGGAGGACAAAGGGAGGGAGAGCTGCTGAGCCCCCGGAGGACAGAGCTCAGTTTGGTGGGGAACAAAGGCGCTCGCCAGCGCCATCTCCCCCGCCCATCCCCCAACCAAAATCCCAAAGGGAACCAGTTCCTGCCAGGGAAATTGCTCGTTCCACACAAACACTCAACTCTGTGCTTCTGCGGAGCCAAACCTCCGGCAACGGATCTGACTCCCTCCTGCTGCCAGAGGGCCCCTCCTGAAGTGGAACACCTAAGGAGAAGCGAGGTAAGCCTGCCCCTCCTGCCCCCGTGCACCTTGCCTACCCACCCCAGCTAATACGCCAGATCCCCAGCATCACAAGCCTGGCAGTGTGCAAGTAGCCCAGACGGGCCACGCCACCCCACAGTGAATCCCGCCCCTAGGAGAGGGGAAGAGAAGGCACACACCAGTCTGACTGTGGCCCCAGCGGTGGGCTGGGGGCAGACATCAGGACTGACTGCGGCCCCGCCCACCAACTCCAGTTATACACCACAGCACAGGGGAAGTGTCCTGCAGGTCCTCACCACTCCAGGGACTATCCAAAATGACCAAACGGAAGAATTCCCCTCAGAAGAATCTCCAGGAAATAACAACAGCTAATGAACTGATCAAAAAGGATTTAAATAATATAACAGAAAGTGAATTTAGAATAATAGTCATAAAATTAATCGCTGGGCTTGAAAACAGTATAGAGGACAGCAGAGAATCTCTTGCTACAGAGATCAAGGGACTAAGGAACAGTCACAAGGAGCTGGAAAGCGCTTTAAATGAAATGCAAAACAAAATGGAAACGACGACAGCTCGGATTGAAGAGGCAGAGGAGAGAATAGGTGAACTAGAAGATAAAGTTATGGAAAAAGAGGAAGCTGAGAGAAAAAGAGATAAAAAAATCCAGGAGTATGAGGGGAAAATTAGAGAACTAAGTGATACACTAAAAAGAAATAATATACGCATAATTGGTATCCCAGAGGAGGAAGAGAGACAGAAAGATGCTGAAGGGGTACTTGAAGAAATAATAGCTGAGAACTTCCCTGAACTGGGGAAGGAAAAAGGCATTGAAATCCAAGAGGCACAGAGAACTCCCTTCAGACGTAACTTGAATCGATCCTCTGCACGACATATCATAGTGAAACTGGCAAAATACAAGGATAAAGAGAAAATTCTGAAAGCAGCAAGGGGTAAACGTGCCCTCACATATAAAGGGAGACCTATAAGACTCGTGACTGATCTCTCTTTTGAAACTTGGCAGGCCAGAAAGGATTGGCACGAGATTTTCAGTATGCTAAACAGCAAAAATATGCAGCCGAGAATCCTTTATCCAGCAAGTCTGTCATTTAGAATAGAAGGAGAGATAAAGGTCTTCCCAAACAAACAAAAACTGAAGGAATTTGTCACCACTAAACCAGCCCTACAAGAGATCCTAAGGGGGATCCTGTGAGACAAAGTATCAGAGACATCACCACAAGCATAAAACATACAGACATCACAATGACTCTAAACCCGTATCTTTCTACAATAACACTGAATGTAAATGGATTAAATGCGCCAACCAAAAGACACAGGGTATCAGAATGGATAAAAAAAACAAGACCCATCTATTTGCTGTCTACAAGAGACTCATTTTAGACCTGAGGACACCTTTAGATTGAGAGTGAGGGGATGGAGAACTATTTATCATGCTACTGGAAGCCAAAAGAAAGGTGGAATAGCCATACTCATATCAGACAAACTAGACTTTAAATTAAAGGCTGTAACAAGAGATGAAGAAGGGCATTATATAATAATTACAGGGTCTATCCATCAGGAAGAGCTAACAATTATAAATGTCTATGCGCCGAATACCGGAGCCCCCAAATATATAAAACAATTACTCATAAACATAAGCAACCTTATTGATAAGAATGTGGTAATTGCAGGGGACTTTAATACCCCACTTACAGAAATGGATAGATCATCTAGACACATGGTCAATAAAGAAACAAGGGCCCTGAATGAGACATTGGATCAGATGGACTTGACAGATCTATTTAGAACTCTGCATCCCAAAGCAACACAATATACTTTCTTCTCGAGTGCACATGGAACATTCTCCAAGATAGATCATATACTGGGTCACAAAACAGCCCTTCATAAGTTTACAAGAATTGAAATTATACCATGCATACTTTCAGACCACAATGCTATGAAGCTTGAAATCAACCACAGGAAAAAGTCTGGAAAACCTCCAAAAGCATGGAGGTTAAAGAACACCCTACTAACGAATGAGTGGGTCAACCAGGCAATTAGAGAAGAAATTAAAAAATATATGGAAACAAACGAAAATGAAAATACAACAATCCAAACGCTTTGGGACACAGCGAAGGCAGTCCTGAGAGGAAAATACATTGCAATCCAGGCCTATCTCAAGAAACAAGAAAAATCCCAAATACAAAATCTAACAGCACACCTAAAGGAAATAGAAGCAGAACAGCAAAGGCAGCCTAAACCCAGCAGAAGAAGAGAAATAATAAAGATCAGAGCAGAAATAAACAATATAGAATCTAAAAAAACTGTAGAGCAGATCAACGAAACCAAGAGTTGGTTTTTTGAAAAAATAAACAAAATTGACAAACCTCTAGCCAGGCTTCTCAAAAAGAAAAGGGAGATGACCCAAATAGATAAAATCATGAATGAAAATGGAATGATTACAACCAATCCCTCAGAGATACAAACAATTATCAGGGAATACTATGAAAAATTATATGCCAACAAATTGGACAACCTGGAAGAAATGGACAAATTCCTGAACACCCACACTCTTCCAAAACTCAATCAGGAGGAAATAGAAAGCTTGAACAGACCCATAACCAGCGAAGAAATTGAATCGGTTATCAAAAATCTCCCAACAAATAAGAGTCCAGGACCAGATGGCTTCCCAGGGGAGTTCTACCAGACATTTAAAGCAGAGATAATACCTATCCTTCTCAAGCTATTCCAAAAAATAGAAGGGGAAGGAAAACTTCCAGACTCATTCTATGAAGCCAGTATTACTTTGATTCCTAAACCAGACAGAGACCCAGTAAAAAAAGAGAACTACAGGCCAATATCCCTGATGAATATGGATGCAAAAATTCTCAATAAGATACTAGCAAATCGAATTCAATGGCATATAAAAAGAATTATTCACCATGATCAAGTGGGATTCATTCCTGGGATGCAGGGCTGGTTCAACATTCGCAAATCAATCAATGTGATACATCACATTAACAAAAAAAAAGAGAAGAACCATATGATCCTGTCAATCGATGCAGAAAAGGCCTCTGACAAAATCCAGCACCCTTTCTTAATAAAAACCCTTGAGAAAGTCGGGATAGAAGGAACATACTTAAAGATCATAAAAGCCATTTATGAAAAGCCCACAGCTAACATCATCCTCAACGGGGAAAAACTGAGAGCTTTTTCCCTGAGATCAGGAACACGACAGGGATGCCCACTCTCACCGCTGTTGTTTAACATAGTGCTGGAAGTTCTAGCATCAGCAATCAGACAACAAAAGGAAATCAAAGGCATCAAAATTGGCAAAGATGAAGTCAAGCTTTCGCTTTTTGCAGATGACATGATATTATACATGGAAAACCCGATAGACTCCACCAAAAGTCTGCTAGAACTGATACATGAATTCAGCAAAGTTGCAGGATACAAAATCAATGTACAGAAATTAGTTGCATTCTTATACACTAACAATGAAGCAACAGAAATACAAATAAAGAAACTGATCCCATTCACAATTGCACCAAGAAGCATAAAATACCTAGGAATAAATCTAACCAAAGATGTAAAGGATCTGTATGCTGAAAACTATAGAAAGCTTATGAAGGTAATTGAAGAAGATTTAAAGAAATGGAAAGACATTCCCTGCTCATGGATTGGAAGAATAAATATTGTCAAATGTCAATACTACCCAAAGCTATCTACACATTCAATGCAATCCCAATCAAAATTGCACCAGCATTCTTCTCGAAACTAGAACAAGCAATCCTAAAATTCATATGGAACCACAAAAGGCCCCGAATAGCCAAAGGAATTTTGAAGAAGAAGACCAAAGCAGGAGGCATCACAATCCCAGACTTTAGCCTCTACTACAAAGCTGTCATCATCAAGACAGCATGGTATTGGCACAAAAACAGACACATAGACCAATGGAATAGAATAGAAACCCCAGAACTAGACCCACAAACGTATGGCCAACTCATCTTTGACAAAGCAGGAAAGAACATCCAATGGAAAAAAGACAGTCTCTTTAACAAATGGTGCTGGGAAAACTGGACAGCAACATGCAGAAGGTTGAAACTAGACCACTTTCTCACACCATTCACAAAAATAAACTCAAAATGGATAAAGGACCTGAATGTGAGACAGGAAACCATCAAAACCTTAGAGGAGAAAGCAGGAAAAGACCTCTCTGACCTCAGCCGTAGCAATCTCTTACTCGACACATCCCCAAAGGCAAGGGAATTAAAAGCAAAAGTGAATTACTGGGACCTTATGAAGATAAAAAGCTTCTGCACGGCAAAGCAAACAACCAACAAAACTAAAAGGCAACCAACGGAATGGGAAAAGATATTTGCAAATGACATATCGGACAAAGGGCTAGTATCTAAAATCTATAAAGAGCTCACCAAACTCCACACCCGAAAAACAAATAACCCAGTGAAGAAATGGGCAGAAAACATGAATAGACACTTCTCTAAAGAAGACATCCGGATGGCCAACAGGCACATGAAAAGATGCTCAACGTCGCTCCTCCTCAGGGAAATACAAATCAAAACCACACTCAGATATCACCTCACGCCAGTCAGAGTGGCCAAAATGAACAAATCAGGAGACTATAGATGCTGGAGAGGATGTGGAGAAATGGGAACCCTCTTGCACTGTTGGTGGGAATGCAAATTGGTGCAGCCACTCTGGAAAACAGTGTGGAAGTTCCTCAAAAAATTAAAAATAGACCTACCCTATGACCCAGCAATAGCACTTCTAGGAATTTACCCAAGGGATACAGGAGTACTGATGCATAGGGGCACTTGCACCCCAATGTTCATAGCAGCACTCTCAACAATAGCCAAATTATGGAAAGAGCCTAAATGTCCATCAACTGATGAATGGATAAAGAAATTGTGGTTTATATACACAATGGAATACTACGTGGCAATGAGAAAAAATGAAATATGGCCTTTTGTAGCAACGTGGATGGAACTGGAGAGTGTGATGCTAAGTGAAATAAGCCATACAGAGAAAGACAGATACCATATGGTTTCACTCTTATGTGGATCCTGAGAAACTTAACAGAAACCCATGGGGGAGGGGAAGGAAAAAAAAAAAAAAAGAGGTTAGAGTGGGAGAGAGCCAAAGCATAAGAGACTGTTAAAAACTGAGAACAAACTGAGGGTTGATGGGGGGTGGGAGGGAGGGGAGGGTGGGTGATGGGTATTGAGGAGGGCACCTTTTGGGATGAACACTGGGTGTTGTATGGAAACCAATTTGACAATAAATTTCATATATTAAAAAAATAATAATAAAATAAAAAAATTAAAAAAAAATTAAAAAAAGGAAAAAAAAGCACAATATGATAAGATTAGCTAAGAATTAATAAAAATACTAATTGTTAGTGCAAATGTGGAGAAAGGGGAGCTCTCATACACTACTGATAAAAGCACAAATTGGTAAAATCATGTTGGAATACTGGCACCACCCTCAAAAACTAAATATGTGTATACTCTATGACCTGGCAATTCGACACCAAGAATATACATACTAGAAATTTATATCCATTTGGACTGACAGTCTGACTAAAAATCATGGATGCAGTATATATAAGAGCCCTAGACTGTAAGCAACTCAGATTCTCTTCAAGAAAATGATGGATATGAAAATAATATATTTGTGTAATGGAATAGCATGCAGGAATAAATAGGCACATTTTGAACCAAAAAAAAAAAAAAAACGAAAACAAAAAACAAAAAACTGTTGCTATTTACCAGAATAAAGAATGAATCTCCCAAACATGAAACAGAGTGAAAATAACTATTCAAAAAGTATGCAACCTAAATTATAATGTTTAATGTTATGCATTTAGGTACAATTTTTTAAAAAAAAAGCACAATGTGATGGATAACCAAAATAATTCAAGATGGGGTCATATTTTACAGGAAGTTGTTAGTGGACAGTATCCTGGGGTTTCATACTTACTGGTCATATTCATCTTGCTCTTAGTGGTTATGTTACTATACAAGAGGTGCACATTGGTTTTACTCACTTTTTTGTGTGTATTCTATATATGAACATAGTTAAAATGATAGATTTTTGAACCAAATAAGAAGTAAATTGGGGAAATACATATCAGGTTTCAATTTTAGTGATGTAGGAGTTTGCTGATAAGAAAAGCAAATCAATATGGGGAGATTGGTAAATGTTGAAAGTTTTTGACAGGTGTTCCGTATGAGTTAAATAGGAATGATGAAAAGAAATGCAGCAGTGAAAAGGGAACTGAATCAAGTTAGGAAACTTGAATTTTTAGTAGATCTAGTTCACAGCATTTTTTGACATTCTCTGCTTGACATTTGGTATTCTGTTAAAAGCATCTGTAAAGACAGGTTAACAGTAATAGGAAGGCATTTGTCTATAGGCTTCAGTTCTGTTGAGGGTATACAATAAAAAGACCTTAGAAGCTCTTGTTCTGTTAGCATATTTCCAGAGATCTGAGGAGTGCAGAGTCTGAATCTGGGACATGGAACCAGAGGACAAGCATTCAGGGACCAAATTGGAAGTTAAGACTTCAGGACAAGGTGTTCATTAATTGGCAAGAGAATGCTTGTAAGCAATCTAAGGCATAGAAGAAGGGCATCATCCCATAAAGTGACTCTGAGACATATCAGCACAGCTGAAATTTATTTTCTACATGTGAACAAAGCTGTTATCTTCAAGGAAAATCTTCATGGAAAAATACCCTACATTGGTTCTTATCAGATATACCATGTGTTGCACTGTAAAGTAGATTGTTTTCTTGCATATTTCTTAATTTTTTAATGTTTATTTATTTTTAAGAAAGAGACAGAGCACTAGTGGGGGAAGTGCAGAGAGAGAGAGAGAGAGAGAGAGAGACGGAATCTGAAGCAGGCTGTGTGAGCACAGAGCCCAACCCAAGGATCAAATTCACGAACCATGAGATCATGACCTGAGCCGAAGTCAGAGGCTTAACCGACTAAACTACCCAGGTACCCCTGTTGCATATTTCTTGATGTGGTTTCCTAAGCTAAGTGTCCTAACTCAAAAACCTGCCTCTATTATACAAACCAGGGAATACTGAAATCATATAGAATACTTCAGGGAGATTGTAAAAGCCTAGACAAGTTTTGAGAATGAACAAACATTCATAGAAACCATTTAACTTTCTATGAAATCAAGTTATGGCAAAGGTTTGGGTTGAGGAGAAAGGGTTGTTATTTTTGCTTACTGAGATTCAGAGAAAACAAGATGTTTCACTCTCGGCATCAGTTGCTGGTTTAGGCTGTCTCCATTTTTTTCGGTAATTTGTTCTCAAATTATTGCCATATGATGTTAACCCACACTATTATCAATAAGATTCCTTTTCCTAAATTAGAACTACCAAGACCAGTGAAACTTTTAGGTCTTTATTTTAGTGGACATCTTTCTTAACCTTTTACCTTGTTGACCATTCCTCTGTTTTGAAACTCACTCTTCTTTTGGTTACTGAAGCATCTCTCTTTCTCTCCTTTTACACCTTCTTTTCCCTTGATTTAATACAGCTTTATCTATTATTTTAATCAACATATATTTACTAATGCTTCTACACAGCAGGTAAGGTTCTAGGTCCTGGGAAGATAAGTGGCAATTAAAGCAAATGAGAGAAGTGTCCCCAGTAAGAGTATTAATGAAGTAAATACTTGGTTATCCAATCCTCTGTGAATGTAGCTAATTTTCCCTAAAGAAATTCCTTGTTTTTTTTAGAATGTATTTAGAGAGTAGAGATTAATAAGCTGTTTATGCACATCCTGATTTTTTTTAAGTAAGCTAGGTTGATCTAAACTCTACCAGCAAAGTATAAGAATATATATCTTACAAAATCATCCTTAACATTAAGTATTATCATAAAAGATAAAATCAAAATCAATACATAGGAAGAATCTTTTTCATTGTCTTTGTTGAAATTAAAATTGAAAGACAACTCCAATGCTAATAATTAGGCCTTAATGTTTATAATATAGTTTTATAAAATTATAAGGAAAAAATACCGTGTGTTCAACTGTGTTGGTTTTTTTAAAATTTTTTAATGTTTATTTATTTTTGAGAGAGAGAGAGAGAGAGAGAGAGAGAGAGAGAGAGCATGAGCAGGCGAAGGGCAGAGAGAGAGGGAGACACAGAATAGGAAGCAGGCTTCAGGCTCTGAGCTGTCAGCACAGAGCCCGACATGGGGCTTGAACTCAGGAATGGCGAGATCATGACCTGAGCTGAAGTTGGACACTTAAATGACTGAGCCATCCAGGCACCCGTGGAATGCCTGTTTTTAAACAATACAAACACATCAGGGACTCAAACTGATGTATTCAAAATTATATGTTCACATAATAAAGTGCCAAATGTAATGACTAAAACATAAAATCATAAAAAATAGAAGAATATTTAAGTGAGCATGTCTATTTATTGATCTATATACACTTAGGAAAACTCTAAGCATGAATTGAGAAAATAATGCAAGAACTTTCACTTTTGGTCATTATAGAAGAAATTATAAGAAATTTTCATTCTCACACTAACCATGAAACAAGCTGGATAATATACAAATTTTAATTTGTTTTAAACCCATCAGAGCATTGCTATCTAATACAACTTTCTGTGATAATGAAAATGTTTCCTTTTTGCACTGTCCAATATATCCCTAGCCAAATGTGGTTCTTTAATTCTAGAAATGTGACCAGTGCAGCTGAGGAACCAGCTTTTAACTTACTAGAATTTAATTAATTTAAATTTAAATATATATAGTCATATATGGCTAGTGGCTCTTCTATTGGACATCACAGCATCAGAGAACTGAGGATGCAAAGAAAGCTAAATGCACTAAATTAAAGAAAATGTGGAGCCCTTCACAGAAGAGACCTGAGGCTGTTTTCATCCTTGGCAGAGTAGTAGAAGCTGAGGGAATTCTCCAGAAATGGTAATAAGAAGAAACCAAATGAATTCTTAACATACTTTATCGGTCATAAGTGGGCCGATGTAACAGATTCCAATCCTAAAGAGCTGAGAATAAAGTGCATCTTCACACACCCATCAACACACCCTTCCTTGTCTATCCTGAAGTCTTCACCAAAAGCAAGGAAGTGTGCCAAGTCTGGGAAGTGGGCAGGAGAGCTGAGGGACATTTCTCTCAGCACAGGAGAGGTCTTCACTTAGTGCAGTGCAGCTACTGGCTGAAGGCTGGGGTTAGGGAGAAGATGGAGAGAAATACATAGCTTTAGTAAAATGTACTGCTGTGACTCTCCAAAGGCTGGTGCTGGTGCACCAGGGTGGAGGAAGATCTGTTGAGGCTCAGAGAAGCAGGGACAGAGTTGAAGAACAAAAATAACTCTCCAGTAAAGTGGCAGCCAGACAGTAAAGTGACAGCGGTCCTTGTAGTATTTCCAGTCCATATTTTCTAACCCTTACCTAAGAACTTCAAAATATTTAAAGATATATGTGAACTTATTACAGATAAAGATGCAACAAATCCTAGGTCAAGCTCAAATATAGATTAGGTTAACTCAGCATCTCCATACTAGTGGTCTGAAAAAAAGAAGTATGCCCTTACTTGATCTTGAGATATCTATTATTTACTTCACTCTTTACTGTTCTTTTAGATACAATATTTTGGGGGGCAGGGTGAGGAAGGGAAAGCAAAATACAAAAAAAAAAAAGCAGGAAAATTCATGGTCAAGATAGGAAATAGTCAAGACGGTCAATAAAAACAAATCCCAAAAAGATGCATATACTGAAAATTTTAAATTAGTCCATTTCCCAAACCCAAATGCTCGAGTCAGACAATGAGCTGAAACACTATTTCATATGGTATATACTATATAGTTGCCTGAATCTTGATGAGAACCCAGTAGGCTCAATATTTCAACTCTACTTGCTTTTCACATTTGGTTTGTTTCTGTTTTAGCTGCATGAAACAAATGCATTTTTAGTGGAACAATATATTAATTTTTCTATTTGTACTTTATAATAATCTCTCAGTGTTTAGGATGTGCACAGATTAGGCACCCAAACTATAAGTATATGATAGGACCTTGAATTACTGACCCTATTTATTATTTAACTCATTTGTTTGTATAACATAACTCTGCTAGATCGAGGAACTGTTGTATACAACACATTAACACAAATCTTCATGTGTAGGATATTTGTATTCCTGCATATTTAAAAATTATTTATAATGCTTCATATATCTTAAGCAGTACATGAAGAAGTATAAGTTCACAGGATGTTGCTTTCATACATCCTATGTTTGCCCACAATGTTGATTTCACATTCCACAGTGCAATATACCAATTACTACCTATCTTTAACCTAGTTAATCCTTGGCCCTTGAAATTTTATCCTTTAAATAGATATTGGGACAGAAATACTAGTGAAAATGTAGAATAAATAACCCTGGATTCTTTTTTCATTTACATGTCTCTATTTCTGGTTCTGTGGAGGAAGGTGAAACTTCCCTCAGCTTTTACCTCTCATACATTTTTTTTTCCTATTTTGGGACCTCATGCATCTCTGGGTTGACAGAACACTGACTAATATTCCTCAAGTCTATGGCTTCTGAGTGGTATAGGGTGAAGTATATTTGGGTTTAGTGAACCAGCTCCCATCTTAATATGAAAATCCACATTGGATAAATGCGTGATTTATATGATTTGTAATTTAAGCAAAGTCATAATCTGTGTTGTGATTCATGGGAATTTAAGGTATCAGGGTAATTAAAATGCATTAGCAACATAAAAATCTGATTTATCTGATTTATTCAAGGCCAAGACCCTTGAATCAGTTGTGGATTTGTTTGTTTGTTTTTGCCAAATTTTTCATCACAACTGCTGATAGCAAATGTAAGTAACTAAATTTCAGAAATGTATACCTATTTTGCTGAACTTCCATGGAAGGTAGTAATAAGCTCATTCACACCAAAAAAGAACTTCTATCGTATTTTTTTGTTATCACTCACATATTGAATAAATAAAACCAGACTATTTATGACAAACTAGCCTATCAAATTAAATGTGATTATTTACCCACGTTTCTCCAATGGGGCTACCCTGCAGTAAGAGCACACACATTTTTTTAAAATGTGAAATGCCTTTTACAGAGCTATCAAACTGAACATTTTTGTGTATGTAGTCACTTTAATTTCAAAATCATTGCACTGCCAATAGAGGTACAATGTGATCCCACATGTCAGTCTCAGACCTACTCACAGTAAATTCTTTGCACGAATTGCTCTGCTTTTGTCAGTATCATCCAACTGCCAATTTTGCTCATCCTCCTGTCTTCTAACTTGCCATCAGAAAAAAGAACACTCCAGCTGCTTCAGCACATTTTGTGTTTTGTGGGTTCTGTGAATGTATATGCCTGTGTTTAATGTTATAGCCGTGATGTTCTATCCTCCCCCACATAGCCATATATTTCGAAACAATCTGTGAAGAAGCAGCTCTGAAAATAAAATTAAATCAACAGGAATTAAATAGAAGTGGTTGTGATATAGCACTTACTAGTGTCCACCCCCATGGAGATTTAATAACACCCACATTCCCGGATAAAAAGTAAAATCGCCACACCTAAGTTTTTTTCCACACTTCAGTTTTTTTTTTTTCCTATTTTCATCTAGTAATAAATTCGTTCACATTATCCTTATCGACTCAAAGGGGAAATATAAAGCATAGAAAACTCTAACAATTTTTAAATCATATGAATATTTTAAACTACATTTGTAGTTTTTTTGACCTCATATATTTTTATATTCTTATATGTAAACGGTAAAGTCAGGGGAAAATATCCTCATATTTAAAAGATGCAATGCTTTTCAAAATTCCTTTTCTGATCTTTTTGAAAAGTGTCTTGAATAGTGATTTGTACTAAGCAAATAAAGGTGTAGTTTCTGATCTTGAGTTTTGTTAAGTTGACAAAAAGGCAATCATTAATTGCAATACATGTATTCTGGTTTTTTTTAATTTTTTTTTACGTTTATTTATTTTTTGAGAGACATAGAGCACAAGTTGGGAAGGGGCAGAGAGAGAAGGAGACACAGAATCTGAAGCAGGCTCCAGGCTCCCAGCTGTCAGCACAGAGCCCGATGCAGGGCTTGAACTCACAAACTGTGAAATCATGATCTGAGCTGAAGTCGGACACTTAACCGACTGAGCCACCCAGGCGACCCTATTCGGTTTTTAAATAGAGCAATGTGCAAGACAGAACGGTAAAGCAAGAATCTAGTGATTATTTCTTAGAGTTGTGGTCAAAAATCTAAATTTTTCAGATGAGGAAGTAATTGATAGGTCTTGAGGGATGAGCAGGGGTTCACTTGTATGTTTTATTATTAAGTATAGATTCTTGTTAAGCTAGGTTTGATTTTTTTGGCACTTAGATCTGTCACGTGAAGGTGATTGCTGATCATATTGTGAAACTCTGCTAATAGTCAATTTCTTTTTGCTGTATCAATTCCAACAACATATTAGGATATATTGCCATGAAAGAAAATATATATTATTTTATAGGAATTATTCAACTATCATACTTACCATCTATATTTGCATAATAGTATCTGAAGACAGGTCTTTATTTTTCTAAACTCACAGTTATGTTCTGGCATTATCAGCCAAAATCCTGAAACAGAAAATGAAATATTTCCTACCTTGTTACTTAATCTCATTATTCTGATGTGCTCCCACTACATCTACCATTTTAAGGACTCAAAGCAATTTTGTACTATGATAAAGGATGTTGGGTTCAAGCCTCTGTGCAAAATAATCAAAAGGTGCTTCCTGGTCTGCCCACTACTCTCAAAGCAATTGTTACCTAAATTGTTAAGTACCAAAATTAAACCCTCTATGCCAATTAACTATTTACTGAATTGGTTTATAAAATATACCACTTTCTCCTGCCATTCTTAATGTAATTCTTAAAATAACGCCTGTATCTTAATTGCTAGGGCAGGTGACCACATTATTTTAAACTTGTAAATTTCATGAACTAAACAGTGTAACACCCCAAAGCTTAGTAAAGTTGGTTAAGGGAAATTCTGAGTTTTGTTTTTCATCTTCTTCTTTTTTACTATTCAAAGAAAATGCAAATTTGAGTATTATAGGTGAGAAAAAAACAGAGAAGATAACAGAAAAAGCTGACTTTTCAGGATTCTAAACACTGAACTTTTAAGAAATACAGAAAATCTGAATTAGAATTGCAGTCAAATGCTCTACCACTGAGCTATACCCCTGAAAATCTGAATTAGAATTGAATGCTCAGAGGAGTACATATTATACCTTATAATAACTGTGCATTTTATCTCCCAATATCTTCTTGAGAATGAGGATCATGTGTAGTGTCAGGTATATCATAGACCCACTATAAGTACTGTTGAGAGAATGTGTGGATGGACATTATTCAACAGGAAGTTTTAAACATACAGAAAGCTTGATAAATATGGATTTGTGACATGCAATGGAAAGACTATAGAAAGAGTATCTTCACGGAGTCTCTGAATAAATTTTCCATAAGTAACTTTAGATATTGGCAGGGAAATAGCTGATTCCATTGCATAATTAAAATAATAACCAACCAGCTGGAATCTCTTTGCTATTCAGATCCCTTTTCTCCTGATGACCTTTTCATAAGCCAATGTAAGCAACTGAGAGAATCATGACAACAAAACATTCTGACCTAATTATATACCATTTGCAGCTGTTTCAAATTGAGATTATGCTAGACCCAGTAAATGAAATTTAAAGAAAATATAATCGATTTGAGAAATTGGGATATCTAACAATGTCATGTTTCCTGGGGATATGTACCCTCTGTAATATTTTATGAATATGATCTAAAATCCCACATTCCTTTGCATTCAGAACCTTTGAACCTTTGCAGACAGTGCTAGGTCATCATTCTTGCATCAACTTTCATGATGCTCATTAGATCTTACAACCAAAAGCTGTTGACAGTCCTTCTCTCTCAAATCTTTCATCAATTCATGCTTACATGGCCTGAGTAGAGCTAGTAATTTGCATGCCAAGATGCCAAAATGCAGCTGTTACCATTTCATGACTGCACATAATTATCTTAAAATATAGGTTCTTCCAGTGTGATATATGAAACTACAGGGTAGAAAATGGCCACTTGTTCCTTGCTTTGCTTGTATATCAGTTTCACCTACATCCCTTACTCCTGGTTGTACTCTTAATCCATTTTCTGTGTAACATTCTTTTGCAATGAAAATATCTAATTTCCTCTTAAACTTATTTATACCACTTGTTTTAATTGCCATATGTTTCTCATTATTTCTTATATTTATCACCCACCAAACAAAACCTAACAAAAATCATTCGGAATGAACTAATGCATGCACGAGAATAAAAGGTTGCATGTCCTATTTCATTCCACTGAATATGCCTAACCACATTGAATTTGTAACTCTTCCCCTTGCCTGTCCCACTTAACCAATGGAAATATCTGATAAATAAGGACATTACAAAATTCCAGGTAGTTTACAAAGATCCCAGGTGTATTAATAAGTTGGCCATCTTGAAAAGAAAGAGCAACTCCTTCAATGTTTTGTGATTTAATTTTATTCTTGGATTTCTATGACATACTTTTCTCCTTGGACCATGAACAAATAAGGTTATTATACTGATTTTTTATGTGTGACTTGTAGAAAATGTCCACTAATCACACGTTCGTGTTTCAGAAAGATAAATCCTTGGCTTTATCAGGTAGGTAACTATACTGATCTCAAAACAAAGACATTAGTGGACTTTTTGCCATCTCTCAGTGGGTGAAGAACTGTTAAATTAGATAATACAAAAGGATATTTTTTTACAAAATAAAAAAACATAACCAAGATTTTTATTGTTAAAATTGTTTTATTAAGCATGGAGTAGGGCATTCTTAATTTTAAAGAGTTGATTTCAATGAGCTATAAGGCAACCCATCAAAATGACAGAAAAATTTTTTTCTTATGTCTTATGTACCATCTCACCAGCTAATATAATAAGAGTTAAAATTCTTCCATTCAAAAATTAGGAAATAGAGCATTTTGTAGTCATAACATTACTGAAGACATCTGGCAGGACATGTTAATAACAGAGTAAGAGTTTGACATGTAGACTGTCAGTGCGATTTTTTTAAGTGGAGAATAAACATGGAGAAGACGATCAAGAATTTTAGTAAATCAAACACAACTCATGGCCACCATAGTAACAGTATTAAGCCAATTTGTTGTGCTCAGGAAGAAGTGGTTCAAGAGGATAAAGGAATTAAATGTGAACAGGAAGGATTCATGCTCATACAAAAATGGACACAAGCACTTAAGAGTGCATGCAAAACTGCCCATATTTAGTATAATTTCATAAATCTCATCTCCAAAATTCTTCACGCAGTTACTCTGCATTTTGTCTAATGACCGTCACAATTTAATTAGCTTAGATTCACACTTAATTTTTTGTCTCAAGAACTGGACGATATTAGCTCAGTTGACACTTCCAGGAAGATATTCTGCTTCTAAGAGTGGGAGTTGTTGATCAGAGGAATTAACTTAGGCTTCAATTTAGAATAGAGAATTTACCATTCTAATATCAAATCAGAGTTTGAAATTCAATTTCTTTATTTGATTTAATTAAAATTTGCCTGTAGTCCTTCATTATGTAAACCATGAAGATAAAATAATCCGAAAGACAATGATAGAGTATATTTCTCTTGCTTTAGAAATTCAACATTGCAGTCTCTGCTTCTTGCATTGCACATCGCTGGAATTGTCTAATTTATAGCCTTTCAAATATTTTGCCAAGTCAGGAATAAAATATGATTTTATCATTAGACTTTTTTTGCCTTGATATGTTCAAATAATGGGTGGGTTTAAAGATACCAGCAGAGGCCAGGCATTGTATAGTACTTTTTGGTTTATCACACCAGACCAAATGTACTTAATTAGCTGAGGTCAGCTAAACGACAAAGACCTAGATTTAAATAAAACTCATTGTGTTAGTTTTCACATTTATTTTTATATTTCCTTGTCAAGCATTTTAAACATCTGACAAAATAAAGCACATAATTTTTTTAAAAAAGCTTTTAGGAAAACAAAGAAAATAAAATTTCTGGTATGAAGACAATTCTGGGAAAGGTGCTGGAGTATAGCTGTTGAAGCTGTGATATTGGGTGGAAACGAGGGAACAAGATATTACTTACTGTCACTCACATTCCACCAGTCAATGTGTATATTCTCAGGTGTAACATTGGCAAGTTAAGTAATTAATTCTTTGAATCTCCTAGGCTCCCTTAATAATACAACACTAGTTTATAAAAAGAGATCACAGTGAACCAAAATATTTTATTTTACTTCCAAAGACCTGACTTACTTCTAAAGATTAACTTAGCACTGGGTAAATTTAGGTAAATATTAAATTGGTCATTTTTGTCTGTAGCCAATGAGTCTATTCTCTTTGAAAGATAGATGGCTGGTAGGGAGTGTTTAAAATGTCCCTAATTATTTCTAATTATCTTGAAATCCCTCTGTTAAAGCCAATAATAGGTATTAAAATATAAAAGAATAGTGAGAAAGGTTATTTGTTTTGTTTTTGTGTCTTTTTTAAGTTCATGCTAAAATTATCTTTATAATGCAGAATATACTTTTCCTCCTTTCCTTGTAATAATAGAAGAATATTTACAATAGAGTCTCAGGTGACTCTAACACTTGCAATATAAAATTATCTGTTCAACTACAGCCTCTCCAAACAAACTGAATTTTAAATTCCCAGTTTAAGGAATCAATTAAGTAGAAGATATAATCATAATCAAAACAGTCTTTGGTAATTACATGTGTGATGCACATAAAATTATCAGGTATTATATTAATGTATCTGGTTATAAAACTGTTTTGAATTAGAACAATTATACCATATCTGTTGCCAGGAATCACTTTGTTGCCAAGAATATTAATTAGACATGACGGTGAGTAGCAAATGTGGTATTTTTGTATGTGTACTTCTAACTATAGTGTTGATATAGCTATTTTGATGTATTTTGCTTTGTTTTCCTACTGTTCATCCATTGATGTTAAGTCAAACTGCCAAAATTATAGCTGTCTCATAGTAATGCAGCTCAAGGAGGAGTTTTTTTTAAGTTTCTTGACACATAGTCTGGACCTGACATTCACCTTGAGAGGTGATCAAGCCTCATTTGTTGCCCCTCAAAGATATTTAACATAGTCTAGAAAATTGAAGCTATACTTTTTGGTAATTCTTAAATGTATTTAACTCAATTGTAGGAATTACTCCTTATAGTAAATATTTGTGGCAACTCCAAATCCTTGATGTTGTGATTAACCACAGATCCTTTAGTATATATTTAATCTCAAAAATAAATATTTCCTAAAAATTCTACCATCATCTTCTCTTAAGATTCAGTTGTATGTTTCTAGGAAAAATATATTTAGTAAAATCAGAAGGATATAACTTCCTTCTTTTCCTCCTTCCTTTGCTTCCATATTTTTCCTTCAATTTCCTACTCTGCATATGACAGTGCAGGAAATAATAAAGACCACAAGCAGAGGTGAATAGGTAGATAAACATGAATAAATGTCAACCATACAAAATAATATTTGGAATATCTTCAAACATTTAAAGCACATGCTAAATAAAATAATGCAAAAGTCAAGAGCAGGCAAGTGGACATAAAGTTTGAATTTATTTATTTATTTATTTATTTATTTATATTGTATTTATTTATATATATATTATATATATATATAAGTATATGCATTATATTTATTTACATATATCTAAAGATAAGAAAGTCAAAGAACATTTTTCTAGGATATTTTCCTAGGATAACTCAGAAAGCCAACCACAGGTGTAAAGAATACAAATTCAAGAACGAAAATACTAATTTAACCTAAACAAAATAATTCAATTTAGAAAACTAAACTGTAAAAGCAAACAAACTAACAAATAAACAACAAATAATAGCCAGACATGAAGAAGTACTGGTTACCAAATGTCCTCTTGACCTTAAAAACAAACAAACAAACCAAAACTAGAGAAGTGCATAAAATAAAACAAAACAATGATTTTCAGACCCAAGACAAAAAGCAGTTCAGGGGTCAGCCCTAGAGATAAGAAACAAGAAATCAACCCTACAATCACTGCAGCTTCTTTCCTCGGGCAGTTTCTGAACCACAATGCAGAATAGGGAAAAACCAAGTAGAAAATGGTGGCCTCACTTAGGTAAGGAGCAGGAACCAGTGTCCAGGGAGGATGAAACAGTATGAAATTGAGGGGAAGATTACTGGTGAGAAGGAAGATGTACAGATATATTTAATAAACTATGAAAGGCTTGAGATTTTACTCTAGTTGCAAATTCATTTGCCACAATTTCATGGATATAGTAGAAGACTCCCGGGTCAGAGACAAAGAACTGTTCATTACTCAGAAAATTGTCATTCTGAGGTCTGAGGATCAAGAGGAATTGAGCTAAATACACTCCAAATAAAATTCATTAATTCTAAATTCTTAGTTGTTCTAACAAATAATTGATTATCTAATATAAAAATAGTAGAAATGTATTTTTTTTTGGTTATAGTATGGTGGTATAATATTATTTAAAACTAGATTCTGATTACCTGATTCTGATTCAGGGAAGTGGGTGGAGAGGAAGTGGTCTTAGCCCTGTAGGACCCTATGCCGATAAGCAGACATTCATCAGTCAAAAATAAAATAAAATAAAACAAACAACCTACGAAATAAGTAGATAAAATTTAAACTCTAAGGCAACCACTAAAGCAGTTTTTTGAAAGGGTTTAAATAAACCAATAGTAGAAGTAAAATGAAATAATAAAAAGTGCTTGATTAAACTATGAAGTGGCAAAACAAGAAGAAAAATTAAATAAAAATACATAAATAGAAAAGAACTAGTAAGTTGATGTATTTTAATCCAGTCAGTTTAGATACCACATTAAATCTGAACAAGCTACACATACCAATTAAAAGACAAATGGACTAAAAAGTTAGATTCAAGTATATGCCGTTTATATATTGTTATGCTCATATATTTATATGCTGTTACTCTAAATGTAAATATTACACAACTTATATATATTTATATAAATATAACAACACATTAAAAATAAAAAGGATGAAAAAAGATATGTAAGAACTATTTTAAAATAACCTGAAGTAGCCACTTAATACCTGAAATGTAGATTTCCTAAAAAGTAATGTTGTCAGGGGTAAATATCTTTACAATACATGAAATAAAACTGATCTGAAAAAAAAAATTGTAGTAAGAGACATGGACATTTATCTTGGTAGTGACAGAACAAGGGAGCAGAAGATCATTAATGATATAGATGACTGTACCACACCATCAACCAACTTAACCTACTTGATATTTATAAAATATTCCACCTGACAACAGCAGAATATACATTAATTGCAAGTACATATGGAACAGCCACTGTTAGAGACTATATTCTGGACCATAACTACAGTTTATCAAATTTAAATGAATAGAAATCAAACAGAGTAATGGAATTGAAATATACATAAATTTTGAGAGAGAGAGGAGAGTAAATAAAAAAATAATTGGAAATTAAACAACACACTTATAAATAACTGTCTGGGCTATCAAAATGCCCACCCTCAGAAAATCAGGTTTGGTGATTTGCTAGAAGACTTTTTGTGGAGAGACTGAAAGTAAATGGCATTTAGAAATGCAGTACATTGGCCAATGTTTGGCTCTGTTAGTCAAAAGCAGGCTTTATCCCAGTCAGAACAAGTAAATGGCTTGGGAATCAGATAATTACAAGTCAGAGAAGATGGAAATCTGTAGGAACAGATTAGAATAAGGGAATAGATTCTGAGGCAAGAAAGCCTAAAAGCCAAGAGCAGAAATGATGGTCTTTAAATCAGAAAACACTTCAGGAAAATGCTATCAAGTCCCAGGAAACCTTCTGAGGAGGAAAGTCGAGAAGGTTCTTCCACTTACTCCAGGCTTATTTAGCTATTACCAGTACTCTGTTAAGACACTTTGATTATAAATGAAGAGAATATTATTCCTTTAGACATTAGGAAGTCAAGAAATAGTTCCCAGATCTCACATTCTTCACAAAATGGGGAAAGAAAAATAAAGAGGAGGGGGGGAAAGGGGGGGAAGGGAAGGGAAGGGAAGGGAAGGGAAGGGAAGGGAAGAAGAAAAGAAAAAGAAAAGAAAAGAAAGAAAAGAAAAGAGAAAAGAAAAGAAAGAAAAAGAAAAGGAAAAAGAAAAGAAAAGAAAAGAAAAGAAAAGAAAAGAAAAGAAAAAGCAGACTATAATGCTGTGACTCACTCTGGTTTTCCTGAAGGTGCAGACACTTCCCTAGGACTATCAGATGGGATCTTGGTAGGTTCTTGAACCATTTCCCATACAATATTTTAGTTTGTGTGTACCCCATCTCCTTTGAACAAAGGTTATGTGAATTAAAGAGGCTTGTAATGAAAATCAAGCAATTCCTAAGCATTTCATTTCCTTTAACCTTGTTTGCTGTGCTGCCTGTCTGGAGCAGATGGCTGGCTGACTGGTACCTTCTCACAATGTTAATAGTCATTATCACTGTGTCATTTGAAGTGTTGCTTCCACCCTGTTTATTTCTCTTTCCTTCTCCCTTTTTGCACATTTTCCTTTCATGTGTGCCACAAATCCCTGATATTCTTTCATGCCTTTTTTCACTTGCTATGGAAATCCTTCTTGATCTGGAAAGATAAAGTAATAATGAGCCTGTGATGTATGAGGTGACTAATGAAGTGTTAAATTCAGCAACTGCTTTCCTAAAAATTCTGGAGGTATGAAATGTGTATTTTTCTCATCAGCACTCATACCGATGGGATTACTGCCTTTAAAAATTAAGACACTCAGGGCAACCTACCATTTTATGACACTTAAAGATACTGCCCTTAAGATGTGTATTCAGTGACATGTATTACACACACAATGTAAAGGTGACCTATTTAATTACATGATACTGAGTCAATGCTAATTCATAAATAAAACTGCTAATTTATGGATGCTTATGAGTCTTCCCCTAACCTGTCAGATCAGCTCTTGAAAGTGCAGTATTTGGTACTAAATCTTACATTCTCATATATTTTTCCTTCTCAGTTCCTCTGTTAGAAAATCTGTCAAATAATGAATTAGTATAAGATCCACTGCTAGCAAAACTTACATGTTCTTTTGTGGCAGAATATTCTAAAAAAATGGCAGGTCTAATATGCAATGTCATTTTAAAAGGAAAATGAAGTCAATTTGGGAAGAAATGCTCAATGTACAGGATTAGAGCATGTGTGCTAGAAAGCACAAAGCAAAGTGGATAATAGAGAGCATGCCCCATAGTCAAATGCAGTAAGATAAATGAGAACACGGTGTGAATACAAGCAGTGTTCCTTCTCCTGAGCAAATCCAAAACTTACAAATCCAATCGCTTAATTTTCCTCCTGATGTTTAGTATAGAGGTGACATACCAAGGTAGTTTTAGATATAAATTCTTATAATAATATCCACTATTACTCACCCATGATTATGCTATTTTTAACTATACAGGATTGTAAAACAATTTCCATGTATCCTTCCCCATATAAGGTTTTTATTATGAAAATTATTATCTGTGAATCTTCATACTTAATTCGCAAACATTCTATGGCTTTCTTTTAAATAATCATAAAATATGGTAAATATGTTTAAATATTGTTATAAAAATGTAAACTCAGAAATCACAGTAAATGTTACAGCTTGGCAAGGCCAAATTCATATCTTCTATGCCATTAGCATCCATAGCAGTTTTACAAGCTAGCATACTGTGCACATGATACAATGAGATACATAATGGATCTTTACAAAAAAAATCCATGAAAATATTAAAAATGCCAAGACTGAATTATAGTTTGAAGAAAATTCTATTTACACAGGTAGAATGATTACTTAACAAAGTAAATTTAAGTGTGAATAACTTACTCCTTAAAAGTGGTTTAGAATATGCTTGTAACCATGTTTACAGCATTTGATTGATTTCTGTCTTTGAAAGATTCTCTAACAGAAAATAAACTTGTAATGAACTGAATTTAAATAAGTACAGTGGAAATGAATCATGGCTGTGGAAAAAAATGTACATTTTTACTGTCTTCAAAATCAAGCACATTAAGGCAAATTAGGGATTTGTCTACTTGTTTAAAAGCTATGAATTACTTAACCTGAAAATTTAACCTAAGCTCAGAAACATAAATCATATTCTAATATATATATATTAACCTGAAATACTTTGATAAACCAGGTTAGTTTAGACAACTCATATAGCTTTCTCAATTCTCTAATTTAATAAATACATAATATCACTTTCATGGAAAGATACAGCAGGCTGTTTTCCTCCTTTGGGTTGCTTTTGTTTTTAATTACTCACACTCATAATTCTTTTAGCAAAAAAAAATATATCGGATTTTTTGCACTTGTAATTTTTTCTTTGCTAATGAGTAAAAACCTTCATTCTAGGGGAGTCTGGATGGCTCAGTCAGTTGAACATCTGACCTCGGCTCATGGTTGGTGAGTTCGAGCCTCACATCTGGCCATCTGGCTCTCTGCTGTCAGGGTAGAGCCTGTCCCCCTCTGGATCTTCTGTCCCCCTCTCTCTCTGCACCTCTCCTGCTCATTCTCTCTCTCTCTCAAAAATAAACAAGCATTAAAAAATAATAAAAAGATTTATTCTAGAATGATTCATAATGTTATTACAACATGTTTCTTGTCAACAATAAAGTCATCATACGTTAATGTACAAGGTGAAGATAAGTCAATGTGTTGGGGGAAATATGTGAACTATAGGAGAAGAAATAAATTGAAGGGAGAAAATTACGAATCATAAATGTGCACCAACATAAGTAGAAAGACTAAGACGGTGGTAAAGGTGGATGATAAATTGTAAAGAAATGAAAAGCAAATTCAAAAAAGAGCAGCTTATAGAAGACTTTAGGCATAAACAAGTATCACAGAAAAAAGAAAAAAGAAAAAATGCACGGAGGGTAGGCAGTCTTTCTTGGACCTGAGAGAGGTCTCAGGTCCTCTTTGAACTTCCTTTTTTGAATGTTAGCACAATATCAATAAATGCTACCCGAGTGAAAAATCACATTTTTTTCCTCTTCCAATTTTTATCTGAATTTTTGTCCTTTTTACTTTTTGTTCTTTGTTGGACAAATTTTAAAACAAATATCCGAATGTGAAGTAACTGACGTCCTGTAACTTCCAGTATTTCTTTTTTCTTTTCTTTTCTTTTCTTTTTCTTTCTTTCTTTTTCTTTCCTTTTTTTTTTTTTTTTTTTTTTTTTTTTTTTTTTTGCTTCCAGTATTTTTTATAGAGATGCATGGAAATTTAGCAGTGGATATTCTTCTCTACACAGGGAAACTAACTCTTGGGAACTTTTATTCAACTATGGCTCTCTGTTAATTCTCCTAAATCTATTGAAAATGGACCCTCATCTTTTGAGAACATATGAGCATGAGAGCATGAGAATATTCTCCTTATTGAATCTCCTCAGGAATATGGTATTTTGGAAAAGATAAAACTCCCTATCCAACATCCATTTCTTTTCTATATTATTGTTTGGGTTGTTATAGAGAATTTTTTCTATATCAAAAACAACAAGAATTAGTGTGACTGCTTCTAAAAAATATTTTTTAAATGAGATATCACTCAATTTTCAACAATAAATTGCTTCAAATTTAGCTTAGATTTTACCAATATAGTTTTCAAGATTAATTCTTCACCAACTTCCATTGGTTTGTTTTTTTTATCTTTCCATCAGTTTGTATATTATCCAATACAAAAAGTCAATTTAATCTAAGTCAGTTTTCAACATTAAGACCAAAACAACTAAATATAATTCAACCAAAAGAGTTCATTTCTGACTGCCATTTTGAATTAACTTCATAATTTTTCTCAAATAAAGTATCCTAAGAGAATGAAACACCACATAAATATAATAGAAATTATGTTATCATTAGTATACCCAAAATGCACATAACTCACAATACAGCAACCTAATAGTCAAAGTTTGGGTATGCTCATGGGAGTTACTCATCTGATTACGTGGGAAAAAATTAACTACTAACCTAATTCATTTACAGAGAATTCTCTAAGACTATTGTATATCTGGTTTTGTGTATTTGTGACCTTTACCTAGAAAGTAGATGTGTTGCTCTTCTAACAAACTGTCACAAACTTAGTGGATGAAAACAATAAACATATATTATCTCACTGTTCTGTAGGGCAAATATTCAACACAGATCACATTGGGCTAAAATCACTACAGTGGCAAGGTCACACTCCTTTTTGGCGGCTTTAGGGAAGAATCTATTTCCTTGCCTTTCCAGCTTAGAAGCTGCCTACATTTCTTGGCTCTTTCAAAGACAGCAGCATCACAATCTCTGACTATAATGTGTCACATCTGTCTCTGCAACTGAGGAAGATTTTTAAGGACTTATAAGTAGATGGGACCATCCTTTATAATCCAGGATAATATACCTATTTCAAGGTTCTTAACCTATATCCCATCTACAAAGTCCCTTTTGTCACATAAGGTAACATATTCACAAATTCTGGGGGATTAAGACATAAATATTTTTAGACGGCCATTATTCTCTCTATCCCAGTAAAACAAATCAAATCCTAGTATGTTTATTTGGCAGTATTTGAAGGTGATTGACACACAATTTTATTTCTAAAACAAAAAATTATTGAAAATAGTATAACTTCCACTTTTCAACAAAAAAGTATATACTATTTCGTCTACATTGCAAACATGTTACTTTAGTGCTACAAAAGCCATGGACCATGTGGTTATATGGTGTAATTCTACAGTGTTTTCCGGGTTTTAGAATATGCAAAATGTGGCCAGGTAAAATTTCATTGCTGAGAATGAAAAGATTAGTGGTTGCAAGTTGTTGGGGGGTAGGGAGAGATAAATAGAACATAGAAAATTTTAGGATGGTGAAACTATTCTGCTATGATCCTATAATGGTGAATACATGTCATTATACATTTGTTGAAACCCATAGTATGTGCAACACCAAAAGTGAATCCTAATGTCGACTATGTATGTTCATCGATTGTAAGTGGGGGAGACTGTGCATATGTGGGGGCAAGAGGTAAATGGGAACTCCATATTCTTTCCATTCAATTTTGCTTTGAATCTAAAATTGCTCTGAAAAAGTAAAATCTATTGAAAAAGAAACAAGAAATCATTGCTTACATCCACATTTTATCATTAAAGAAAATCCAATTCAATATTCCTGACTAGCTGATAATCTCTTCTATCCTCCTTTCTATTCTGTTTAACTTGTATTCATTCTATGCTCTGTGTCTCTCACTCACCAACTCATCCCTGACACAAAACAAATGAAACTCCTTGTCTGCCCCAGACTGTTAGATTTTACTCTCTCCTTCATATCTTTATTATGTAGATTAAGTATCTCTTCTTATGAGATCATTTGTTCCTTTTCCTAAATCCTATGCTTTTTTTGTTTACTATACATCATCATAAAAGTTTTGACAGTTCTTACAGGGGGATGAGATGGGAATAGAAATGGTTGAGTTGGTCAGGCAGATTGGTAATTACAGTATTTTCTTTGGACCAGGGAGGAAGATTGGTAGAGAGAGAAAAAAAAAATTGTGGTTATTTTTATGTTAATGTATTTATATATTTTAATCTCATTATACAATGAAATGGATTCAATTGTTAACCAAGAAAATGGTGACAGTCCTTTCCTGAAGTGGCTAAAATAATATTCCCAATTAGCCAGTTCTGTCTTCTCTGGGTCTCGTGTTGAAATTTGTTCCCTCTTTCTGTACCAGGGTAAGACTTTGGGCTAAAATATAACTGGATCCATGTAAAGTCTTCTGAGTCTTTTAGCCAACATACTTTTCTTTTTTCTCTTTCTTTTTTTTCTTTTCTTTGTAGAGTGAAGCTACAATGCTATACCTCTTATTCTAAACTGAACATTCATAATCATTTCTGTCCTTTTTGGTCACTACCCTTTTTTCTACTGGAACAGCAGCCTCTTTTAGCTGTTTTCTGTACTCTATGGCTTGAGAAACTGCTTTGAAGTAGTTATTTTGAAGGAAAAGCCCTTACTGCTCAGAGTCTAATGGAGAAAAATGGTCTTTCCAATGCAAAGACACAGACACTATGGTATTTTGTTAATGAACATCATTAAATATTGCCCAGGCAGCAGTTCATAAAGAGAAGCTCAAATTCCTTCATCTCCCATATGCTATTCAATTTTGTAAAGTAGGAGAGTGTAAGACTGCAGCCAGGTTTTTGGAAGAATAATGCAAAAGGGGTTAGAGTATACTGAAGATATTTAAAATGGAGAAAGAACTGGGTGAATGTTTGCAACAAGGAAGAGAAGTAGAATATAGGAAAACACCCTAGAATACACATGTGATAAAGGGTTTTACATCAAATAAATAAATGGTCCAATCCTAGTTGCCTGACCTACTCTGATTAGCCAAATAACTGACTAAATTATGCATTCATTTAGGAGAAAATCTGTGAGTTCTTGAGCAACTACATGAAACAGTCATTTTGTCAGGAAATCTGGGAGTGTGGGGGGGAATTAGATACAGACCCTGTTTTAAGATATGCTATATCCATATATAGTATGTATACATACTATATATAGTACTAGGTATCTATATACTATATACTAGAAGAGGATGAATACACATAATAGTTTTGGCCCTGTAAATGTTATAGGAATCTAATGAAGGAAGGGATTCTACCTGGAGGATCAACAAAAGCACAGCTTTGAATAAATAGAACTGAGACATCCTGAAGTAGACAGAGGGCAATTTAAAGCGATAGAAAAACCTGGAGAAAAGGCAGGAATACATGAAGCAGAGAATTTACCTGCAGCATGGATAAACCATAATTTACATATAACAAAGAATCAAGAAGTAAGCAGTCTTCAGCCAGAGAAATTTAGTGTTATATTTCTCAGTTTTGCTCTTTTCAGGATGCTGGTCTTTTCCTCAAGTGGACCTCCTTCATGGCTACAAAATGGTGGCAATCAGCCCCTGGGGCATCATGCTTGTTTGTTATTGATCTCCCTAAGTGGGGTGGGAACTCCACACCTAATCATGAAATACAAACTCTTCCCTGTAGTCCTCTTGGCTCAGCTTGCATCCCTTGACTTCCCAGGGCTAGGTGTTCTTGTATTCCCATACTATGCTCTGGATACAGGAAAAAGTTAGACACTCAATCAAGAAATAGTTTTGCAAGTAAGGAGTTTTCCATATGTACAGGATATAAACAGTGTCCTCACCCAAGATAGCTTGAAGCCAGGCTGTGGCTAATTTGAAACACCAAGATAAGGAGTTTGTATGCATTCTTCAGTATTATATTGCAGAATTTTGGGAAAGGAATGATACAGTAGAGTGGTGCTTTGAAAATACTAACATGGCCACAGAGTATGAAATGAATTACAGTTAGTAGGAGGGGGAGAGTTTGGGGCAAAGTGAAACAGTGAAGCAAGAAAGAAGGAAACAGCTTTAGTCAAGTTGCTATGAAAATGGAGAAGATTACAGAGAGAGGATTTTCAAACTGATTTAATTTGGAAGCAAGGAAATGTAAAAGAATATGTTTTAGTGGCAAGATGGTGATGCAGTTATCTGAGACAGATGCCATAGAAAGAGAGGGCCTGTGGGCAGAAGGGAGACAATGAGTTCACTTTGGCTCACTGCATGGAAAGAAACAAAGGGCACTCTTTCAGCATTCTGTTGGAGTGAGTCTACAGACTTGTGGAAGTGAGGAACAACATCAACAAAAAATTGACGGGGGAAAGACCATAAAAGTGTGATGATTTTGAAGGAAAATCTGCAAGAAAACCCGAAACATGGAGAAGGAAAATAAGAGAGAGTCTTATTGGGAAATAATTCATTACACATATTAAATATGTTCTTTAGTACTCCTCTTAACATAAGTTAAGTTGACATAAGTTGCACATGACACACATACATGCAATTTTTACTAAAGGTAATATGGAATACCGTCTGCTCAATTTAGACAGAAAATTATAAGTTTGTATTCTGATTTCCAAATGAAAATGAAGATCAAGGGTTTTTTTACTTAGCTTAATTTTATATTTGTATCTCTGCTTTCATGGAATATCTTTATTCTAATTACAATAATATAATTACTTACTTTTTATACTCAACACGAATATAATAATTTCAAATAGCAATTTTACCACCAAAAAAAAGAGATGGATAAATGCCGTTTGGGCAGTACTTGTCATTAGGATTTATTTAAAAAGGTCTGTAGAGTTATATACATACAAGATATTCCTCCTCTTTGTGATTATGTTACCAACTTTATGTATAATTAAGATCTTCTATTTCTATTTGAATTTTGCTAATTTTAGAGAAGGCTTTTTTCTTCTTTATTGATTTTAGTTATATAAATATATATTAAATTTAGGTGGGGCGCCTGAGTGGCTCAGTTGTTCCAACTCTAGGTTTTAGTTCTAGGTTTCAGCTCATGATCTCGCAGTTCAGTTCATGAGTTCAAGTCCCACAGTGGGCTCAGCACTGCTGGTGTGGAGCCTGCTTGGGATTTTCTCTCTCTCTCTCTCTCTCTCTCTCTCTCTCTTCCTCCCCCCCTGAAAAGAAAAAAAAAAAACAAAACAAAACAAAACAAAACAAAACAAATAAAATAAAATAAAATAAAATAAAATTAAATTAAATTTAGGTAAATATTACAAAAATGGCAAAGCCTAAAATATAAATCAGGTTATATTCAAAGACATCTGGCATCCATACATGTCCACTTACCGCTATTCCCTTCATCCTCTATATGCAAACACTTCTATTAGTTTTTGGCTTTAACCTTTTTTTAAAATTTTATTTTTAAGTAATTTCAACACCCAAGGTGGGACTCGAATTTACAATCCCCAAACAAGAGTTGCATGCTCTACCGACTGAGCTAGCCAGAAACCCCCTTTAATTTCTTCCTTTGAACATATAAGCAAATAAGCAAATGAATATATTTATGCACAGAAATATATACATATATACACATATGTTTTATACCCCTCTTATGCATACTTAGCATACTACTAAAATATTCTGCAGATTGTTGTTGAGTTTACTCAACTATCTATCTATCTATCTATCTATCTATCTACATATATATATTCATAACACCATACTATTACTATGCTATGAAAGCTTCTCCATTAATTTTATGGTATAGATAGACCATAATTTATTGTCAGTGCTTTCTCAATGGGGTTTTGAGTTTCTTCCAGTCTTTTGCTGTTAACAATAGTGCACTATATAGAGGTTTTGCATATGTTATTTCTTACTTTGAGTTGGGATAGGTCCCCAAGCTGGTTATTCTAGGTCAAAGGAAAATTAACATGAAATATTGCTGGATATCACCAAATATACAGTCTCTGTTGGATTGTATGCCAATAGGGTAAGTTGTCACACCGTGGGAGTTTTGCCATACAGACACATAGGAAATAGTTTAGTTTAAATTTGAATTTCTCTTACTTTGAATGATGTTGACCATATTTTCATGTTTAAAGATTATTTCTTTTTTTTTCCTGTTTAGAGTTCAGTTTGTCCATTTTTATCTTGGTTTGATGGGCTTTTTTCAAAATTTTTATATATTATGCACAATAATCTTTTCTTTGTAACCTATTTTGCAGTTTTTTCCCCCCTTGGTTTGGCAGCTTTAACACTTTCATCACTACCCTCTCTCTCTCTGTCTTTCTCCTTTTTTTTTTTCCCTCCACCATCACCCTGGCTATAAGTACTCATCTTCCAAAGTATTTAGCTCAGAACCAAATGAACAGACAAAAAACAACAAACAAACAAAAACTAATGACCCTCTTTTATTGGGATTGTGTGATCTTTATAAGTTAGGTGATATGTTGAGCAGCATATGTTTTATATCTGGTCCAGTTTATTTCGGTTTCTTTAAACAATATTTTATAGTTTTCTTGTATTGGTATCAGTCAATTCATTTTGAAAGTGGTTTCTGAGTTTGATGGAATGACTACTTTTCTTCATTTATATTTTTATGAATTATTTTTTTTAATGTAAAGACTCACAATTTCACTATTTGACATACTGCTTACCTAACTAAATTTTCATACTGATTGTGGTAGTTTTTTCACTGATTCTGTTTAGGTTTTAAAAATATTTACAACTAATGTCTGTCAATAGAGATAATTTTACCTTTTCATTCCAATGTTTTTGCATCTAATTGCATTGTCTATCACTTCCAAATCAAGATTATGCATTAGTAAAGACAAAGGCATCCTTGCCATGTTCTTGCGATGATTCTGATATTTCCCCATTGTGGAATTATTGCTTGAACAATTCAATTTCATAGGGTCATAGTGAGTAAACTCACCTATCAATGGTGTCAGTTGCAGGTAGTTAAATCTAACTAGATAGCTACATTTTGGGGACATGTACATGTAATGGAAGGAAAGAGCTTGGCTACAGTCCCGCTCATCACCCCATGTTTTGTCCTCTCCTGAGCCCTTACATTACTACTTCTGGATAAGCATTCAGAACCAGGGTTATTGAGACAGTCTGTCTATGTTGCTTTCTCTCAGTCCTTATGTTTCAAAGACCAGGGGTATTAAGAGCTTTTATATTAGTGATAACAATGTGGCTTTGGGGAGAAAAAATAGTCCCTAGAGACCAGAACAGAACAGGCCTATCACCTCTATGGAAGTGATAGCAGAGCACTTGCCCATCTGTTAAGAATGTTTTATTTCCCATTTCTGTGTATACTCCCTCAGAATCCTTACAAAGAGATTATGTGACTGAGTAGAAAGGTTTCCTGGCTTAAACATATCTTAATACCTATAAATCCTCGTGAAACCAGAGAATTTTATGGAAATACATTTAATAATCAATCATGAATAGAATTTAATAGCTATCAAACCGCTAATTTTTATATAGAAGCCGAAATTCCTCATGCTACTAAATGTCATTCTGTGGATGCACTTAACCTAACCCACTTTACTGAAGGCAACATCATTTCCAGTTCTTGGCTGTGGCACCATCTCCAGTATTAACAAAATAGACAGATGATCAAAATGTACATTGTCATTTGCAAGATCTCTGTTTAGGCTTAGCTTGGAGGGTTATTATTAATCGACTCATACCTATGGCCTTTGCCCAATCATCCTTTGGTGACAAAACAGGAAAATCAGACAGCTGATCCTTGTTTCTGTTGGCACATATTTTTTTTAAGTTAAACCTCTGTGTTCCTTACTTCCAGGAATTCCTCTCATAGTTTTGCTCCAAGGAACATGACCAAGTGACAATCCCGTTACACTTAAATATGGTGTTCACTTATAGTGTTTTTAGGCATAATGTTAAAAATATTACAAAAATTTTATTTTTATTTTTTTCAGAAATGGTCATTTTCCACCATATTTATCACTTTCCGTGGGAATGGTACTAATGCAATTAGTGTGAATATGTGGAAGTACCAAGACATATGAAGGAGATAAGCAAAGACAAAAAAACAACATTGCTCTAACTACTGGAAAGGAAAAATACAGTGATGTTATTATCTGAAAAGTATATCAGCATATATAAAATACTAACAGTATAAATATAGCATATTTATATATGTACACATAAATATGTATTACTATTAAAAAATATATCAATTTTATAATTATAAACCATAAACATACATTTGTGTGTAGATAGATATATAGATAGGGAGCAGGGCCTTTACTTCTTAGGTCAATCCAAGCAGCAATTCCTGTATTTAACAATGTTTCTCACTTCTTGTATTTAATAATGCTACTAACTTCACTACCCTAAATCTTAGCTATTTTTCACAATTACAAAGCCTATGTTTCAATATCTAAAACTTTCCCTCAGAGAGAGCACTTGTGATGAGCACTGGGTGTTATATGTAAGTGATGAATCACTAAATTCTACTCCAAAAACTTATATTGTACTGTACGCTGACTGGAATTTAAATAAAAACTTGAAACAAAAAAATTAATAAAAATAAAATTTCTCTTAGACTTTCCTTTCAAATTAATGCATTCTTTTCAAATACCTAATACATATAATAAATATGTATTACTACATATATTAATAAAATATACCTATTGTATAATTATAAACTATGTAAAATTATAAATAAAATGTGTGTGTGTGTGTGTGTCCAGAAGGGTCTTTACTTAGGCTAACACAAGGAGTGACTTCTGTTTTTAACAATGTTTCTAACTACCCTAAATCAGCTATTGTCGAATTACAATCCTATGTCTTAATATCTAAAAATTTTCCTTAGAAAAAAAGTTTCCTTTCAAATACATCAGTTCATTTAATGTGTAGATGGAAGCCTAGAGGCCTTCTAAGAAAGTGGGTTCAGGCGTTTTTTGTTTTGTTTTGTTTTTTTGAGAGAGAGTGTGTGTGTGAACGGGGAAGGGCAGAGAGAGAGAGAGGAAGAGAGGGAATCTTAAGCAGGCGCCAAGCCCAGCACAGAGCCTGATGCGGGCCTCCATCTCATCACCTGGGCTGATCATGACCTGAGCTGAAATCAAGAGTCTGACGCTCAACTGACAGAGCCACCCAGGAGCCCCATTTTTTTAACTGCATAGAACCGTCTTATATTATGACCATGAAGATCAAGATGAGTTAAGACAATCAAGTTTGCTTCCAATTGTTTCCATAATCCATAATTTAAATTGTGAAAGCCCTGGTGAATACAAAAACGTATTTTTAAGCTTAAAGAAGTAGTAATTAAATAAAATAAAATGTCAATATAAAAAGGTCTGTCATCCTCTATTCTTTTGAACCAAAATACAACATTTAGGTGAGGAAATTGAGACACTAAGGAAATTGCTATCATGACCAACTGTTAAATTTTCATTATAATTCCTTCTCTTTATCAGAAGTGAAGCCTGAAAATGGGAAACTGAAACAATCATCTCTTTTGGGCTGCTACCATTGTCAATCTAACTCTTTCTTTGCTTCAGTGAATCTAAATTACTAAAAGTAATATAATGGGATGGATAATTCAATAGCTGTGAATAAATGTATCCTAATGCAAATAGCCTCACATTACGAGGTGGCTTTTTCTTGCCCCTGAAAATGCCCTTTAATACTTAGCCTGTGCTTGATTGTCCCACAGCAATCTTCTACTTGTTGCAATCTGAAGTTATCTTTCTAACCTGACGACAACACAAAATTTAATGCCTTCTATTATGCTATTTCGGAAATGTACTCAAATTTTTGACTTACCAGTAATGTTTAATTGAAGAGATAATAATAAGGGATAGATGTTTGTTTTATGAAAACTGTACATTTTTTAGTCGTCACTAGGACTGCATTCATGACCATACCATACGAAGCTCAAAAATCCTTTCTTACATGATAGTTTTGTTGATGGTGAATCTGTAGTGTCCTTGAGGTGAAAAGAAATTGCCTTTCAACAACTGGAGACTTTCTCTCAGTCTCCTATCATCTCCTTCTCCCTCTCTCTCTCTCTTTTAACTTTTCTTCTTCTACACTTTTGTTTTTCTTCTCCCTCTCCCCTCTTATCTTTCTTTCTCATCTTCTTTTGTCTTCCTTTCCCCCCTTTTTTTGCATTTTTATCTTCAAATTCCTCTAGTAATTAATTTTGAAATAGAGCGGTGGCTGGTATGACTTAAAGTTCTCTGAGGAATAAGAGTGAACAGTAACAAGGAAGTTTCATGAGTGAAAGACACAGGAAAGAGGAAAAGTACAATCCTGTTGCAGAGGTGAGGGGCTAGGACATAATGCAAAGGAGAAATTAAATGATGAAAACTGTGTGAGGGGTTTGCCAGGAACTTTAGGATGAGTTTTGGCTTAAATCAGTGAAAATTTAATGGATTTGGAGTATACTATACATTTGTATGTTAAAACAAAAATTTCATCCATGACTTTGTTAAAGAAAGGGTAAAACTTACTTATTTTTTTAAATGTTTATTTATTTTGAGAGAGAGTGCAGGCAGGGGAGAGGCAGAGAGAAAAGGAGACAGAATCCCAAGCTGACAACAAAGAGCCCGATGCTGGGCTTGAACTCATGAACTGTGAGATCATGACCTGAGCTGAAATCAAGAGTCCAAGGCTTAACTGTCTGAGCCCCCCAGGTGCCCTGGCAACATTTATTTTATAACAAGGGGGAGTCAGTGCTTCTGTTGATAGTGCAGTGATCCTCAAATTAACCTGCTCTTTTACAGATGGATTGTTGGTAACTGCTGTATTTTTATAACAAAGAAACACAAAGAATCATGAAGGAGAGATCAGTAGTGTTAATATAAACAAAGAAATGAATGAAAAAATGAATCTGAAAATTCTTTTTCAATGATAAGAATGTTCATAAATTTGCAAATGACACAAAATAAGACAATCAGCTTGATGTGACTATGAGTAGTTAGGAGGGACTGGGCTTAATCAACTTGAAATGTGGTTATTATGAATGAACTTTTCATAACTTTGACCACTGAATTAAATGAATATCTCAAACAGATTATATATATATATATATACACACACACACACACACACACACACACACATGTGTACATATACATATATACACACACATATATATGTATGTATACATGTATGTATACACATGTATATACATACATGCGTGTATGTATATATGTATATATATATACTATATATGATTTATGGTTTTTATTCCTTACTAAACTACTTTACCTCAGATACTATATAACCAGAATATGATAACCTATGCATTAAAGGCTTAGGTAATTTATAAAATGTGAAATCAATATTTGGAGAAATTTAAGACTTAAGTAGTTGATAAAAATTTTAAACTATTAAGGATTTCAAGAGGATAAAGAAATAACATAGTAGAAATTAAATACTAAGAGAAAAATATTTTAAAAACTAAAGATTGCTCATGATAGTAAGCTAGTCACCATATTTTTTAACAAAAAATTAAGCACTATAAAGAACAAACTGATGGTTACCAGAGGGAGGTGGGTGGGTGGATGGGTGAAATAGGTGATGGGGATTAAGAATACACTTACAGTGATGAGCACCAGGTGATGTATAGAATTGTTGAGTTACTTAATTGTACACCCGAAACTAATATAACAGCGCATGTTAACTACACTGGATTTAAAATAAAACAAATAAATAAGCACTATAATAAAATATGTTTACTTATGCTGTGAAATATTTGCCACTTTTCCTTATATTTTACTAGGAAATAATCATGTAAGCCAAGTTTTTAAGTGTACCAAGAGAAACCAAAACACTATTTTATATATTTATTTTGTTTTTCATTTAAATATCATATTTCCTTTTCTTTTTGGAAACTTTGATTCATTTCTAAGACAACTAAACTGGGTGACTGGGTGGCTTAGTCGGTTGAGCAGCTGACTTTGGTTCAGATAATGATCGCACAGTTTGTGAATTCGAGTCCCACATCGGGCTCTGTGCTGACAGCTCAGAGCCTGCTTGAGATCCTCTGTCCCCCTCTCTCTGCCCCTCCCCTGCTTGCTCTCTCTCTCTCTCCCAAAAATAAACATTTAAAGAAAAAAAAAAAGACAACTAAACCTATGTCTATTAAAAGCCTAATGTACTTTAAATCCAAAATGATGGATGATAGAATTAAAAGTATTAGTATATTCCCAGAGTAAACCATACCCATATATTATATAATAATGAAATGCTAACAATAGTAAGTACTGTTTGCTATATTTATCACAGTTACACAGTAATGTATCAAAACGTTCAGAAGTGTTTTTGATATAAATAAATATCCTACCCTATATTTTCATTTTCTCAATCTTACTCCAGCTAGTCTGTCATATTAATTTTTTTTTTTATTTTTTCAAAAGGTTATTTCAAACTCCAGGTAAAATAGTGTATTTTATTTATTGATTCATCAACCACAGAAATATTCCATTTACTCTCCAATATTAAGACAATGTTTAAACTTATCCTATCTCTCTTTTATTCAGCATCTGCTAGTATACATTTTGTTTTCTATTACTTTTGCATTATTGAATATCATCATTATTTTCGTCAATTATGTAATATCTTGTGATTTCTTATTTTTAAGAGTATAATTCTATTCGAGGAAACACAAAAGTATCTTCTAAGTTTTGACCAAAAAATGACTTAAAATCTTAAAACTGTTAATTTGCATTAATGTGTGAGGATTACATTTTACTTACCAAAAAGTCCCTACTGTATTGAATTTTATTCCTCCTAAAATACATATGTCAAAGCCTTAACCCCCAGTACCTCAGAATGTGACTGTATTTGAAGATAGTCTTTGAAAGAGGTAATTATTTTAAAAACAAAGCCATGAAGATGGGTCCTAATCCAGCCTGACTGGTGTGCCTTTAAGAAGGAGAAATTTGGACACACAAAGAGACACAAGGGATGTACATGCACACACGAAAGATCCTGTAAAGACACAGCAAAAAGACCAAGCCAAGGAGATAGACCTCAGAAGGAAGTAACCCTGCCAACATCTTAGTCTTGGACTTCAGCAGAACTGTGAGATTATAACTGTGTTGGATTAGATCATAGTTAGTGTTCTCTCGGTTTTTAGTGTTCTCCTCTCTAAATCTACAACATTTTGTAATTTTCTTGAAGATAGGGCACAATTTCTTTTTTTTTTTTTTTTCAACCAACTGAACCAGCCTGGTACCTCTCTATGCATTTTATTTTTTTATTTTATTTTTTTTATATATATGAAATTTATTGACAAATTGGTTTCCATACAACACCCAGTGCTCATCCCAAAAGGTGCCCTCCTCAATACCCATCACCCACCCTCCCCTCCCTCCCACCCCCCATCAACCCTCAGTTTGTTCTCAGTTTTTAACAGTCTCTTATGCTTTGGTTCTCTCCCACTCTAACCTCTTTTTTTTTTTTCCTTCCCCTCCCCCATGAGTTCCTGTTAAGTTTCTCAGGATCCACATAAGAGTGAAACCATATGGTATCTGTCTTTCTCTGTATGGCTTATTTCACTTAGCATTACACTCTCCAGTTCCATCCACGTTGCTACAAAAGGCCATATTTCATTTTTTCTCATTGCCACATAGTATTCCATTGTATATATATACCACAATTTCTTTATCCATTCATCAGTTGATGGACATTTAGGCTCTTTCCATAATTTGGCTATTGTTGAGAGTGCTGCTATGAACATTGGGGTACAAGTGGATAGGGCACAATTTCTTAACAACTCTCAGTTGTTTAAGCTATCCGGACTGTGATAATTTGTTATGACAATTGCAGCAAAAGAATACATGTTCTAAATTCATGAAAATGGCCACTAAATAGAGCATTTCACTAAGATCACAGAAAATCACTGAGTCATGATCTCTGTTATTTATTTTTCATAGAGTTTTAAAATCTTGTTTTTTGGCATTATTTGCCATTGCCACATCCTCAAATTTTAAAGCTGTTAAACATACTATAGATTCTATTTTTTTTTTTTTTTTTTTGTCTCTTAGGCTGCTTTTCTTCCACTGATCACATCTTCCTATACTGTGTAGGTTGCTCTCTAGGTCTGTTCCAGAGCTTTCATTTTAGACACAACATCTTGGCCACCCTGCATTTTATACATCATTCCTAAAGCCCATGTCTCCCTCTTTCTTGATTTCCAAAATTATCTCATTGAAGTACAACTTCAGAGAATTTCCAAATAAAAGTCAGGGTAAGTAACTTTTTCACAACTTTGTACAATTGTAAACTTTTTTTTTTTCTGGACATTTATTTATGCTTTGGGAAGATAAAGGATTCTAGGTTAAAATATATATCTTTTTTTGAAGATATATATTTGAAGCCATTTATTGTTTTCTAGCATTCTGTTAAATTGCTATGCTACAGATATCATTTGAAAAAAAAGGGGCTTAATTATTTCAAGAATTACAAATCTTATTTAATTTCTTTAGAGAAAAAGGCTAGTGTTTTTCTGGGTGTAGAGTCCAGGAAATAATCCCTATTTTCTAGGTATTGATTGGGGATAGAGTGGAGATGTGTAACATAAGGATGGTTATAGAGACAATGTAAGGGTAACATGATGGAAGTGTCATACAAGCATATACAGTTTTCCCATGTATATATAAACCTTCAATTAATCCTGTTTTCTTTTCTACTTCTCACCTCCACCAACCATGGTTCCTAGGGCTTAGAGATCAGAGCTTTTCCAGTGTTCTGTTGGGTAGATTAGTGCCCAGTATTTCTACAACCATACATTCTCCCCTTCCCACCAAATCAGTTTTACAATAAAACATGAAATCTCATTTACAGAAAGTTCCCAAAACTATTTAAGTGGATCATTTGGAATATATATATGAATGTATATATTACATAGATGTGAGATGTCTGTGTATAGCAACCTACACAGAGCAGATTTATGTATATATATTATATATATATATATAAATTTATATATGATAAATACTATAAATATATATGTATATTGCATATATATGCAAATACTTATTATCATCAATATTGTTGGCATGAGTCTATCTTTCAGCCAGTTCAATTAAATTCTAATTCAAAATTCTTTCTACGCACAGTGACACTGTAGTCTCATGGAATTTTAGAGCTGAAACTAACCCAGAGGACAGGGATGCTTGAAACAAGAGTAATCTCAAGTCTGAAGGCATAGCTCACCCAAAGTCTCACATGTTAGACAAATAATGTCATTGTAAAATATATGAGTTTCAACCAACGAATCATAACTTGGGTAAGTGAAAAATGTGAGTTGTAGAAGGAATTATAAGAGAACCAGAAATATGATGACGTAGACAAGTTATAGAGGTGACAACATGCTTTAGTCCCCTATTTTTATGTTGTTTTGAATTTTATTTATGGCAACACAAAGATAACCTTTTCTTCTATCCAGAATTTCTCTGCCTTTAGAATGGCAATTAATTGTTTCTGTGATAAACAAAACCTATATAGGTTAAAATTTAATACAACTAAGGATGAAAGACAGGCTATATTCTGAAATAATATCTTTTTTTTTAAGTTTATTTATTTATTTTGAGAGAGAGAGAGAGAGAGAGTAAGAGAGGGAGGGGCAGAGAGAGAATCCCAGCAGGCTCTACTTTGTCAGCAGGGCTCAAACTCATGAACCTTGAGATCATGACCTGAGCCAAAATCAACAGTCAGATGCTTAACCAACTGAGCCATGCAGACACCCCCTTAAATAATATCTTGATCATATTTACTTTATTTATAATATTAATTATTAAAACAACAAAGACTACCCAAAATAAATTCTTTAACCCCATTGTGCACTTTTCCTAATAAAACCTTAACCAGTATGAAATGATAGATAGAAAATCACGCCAGCTGCTTATACATCCAGAATCAAGTATTGTTTTGTATTCATCTATTTTCATTCCTTAAGATTTCAACGCTGTTTATATTAAATAATTTCTTTGCTAAGATTATTACAATCCTTTATAATGAGAAGTACCTTGAATCATTAACAATATTACTTTTCTGGCAGACCTGCAGGCTTGATTGCACTATAGTAGTTTTGCAAGCTGAGTCCTGTACATTATAGGTAGTATGTATAACTATTATTATTACCATTAAGGTTTTTTTTTGTTGGATTAGATCATTTATAGTGTTCTCCTCTCTAAATGTACAACATTTAATGATTTTCTGGAAGATAGGGCACGATTTCTTACTCTTGACAAGTCTAAGTTAGAACAAATATAAAACAAAATTCATTATGAGAAGTTTTCAGTCTCTTTGAGTTCAGAAAACAATAAATATTAACTTATTAAATCTGATTAAAATGGGCTCTCAGCCCATAATCTTACTCTTCAACTGAAAATATGTAATGTTGCTTAATGATCAGGGTGTTGGAGCTTCTTTTTGACTGTAAAAAATAATGATCCTTCATTATAATAAAATATTCCACTATTGCATAGTCTATGTTTTATGAATTACTCTACACACATTTTGTGTCAATTATAGGCCATAGAATAAAAGGTAACACTTCAGCCTTCAGGCTGAATCATTTATTTGGAGCTCACTGATGTGTTCTTAATTCAATTTGAAGTCTCTTCCCACCCACAGTTTGTGGAGAAAGAGATGCAAACATTTTTCTTCATTGGCAGAGACTGGAAAATGCATCAACATGACAAATATTTTCCGGGAGGAGAAAAAAAGTATATTCTATGAATAACAATCTCTCTCTCAAAGAAAAAAAAGATAATCATAACAAAATTTATAACATTTCTTTTATCTCAAAGGAGCCTAAAGCATTTTAGAAATGTTAACGATGGTCTGGTTCTGTGAGATTCACGTCTCCTGTCACTGAGACGGATTTACTTTTAACAGTGCATAGGGATGACAGACCCTGCAGAAAGCTCAGTAGGATTTATTATCACGTCTATAAGGCTGAAAGGGAGGGGCTGCTTGTTCCAAACTGCCCATGCTAGAATGTGTATCTATCACAGGATCAAAGGCATGGGCTCCCTGCATATGCAAAATACGATGGATTGCATAACAATAATCTGCTCTTTGATGAAAGTATTGGTGAGGCATCCCAGGATACTCTGCTCCACACCATCAGGTAATGTAGACAACATTATGCCTGTAACAAGACATTAATAATCATTTAAAACTTTTAATGTGTTCATGTGAATTAACATCATTTTTGTTTCTTCTGACTATTTAAAAAAATTCAGTGTTCAGAATCCTATATTAATGCACCTATAGACTAGTACAAGCATAACTATTTTTCCAATACAGAAATATTTATGTCTCTGCTGAATTCCCTCACATCGATTATATGGTTGACTTGAACAATGATGATAGGTTGCAAATTCTACAACGGTGAGTGACATTGTTTACACAATAACTAACAGGTGTTGAATTTTCTAAATACACAAACATATGCACATGTATAGTGATTTACATGTGTATGTTGAACATACATTAGATAGGTTCATCATGCTTTGACTTATATCATGTACTATTATTCACCCTTGTGACTACTAATATTTAAAACCAGGAAGGAAAGAGTAAATGGAAATAATTGTGTTGTGTTTTTTTTTTTGACTCCATCATTATCTATGCTATAGTGTGGCTAAGTTTCATCATTTATGTCTTTATTAATTCAGCAACATTATTCAGTAATTATTAGATCCTATTCTAGGCACTAGACATTTAAAGAGACATTGATACATTCTTATCTTCAGGAAGATAATACTCTTGTGGGAGAGATAAATATTAAGAAAGTAAATAGAGTGGCATAAAAACACCAAACAGGAAACCCATAACTCTGTAAAAGAAGAGGCAGGGGCAATTTTACAAAGAAGGCAGCATTTGAATTGGATCTTGAAAATTGAGTAGGAGATATCAACCAAAGCAAGTATTTTTGTCAAGGTTCTTTTTTTTTAAAGTTTATTTATTTTGAGAGAGAGAGAGAGAGCATGAGCAGAGGAGGGACAGAGGAGAGAGAGAGAGAGAGAGAGAATTCCCAAGCAAGCTCCACACTGTCAGTGCATAGCCAGATGCAGGGCTTGAACCCACAAACTGTGACATCATGACCTGAGCTGAGATCAAGTGTCGGATGTTTAACAAACTGAGCCACCCAGGCAACCCATAAGGTTCTAATTATAAAATTAAAGCACATTGCTAGCACTGACTACAAAAATACATAGCCCCGGCAATATCAAGTTTGAGAGAGTGAAACAGTCTGAGTTTCAACAAAATGTAAGCAAAACAATCTATTGATATACAGGCATACCTCATTATATTGAACTTCTTTTTTCATTTTAATGCACTTTGCAGATATTGCCTTTTCTTTCTTTCTTCTTTCTTCTTTCTTTCTTTCTTTCTTTCTTTCTTTTAGAAACTGAAGGTCTGCAGCACACTGCATCAAGCAAGTCCATTGGTGCCATTTTTCCAACAGATTTGCCTAGTCCATGTAAGTCACATGGACTTACATTTTTGGTAATTCTTACCATATTTCAAATTTTTCATTATTACTCTATTTGTTATGGTGATCTGTGATCAGTGATCTTGATGTTACTATTGTAATTGTTTTGATGGCACCACAAACTGTGCCCATATAAGATGGTGAACTTAATCAATAAATGATACGTAAGTTTGACTGCTCCTCCAGCTGGCTGTCCTCGATCTCTCTCTCTCTCTCCTCCTTGGGTCTCCCTATTGTCTAAGATACAACAATATTGAAAATGGGTCCGTTAACAACTGTACAATGTTCTCTGAGTGTTCAAGTGAAAGAAAGTGTGGATGTCTCTCAGTTTAAATCAAGAGCTAGAAAAGATAAAGCTAGTAAGGAAGGCATGTCCAAAAGCTAATAGGCCAAACACTAGGTCTTTTGTGCCAAATGGTCAGTTATGAATACAAAAGAAAAGTTCTTGAAGAAAATTAAAAGTGCTACCCCGGTGAACACACAGCTGATAAGAAAGTGAAATGGCCTTATTGCTGATAGAAGATCAAACCAGCCACAACATTCCCTTAAACCAGAGCCTAATCCAGAATAAGGCTCTAAGTCTTTTCAATTCTATGAAGGGCTGAATGCAGTGAGGAAGCTGCAGAATAGAAGTTGGAAGCTGAAAGAGGTTGGTTCATGAGGTTTAAATAAATAAATAGACTCTTAACTATAGAGAACAAACTGATAGTTCCCAGAGGGGAGGCCGGTGGAAGGATGTGTGAAATAGGTGATGGGGATTAAGGAGTGCATTTGTTGTGATGAACACAGGGTGTTGTATGGAAACAATGAATCACTATACTGTACACCCAAGCTAATATCACACTGTATGTTAACTAACTGGAATTTAAATAAAACTTTACCTAAAGAAGAAAGAATCTTACTACATAGCATAAAAGCGCAAGGGTGAAACAGTAAGTGGTGACATAGAAGCTGCAGCAAGTAA